>NC_091282.1:154377793-154977793 GCF_032444005.1 Ranitomeya imitator | reverse complement strand
GCACGCTTCTACAGTGACAGACTGAGTTCTATATGGTGACAGACCTGCTCAGTCAGTGTAAAGATTACTGATGATCATCATATGTATTTTTGGGGTCTAGCGGGACTTGACACATTTTCCGCTGTTCTGGCACACTGAGCTGGCTATTAGTGATCCGTAGCCGAGTCTTTCACTTTATTCTACATTCTATAGAGCAGCATGAATGAAGCCTAAAGAAACGGTATGACCTGAATACTGGCCAGGCTTTCCAGCTGTTATAGTCCGTTACTGGCTGGAAGATGACTGGACTTGAATATGTAAGGCTAGAAATGATGCCTGCATAGCCTTCCTAGCCGATGTATTACCAAGCACTGTCTAATAGCAAATCGGGTTCTAAAAAGTTACAGAAACAAACTATCCAGTAGATCTAAGAATGTTTGTTTGGTTTTATGATATGCAAAATCTATTTATCTATGATGACCGTATTATCTTTGGAACCCCGCCCAATCCTGAGCGTTTAGGTTTCCCACTGTTCCTCTTTCACTGTTTTACCCTGTATAGTACCTCCCGTCCACACACTCCAGATCTCTTCACGAGTGTCTCTTTATTTTTAGGATTGGTGGGGGGCTTGCTCACAAATCCAACAATTTTGGCAACGCATACTTGTATTTACTCATACGCATACACCATATAGAGTGGCTCTCACCCCAGCCTGGGCTCTTTTTGGATACATTACTAATGAAGGGGCTGTGATCTCCACTTCTGGTAGAAAATTCTTGTACATGATTTCGGCCTCGGCCCGGAAAACGATTTTACAAACCTGGCTGGCACCTAGTGTGCCCACATTGAGGATCTTTCTGGACAAACTTTCCTATTTAGGATGGATTGGGTGGAGGCTTCCCTTCAGAAAGAACTAAAAACCCCAAATTTTTTTGAACTAAGGCAGCCACTTATACCCATCCTTCCAACGCATATACAACAGAGCCTCAAACAATGCTTCTGCACAACTACATGGTTCCTGGAACGGACGGTAGCGGACCGAGCACCCTTGTAAGCGGACTTGTCTCCTAAATAACACACTGGGCGTAATGCGGAGTCGTGTGTTCCCCCCCCCCTCCCCTCTCCTTGATTTTCCCTAGTCTGTTTGTTGACCCCTCCCCCCTCTTTTTTGTTCTTCATCTTTTCTTTAGCTATTACTTCCCCTCTCTCACCATTTGGGGTTATCTAGTTACAGAGTGGTATTTCCATGTTGAATTCTATGTCTTTAGCCTTATGTTTACCTTGATTGAGAGGCACTTTGCCTTTAACTTGCAAACTGGATCGCTAAAATAGTTATCGTCTTTAATAGTGGGCTTCTGTATTACCGGAAAGGGAGAGGTAATTCCGTGTACCTATGTTTGCATGTTGATATGCTAATGTTGAAAATTGTTTAATAAATACAGTTTGGAAAAAAAAAGGATTGGTGGGAATCGCCAACATTAGACCATTTTAATTAGGTTAGAACCTTTTCGGAAAGGCATGCCATATACAGTTAGGTGCAGAAATGTTTGCACAGTGACAATCTTTGTGATTTGGGCTCTCAATGCTATTATTTTTTATTTAAAATGAAACCTCTCAGAAGCAATTCAAGTGGAGACTTTCATGTTTTAATTAAGGGGTTAAACATAAATATCCTGTGAAATGTTTAGGAATTGCAAACCTTTTTCTATAAAGCCTCCTCATTTCCGGGGACCCAAGAATAATTGGACAAGTTAACTTAACCATAAAAATATTAATTTTGAATACTTTGTAGTTAATCCTGTGTAGGCAATGGCTGCCCGAAGTCTGGAAGCCATGGACATCACCGAACGCTGGGCTTCATCTTTTTGAGGCTTAGCCAGGCCTTGACTTCAGTTGTTGCTTGTTTGGGGGTCTTTTCTGCCTTAAAGGGAACCTGTCACACTGTTTTTTCAGATTGAGATAAAAATACTGTTAAATAGGGCCTGCGCTGTGCGTTACAATAGTGTATGTAGTGTACCCTGATTCCCCACCTATGCTGCGAAATACATTACCAAAGTCGCCGTTTTCGCCTGTCAATCAGGCTGGCCAGGTTGGGTGGGCGTGGTGACATTGCTGTTTCTTCCCCAGCTTTCCGTTGGTGGCGTAGTGGTGTGCGCATGTCCAAGTGCCGAATCCACTGTGCGCAGGTGAAGAAAAAGCGCGCGATCTGCGCTATTACCCATGTCATCGGTGGGGGCGGCCATCTTCCTGAGGCCGCGCGTGCGCAGATGGAGTGCTCTGCTGTACGGGGCTTCAGGAAAATGGCCGCGGGATGCCGCGCGTGCGCAGATGGAGATCGCGGTGGCCATTTTCCCGAAGCCGAGATTGCATCTCGGTGGGTGGTGCCCATTGGTGGGCAATTACTGTAAGGAATGCCTTTCAGTACAGAGCTACTCATTTACCGTAGATGTGAACTGTTCAATGCTCAAGTTTGGCCTTTAACCCCTTAATCCCATTTGACGTACTATCCCATCAAGGTGACCTGGGACTTAATTAATTAATAGTACGTCATAGCGATCGGCCCCGATCACGGGGGGAGCGCGGCCGAGTGTCAGCTGACTATCGCAGCTGACTGACATCCGGCACTATGTGCCAGGAGTGGTCACGGACTGCCCCCGACACATTAACCCCTGGCACACTGCGATCAAACATGATTGCAGTGTTCCGGCGGTATAGGGAAGCATCGCGCAAGGAGGGGGCTCCCTGTGTGCATCCCTGAGACCCTCAGAGCAACGCGATCTCCTACCTTCTCCCTGCAGGCCCCGGATCCAAAATGGCCACGGGACTGCAACCGGGTCCTGCAGGGAGGTGGCTTACCAAGCGCTTGCTAAGAGCAAGCGCTGGTTAGCCTGCAGCAGAGCACGTCAGATCGCTGGTCTGACACAGTGCTCTGCAAAGTGTAACATGCCCCTGGGGCAATGTTATAAAGTAAAAAAAAAAATAAAATATATTCCTAAATAAAGAAAAAAATATATATTATTCCCATAAATACATTTCTTTATCTAAATTAAAAAAATAATAAAAAGTACACATATTTACTATCGCCGCATCCGTAACGACCCGACCTATAAAACTGTCCCACTAGTTAACCCCTTCAGTGAACACTGAAAAAAAGGCAAAAAACAGCGCTTTATTATCATACCGCGAAACAAAAAGTGGAATAGCACGAAGATGGAAGACAAAAAGACGGATAACCATGGTACAGCTGAAAACGTCATCTTGTCCCGCAAATAACGAGCCGCCATACAGCGTCATCAACGAAAAATTAAAAAAGTTATAGTCCTCAGAATAATGCGATGCAAAAATAATTTTTTTTCTATAACATTAGTTTTTATCGTATAAAAGCGCCAAAACATAAAAAAGATATAAATGAGGTATCGCTGTAATCGTACTGACCCGAAGAATAAAACTGCTTTATCCATTTTTACCAAACTCGGAACGGTATAAATTCATGAATAGCTGTTTTTGGTTGTACTGCCTCACAAAAATCGGAATAAAAAGCGATCAAAAAATGGCACGTGCCCGAAAATGTTATCAATAAAAACGTCAACTCGTTCCGCAAAAAAACAAGACCTCACATGACTCTGGACCAAAATATGGAAAAATTATAGCTCTCAAAATGTAGTAACGCAAAAAAATATTTTTTGCAATAAAAAGCGTCTTTTAGTGTGTGACGGCTGCCAGTCATGAAAATCTACTAAAAAACCCGCTATAAAAGTAAATCAAACCCCCCTTCATCACCCCCTTAGTTATAGAAAAATAAAAAAATTTAAAAAATGTATTTATTTCCATTTTTGGGTTAAGGTTAGGGTTTGGGTTACATTTACGGTTGGGATTAGGGATAGGGGTGTGTTTGGGTTAGGGTTTCAGTTAGAATTGGGGGTTTCCACTGTATAGGCACATCAGGGCTCTCCAAACGCGACATGGCATCCGATATCAATTCCAGCCAATTCTGCGTTGAAAAAGTAAAACAGTGCTCCTTCCTTTCTGAGCTCTCCCGTGCGCCCAAACAGAGATTTACCCCAACATATGGGGTATCAACGTACTCAGGACAAAAACTTCTGAGGTCTAATTTGTCTACCTACGCTTAGGAAAATTAAAAATTTTGGGGGCTATAAAAAAATTTTTTGTAGGAAAAAAAATGATTTTTTATTTTCACGACTTTCAAACTGTAGTGAAATACTTGGGGATCAAAGATCTCACAACACACCTAGATAAGTTCCTTGGGGGGGTCTAGGTTCCAGTATGGGGTCACTTGTGGGGGGTTTCTACTGTTTAGGTACATTAGGGGCTCTGCAAACGCAATGTGACGCCTGCAGACCAATCCATCTAAGGCCGGCGTCACACTACCAAGTTTTACGGATGTAAGAGGGGTGCTGAAAATACGGATTGCATACGGTACAATGCTTCTCTATGCCCCTGCTCCTATCAGCCATATTTTACTGATCCGTATTATACGGTCTTCTACGGCCGTAGAAAATCGCAGCATGCTGCGTTTGTCACCGTATTGCGCAAAAAATCCGCCAATGAAAGTCTATGGGGGCCAAAAAAATACGGATTACACATGGACCAGCAGTGTGACTTGCGAGAAATACGCAGCGGTGCTTGTCCTCATATGAACTCGAGCGTGGGAACTTTCCTGGAAAGCTCCCAGGCTTGAGTTCATATGAGGACAACCAGCAGAGGGCGCATCACCGCGAATGAAGGTAACTACAGGTCATTGACCTACATTACCTTCATTCCCCGGGGTTTTACAGGCACGAGCACAGCTGCACTATGGCAGAGCTCCTGCCTGTAAAATATTTTAACCCCTTCAGATGGATTTACATCGTGGAACGTTACAGATCATTGGAAGGTATGTATATTGTTGGTTTATTATGTTTCCTTTGTTACAGAGCGAGGGTCTTCAGGTGGATTGAGAGAACAATAAAATATTCAAACAAACTGTGTGTTCATTTCATTAAAATAATTTGTAATAATGTGTGCGTGTTTTTTTTAACTATTTCATGCTTTTGGATTAATAATGGATAGGTGTCAGAATTGACGCTTCTCCATTATTAATCTGGCTTAATGTCACCTTACAATAGTAAGATGACATTAACCCTTCATTACCCCATATCCCACCGCTACACGGGAATGGGAAGAGAGTAGCCAAGTGCCAGAAAAGGCGCATCTTCCAGATGTGCCTTTTCTGGGGTGGCTGGGGGCAGATGTTTTTAGCCAGGAAGAGGGGGGGGGGGGGTTGTTGGGCAAAAACCGTGGACCCTCTCCAGGCTATTAATATCTGCCCTCAGTCACTGGCTTTACTACTCTGGCAGAGAAAATTGCGCGGGAGCCCACGCCAATTTTTTCCTCCATTTAACGCTTAAATTTAATAGCTAGAGCGCCCAAATTTTGCACATACACACTACTAACATTAGTAGTGTGGAATATGCAAAAAAAATGGGGATATGAGATGGTTTACTGTATGTAAACCATGTCTCATCATGTCGGGTTTAGGAAGGAGATAGCAAAAGCCGGCAATTGAATCGCGCTGAAGTAAATATTAATATATATATACTAGATTGTGGCCCGATTCTAACGCATCGGGTATTCTAGAATATGCATGTCCCCGTAGTATATGGACAATGATGATTCCAGAATTCGCGGCAGACTGTGCCCGTCGCTGATTGGTCGAGGCAACCTTTATGACATCATCGTCGCCATGGCAACCATTATGACATCTACGTCGATACTGTGCCCGTCGCTGAATCAGAAACGTGGGATTTCTACGTCCTTTATGACATCGTCGCTGTGCCCGTCGCTGATTGGTCGAGGCCTGGCGGCCTCGACCAATCAGAGACGCGGGATTTCCAAGACAGACAGACAGACGGAAAAACCCTTAGGCAATTATATATATAGATATACACACAGTATATATGTTTTTATTATTTTTTGAGATCATGGATCCATTGTATGTCGGTTTTGCAAGCCTGCGAGAAAATCTCGCAGTACGGATGCCATACGGATTACATACGGAGAATCCATGCACAAAATACGCTGACACACCCTGCCTGCGGAGGAGATACGGACCACTATTTTGGGGACTTTTCTGCATATTACGGCCGTAAATTACAGACCGTATTTTTATACGCTGAGTGTGACGCCGGCCTAAGTCTGCATTCCTTCCCTTCCGAGCTCTGCCATGTGCCCAAACGGTGCTTACCCCGCACATATGGGGTATCAGCAAACTCAGGACAAATCGCGCAACAACTTTTGGGGTAGAATTTCTTCTGGTACCCTTGGGGAAAATAAAAAATTGGGGGCAAAAATTCATTTTTGTGAAAAAATATATTTTATTTTTACGGCTCTACATTATAAACTTCTGTGAAGCACTTGGTGGGTCAAAGTGCTCACCAGTCACCACACGTCTAGATAAGTTCTTTAGGGGGTCTACTTGCCAAAATGGTGTCACTTGTGGGGGGTTTCAATGTTTAGGCACATCAGTGGCTCTCCAAACGCAGCATGGCGTCCCATCTCAATTCCAGCCAATTTTGCGTTGAAAAGTCAAATGGCGCTCCTTCCCTTCTGAGCTCTGCCATGCGCCCAAACAGTGGTTTACCCCCATATGGGGAATTGGGGTACTCAGGACAAATTATACAACAACTTTTGGGGTCCATTTTCTCCTGTTACCCTTGGTAAAATAAAAACAAATTGGAGCTAAAGTAAATTTTTTTTGTGAAACAAAATTAAATGTTCATTTTTTTTTTTTTTTGAAACATTCCAAAAATTCCTGTGAAGCCCCAGAAGGGTTAATAAACTTCTTGAATGTGGTTTTGAGCACCTTGAGGGGTGCAGTATTTAGAATGGTGTCACACTTGGTTATTTTCTTGGTTATTTTCTATCATATAGACCCCTCAAAATGACTTCAAATGTGATGTGGTCTCTAAAAAAAAATGGTGTTGTAAAAATGAGAAATTGCTGGTCAACTTTTAACCCTTATACAGTGCCTACAAGTAGTATTCAACCCCCTGCAGATTTAGCAGGTTTACACATTTGGAATTAACTTGGCATTGTGACATTTGGACTGTAGATCAGCCTGGAAGTGTGAAATGCACTGCAGCAGAAAAGAATGTTATTTCTTTGTTTATTTTTTTTTTTAAATTGTGAAAAGTCTTTTCAGAGGGTCATTTTATCATTCAACCCCTCAACCCACCAGAATTCTGTTTGGTTCCCCTAAAGTATTAAGAAGTAGTTCAGGCACAAAGAACAATGAGCTTCACATATTTGGATTTATTATCTCTTTTTCCAGCCTTTTCTGACTATTTAAGACCCTCCCCAAACGTGTGAACAGCACTCATACATGGTCAACATGGGAAAGACAAAGGAACATTCCAAGGCCATCAGAGACAAGATCGTGGAGGGTCACAAGGCTGGCAAGGGGTACAAAACCCTTTCCAAGGAGTTGGGCCTACCTGTCTCCACTGTTGGGAGCATCATCCGGAAGTGGAAGGCTTATGGAACTACTGTTAGCCTTCCACGGCCTGGACAGCCTTTGAAAGTTTCCTCCCGTGCCGAGGCCAGGCTTGTCCGAAGAGTCAAGGCTAACCCAAGGACAACAAGGAAGGAGCTCCGGGAAGATCTCATGGCAGTGGGGACATTGGTTTCAGTCAATACCATAAGTAACGTACTCCACCGCAATGGTCTCCGTTCCAGATGAGCCCGTAAGGTACCTTTACTTTCAAAGCGTCATGTCAAGGCTCGTCTACAGTTTGCTCATGATCACTTGGAGGACTCTGAGACTGACTAGTTCAAGGTTCTCTGGTCTGATAAGACCAAGATCGAGATCTTTGGTGCCAACCACACACGTGACGTTTGGAGACTGGATGGCACTGCATACGACCCCAAGAATACCACCCCTACAGTCAAGCATGGTGGTGGCAGCATCATGCTGTGGGGCTGTTTCTCAGCCAAGG
The DNA here is from genome assembly GCF_032444005.1 of Ranitomeya imitator. Classification (NCBI taxonomy): domain Eukaryota; kingdom Metazoa; phylum Chordata; class Amphibia; order Anura; family Dendrobatidae; genus Ranitomeya; species Ranitomeya imitator. The sequence goes on along the minus strand of NC_091282.1, from coordinate 154,969,820 downwards.
GGCCTGGCCATCTGGTCCGCATCCATGGGAAGATGGATAGCACGGCCTACCTGGAGATTTTGGCCAAGAACCTCCGCTCCTCCATCAAGGATCTTAAGATGGGTCGTCATTTCATCTTCCAACAAGACAACGACCCAAAGCACACAGCCAAGAAAACCAAGGCCTGGTTCAAGAGGCAAAAAATCAAGGTGTTGCAGTGGCCTAGTCAGTCTCCTGACCTTAACCCAATTGAAAACTTGTGGAAGGAGCTCAAGATTAACGTCCACATGAGACACCCAAAGAACCTAGTTAACTTGGAGAAGATCTGCATGGAGGAGTGGGCCAAGATAACTCCAGAGACCTGATCAGGTCTTATAAAAGACGATTATTAGCTGTAATTGCAAACAAAGGTTATTCCACAAAATATTAAACCTAGGGGTTGAATAATAATTGACCCACACTTTTATGTTTAAAATTTATAAAAATTTAATTGAGCAACAAAACTTTTTGGTTTGTAAGATTTATGCATCTGTTAATAAATCCTGCTCTTGTTTGAAGGCTCTAACTTATTTGCATCTTATTAAACCTGCTAAATCTGCAGGGGGTTGAATACTACTTGTAGGCACTGTAACTCCCTAGCAAGAAAAAATGTTTCCAAAATAGTGCTGATGTAAAGTAGACATGTGGAAAATGTTACTTAAGTATTTTGTGTGACATATCTTTGAATTTTTATGCCCTTAAATCACAAAGTTGGAAAATAGCGAAATTTTCCAAATTTTCGCCAAATTTCCATTTTTTTTTCCACAAACGCAGGTAATATCAAAGAAATTTTACCACTATCATGAAGTACAATATGTCTTGAGAAAACAATGTCATAATCACCAGGATTCGTTCCAGAGTTATAACCTAAAGGGACAGTGGTCAGAATTGTAAAAATAGGCCTGGTCATTAACGTGCAAACCTGTTATGATACGGTGGTCTAGGAGCAGCATGGAACGATCTCTGAAGGAAGTGGTAACTGTACTGACCGCACTCCCTAAGCTCAACACAACACTAGAAGTAGCCGTGGAATGCTCCTAACTCTCCCTAGGCATCTCGTCACAGCCTAAGAGCTAACTACCCCTAAAGAAAGAAGCAGGAAAGCTATCTTGCCTCAGAGAAAATCCCCAAAGGATAGATTAGCCCCCCATAAATAATGACTGTGAGTGGAGAGGGAAAAGACATACACAGAATGAAACCAGGATGAGCACAGGAGGCCAGTCTAACGAAATAGATAGGACAGGATGGAATTCTGTGCGGTCAGTATAAAACACTACAAAATCCACGCAGAGTTTACAAAAAATCTCCACACCTGACTAAAGGTGTGGAGGGCAAATCTGCCTCCCAGAGCTTCCAGCAAGACAGAATTAATTCACACTGATAAGCTGGACAAACATAGAAAGCACAGAATGGATAAGTCCACAATCTATGGACAGAAAAGGGCAGGCAAAAACTTAGCTGAACTGGTCAGGATAATAGGGAACTCCAAAGAGATGTGAATCCAACCAGAAACCATTTACAAGTGGCACTGGCTGAAGATAGAGCCAGACTTAAATAGCCGAGCAGAAGAGACGATAAGTGGAGGCAGCTGATGACAGCTAACTCCAATGAGCAGCCATACCACTAGAAACCACAAGAGGGAGCCCAAGAGCAGAACTCACAAAAGTGCCACTTACAACCACCGGAGGGAGCCCAAGAGTGGAATTCACAACACAAACCACCCTCGGGGCTTAACGGATTAATATTTCAAACTCTCACAAAGACTAATAAATGGGTAGGAGAAGTTTTGAAATTTTATTCTTGATACAAGAAAAACTGATGTAACAAGGGTTGTAAAAAAACACATGGACTAAAAATGGAGCCAGTGCAATGGAAAAAGACAATTTTTCACATATAATAAAAAAACCCTGATGTTTGAATCCTGCATTACAGCTTGTTAGTAAATTATAGTAGCAAAACTGTAAAATTAACAGTCACGTTGGACTCCTGACATCTCGGACCAGTCTGTCTGGTCTCTACCATGTTTTTTAGCATTCTTTTAACAACCATATAAAGGATTTAATAAAAAAAAATTTTTTAGAACCTCTGTTATGTTTTTTTTTAAAAACGGTGACAGAATAGCGATTTGTAGAATTTTGTTTTTAACTGCTTATCGGTTCTTTTTTTTTTCTTTATCTTCTTTATCCTACCCCAATGATGAAAGAATACCAGTTATATTTCTCTTAGTATGAGTGAATGTCCCGTCTCTTCTTGCTGAACTAAGAAGTATTAAATCGTTGTACTATACTCTTTTTCAAGCATGAAATATGAATTTTCTCATGAGTGCAGTTGAGCACTTCAGATTTTAACGTATCTCACAAATGGTGCTTGAAAGTTAACCATACATATCCTTTTGATTTTCCTACCTGACCTTTTCTTATTTGGTTACTTTATTGCTTGGGAATAAGCATCAATTGGATGTCTCAACTTTTGTGGGAACACTTGGCTTTGCTTGATAGGGTGCACAGTCATAAGATACATATTCACACAAGCAAATTTTAGTGGTATGATGAAAAAGGGTGACATAAAAAACAAAAAACAACCACCTTATTTTGTAATTGTAAAAACTAAGGCTTTTGTATTACTTTTAGTAATTAACTAATCCCTTCACTTAATAATTAAGGATTTGGATCTACCCAAGCTGTTTGTAAATAGTGTAGTAAATACATTTTAAGATATATATATATATATATATATATATATATATATATATATATATATATATATATATATATTGTAAATTAGCATATTGATTATTAGAGATTTTACTAACACAATTGAACTAAATAAAATTGTCTTTTTAGCTTAAGGTTCATTATTACTGCACGACCCACAGCCGTTAAATGACCGCCAATCGGATACTTGTTTGCTGAATAGTGAGTGATTAGTCTTTTGTGATGAGCACAAGTGCTCATTACTCGAGTTTGCGTAGGGTGCTCGTGTATGCACAGAGTATCGCGAAGGCTCGAGTGACATGTTCGGGTCCCCTTTTAGCATGTGTCTTTTTATGCAGGACAATGTGCTGCTGAGAGATTATTTTTTTAATCAACCTTAAAAAAACAATTTATTATATATTTTAGGAATCAGTCTTTTTTTTTACCAACTCCAGCTCCATCAAAATGGACACTAATTCCACAACTCCGACACCACAGCCCTGTTAGGAATGCTCGTTCATATAAATGATAGGTTTAGCTTCTGATCTGCCTAGCCATACACAATAGCATTCAGCTATTTGTTCTTGGGGGGATTTTGTTAAGAAACTACCGAAGATCCTATATCTCTTCTCATATTTTTGTAGGAACAGTAAGACTTCTAGATAAATGTTGGTTGGCTGAAACCACTGATCAACTGATGTATATGGGGGCATCCCAACACATGATGTAGTGTAAGAGAAGGACCGCCAGTTGGAATTTCATCTATGTAATGCTTTTGCTTCCAGTAAGTTTGGCAGAAGCTTTCTCCTCTCAATGAAACCTCCAAGCTGTCTGCAAGACTAACATTTGACCGACAGATATCCTGTATATGGTCAGCTTTAGACATCTGGAGGCATCCATAGTCATTGTAATGGGATCCGCTGACATCTCTTATTGCAATATGCTGTTTCATTCTATTGTAAGAATATTTTTTTTCTACATGGCTTTCTAAGAGACTATACTTTCAAGGTAGAAATCGCCAAAATAATCTGTGTACAGATGCCAGGCAGACAGCGAATACTTGGAGATTTAACCCAGTTAACAACATTTGGTGATTCTTTTTATACCCTAACCCATTTAAAATCCATTTTTTCACTTTTAGAAGAATGTTGTCCACCATGAAATGTAACAAAATAAGATATTACTTGCCCTCCACAGGCCCAAGGCTGGCTCTCCACTTCTGCTCGGTCTCTGTTTTGGCTATGTAAGTAACATCTTGTCAACTGCTCACATCACTGCTGCAACCACTTAATTAGCTCAACAGCTTGGCTCAGGTAGATGGTACAAGGCCCTGGGCTCAGTGTTTGGCTGCAGTTGTGATGTGCCATGTCAATATGATGTAACTGCTGCAGCTAAAACACCGAGACCTGAGCAGCAGCCGAAGTGCAGAGTCGGGACCTGTACCGGGGAGGGCGAGTACTAGAGATGAGCAAATATGTTCGATTCTGTCGCCGAATATGAATTTGCCATATTGCTACCCTATTCATGCCGAGTTTGTTTGATGATCGATTCCGAACAGATTCATTCATTTCTACTCCCATTGATTCCAATGACGTTCTGCTGTGTCTGGCAAATATTGCATAAACAATATTTTTCCCCTGATTGTAATCTGAACGAAATTTTGAAAAATTCGCTCGACTCTAGTGAGCGCCCTCTGATTTTTGTTATTTTACATAATGGGCAATGTTTAGGGTCTACATTTCTGAAAGTGGAAAACTGTTTAATATTAAGCCTGACAAAATAGAAATCTGCATTATTGATGTAACATAAAATAATGGAAAGAATGACGCTGTTTGTTTTTGTTGAATCTGCAGGAGTGATAAAGAAGGTTGATGTCCATTTTCTCTTCATTATTGGTCTTCTTGTTTGTTGATTTAAGTATGGCACAACTCCAACAAGGAGGAGGTCCAGATGAAAAAGAGAAGACAACAGCACTGAAAGGTAGTGTAGATGTCATTTTTTCCATTTTATCTGTAGGACAGACTTATTTTTTTTCTTAAAGGGCCACTGTCACCCCCTCCAGCCGTTATAAACTAAAAGAGCCATCTTGTGCAGCAGTAATGCTGCATTCTAACAAGGTGGCTCTTTTAGTTTTGTGTTCATGTATTACTAATATAAAGCGCCTTGAAACTTTTCAAAAATACCTGTCTTTGTCCATGGAGGCGGGTCTGAAGCCTCCTCTGTGAAGCGCCCAACTGCCGTCACTCATCTCTTCTGGGGCGATGGTCGCCGCCCCCTGCGCGCTGTTCTTCTTAAATCCGGCGCCTGCGCTGTGCGTGCCTGCCTGGGGCAGGCGCAGTGAGAATTGGCAATCATAGCTCAGATGCCGGGTTCCCGACTGCGCCTGTGCGGGCAGTGCGGCCACCCTGCTACTGAATCCCCACCCCACACTGTTATGCATTCTGCACAGTGCGGGGCTGGGATTCCTGGGCATGTGCACTGCGCTTGTCAGACGCTCCCCCAGATTCCCCGTCTTTCAGCGTCGGTCTGTGCAGGAATCTGCCCAGGAATCCCAGCCCCGCACAGCGAAATATATGGCAGTTAGGAGCTACCCCATAGAGAATCATTGGTCCGTGTGCAATGCGTAGTTTTTGCGCCTCTCATACGTCTGTAAAACTCTAGTGTGACGCCGGCCTTGGGATTTAATCAATTTCTGCTCTGAACTCTCAAGGAAGAAACAAGCAACCAAACAATCCCCCGCCTTCCCCCCAATCAATTTGTCCCTCACCTGGAGATAAAAGAAAAATATTTACTATATTTAAAAAAATAAAAGGTTAACCTTTTTCTGTAAATGAATATAATCCGGTGTACCGATTGCAAATGGGTTATTGCAATCGGGCATACAGTTATGGTTCAAGAATGGCATGCAGCAGGCGTGACACACACAGCTAATCTCCTGCTACATGTCCTGGGACCAAAGCTCACTCCAATTCCTGCACCCTAAACCCTTAGATATGGCTGGGTGAGAAATTTGACAGAAGAAGAGTGCTCCTTCTGTCAGCCCATTGGCACCCTAGCGTGATCATGATTGCCTATGGCTGCCATGACAATAGTGGCCTCCATTTCGGTCATGTATCTCAGATTATCAGGTACCCCCAAAGGTGGGAATTAGTAGGAGTAGTATATATGCAACCAAATGATTGTATTGTCTTTTCCCCTTGTGGGAATAGTAACAATTATAAAATATGTTTTTAAATGTAAAAAAAAAAAAATAGCTGTTGCCATGTTGTGACTCCCTAAAAAAAATATTTATTTTCTTGTGCAAAAATACTAAAAAAACAACATAAAAAGTGTGTGTGTGTGTGTGTGTGTGTGTGTGTTTATCTATATGCACTACTCAGAAAAAGTTGGGGATAGCTGACTTTTGGTTGACATTTTCAGGATGATCCTAAAATGCACCTTTTCAGGTGATCTTAATGTGACCTTCTCCAAATGTCCAACTATTCATTTTTTTTTTTTTGTACTTTTTGCACTACTTGCTCTTCTTTAACATGGCGCTTAATGGCAAAATTCACAACAGGTGTTTGATCTATTAATAGGACAATACATTTCAGCGTTCAATTAGTTATTTACACAGTCCTCCACATCATGCTGTTCATGTTTTGGCATCATGAAAACCAAGATGACATCTAGCAATTGGTCAACAGTACCTCAACATTGCGAGGCTTCAAGCAGGATGTTCTCAGACGTAAGTGGCCGCTGAGTTTAGTGTCGCAGAGTCATCAGAAGGTTGTAATAGAGCTCCTGGGAGCCTGGAAGAGTCACAGAAAGGCACAGAAGTGGACCTCCTTTGGTTACATCCCACACTGATGACCGCTTCATGGTGAACAATGCCCTTTTTAATTGGATGATGAATACCACGCAACTCCAGGCACATTTTAGGGAGGTGAGAGGCACCCAAGTTTCACGTCAAACCATTCAAAATTGTTAACATCAGTGTGGTCTGCTTGCTAGACGACCTGCAAAGGCCCCTACTACTTGACTACCATTATTAATGCAGTCATTGTACCTCTGCATGAACTATACAGGCCTAAACTCATATTCAAGGATGACAATGCTCCAGGTCATCGAGGTTGCATCATTAGTGAACGGCTCCTGGAGACTGAGGTACCTGAAATGGAGTGACCTGCACTTTCTCCAGACCTGAATCTCATAGAAAACTTATGGGATCAGCGGAGTCACCGTGTAGAGGCTCGTAACTCTGTACCCCAGAACCTCAATGACCCAAGAGCCGCCTTTCAAGAAGAGTGGGATGCCATGCCTCAGGAGACAGTAACTCGACTTGGGATACGGCAAGTTAGTGGGGCATTTATATTGTTTGGGGGTATATCCACCTATGTTGTTTTAATAGATTGTTTCCGAAAATATCACTGTAGCGGGAACCTCCTTTTTTTTTTTTTTTAAATATCCCTAACTTTGTTTTAGTATTTTTGCACAAGACAATTAACTACAGGATAAAAATAAAATAAATATAACTGTAAGAAAGTTGTTGGTATCAGAATATGTTGACAAGAAAAAACATTTATTGCTTTTTTTTTTTTTTTTTTTTTTTTTTTAATGCAAAAGTCGCAAAACCTAAAATAGACATCTATGTAAATTGTTATTGTTGTGATTGATACATAAAATAAAGATTTTTCAGTAATGCCTTAGGCTATGTGCACACGTAGAATGGACCTCTGCGGATTTTTCCGCAGCAGATTTGATAAATCCGCAGTGGAAAACTGCTGCGGTTTTTACTGCGGATTTATTGCGGATTCTACTGCGGATTCCGCTGCGGTTTTCCATCTGTAGTTTTCTATTGGAGCTGATGGAAAACTGCTGCGGATTCCGCACAAAGAATTGACATGCTGCGGAAAATAATCCACTGCGTTTCCACGCGGCTTTTTCCGCAGCATGGGCACAGCGTTTTTGGTTTCCCATAGGTTTACATTGTACTGTAAACTCATGGGAAACTGCTGCGGATCCGCAGCAAAATCCGCATCATGTGCACATAGCCGTAGTGTTTTGGTGTTGAAAGCTAAAATATAGAATTGCTCTGGTTTTTTCTTCCTTTTCATTTTGATTATCGAGGAGTGTAATAAAAAAAAGTGATCAAAAACTTGCATGTACCACAAAATGGTATCAATGAAAGTTACGGTTTGGCAAAGATTCTGCTCATAAAATAAAGTTGTTTTTGTATGTGTACATTTATTAAAAAATAAGAAAACCAAGATCTATGTATTCTTGGGATATCAATGCTTTTTGTGCAAAGCATTTAAAATGCAAAATAGTGGCAGAATGTTTTTTTTTTTTCCACAAAACTGGTAATAAGTTTGCTCACTGATATGTACTCCGAAATAATTCCACAGACAAAAAAAGCCCTCTTATGATTATATCAATAGAAAAATGTAAAAGTTATGACTCTTGGAGCGTGAAAAAGAAAAATGTTCGTCATGAAGTCCAAAACTGGATATGGCCCCAAGTGCCATCGGGAAGGTGAACCTACCAAATCTGAGCAGTTGGCACAAGCCATGGCCTCCTCCCTGTGGTCCTCTGCTTTGTGTGATGGCATTGTTAATGTTGCATTATATTGGGGGCGCCGGAGGGACTGGATGTGGGTTCATTTCCAGATGCACATATAGGACTCTGTGCATTTACTTTTGAAAAGTACTTAAGTAATTACATTTTTATATTTTCATTCTGCTTGTTAATCCTCAGCGCTGTGTAACTCCCTCTATAGCCCCACGCATTCAGTTACATACATAGATACATAATGCAAGGTTATACCTGGCATGCGGAGACATGGGAAATCTCCACAAATGTGCTGTGGAAATGATTTCTCATTTAGTTTCTGCTATGCATTTAATTAGAGAAGACTGAGAAAATGTGCAGTGCTGTGATAGAAGTCAATCAGATGAACCTGGGGAAACTAATCTGCTCATGGTATACCGTACTTATTATTGCAGCCATTGTAAGTCTAAGTAGGATTTAGTCAGTTCAGTGGGTCAAGTGCAGATTTCTTTCGTGTTCTGATGTAGTTTTCTCAGTCTAATCAGTACAAATATGGTGTAATCTTGTTTCTCTTTTAATGAGTGATTGGCCTTTTCTGAACCGAAACCATCTTGAGCATTTTATCTTTACCTCAAGGTGTGTTATTTATTTTGCACCACAAAGCCGATGTTTTTGGAGCCCATTATGAGCCGAAGGAATGAGTTTCCTTACTGGATCTAAATGGAGAGAAGTTGCGTACTATTTTTTTATCTGGAGTATAGATCAAGGGGGCCACAATCGCTCACTCGTGATAACATGCTCACAGCAGGAAATAATGTAAAGGGCTTGTCTCATCTTGTTAAATGGGTAAAATTGCAAAGTTCTTCCAAAAATGATCAACTTTGTTCTCCGTAGTGGGAGGATTTTCAATGATTATAGTTTACAGCCCTTGGCCAATGTCACAAGCCACCTCAACGTCTTTAAGAGGTGGCCACTTTCCTGGTCAAGAAGCTCTCATTTACAAGGGTTTTGCTTTAGAGCTTGCGGGCATTGCATTGAGGCCGACCAGCTGTATTGCCTCTGCATTCATCCGATGCGCCCTCGCCAGTGGTGCCATCATGCCTCTGGTCCAAATTGTTAATCTTCAGAAGCACACATTTCCTGGCAAGCAGAATCCAGGAGACAGAGGAGCATTTTGCTCCTGCGCAAAGAACATAAAAATTACCATTTTAAGAGTTTTAAATATATTTGTTTCTATATTATTTTAATCACCTTAACATGTTTAAAGTTTCTGCAAAATTGATTCATATCCCCAAAATGAAAGTACGTTTCGGAGGTAGACTCCCCAAATAACTATAAACTTAAAACTCAGACCCCTAAAGTTAATTTAGATTATCAACGCAACTGGATCGTTACTCATCTCTGACTCCTCCTGAAGCCAGTGTCTGATGTCTATCATTTATGATCCTAGTATGGACTCCAAAATCCAGACCATCAGCAGATCTCCTACCCTAAACTCAACAGCCTCAGGTATACATGTGAGTTTGGGAGAGTAGACCTGCTGCCGACTCTGATATCGCTGTCCAGTTCTCAGATTATTAATGTTGGATGTATGAAACTAAGCTTAACCAGATCCTACATCTCCCCAGCCACCAGTCTTCAGTAAGCCACGTCACATGATTTGTGCTTCCAGTCATTCCTTGCTATAAAATTCTCTGCCAAATGCTGGAAAGTTTAAAACTTGTCATTCTCTAATGTTGCTTCACATGTTGAACTATTGATATATCCCAGCCCATATCTTAAAAACTGCACTATATCATTATACTACGTCTGTCAAACATTGCGGTTGACTCTGTACTTGGGCATGAGAAGTTTTAGATCTTAAACCTATCAGTGAAGTCTTATTGTTAATTGCCGAGAGTCCAATCTGGCTGTGCTTTCTTACTCTTTAGGCCAAAAATCCATATATATAGCATTCAATATATGTGAATGGGATTTCAGACTTGCTTAAACTGTTCTTGCTGTCTATTTTCAAATTTGCACTGTACCCAGTGTGTCCAACATTTTGTTCTCTTCTGTATTCAAAGGAGACATTACTCATTTTATAATTATAGGATAGAATTTGCCTCTGATACATGTAAAAGAAAACTAGGGAGCAGAAAAAAGTGCAATAGGGTCTTATCCGGTTGACAAAGATATAAATAAGATTATGCTGACCTGGTGAGGTTGTGTTCAAACAATGATATTAAGGCATAAAATCCCAGCTGCAGCAGGTCCACTTGTCCTCAGACCAGAACATTCGTACAGAAAAAGGACGTTGTGGATATTCCACTGCTGGCGGGTAGAGTGGTAGATCCAGGCACACACAAGTAGGTTTTTTTTTTTTTTTTTAATTTTGTCTACGTGTTTTGAAGTATAAAAACTTCTTCAGAACATAAAAACCATAACGGTTTGTATACTTGGATCTACTATCCTACCTCCCTAGCGGTATATCCACAACTCCCTTTTTCTATGTAACACATGTAGACTGTGCTGATGGTTTCACGCCATCTAAACAGCACAAAGTATCTGCTGCCTACTGGATGGGTTCAGACCTTGTACACGTCTTCGGCTTGTGGGGTTTAGAAATCATAGCATTATATTAGAAATATATGGTTTATGTTGTGTTTTTTTTTTTTTGCTTCTTTTTATTCAGATCTCCTTTCTCGAATAGATTTAGATGAACTGATGAAAAAAGACGAACCTCCTCTTGAATTTCCGGATACCTTGGAAGGCTTTGAATATGCTTTTAATGAAAGTAAGTTTTATGCATACAACTTATAATTTTTCCAGTGTTTTTCTGGTAAATTACATAGCAACAAAATGAATGTTGTTAAAAACCAAAGTCAAAGGTGTATGATGCTTTCTGGCGTTCTGCAGCCTCTTCTGTCTTCCCAACTAATAACACCCCTCACTTGCCTACTGACATGTCTGATGTTCTACATACCCAGAAATAACAATATTAAATAGCACGTGATCCCGTCCATACATGATGGTGTTTTATATAATTAGTAATAAATATGCTGTAAGCTCATTTATTCTGTGTGTTTTGGTGTAGATGGTCAGCTGAGACATATTAAGACTGGAGAACCATTTATTTTTAACTATCGAGAAGACCTGCATAGATGGAACCAGAAGCGTTACGAGGCTCTTGGAGAGGTACGTTGTACTCAAAAGCTGATCTGTATGTATGAGTGACTCGCAATGTCCTAGGCATAATTATGCTTTATATTATCAGTCTTTAGTGTTAAGGCCCCTTCACATTAAGCGACGCTGCAGCGATACCGACAACGATCCGGATCGCTGCAGCGTCGCTGTTTGGTCGCTGGAGAGCTGTCACACAGACCGATCTCCAGCGACCAACGATGCCGGTAACCAGGGTAAACATCGGGTAACTAAGCGCAGGGCCGCGCTTAGTAACCCGATGTTTACCCTGGTTACCATCCTAAAAGTAAAAAAAACCAAACACTACATACTTACCTACCGCTGTCTGTCCCCGGCGCTGTGCTCTGCACTCCTCCTGTACTGGCTGTGAGCACAGCGGCCGGAAAGCAGAGCGGTGACGTCACCGCTCTGCTTTCCGGCTGACCGACGCTCACAGCCAGTACAGGAGGAGTGCAGAGCACAGCGCTGGAGGACAGACAGCTGTAGGTAAGTATGTAGTGTTTGTTTTTTTTTACTTTTAGGATGGTAACCAGGGTAAACATCGGGTTACTAAGCGCGGCCCTGCGCTTAGTTACCCGATATTTACCCTGGTTACCAGTGAAGACATCGCTGGATCGGTGTCACACACGCCGATCCAGCGATGTCAGCAGGAGTCCAGCGACGAAATAAAGTTCTGGACTTTATTCAGCGACCAACAATCTCCCAGCAGGGGCCTGATCGTTGGTCGCTGTCACACATAACGATTTCCTTAACGATATCGTTGCAACGTCACCAAAAGCAACGATATCGTTAACGATATCGTTATGTGTGAAGGTACCTTTACACACAAGAAGGCATGTTGTGAAAGGAGTTGATATATACGTACTAATTGATTTAAAGGGAACGTGACCACAAGAGTTACCTATATTTATGAATTAGTTACAGCGCTGCAATCCTCTTCTAAAGCTGATTTCAAGCAACCTCAATGTTAAGGAAAAGTTTCCAGCATAAATGTAAATTCAACATTTTAATGTTGTGGTGCCACATACTGTACTTAGACTGGTCAGAAAGGCAAGCACTTACGGGTGAGTAGCCCAGCCAGCCAATATCCCGTCCATGGAAGTGTGGTTATAGTGAGGGGTTAGTACTGGCACTACGGGACGTACGGTGAACTTCTGCCTACGGGCCGCTGTAGTACTTGTCGGTTCAGCACTGTAACAGCAGCACATCACTTCTGCTGTGAGATCAGAGGATGGTGCTCGGTTGGTCAAACATTGGGTCTGCACAGTGTAATTCCAGGGCAGTGGTGCCTAGGCAGATCCTTGTGCATGCCCGTAATCATGGTGGCCGCTGTATATTTGTGTGATTGAGGAGGCAGGCGGTAGGGCACTGCATAGACTGTAACCATGCCTTGGTGCCATGATGTTGGCTGGGTTGCTCAGCAGTAAGGCTTCTTTCACACTAGCGTCGGGCCCGGCCCGTCGCAGTGCGTCGGGCCGAGGTTACCGACGCTAGCGTTGCCTCCGCCGCACAACGGGTGCAGCGGATGCTGCTTTTCAGCGCATCCGCTGCCCCATTGTGAGGTGCGGGGAGGTGGGGGAGGAGTTCCGGCCGCGCATGCGCGGTCGGAAAAGACGGTCCGTCGGCTGCAAAAAATGTTACATGGAACGTTTTTTGCGGCCGACGGTCGGCCGAAAAACGGCGCAACCGTCGCGCGACGGTTGCGACGTGTGGCAATCCGTCGCAATGCGTCGCGTAATGTTAGTCAATGGAGAAAAAACGCATCCTGCAAACACTTTTGCAGGATGCGTTTTTTCTGCAAAACGACGCATTGTGACGGATTGCAGTTAACGCTAGTGTGAAAGTAGCCTTAGTGACAAAGGAGCACCAAGCATTAACAGGGTCTTATCCCATGGAAAAATTGGCATAGGTGAGGGGTATATTGCCCACCTTTTGGGGTTAGTAAACCCACCACTATGGAATTGAGGATTAACAGCTGCTTAAGGTCCCTCCAGTCTGGAGATCCTGCCGTATATAGCTGGTAGTGGGAGGATAGGAGTAGTAGTCTGCGCTGCTGATGCAATTCCAGTATCCAGAGTACGTTGTACAGGATTTACCATACGGTTTATTCTCCGCTCGTCTCAACATTCTACCAACTTCATCAGGAGAACCACAATATTTAATAAAACTTAAATAGTTTACCGAGGTAGTTAGTCATTCTAATTAGAATATGCGGCACCACAAGATTAAAATCCTGAATTTACAGTTATGCTGGCAACTTTTCCTGTCAGAGCATCTGTCAGTAGAATTTGCCCCCTAAGGCCTATTTCACATTTGCGGTTGTGTCCGCAGCCTTTCTGATGCATACATCCGCATGCGTCTTGATTTTCCTATCTTTAACATTGTAGACGCAGGTGCTTGCGTTCGCCCGCGTTTGCTTACGCATGCGTTTTTTTGCAATGTGCGGCTGGACGCGGCTAACTCACCTTGTTGGAATTTTTGAGGCGTCAAATTTCCATAAAGCATGTCTTTGCGTACGCATGCTTTCAATGTGCTTGCGTACTTTGGACTGCGCATGTCTAGGGACTGATTTAGTTAAGTAAATAAGGCAGCACACTGCAGCGCTAAAACATGCAAACTTGAAAACACGAAATTTGAACTGCATTACTGCACTAGAAATATGAAAAATGAGAGCTTTTAGCACATAAAAATGGCCAATTTTATGTGTACCTGGTAGCCCCTTTACGGCATCTCTCTTATACCAGGTCCTACGCTTGCCTTACCTCGCTGAGAATAAACGTCTCCATCTGAATGGGTACATGTGAAACCTCTTCTTAGACTAAAATTCTCTCTCTCTGTGGAGGGGTATTGGACCTGCTGTAATTAAAACACCTGAAGCTAGGAGGCGGAGTGCACGATCAGAAGGCTAGAGAATACATTTCAAAAACCTGACCGGCACATCCAAACATAGACTCAGTGGCCAATTTTATGTGAACCTGGTAGCCTCTTTAGGGACTGATTTAGACACACCCATTGAGACACGCCCTCCTGGAAATATCAAACGTATGCACATAAAAAGTGCAAACGCATGTAAAAACGCATACAAACGCTGCATTTTTTTTTTTGCCGTCATGCGTAAGCTGATGCGGATAAAAGCTGCTTAATCATGCTTTTTAGCATGCGGTTGCGGACAGTACGCTGCGGACACGACCGCAAATGTGAAACCAGGCTAAACCATCTATATGGACAAGCAGGGGTCATAGAAAGTTGAATAAAATGATACCTTGATACCTGCAATCCATTGTCTTATTTCAGACATATCTATATTTTTTTTTCCTTATGGATAAGTTTGGCCGGACACTGAACTCCCTTAGAATCTGCCTCTAGAGATTATTTTAAATGAAAGAAGAGGTCGTCTGTATGAGACATGAAACCAACATTGGGCAGTAGAACTGAACTTTGTCTTCTTACAAACGCATTTGCTGCAGCTCTGCTGACAGTCCCTTTAAAGGGGTCGCTTGGGTATCCCGATTGCTGGCCATCGGATAGTTTCCTTGACAGCTGTCCTGCTCAACGTGCGGCTGTCTCTCTAGTCCTGATGCTATAATGTGTAATAACATAACCTGTTATTACACCTACAAACAAGTATATTTTTGGCTGCAGTTTTGCGCTAAAGTGTGGCAAATTATTGGCGACAAGGCAGTTGATGCACGATTGGCTCATATATTTACAAGTAGAAATTTCTAGAAGTTTGAATGTTAACTTTCACTGCCTGAAACTTTAAGACAAACATGTCTTTTTTCACGTATTTCTGCTGAGCCGAGGAAAGACCTATTGCCCTGGCTGTTTTCTTGAGGCTACTTCTTCCGTGTTACTCTATATCAGTGCATTGAGAAATCACTGGAGTCTCAATACGATTCAACTTTCTTGTAGAATTGTAGGACTTTAATATCTGCCCTATAGACAATAAATCCTTTTTATTATGTTTTGTTAAGGACACGAACAAAACAGTCCCCCACCTGCTAGCAGATTCTTCCATTCCCTAGACTCTTCATACTCTAAGCTGTACGATTCTTTGAAGCAGTCGCAATTGTTCCTCTGTAGGCTATTAAAAAAAAAATCTAGAAGGCGTCTTGGCTGTCTGTGTCCTTAAGGCGTTATTGTATTTAACAAAATGTTATATAAAGTGTGATAAAATGATTGTAGTGAAGAAGAAAACCTCATGGTATTAATGACACTCTACATCTAAAGCAACAAAAAAGTGACTGTTTCAAAAGATGAAGTGTATTTTATGCCAGGGATTGCTTGGAAGGTCTGCGGAGATTGTATGCTCTGTTTATTTAAAAAGATCTTCTAAGACGACGAATAACAAGTTGAGGTTGAAAAATTTATTTTTACGATATTCTTTCCACATTATTTCCTGCAGTGGAGTGGTATGGGGATGGGATCCGCATGGCTGGTTACCAAGGACCCTAAATTCTATGGTGGAAAACAAAAAAACCAAAAAAATCACTAATTATAATAATCTATCACCCCCCCCCCTTTTTATTTCTCCTTAACTAAAAGTTAGGATTGGCCCTAAGGTAATGAAATAGTTACATTACAAAGGACACAAAAGGTACCGTAATATATATGTAGATAAATACATAGATATACACATATATGTAACAATAAATAATATCTGCAAAATTGATGGCAATTCACTAATAGACATTTGGGCATCTTTTGAGCTTACCAATTGACTTGTGTTGTAAAGTACAGAGTATCTTTCAGGTGGGAAACATCAGAATGGATGTGACTTCTTTTATTAAACACTTGGTGGTTTTAGATACCTGAAGCTGTGAAAAGACACCCAAAAGCCTGAACATATGAACAGCTAGTTGGTTTTTATGTAGAAATTAGTGATAAATGACCGTGTCCAGTTAAGGTGTTATCAGAGTATGCTCGGGTGCTAACCGAGGGCCTTCTGCATGCTCCATTCTCGAAAAATAGGTCCTAGTCCCCATGTCTGCATGTCTAATGTCTAACAGCCACAACATGTGCAGGGATTCCCTGTTTGTTAGGCCATCCCTACATGTGTTGTGGTTGTGGAACAGCCATGAGACATGCAGCTGTGGGACTCGAACATATTATTTGAGGACACCGAAGATACTCGGTTAGCACCCGATAATGCTCTTATAACACCTTATCCCAGCACGTATGCTCACCACTAATAGAAATGCATATGTTCATTCTCTTAAGTGCTTTCTGATACGTTTTTCAGTAGATTATCACTTGAAAAAAATTTCGTGCACAGACCTAAACGGTCTTTGGTGTGGGTGGGTTATATTTCATATCAAGCAGGAGAGAGCAGGTTAGATGTGTAAACTGTATTTTTTTTTATATACGATAGATAGATAAATAGATGGATCTTTGTATTCTGTGTAGTTCAGGGATTGGGAACCCTTATCCCGCTGGCTATTTACAGCCCGTGATGACCTTTTCTCAGGTCCCTGGACAGATTCCTGGGGACCGCAGTGCTTGGGCCGGCAGCTGTGTTTTGATGGCTACCGGCCTTTTCATTTACTCTTGCTCTGTGAGCACACGCACGCATCATTCACTACTGAGCGCTCACGAGCTTGCAGTTACAGATTACGTCCTGGCACCAGTGCCAGCATCGAGACTTACTTGTTCTAACGCTCGGGAAGGGTCTCTTTCTACTGGGTGATTGTGTTGTAAGTTTGTAAGTAACCAATTTGCTTTGAGATGCAGCTGAGAAGTCCTAGGACAGCTTTCTTAGGCTACATTCCCACCATCACGAAGTCGCAGCGCTTTGGACGCACCGTATTTTCTCTGCGTTTAAAGTGCTCCCTTCTATTGAACTCGGGTAAATTTTGCATGAGTTCATTGAACCATGCGGATTTATCACATTTAATACCTTGTATCGATGTAATTTCTGTTACGGACACTAGCATCTTTGCAAGAGAAGTTGACATGCTGCTGTCTTGAAAGACGAGCCCCATGTCCGTGTCCGCGGATGATTCGCAGGTGCACATAGATACATTTCTGGAAATCCCATTCATTATGCTGTTACAGCTGGCCGCTGCAGTTTTGGCGCTACATAAATACGCAGCTTCAAAACTGCAGCAATTCCTGATGGTGGGCACGTACCCTTAGATACTGATGTTTTCCAATGCATTTAGCCCTGTTTTGAGACATGAGATACTTAGAGGAAGGTTTATTATAATACTTAAAAGGCTTGTCCCACAAACAAAGTACACTTTAATTAAAAGATCTTAGAATAAAAAGAAGTTCCACAATTGGATGTGTTAAAAAAATAAATAAAGCAAAGGTTCCGGTTCTGAGGTAATCTTCTAAATGTGTCCCTGTGTTATTACCGTGTCTGATTTTGCAGGAACATAGTTGGATTTGCCACATCTCCTGGGCAGGGGAGGAAACTAAAGAGAGTATACAGACAGGACCGCATGAGATCACAGCTGATTCTTTCTGTGAGGTTAAACAGGCACGGAAATGTTTTTCCTTAGGGCTCACACTCTGTATTTAAAACTTGATGTTGATCCAGAGAAGTAGGACAAGTGTCATGTGAGTCTCACATAGCATCCATGTGACATACGGGTTTTTTTTTCTCTGCAACGGTTATTCTACAATCAGTTACAGGAGCATTTACAGTGTTCCATGCTACAGAATGGTAATTCATTTGTAAAAATCAGAAGGCATACAAGGGCATACAAGTAGTCTGTGTGCCATCCATTTTTTATTTTTTTTTCTCGCACCCATTGACTTGCATTAGTGAGATTCGTCCGGTATACGCCACCACTCGCAGCATGCTACGATTTTTTTCTCTTCCAGATCCTAGCTTAGAACAAAGTGCAAATGAGCATTAAATCAGTGAATGCATAACATTAGTCAAAGTGCAATGCGATTTTTGTTGTTGTTGTTTGTTTGTTTTTTGTTGTTGTTGTTTTGTCTCTGTATGGGCTCATACTCATCTGCGTATATAAACGAAAAAAATCAGCTGTGAGCCCCTGCTGTCCTGGCTGTATACCCTCTTGCTTCCTTTTCTGCCCAGGAGCTGTGGTATGATTAGACCATGTCGCTGTATGGTCAGACACAGCCATTACACAGTACACAGCAACGGCACATTTATAAGATTATCTCAGCACAGGAACATTATTTTAACACATCCAATTTATTTTTCTTTCAAGTTTTATGGGTTAAAGTGTACTTTACTTTGTGGGACAACTAGTGATGAGCAAATATACTCGTTACTCAATATTTCTCGAGCATGCTCGGGGGTCCTCCGAGTATTTTTTTTAGTGCTCGGAGATTTAGTTTTTCTTGCCGCAGTTGAATGATTTACATCTCTTAGCCAGCTTGATTACATGTGGGGGTTGCCTGGTTGCTAGGGAATCCCCACATTGTACTTATGCTGGCTAACAGATATAAATCATTCAGCTGCGGCGCTGAAAACTAAATCTCCGAGCACTAAAAAAATACTCGGAGGACCCCTGAGCGTGCTCGAGAAGTCTCGAGTAACGAGTATATTCGCTCATCACTAGGGACAACCCCTTTAACCCCTTTCTGCCAATGGACGTACTATTCCGTCCATGTGGGGTGGGCCCTAATTCCCAAGGACGGAATAGTACGTCCAGGGCGATCGGCCGCGCTCACGGATCGCAGCTGACATCCGGCACTATGTGCCAGGAGCGGTCACGGACCGCCCCCGGCACATTAACCCCCGGCACACTGCGATCAAACATGATCGCGATGTGCCGGCGGTACAGGGAAGCGTCGCGCAGGGAGGGGGCTCCCTGCGGGCTTCCCTGAGACCCCCGCAGCAACGCGATGTGATCGCGTTGCTGCGAGGGTCTCCCACCTTCCTCCCTACTCCAGGCCCGGATCCAATATGGCCGCGGCATCCGGGTCCTGCAGGGAGGGAGGTGGCTTACCAAGTACCTGCTCAGAGCAGGGCTTGGTAAGCCTGCAGTGCTCTGAGACAGATCGGTGATCTAACAGAGTGCTGTGCAAACTGTCAGATCACCGATCTGTGATATCCCCCCCTGGGACAAAGTAAAAAAAAAAATTTCCAAATGTGTGTAAAAAAAAAAAAAAAAATTTATTCCCATAAATACATTACTTTATCTAAATAATAAAAAAAAAAACAATAAAACTACACATATTTAGTATCGCCGCGTCCGTAACGACCCGACCTATAAAACTGGCCCACTAGTTTAACCCCTTCAGTAAACACCGTAAGAAAAAAAAAAAAACGAGGCAAAAAACAATGCTTTATTATCATACCTCCGAACAAAAAGTGGAATAACACGCGATCAAAAAGATGGATATAAATAACCATTGTACCGCTGAAAGCGTCATCTTGTCCCGCAAAAAACGAGCCGCCATACAGCGTCATCGGCGAAAAAATAAAAGTTATAGTCCTCAGAAAAAAGCGATGCAAAAATAATTATTTTTTCTATAAAATAGTTTTTATCGTATAAAAGCGCCAAAACATAAAAAAATGATATAAATGAGGTGTCGCTGTAATCGTACTGACCCGAAGAATAAAACTGCTTTATCTTTCTTTTTCTTTTCAATGTTCTTTTTATTGATTTTCATTAAAGAACAGAGGAACAAACATGTATAAAATACAGTGAAAGGTAACAGTTAATAGATCAACATTAGATAAACTCAGAGTATGAGCTCCTAGGGCAAACATAGAGCTTTGGAGGAACTCGGATTATGTGAACGCAGGATACTTGTAATATATAAATGAAGTGTAGTTGTCCATCGAAGGGTATATAAATCTTGCTTTAAACTTGTAGTTAGGAAGGTATTCCTGCATTCAAATGTTAACTATGAACAGTCTATTGATGTTGAACGTCAATATATAGAAAACAACAAAAAACATATAATAAAAGAGGAAGATATCAGAGAAGGATAGAAGGTAGAAAGGGAGGGATCAGAATTCAAGGGTAAAGATGGGGGGGGGGGGGGTTGGGGGCGGCAACTTGTTCTGTAGTCGATTTTGTTTAAGGTGAGTCTTCGAACATCAGATGATTGTTAGATCTATAGAGGGTCCAAGGGTGCCATATTTCTTTGAATGTTTGAGTCGTATGGTTCACGGAGGCTGCTAATTCAGCTATTCTGTAAAGTTGGTCAATTTTAGATAATAATTGCGGACGTGTGGGTATTTTTGTTGATTTCCAGTGTGTTGGTGCCAGTAGCTTAGCAGCCGCTATGATGTTGTAACTGCTTTATCAATTTTATCAAACGCGGAACGGTATAAACGCCTCCCCCAAAAGAAATTCATGAATAGCTGGTTTTTGATCATTCTGCCTCACAAAAATCGGAATAAAATGCGATCAAAAAATGTCACGTGCCCGAAAATGTTACCAATAAAAACGTCAACTCGTCCCGCAAAAAACAAGACCTCACATGACTCTGTAGACTCAAATATGGAAAAATTATATCTCTCAAAATGTGGTAACGCAAAAAATATTTTTGCAATAAAAAGCGTCTTTTAGTGTGTGACGGCGGCCAATCATAAAAATCCGCTAAAAAAACCCGCTATAAAAGTAAATCAAACCCCCCTTCATCACCCCCTTAGATAGGGAAAAATTAAAAAAATGTATTTATTTCCATTTTCCGGCTAGGGTTAGGGTTGGGGTTAGGGCTAGGGTTAGGGCTAGGGTTGGGGCTACAGTTAGGGTTAAGGCTACAGTTAGGGTTAAGGCTACAGTTAGGGTTAAGGCTACAGTTAGGGTTAAGGCTACAGTTAGGGTTAAGGCTACAGTTAGGGTTAAGGCTACAGTTAGGGTTAAGGCTACAGTTAGGGTTGGGGCTAAAGTTAGGGTTTGGATTACATTTACGGTTGGGATTAGGGTTAGGGGTGTGTCTGGGTTAGAGGTGTGGTTAGGGTTACCGTTGGGATTAGGGTTAGGGGTGTGTTTGGATTAGGGTTTCAGTTATAATTGGGGGGTTTCCACTGTTTAGGCACATCAGAGGATCTCCAAACGCGACATGGTGTCCGATCTCAATTTCAGTCCATTCTGCGTTGAAAAAGTAAAACAGTGCTCTTTCCCTTCCAAGCTCTCCCATGTGCCCAAACAGGAGTTTACCCCAACATATATGGGTATCGGCGTACTCAGGACAAATTGGACAACAACTTTTGGGGTCCAATTTCTCCTGTTACCCTTGGGAAAATACAAAACTGGGGGCTAAAAAATAATTTTTGTGGGAAAAAAAGATTTTTTTATTTTCACAGCTCTGCGTTATAAACTGTAGTGAAACACAGTTTCAAAAACACTGAACTTTAGGAAGGCAAAGTTTGACCAGCTTAGAGATGCCCTTAATCTGGTAGACTGGGACAATATCCTCAGAAATAAGAATACAGATAATAAATGGGAAATGTTTAAGAACATCCTAAATAGGCAGTGTAAGCGGTTTATACCTTGTGGGAATAAAAGGACTAGAAATAGGAAAAACCCAATGTGGCTAAACAAAGAAGTAAGACAGGCAATTAACAGTAAAAAGAAAGCATTTGCACTACTAAAGCAGGATGGCACCATTGAAGCTCTAAAAAACTATAGGGAGAAAAATACTTTATCTAAAAAACTAATTAAAGCTGCCAAAAAGGAAACAGAGAAGCACATTGCTAAGGAGAGTAAAACTAATCCCAAACTGTTCTTCAACTATATCAATAGTAAAAGAATAAAAACTGAAAATGTAGGCCCCTTAAAAAATAGTGAGGAAAGAATGGTTGTAGATGACGAGGAAAAAGCTAACATATTAAACACCTTCTTCTCCACGGTATTCACGGTGGAAAATGAAATGCTAGGTGAAATCCCAAGAAACAATGAAAACCCTACATTAAGGGTCACCAATCTAACCCAAGAAGAGGTGCGAAACCGGCTAAATAAGATTAAAATAGATAAATCTCCGGGTCCGGATGGCATACACCCACGAGTACTAAGAGAACTAAGTAATGTAATAGATAAACCATTATTTCTTATTTTTAGGGACTCTATAGCGACAGGGTCTGTTCCGCAGGACTGGCGCATAGCAAATGTGGTGCCAATATTCAAAAAGGGCTCTAAAAGTGAACCTGGAAATTATAGGCCAGTAAGTCTAACCTCTATTGTTGGTAAAATATTTGAAGGGTTTCTGAGGGATGTTATTCTGGATTATCTCAATGAGAATAACTGTTTAACTCCATATCAGCATGGGTTTATGAGAAATCGCTCCTGTCAAACCAATCTAATCAGTTTTTATGAAGAGGTAAGCTATAGGCTGGACCACGGTGAGTCATTGGACGTGGTCTATCTCGATTTTTCCAAAGCGTTTGATACCGTGCCGCACAAGAGGTTGGTACACAAAATGAGAATGCTTGGTCTGGGGGAAAATGTGTGTAAATGGGTTAGTAACTGGCTTAGTGATAGAAAGCAGAGGGTGGTTATAAATGGTATAGTCTCTAACTGGGTCGCTGTGACCAGTGGGGTACCGCAGGGGTCAGTATTGGGACCTGTTCTCTTCAATATATTCATTAATGATCTGGTAGAAGGTTTACACAGTAAAATATCGATATTTGCAGATGATACAAAACTATGTAAATCAGTTAACACAAGAGAAGATAGTATTCTGCTACAGATGGATCTGGATAAGTTGGAAACTTGGGCTGAAAGGTGGCAGATGAGGTTTAACAATGATAAATGTAAGGTTATACACATGGGAAGAAGGAATCAATATCACCATTACACACTGAATGGGAAACCACTGGGTAAATCTGACAGGGAGAAGGACTTGGGGATCCTACTTAATGATAAACTTACCTGGAGCAGCCAGTGCCAGGCAGCAGCTGCCAAGGCAAACAGGATCATGGGGTGCATTAAAAGAGGTCTGGATACACATGATGAGAGCATTATACTGCCTCTGTACAAATCCCTAGTTAGACCGCACATGGAGTACTGTGTCCAGTTTTGGGCACCGGTGCTCAGGAAGGATATAATGGAACTAGAGAGAGTACAAAGGAGGGCAACAAAATTAATAAAGGGGATGGGAGAACTACAATACCCAGATAGATTAGCGAAATTAGGATTATTTAGTCTAGAAAAAAGACGACTGAGGGGCGATCTAATAACCATGTATAAGTATATAAGGGGACAATACAAATATCTCGCTGAGGATCTGTTTATACCAAGGAAGGTGACGGGCACAAGAGGGCATTCTTTGCGTCTGGAGGAGAGAAGGTTTTTCCACCAACATAGAAGAGGATTCTTTACTGTTAGGGCAGTGAGAATCTGGAATTGCTTGCCTGAGGAGGTGGTGATGGCGAACTCAGTCGAGGGGTTCAAGAGAGGCCTGGATGTCTTCCTGGAGCAGAACAATATTGTATCGTACAATTATTAGGTTCTGTAGAAGGACGTAGATCTGGGGATTTATTATGATGGAATATAGGCTGAACTGGATGGACAAATGTCTTTTTTCGGCCTTACTAACTATGTTACTATGTTACTATGTTACTTGGGGGCTCAAAGTTCTCACAACACATCTAGATACACACATCTATATAAGTTCGTGGGGGGGTCTAGTTTCCAATATGGGGTCACTTGTGGGGGGTTTCTACTGTTTAGGTACATTAGGAGCTCTGCAAACGCAATGTGACGCCTGCAGACCATTCCATCTAAGTCTGTATTCGAAATGGCGCTCCTTCCCTTCCGAGCCCTCCCATGCGCCCAAACGGTGGTTCCCCCCCACATATAGGGTATCAGCGCACTCAGGACAAATTGCACAACAACGTTTGGGGTCCAATTTCTCCTGTTACCCGCAGGAAAATACAAAACTAGGGGCTAAAAAATAATTTTTGTGGGAAAAAATGTTTGTTTTATTTTTACGGCTCTGCATTATAAACTTCTGTGAAGCTCTTGGTGGGTCAAAGTGCTCACCACACATCTAGATAAGTTCCTTAGGGGGTCTACTTTCCAAAATGTTGTCACTTGTGGGGGGTTTCAATGTTTAGGCACATCAGTGGCTCTCCAAACGCAACATGGCGTCCCATCTCAATTCCAGTCAATTTTGCATTGAAAGTCAAATGGCGCTCCTTCACTTCCGAGCTCTGTCATGCGCCCAAACAGTGGTTTACCTCCACTTATGGGGTGTCGCCGTACTCAGGACAAATTGTACAACAACGTTTGGGGTCCATTTTCTCCTGTAACCCTTGGTAAAATAATACAAGTTGGAGCTGAAGTAAATTTTTTGTGAAAAAAAGTTAAATGTTAAATTTTATTTAAACATTCCAAAAATTCCTGTGAAACACCTGAAAGGTTAATAAACTTCTTGAATGTGGTTTTGAGCACATTGAGGGGTGCAGTTTTTAGAATGGTGTCACACTTGGGTATTTTCTATCATATAGACCCCTCAAAATGACTTCAAATGAGATGTGGTCCCTAAAATAAAATGGTGTTGTAAAAATGAGAAATTGCTGGTCAACTTTTAACCCTTATAACTCCCTAACAAAAAAACATTTTGGTTCCAAAATTGTGCTGATGTAAAGTAGACATGTGGGAAATGTTACTTATTAAGTATTTTGTGTGACATATCTCTGTGATTTAATTGCATAAAAATTCAAAGTTGGAAAATTGCGAAATTTTCAAAATTTTCGCCACATTTCCGTTTTTTTCACAAATAAACGCAGGTAATATCAAAGAAATTTTACCACTATCATGAAGTACAATATGTCACGAGAAAACAATGTCAGAATCACCAGGATCCGTTGAAGCGTTCCAGAGTTATAACCTCATAAAGGGACAGTGGTCAGAATTGTAAAAATTGGCCTTGTCCATAACGTGCAAACCACCCTTGGGGGTAAAGGGGTTAAGTAGCAAATCAAGTATTTTGCGTCTGTCTGTTTCATACAAATGTGTGCAACAACTTTTTTTTTTTAATCACAGAAGTGTGTGGAGCTTGGCTCGCCAATGGCGTTTATATCATTTCCATCCAGACCTGGTGTAAATTGTAGCTGACCTCTACGCCTGCTTAGTGCAGCTTGTTGGTTGGCTTTTCTGGTGTATTGAGAGGCAAAAGATGCAGTGCTGGGGTCCTGGGATTAAATCCCACCAAGGACAACATCAGTATGTATGTTCTCCCTGTGTTTGCGTGGGTTTTGTCCAAGTTGTCCAGTTTCCTCCCACACTCCAAAGACATACTGGTTGGGAATCTAGATAGTGAGCCCCAATGGGGACAGTGATGTTGTCTGTACAGCGCTGTGGAAGATGATGGCACCATACAAGTTAGTAAAATAAATGTGACCAATTTATTAAAAGACCTATTTTTCTAAATAAAATGTTCTGACTTACCCACTGTGCTCTGGACTCCCATTTCCTTCCGGACTTCCATTTGTACGTGCTGTTGTGTCCGTCCAGCAGATAATTATTGGGCATATGTGCTGCCTATTTAAAGGTATTAAGTAATCCTGTGCGCCTTGTTTCAGTGATTTGTTACTGGAACATAATTTTGGCCATGGGAGTAGGAAGGGTGGTAAGACTTCATTACTTGTGTCATGGGCTCCGTTAATATCTCCATTCACCTTCCACCTTGTTGGGGAAAGCTGCCGATACTGGTCTACATAACACAGCTGAGACTCCAGATTGTTTTCTTACGGCTACGAACACACAACATATTTTTGAGCAAACAGTATTTTTAGATGTCGCCACAAATGAATAGTTTACATCTTGGTGCCTTTGCTTTAAAACCTGTAATTGGTAGAAGTGAAGCTCTAATCTGTCCTCTGAAATGCTGATTATACTGCCAGCGTGTGGTTAAAAAACTGCTTATTTGGAAGCAAATAAGTAGATGAAATGTTCTCACAAATGTGCGTTCACCTCCAAAAAGAGGCAGACGTTGAATATTCCTGAATTCATCCGGGCTAATAACAGGGCCTTCCATAAAACGATACTGTGCAGATAAAAGCTGTGCTTAGGGGGTTGTCCCATCATGAAGTATCATATTCATGTTTAGATCATAAATAGCCATGTTTGGCATTTACATGCTAATCGAACCTCCAGTGCAGAGATGCGTTTTTCTCCTTAGTTGATCACCTCTTGTTAAATGTGTGGGTTTTCTAGTTTCACATTTCTGCATATCTGTCACTCGCCATTCCCAGGTCCAATGCTACCTGTCCTCTGCTGCTCCTGGGGTTATATACTGGCTGTAGTGATGACTTTAAGTCAAGAGCGCTGCAGCCAATCACTGGGCTCACAGTGATTGTCTGCGGCTCTTCTGACATGTCACCGCTACACCTGGTAAACGAACAGGGGAGCAGCGGCGTACACTCAGCACTAGACCTGGGAAGGGTGAGCGCCAGCCGAGTTTATCGTTTTTAACATAGGAGCGCAGAATGGTGAGATTGAAAAACCCCTTTAAGGCTTCTTTCACATTTCCGTCGGTACGGGGCCTTCGCCATGCGTCGGCCTAACGTACCAATAGACGTTATGAAATTTGTGCACAACGTGGGCAGGGGATGCAGTTTCTCAACGCATCCACTGCCCATTGTAAAGCGCGGTCGGAAATGGCGGGTCCGACGTACAAAAAAAAGTTCACTTGAACGTTTTTTCATGCCGATGGTCCGCCAAAACAGACGGATCCAGGGCACGACGGATGCAACGTTTGGCCATCCGTCGCGATCTGTCGTCAATAAAAGTCTATGGGCAAAAAAACGCATCTTGCGGGCACATTTGCAAGATCCGTTTTTTGCTCAAAACGACGGATGGCAAAAAACGCCAGTAGCCTTAGCCTCATTGAGATGTCTGTGATATTTCCCGTATGTACAACCATGGACCGTTCATCAGCGTTTTGGATCGGAGTGTCATAAGTGTTTGCTCCACGTT
This sequence comes from Ranitomeya imitator, assembly GCF_032444005.1. Taxonomy (NCBI): domain Eukaryota; kingdom Metazoa; phylum Chordata; class Amphibia; order Anura; family Dendrobatidae; genus Ranitomeya; species Ranitomeya imitator. The sequence goes on along the minus strand of NC_091282.1, from coordinate 154,942,537 downwards.
TGTTTTTATCATCAGTTTCATCAGTAATTTGAAGAAAATAAAGAGATCCCAAAGCTTCTCCGGCTCCTTACAAGGTTAATCCCGTACGGACGCGTGCAGAGAGTACACTGATTCCATCCTTGTGCTGGCCATGGTTTTCACTGACCCACAGACAATGTATGGGTCATTTCAATCTATCAAACAATTCAAAATCAGACATGTCTCCATGATTGTGTGAATGGCCCTATAGATCAGGGGTGTCAAACTGCCTTCCTCGAGGGCTGCAAACAGGTCATGTTTTCAGGATTTCCTTGTACTGCACAGGTGATAATTTAATCACCTACACAAATAATGAGTTGGTTATTAAATTATAACCTGTGCAGTACTAGGAAATCCTGAAAACATGACCTGTTTGCAGCCCTCGAGGAATGCAGTTTGACACCCCTGCTATAGATTATAATGGGTACGTGGTCTATTCTTGAAAAATGGACTTCTGATTGAGCGGAGTGCTGGTGATCACACATGCTCAGTCACTATTGTTACTGCCAAAGGATAAAGGAGACCCATTTTTTCCCTGTACCCACTCCAATGCTTTTTATCTTAATAATTATGGGTTATAGCCGCTTTTACCCTGCTGCATTTGAGCACCGCCTTTTTCTAGTTTTTTTTTTCATAATAATAAAAAGTTTATTTAATACAGTGGGGGAAATAAGTATTTGATCCCTTTCTGATTTTGTAACTTTACTCACTGACAAAGACATAGAGTTTATAATTTTAAGAGTAGGTTAATTTTAGCATTGAGGGATAGAATATCAAATATAAAATAACATTGTATAAATTTTATATAAATGTATTTGCATTTTGTAGTGAGAAATAAGTATTTGATCCCCTACCAACCATTAAGCGTTTATTACTTATTTCTCCCACTGTATTTGGCTAGAATGCTTGACCTGTGTGTAATATAATATCTGTGCAGGCATAATTACATGATTTCTTCTATTTCACAATGTTTAATACATTTTTTGTCTTAATTTCTATTGACAGATTATAACAAAGCACATTTACGAATTATTGGAAAAGGACTGTAATCTGGATAAGGTGTATTTACCGGTAAGCCACTTTTATTGGTTAAATCTTATATACCGTACTTTATCTCCAACTCTCCAACTTCAGAATTGAATATTTTTTTGTAATCATGTAAACTGTTATGTTAACAGGAGGTAGGTTACATTTTAAGATATTAATGTCTTCATTTTATAATTATTGTTTTCACATATGATCTTTTTTTTTTTTTTTTACAGTATAGCCAAATGTTTTTGCATTTATTTTATTATATTGCAGAATTCAAGATTGTTTTTTCTTCAATTATAGAAAAATATTGTGTTTCTGAATGTGTCTCAAGGCAAGATTTTAGAAGTAAGAAGTAAAGTAAATAATAGCATAATTTAAGAAATGCTTAATCGGCTATATAAGTAAATCTAATTAAAGGGAAGCTGTCACCGGAGAGATGGACTGCAAAGGGCTTAGTTCTAGGTTGTATCAAGAGCTCTCAGTTCTCATACAGAGAAAGAAAGTTTGTTCTAGTTGAACTCCATTGAGTTTTAGATTGGGGAGTTGAGGAAAGGGGCGGGGAGGGGGGAGGTGGGTATCGGGGGAGACCTGAAGGAGACTGCTCTAACTAATCATTTTGTTTCTAGGAAATGGGAGGGGATGTTAACATTATAAGCTGGAATGTTAGGGGATTAGCGGACGCCACTGAACGCGCAGCAATATTTCAGTATTTACTGAAACAGAGGCCCTCGGTGATTTGCCTGCAAGAGACCCATCTAGTGAAGGAAAAAGTTGATATGTTACAGAAAAGATGGGTGCGCAAGGCGTATCATTCGACGTTCTCTAGTTATGCGAGAGGTGTGTCAGTATTGATTCATACTAATACCCCATTTGAGGAAGTTGAGGTCAAAATTGACACGGATGGTCAATATGTTTTGTTGGTGTGTAAACTCTTTAATCGTTTAATATGCATAGTATCATTGTATATACCTCCGCCATACTCTGGAAGGAAGATCCAGGACATATTGGAGTCTATAAGAGGTTGGGATGGGATCCCTCTTTTGGTGGTGGGGGATGTAAATAATATAGCAAATGACCACTGGGACAAGAGTAAACATGCACCTAAGCGTAGGGACGGTAATGACACTCCCTTTGGTAATTTTCTCAGAGAAATAGGCTTGGCTGATCTGTGGAGGGTCCGCAATGTCAACACATATTCCTATTCCTGTTACTCGACTACATATGGCTCGATGTCAAGAATTGATGTCGCCTTGGGAAACGATAGGATGAACGAACTGTTAAACGGGGTGGAATATAATCCTAGGATTTTATCAGATCACAGCCCTGTTCAGGTCTCCTTAAAGTTGTCAAGTCAGGATGGTTTGGGGAAGGCGGGATGGAAAATTCACCCAGTTTGGTTACAAATTTTGGACATGGAAAAGGTGGGGGCAGAGAGAGAGAGGAGTTTTTTAAGATCAATGAAGGGAGCGCAGAATGCCATGTAGTGTGGGACACCATGAAAGCGTATCTAAGGGGAATTTTGTTTAGGGACATCTCAAGACATAAGACAAGGACCAGAGAGCGGGATCAGGGTGTCCTAGAGGAATTGAAGGCAGCAGAGGCGGCATTGGGGGAACATCGTACTGTGGAATCTCGGAATCGTATGAGGGCAGCTCAGAGGGAGGTTGACTAGCTATTTTTGAAAAAGGCGGAGAGGTTGAGGGCCTTCCAGAAAGAAACCTTTTACTCAGAGGGGGAAAAAGTGGGGCGCTTGCTCTCGGTAGTGGCGTCCGCGCAAAGAGAATCTTCACATGTCTACTCTATTAAGACGGAGGAGGGAACGGTGGTCACTCAGGGGGTGCAGATCTTGGAAGTGTTCAGGAAATTCTATGACAAATTATACGCGTCCAGTGTGGAGAGGGGACCCGAAGATATGGCAAAATATTTGGAAGAAATTGATTTGCCCCGGTTGACTAGAGAGGAGTGTGAATTGTTGGAAGAACCGATTGGGGAGGAAGAATTGGGGGCTGCATTGGCGGGCGTTGCGGGGGGTAAGGCTCCGGGAGCGGACGGCATTCCAGCTGAGATTTATAAGACCCTGAAAGAAACTCTGTTGGCCAAATTGGTAGGGGTGTATAATAGCTCGTTGGAAAGAGGGGAGTTGCCTTTGTCGATGAGAGAGGCTATTGTGGTGGTTATCCCTAAGGCCGACAAAGATCCACTGATGCCAGAATCCTATAGACCAATTTCACTCCTGACTGCCGATATTAAGATTTTGGCAAAAACCTTGGCAAATAGGTTAAGTAGGGTGATAGACAAATTGGTACACCCTGATCAGTCAGGCTTCATGCCAAACAAATCAACGGCACTCAATCTGAGAAGGCTGTTTTTAAATTTACAAATCCCTTCGGACAATGTTGGCAAAAGGGTTGTGGTATCATTGGACGCCCACAAGGCCTTTGACTGTGTGGAGTGGGGCTATTTGTGGTCAGTGTTGGAACGTTTGGGATTTGGACCTAAATTCATCTCATGGGTGCGGCTGTTGTACTCTTCCCCAGTGGCCAAAATTAGAGTGAATAATGTCCTTTCTGAGACTTTCTCTCTGTCTAGGGGAACTAGACAGGGATGTCCTTTGTCCCCACTGCTATTTGCCCTGGCGGTGGAGCCCCTTGCTGCGAAAATTAGAGGCTCCCGGGAGGTGAAAGGATTTATGTATGGGGTTTCGGAAGAAAAGATTGCATTATACGCAGATGATATTTTGCTATTCTTGGAGGATTCGGGGGAGACCCTGGCAGGGGCGGAGGCCATTATTGAGGAATTTGGGAGTTACTCTGGTTTGAGAATCAACTGGGAAAAGTCCAATATGATGTTAGTAGATGGGGACTATGAGAATAGTGAAATACGGGACTCTCCTACAAAGCTGAGGTTAGTAGATAAATTTAAATACCTGGGGATCCAGATCGCGTTGCCTCTGACTAGCTTTGAGGAACTAAATTTGGCGCCACTTTTGCGGAAGATACGCACTAAGGTTCAGGCGTGGAAAAAGCTACATTTATCGGTTATTGGTAGAATAAATCTAATAAAGATGATTGTGATGCCGCAACTTCTCTACGTGCTACACAATTCCCCTATGTGGATATCGCAGAATAGATTTAGGAGGATTAAATCTCTATTTGGCGAGCTGATTTGGGATGGGAAAAGTTCTAGATTTAAACAAGAAATTCTACAAAGACCAAAGACGGAAGGAGGAGTGGCATTGCCCAACCCATGGTTATACTTTTTGGCTGCACAATGTCAACATTTTAGGGGATGGGGTGAGGAATCGGGTTGGGAGCGGACACCCTGCAGTCTGAGGAATTTGATTGGGTCAAGGGTACTGAGTGAGGGCCTGGAGGGTGGGCATTTTCGAGAGAAGGGTACTAAATTCTGCACTATTAGGCTTATCCAAAAGGTTTGGGACAAAGTTAAGGGAATTAGGGGAGTGAGGGCACTTACTAGGTTCTCGCCCTTGTGGAATAATTGTCTCCTACAGGAGTTTAGACAGATGGAGGGATTTCAGGTTTGGAAGGGAGCGGGAATCTCTCGGATGAGCCAGGTTTTGCACCAAGGTAGAATTAAGGATTTCAAGACATTACAGGAGGAATTTCTGCTGCCAAGCTCTGAACTGTATCAGTATAATCGCATCTCTCATGCATATCGGGCACAATGTAGGAGGGGGCTTATAGAGATTCAGGTGGACCTGATGCTAGACTTTATCCTTATGGGGGAAAGCACAAGGGGGGTGATCTCGGGAATATATGAGTTCCTGCTATTTTCCTTTTTAGAGAAACATCCTATCAGAGCCAGGGCGAAGTGGGAGGCCGATTTGGGGGCGATTGACGGCGATCGGTGGGACTCAATATTGGAATACGTGCCCAAGATCTCGATGAGTGAGCCTGGGAGGTTGTCACAATTGTTTGTTATTCATAGGGCCTATAGAACTCCGGATATGCTGTTCAGGGCAGGTTTAAGACCTAATTCTGAGTGCCCTAGGTGCTCGCAATCCGAGGCGGGTATCTTCCATATGATGTGGCAGTGCCCTAGGCTGGCCTCGTTTTGGATTGTAGTGATAAACAAAGTGGGACTAACATACAATTGTTCGGTACCACGGGACCCTCTGGTATGCATATTAGGTTACGTGGAGGAAATTGTAACTGATAACTTGTATAAAACAGTTATTGCTAGATTGCTGTTTATTGCACGAAAGTTGATCGCTAAGTTCTGGATTAGGGTTGAGCCACCAACGAGAAGAGATTTCATGATGCAAGTAGACCATATTGTTGCATTGGAGAGGAGCATCTATTCTAAAAGAAACAAGATGGACCTTTTCAACAGGTTATGGAATCCCTGGATCGAGTCGACGTGATCTGGAGACCTTGCTCGTGCTTTTGGAACATATATCCCCGTGGGAGCAGTATTGATACGACGCCTTCTTGTTCCTGGTTAATAATGGACATTCGGGTAGATCGGAGTGGTTCTTGTTAGGTCTCCAGGGGTGGGGGTGAGGGGGGGGAGGGAGGTTGGTTTGGGGCTGAAAGTTTATTGAAAATGCAAAACATAGATGTGTACTGTTTGCAGTAATGTAATCTGCATATATTTTTCTCACTGTTTAATAAAAACATTTGATTAAAAATAAAAAAAAAAGGGAAGCTGTCACCAGGTTTGACCGATATGAGATACGTATTTCTATGCAGCTGAACGCTCCGGTCCCGAGTGCCGGCGGCAGTGCTGGATATTGATGCGAGAGACTCGTGCGAGTTTCTCACATTGCACTCGTGCGTTATAAAATTGTAATCTTGCTGTAAGTAAATGGGTGTCATGATTCATAAAATCCTGTGGTAGGTTCAGGCCGGTCACAATCTCAAAAATTCCAGCATGGAATCTAAATTTGGTACTAGATGCATTCACTAAAAACCTGTTTGAACCCCTGCAGGATTTGTCAGTTAAATTCCTTACTCTTAAAACCATTATATTAGTGGCTCTAAGATTGGCCCTCAGAGTGAGCGATATACAGGCCCTGTCCATATGCCCTCCCTATACACAGATATGAGGATGGGGTTATACTAAGACCTGACCCAGCTTACTGTCCTAAGATAGCGCAGGCAGCAGCTGATGAATACTCCTATCAGCTGCTCCTGCTGTCACTGTTATTAGCAGCAGCATGGGTAGGCTGATGAGAGTAATAGGCCCTTCAGCCGCCGCCTGTTGTCTCTTTTATTACTTAAATATAACTCTCATCATTCTCCCCTGCTCGCGCTGATCACCGGCAGAGCAGGGGAGAATCATGCGAGCCGTGTTCAGCACCTGGCGCCAGGGAACAGCGCTTACTGTAACACTTCTTCCACGGTTGCCACACATGTGCCACATGTATTACAAACACAGACACTGACATCTTTAGTACCGGAAATATCAGGACGTGTGAAAGAGGCGCTATAGCGGGTTTTTATGTTTGGCTTTTTATTGCAAAAAATAGTTTTTGCATCACCACATTTTGAGAGCTATAATTTTTCCATAGTTTGGCCCACAGAGTCATGTGAGGTCTTGTTTTTTGAGGGACGAGTTGACATTTTTATTGGTACAATTTTTGGGCACATGACATTTTTTGATCACTTTCTATTCTGATTTTTGGGAGGCAGCAATTCATGAATTTCTTTTTCGGGGAGTTTATGCCATTCTGTGTGTGGTAAAATTGTTAAAGCCGTTTTATTCTTCGGGTCAGTACGATTACAGCGATACCTCATTTATATCCTTTTTTTATGATTTGACGCTTTTATACAATAAAAACTTTTATAGAAAAAATAATAATTTTTGGATCACTTTATTCGGAGAACTAACTTTTTTATTTTTCCAGCTGTATGGCGGCCTTTATTTATTTTTTTTGCAGGACAAGATAACTTTTTCAGTGGTGCCATGTTTTACATCCGTCTTTTTGATCGCGTGTTATTCCACTTTTTGTTAGGCGGTATGATGATGTGTACTTTTATTGTTTATATATTTTTTTCCATTCAAATATTTTTATTTAGAGATAGAATATATAGTTTTGTTTTTTTTTTAAATATTTTTGCAGTTATTTAAAAAATTGTATTTACTTTTTTCGAATTTTGTCGCTATGGGACAATTATTTTTTGCAGGCTGATTGCTTCCATAACATGGAGATGAAGCAGCATCTACATGCCATAGAAGCTGTCAACGCTGCACTGACAGAGAGACTTGATCATGCACTGCGTACTGATCCACATGTTTCCTAGCTCTGGTGACCCGGATGTTGTCATGATGACATCGGGTCACCATGGCAACGATTGGGACCCCACGTCACGCCGTGGCGTCTCCAATCCAAAGACAGAGGGGCTGTCGGCTCTGTCGGCTTCTGAAATTTTGCGATCTTTTTCGATCACAGCATTTCGGAGGTTAAAGTGCCGGGAGCGGGCGATCTCGATGACGTAATGATTCGTCCAAGGTCAAATTGGCCCAGGTCACATGGACGGATCATTACGTCCAATGTCAGAAAGGGGTTAAGATGAATGTGAAGTGCTTCTAATCAGTGTAGGAGTAGGAGAAATCAGGTGCTGCATTCTTCTGGCTCCTCTCTATCGCGGTAAACCCGTGACAGTAGCCCTTAAGTTCAGTAGGAGACAAGAAGCTAATCTTTCCTCTTTTTGTAATAACCCTAGGAATCCAAGGAGGGAAATATTCCATAGGTTAGATCTTTCAAAAGGTCTCTGTGACAATATATATCTATGACCAGTCAGTGGAGTCAAGACAAGTCCCTGTTAATAGTCTTTCAGGGTAGTAGAAAGGGGTACAAGGTATCCAAAGGTACCATTGCCAGATGGATCAGGGAGCCCATTAGTTTGTCTTACACTGCGAGTGGTGCTTCGGTTCCTGAAGGCAACCTCCTGGCCAGAAAAAATGGCGGTATAAACTGATCAGATTTATAAGGCTGCTACTTGGTCCTCACCATCTCCCTTCTTTAAGCACTGCAGAGTGAATCTGTCCTCATCTGCTGACTTAACCTTTGGTAGAAGGTTGCTGCAAGCGTTGGTTCCTCCCTAAGGTGTTTCAGTTCTCCAAAAGTCTCTCATTTGTGGTGTCATGGGTGTAGCGAAAACACCAAGGTTGCTTACCTGTAGCCTTTTTTTCCAGAACCCATGACAGTACCCGTATATTCCCCATTTTTATCACCATATGGGTGCACTATAGATTTGGTGATCGTGTGATTTGGTTTTGGTTATGTATATAATTAATTTGGAGTTCGTCTCGTCCTCTGTAACTTAACTGATGCAGGGAAGAGGGTACCACTCTTTCATTTCAGTAGGTTTCCTGTCATTGCTGGGCGGATCCCTCTCTCAGGTGTGCTGTTATGGCTTCTGGAAAATACGGCTACCGGTAAGAATCCATGGTGTATTTAAGTGTAACAACTGGTCTGTTTGCCTCTATGATTCTGACTCTTCCATTGTTTTATTTTTTTTGTCCCCATTCTTCTCAATTCCATTTGAGATATGTTCTCTTCTTCCCTGTTTGTAATCTTGTCTTATTATTCATGAGGGCGAAATCCTCATGAAAATGTCCCTTTGGCTAACAAGACTATATTAACCTGGTAGGAAGAGGTGACCTTATCTCTGGAATGGAGAGACGCAGGAACGAAAGGAAAAACCATGCCAGATTTAGGGGAACAGCACAGATTATATCAGAGGTCCCCAAGATGTGGCTCGCGGGTCCATATTGTGTGACTCGCGGCTTTCTGCCAACTTGGCGCATTAGAACCAGGTCTAGCAAACCGCTAAAAAGAGCAGGCCCCCAGACTTTTCTGTGTAACCCCACACAGAAGAGCAGACCTGGATGTGCATATACTAGCCCATAGAGTTGGAGAGATAAATATGGTGAGAAATGGAATGCTACTGCCAGATAATGCGGGTGCTTTAAGCTGGATATGGTAGTGTGGTTGGAGTGCTTGATATGAGAGTACCAAATGGGGTTAAAGTTGGAAACCCCTGGTCGCATGTATGCTGCCTATAAGACTGGGCGGTACATAGGGTCAGTGTGATTTCTGTGGGGGAAGCTTAGGCTATTGGCATACAAGTAATGCGGGAAGCACTGTGTATCACTGCTTTTAGGGCTATTGATGTGGCTCGCAACCATCTGTCAGAGCTGAATGTGGCTCTATGGTAAAGAAAGATTGGATAGACCAAATAAAACAGTTTACCTTCAAGAGGACCAATCACTTGCCATTAATATCAAACGATCACCAGAAAATGACCTACTAATTAAACCAGTTTTATGTTAAATGTATATTTTTAAAAAAGTGGTAATTTTTTTTTTCTTAAACATATCACTCCATATTAAAAGTAGAAAATCGAAATCTTGGCATCTTCACACTGGGGCATTTGTATGCTTTTACTTCTCTGTTTCGAGAAATAATTCATGTACAAAGTCGCAATGGGCAGACCCCAACCCTATCTTTTTTAATGAAGTGTCTAATGAGCCTGTTCATTGTGAAGAAAGGGTGAGCAAGATCAGCTGTGACCTCATCTAATATTATGGGTGGATCCTGTGTTACCAGCTGTGTGTGGAGGTGTTACTTGTCATTGTAATCCTCCTTCTCATGATGAGAAAACATTTGTTACCTGTTTCTGAAATGACAGGAAGTTAGTCTCAAAGAGCTACCATGACATGTAAAAGTTTGGGCACCCCTAGTCAAAATTACTGTTATTGTGAACAGTTAAGCAATTTGAAGATGAAATGATCTCTAAAGGGCCCAAAGTTAAAGATGACACATTTCCTTTGTATTTTAGTAGGGAAAAAAAAGGATTTTTTTTTCTTTTTAAAAAATCCAAAAAGGAAAATGGGTCAATGCAAAAGTTTGGGCACCCTTGGAGATTTGTGTTCAGATAACTTTGACCAAGATTTCAAACCTTAATTAGCCTGTTAGGGTTATGGCTTGTTCATGATTTTGTTGGGAAAGGCCAGATGATGCAATTTTCTCAGCTTTATGAAAAGCCAGCTTCCTCTAACCTTGTTCCAAAAAACAGCAACGAGGGGTTCCTCAAAGCAGCTACTTGGCACTCTGAAACACTCTGAAAATGGTGGAGGCACACAAAATATGAGAAGGCTATAAGAAGATGGCAAAGCGTTTTTCAAGTTGCCTTTTCCTCAGTTTGAAATGTTATTCACAAATGGCAGTTAATCGCAACAGTGCAGGTCAAGATAAGGTCTGGAAGACCAAGCAAAATTTCAGTTACAGCTGCTCATAGGATTTCTAGAGAGGCAAATTGCAACCACTGCTTCACTGCAAAAGACATTCAGAAAGATTTAGCAGACTCTGGAGCTGTGGTACTTTTAGAGTTCAGAGATACCTGCACAAATATTGCCTTCTTAGAAGAGTCATCAGAAGAAAACCTCTCTTCACCATAAAATTCAGTGTCAGAAGTAAAAGAACATCTAAACAGGCCTGATGCATTTTGGAAGCAAACAACGAGGGTAACATAGAACTCTTTGGTTGCAATGATCAAAAGTGGAGAAAAAAAGGGCACAAAATTTCAGGAAAAGAACATCTCGCCAACCATTAAGCATGGGGGTGGAATGCTTTGGGTTTGTGTTGCAGCCAATGGTCATGGGCTGCATTTTTGGCCTGAAATACAAAGGAAATATGTCATCTTTAACTTTAGCCCTTTTGCAGATTATTTCATCTTCCACTCGCTTAACTGTTCACAATAACAGTAATTTTGACTAGGGGTTCCCAAACTTTTAGATGCCATTGTACTGTAACCAGTGTGACAATTGCAATATACTATGTTTTTTTTTTTCATGAAGATCATGACACTAAAAAAAAAACTTAAAAAAAAAAATACAACAGAAGAAGCTAATTTATTAAATTGGTCGTTATCTGAAGATGGCTTCCCTTTTTAAAGGGAACCTGTCACCCCGAAAATCGCGGGTGAGGTAAGCCCACCGGCATCAGGGGCTTATCTACAGTATTCTGTAATGCTGTAGATAAGCCCCCGATGTTACCTGAAAGATGAGAAAAAGAGGTTAGATTATACTCACCCAGGGGCGGTCCTGCTCCGATGGGTGTCTCAGGTCTGGAACAGCGCCTCCCGTCTTCATTCCAAGACGTCCTCTTCTGATCTTCAGCCACGGCTCCGGCGCAGGCGTACTTTGTCTGCCCTGTTGAGGGCAGAGCAAAGTACTGCAGTGCGCAGGCGCCGGGCCTCTCTGACCTTTCCGGCGCCTGCGCACTGCAGTACTTTGTTCTGCCCTCAACAGGGCAGACAAAGTACGCCGGAGCCGTGGCTGAAGATCAGATGAGGACGTCTTGGAATGAAGATGGGAGGCGCCGCAGCGGACCAGAGACGCCCATCCGACCGGACCAGCAGCGGGTCCGCCCCTGGGTGAGTATAATATAACGTCTTTTTCTCCTCTTTCAGGTAACATCGGGGGCTTATCTACAGCATTACAGAATGCTGTAGATAAGCCCCTGATGCCGGTGGGCTTACCTCACCCGCGATTTTCAGGGTGACAGGTTCCCTTTAAAATAAAAAGGGGTGTTCCAGTACTTTTCCAAACTGTCTAGATCATAGGGATAGTTATAAACTAAAGATATGTGTTACTTTTAATTCAGTTTGCCCACTGCTCACCCCCATTGTTGGTCAGTCACCTGACCGCTGCATCAGGCCACTGGAGATCTGGATGATTCAGGTCGTGAGTAGCATTTATTTCTCATTTTATGGCAGAGTTTGCAAAGTGCCGATTTCTCGTTTTAATGCAGCTGAAATTAAATACATGACCTATTACCTTTTAAAAGCAACACTGGTGCAGTCTCCACTAAATGTAGTAGGTGCTGTTAAATATGGAACCAACTTGTAACTGTCAATTCATCCACTAAACCTCCTTTATATTCTGATGTGCAGATATGCAACAGTTATTCATAAAAAGAAATGGCTCTGTGCGTGAAAGCGAAATGTTCCTTTGCTATAGTAGAAGAGCGCATTCTCACAATGGCTTCCTGCCTGTCATCTTGCCTGTGGAGGATCATAACCAAGTGGCAATCACCTAATGTAGTTATGCCGATATTCTCCTATATGTTTTAGAGATGTAAGACATCGTGACCCAGGCACGAGTCTGTAGATGTGATTTGGGACTACACGCTGCAGTGTCTTTAAGAACGACGTCCCTTTAATGTGCCAGACGTCTCATTATTTCCTTTTTATGGGCAGGGCTGGGGATGCTCTCCGCTAACAATACAGACGTAAGATGGATGTAGAAGGCTAGGCTCTGTAAGGAATATGAGGTCAGCAGCTTGGATTTCCTGCTGTAGTCCTTCCAACCCTGTCCCTTATTGTTGGGCTGCATGCAGGCGCCTGTGACTTAAGAATTCTTCTTCTTAATACTGCTTCTGTGTTTTGCAGCACTGTTAAGAAACCGGACAAATGTACTATGCTTTATACATGTAAATCCTTCTTATTTTAGCATCTGAATTTTTCAAACTGCCCTTTGTGACGCTGAGCTCTTAATGAAATAACCTGATTGGACACCTCTGCGGAGTTCCCTTTTAGCTTCTCTTTATGTTTCCAGTAAACTCTGACCCTTTTTGCAAGGTTTTTTCTTTTTTCCCCTTTCTCTCTTTCCTCCCCATCATATAAAGATGGTTACTTGATTTATAACCCATTATACTCATAATGGGGGAAGATGAAAGCAAAAACAAGTCTAATGCCTTTTCAATAGCGGCGTAATTATTGAATTGGTTGGCTTAGATCAGTGTACATTTGTGGTAATGCAGTGCATTGTATGTGTTGCCCTGCAGATCTTGTTTTTGTTGTTAATATTGCCTGATTGTATGCGCCACATAGATATTTTTTCTGTGTTGAAGGCCATGAAATATACCAGATGCCATGAAGCAGAATCTTTTGTAGTGGTGGGAACATTTTGTAACAAGTTAAACAAACTAGCTGTAGTTTGGTACGTTGGTAATGGAATTGTCGAACATACAGTGCTTCATTGTAGGTTTTTAGTTAAATAGACAATATTCCTATGTGATGTAGTTGTATTCATCTGCCAAAGATCATAGATGTAGTAGGTGTGTAGTGCATCATGAATCACTCCTCATCAAAGTACAAGAATTACCCATAGCTTTCCAACCTAATATTGTATACAACCCCTCATCTTTGCCCAAATAGCTGTGACCTATTGAAGCATAGACTCCACTAGACCTTTGACAACACGAACTTCATAGCAGGTCATTTAATTCCTGAGAGCTGGAAGATGAGGCCACCATGCATTTTTGTCATACACTAACATCCGTTCTTCTGCAGTACACCAAGTCTTCTTTCGGATTAGACCAGGCGGACTAGCTTTGGCTTCCCATGTGCTTCAGTGAGTCTTGGGCACCTACGACTCTGTTGCCGATTGACAGACTGTTCTTCCTTGGCCCATGTTTGATTGGAACCACCTGCCACTGCTTACTGTGAATACCCAACAAAACCTGCATTTGGAGATACATTGACCCAGACTTGCATCCATCACAATTTGACCTTTGATAAAGTTTCTAAGATCTGTGTGCTTGTAAAAAAAAAAAAAAAAAAAGTCTGCATCCAACAAATCTTCAAAAACTGACTGTTCGATTACTGGCTGACATATCCTACCTCTTGACATATGATGTTATCATGAAATAATGTTGTTCACTTCCTCATTTCGTTGGTCTGATGTTATGGCTTAGTAAGTATGGGAGCTGGTTAGTTTTAGTGTGTGACTTGTGACCCTCTCAACCCCCCCACCACCCAAACTCAGCTCTTTACTTGAGTATGACACAGTGGCGAACACATACATGGAAAGGTTTAAGTAAGATTTTATTTTACTCTTGAAAGGTTGGCATAAATGTTAGTGTCTCACAGAAGGCAGTAACTCGATGGTTACGCATTGGATAGAGGCTCAGAACTTGATGGTTACACTTCAGGATTAAAGTATATTATCCTGATTTACAAAGCTTGTGGATTATGGAAAACATCATCTCAAGGGACACGGCTTAAGAGTTTTTGATTAAAGGGAACCTGTCACCCCGTTTTTTGAGATTGAGCTATAAATACTGTTAAATAGGGCCTGCGCTGTGTGTTCCTATAGTGTATGTAGTGTACCCTGATTCCCCATGTATGCTGAGAAATAACTTACCAAAGTCGCCGTTTTCGCCTGTCAATCAGGCTGGTCAGGTCGGGAGGGCGTGGTGACATCGCTGGTTCTTCCTCAGCTTTACGTTGGTGGCGTAGTGGCGTAGTGGTGAAGACACAGCGCGCGATCTGCGCTGTCATCCCTTTCGTCGGTGGGGGCGGCCATCTTCCTGGGGCCGCGCGTGCGCAGATCGAGTGCTCTGCTGCACGGGGCTTCAGGAAAATGGCCGCGGGATGCCGCGCGTGCGCATTAGAGATCGCGGCGGCCATTTTCCCAAAGCCGAGATGCAAACTCGGCTTTGGGAAAATGGCCGCCGCGATCTCTAATGCGCACGCGCGGCATCCCGCTGCCATTTTCCTGAAGCCCCGTGCAGCAGAGCACTCGATCTGCGCACGCGCGGCCCCAGGAAGATGGCCGCCCCCACCGACGAAAGGGATGACAGCGCAGATCGCGCGCTGTGTCTTCACCACTACGCCACTACGCCACCAACGTAAAGCTGAGGAAGAACCAGCGATGTCACCACGCCCTCCCGACCTGACCAGCCTGATTGACAGGCGAAAACGGCGACTTTGGTAAGTTATTTCTCAGCATACATGGGGAATCGGGGTACACTACATACACTATAGGAACACACAGCGCAGGCCCTATTTAACAGTATTTATAGCTCAATCTCAAAAAACGGGGTGACAGGTTCCCTTTAAATGGGTTGTGCACTTTCAGGATGTTGGACCACAAATGCTGTAAAATACCTAAAATATAAGGAGGTACTCAACTACACCATGGACCAGCTGTCCACTGCTGCATCGATCTCGGCGGTTTAGCTGCAGCAGTTGCATGACGTTGACAGCTCACATCACCGCTGTATCCAGTTACTGTGCTCAGTGGCTCATGCTGTCTACCAACTATTGGCTGCAGCAGTGATGTGCGCTATCGACATGGCATAATCACTGCAGCCAAAACACTAGCACCATAGCAGTGAACAGCCTTAACTAGACTCGGGCAGGGTTGTTACCTCGTGCTGGACCCCAGTCACTGTAAAATATCTAAAATCACACTCGCCTAAAAGGGATAACCCCTTAACGGGCAATAAATCTGCCACATCTTAAGGTTTACACAACATAGAATAGTTAAACGTTTCTCACTAGAAACAGGTCAAAGTAGAACTCGCGGTATAGGGGACAGTTTTTCTGACTGTCTCGGGCTACTGAAGAGCTAACAGTACAGGCCACAGTTACCTGTGACAGTCCACATTCTATGTTCTGCAGTAGGTCACAGGGCAGACAGACTGGCATTGGCCATAGACACAAGTGCCACAGTTTAATCAGTAAACCCTAGGTATTGGCACTGCACTCTTCTCTGGACGCGCTTTCACCAGCAGGCTCATTTAGGGCTCATTCAGACATCGGTGATTTTCTCATACGAGAAAATTGTTGAAACACTGGAAACTCAGTTTGGTCAGTGTCATTTTTTTCCATCAGAGTTTGGTCGCCGTTTCATCAGTTTTTCAAGCTCCTATCAAACAGTCCGTGAAAAAAGGTTCAGCCGTGGATGGCATCTGAGTCATGTCAGATTTGCTTTTTTTCTTGGACCTATAAACATGAATTGAGTTTAATCTGACACACAAATCAATATCTGACTAGTCTCCGTATTTGTGTAAGCCCTCACTCAGAAGTACAGAGCAGGTGTCAAGAGATAGGCAAGTGGTCTACCATCACTGATGGATCTCGGGGTCTTTCCTTCTCAGACTAACTGTAAAGAATGGTTAGCTGCTTCTTTTACTATTCTGGCCCCACCTAAAATGGTGCAACGCATTCATGTTGACAGATGTGACCCTGTGATCTCATGCAGTCTGCTTAGTGCTCATGTACCAACACAACACAGTTAAAGGGAGTGTGACACTACAAAATGACTGTTCAAACCAAGCTGAGTGCACCCTTGGCAAGGCTGACCAGTTCCCACCTACTTATTTTGCATCTGTATCTGCATCCCACTTCCTTGATTGACAGCGCTGACTTTACAGAAATCAGGTGTAGTTCTGAAAGGCTCTGCTTACACCTTTATTTTATCCCTCATCTTGCCATTAGAAACCTGATGGACTCTTATGGGGTCTGTCATGTGTCAGTAAAAATCTTTTTGTAATGTTTCCTGCTCCATCAGGAGTAGACCCTAACTTGTTCCTCTTCTTTTCTCACTTTGATGGAATAAGGGGAGTCTGGTATTTTGCTATGAACCCAACTCCAAATTCATTTGATGAATTTTGTAATGCATAGTGAATAGATATGCCTCCAAAAATGGAATATACTGTATGAAATTTTGACTGCATTACTGCTATATAGAATATACCGTACTTATAAAAATGAAGATACTTAGCACACAAATAAATCAATTCATGCTTTCCCACCAGCCACAACAACGCGTGTATTTATGGGACCCCGATTTGATATTTTTCAGACATTTCTCTTCTGGGCCAAAAGCCTACAAATTTTAAAGCTCCAGTAGGGATCCAGCACGAAGTAATATCAGCCTGGGGCTGATCGGTGGAGTGTTCAACCAAAAATGGAGGCAGTCACCATCTCCAACAGAATACTTGAGAGAGAGAAAAATCTTACCAGCACTTTTGAACAGAATAAAGCAACTGTGAACAGATGCAATGCTGGTACGATGGCATAACATACAAACAAAAGAATTGAGCAGCGCTAGCTGCCTTTTTTTTTTTTTCTTTTTGTCTGCACCAAATTCATGTTTTCCTTTTGCATCTTTTTTGAATCTGTGCTTGTCTTTTTTTTTCTTAGTTTTTTTTTTTTTTTTTTTTTTTAAGCTCGCCACTGTGGGCAGGATTTAGGCTATGTGCACACGCTGCGGATTTTGCTGCGGATCCGCAGCGTTTCCCATGAGTTTACATGACAATGTAAACCTATTGGAAACAGAAAACGCTGCGCCCATGCTGCGGAAAAAAAGTGCGGAAACGTAGCGGTTTACATTCCACAGCATGTCACTTTCTGCGGATTCCGCAGCTGCTTTACACCGGCTCCAATAGAAAACCGCAGGTGTAAAACCGCAGTGAAATCCGCGGTAAATCCGCGATAAATCTGCAGCAAAAACGCAGCATTTTTGCCCTGCAGATTTATCAATTCAGCTGCGGAATAATCCGCAGAGGACCATTATACATGTGCACATACCCTTAAAGTTTGCAAATGTTTTTGCTACATTTATGATTTGATATTTTGAAAACTTTTGACTTTTTGCTGTATGAAGTCACAACAATGGTTGAGACAGGAAAAAAGACTGCGCAAAATGAATGAACCATGTGCACCATTTTGATGGAATTTGGTGCAAAAAAGTCAGCAATTACCACAAGATTTTTTTTTTAAACCCTCAAATGAATCTTCTCTAAGATATAACCAAGGATCAAACATGTGACATATAAATTGCATTGCTGCTATATAGAACTTATTTGTACAAGTTATTCTTGATCAGAAGGCAAAGTTAGTGGAACTTTTTGCTTTTATATAAGATTAAAATTTGTAGTTGCTTGACTTCTTAACCCCTTAACGACCACCGATACGCCTTTTAACGGCAGCAGTTAAGGCTACTTTCACACTAGCGTTAACTGCAAACCGTCACAAAAACGTCTTTTTGCCGAAAAAACGGATGCGTCAAAAAAGTGCAAAATGTATGCAACGCATACAGCATTTCGACGGATCCGTCTATTTGGGGATGTCTGGCCAATTAGCTAAAAAAATCCTGTTTCTGAGCATGCTCAGTAGAAAAAAACGTATTGCAGCGCTGCATTGCGTCGTACGACGTGTCTCGACGCATCCGTCGCTCATAGACTTTCATTGTAGCCAAAGACGCATGCCGATGGATGCGCCGAGACACGTTTTTTTGTCGGAGCCAAAAAACGTTGCAATCTACGTTTTTCCAGACGACGTGTCGCCTAATTTCGACGCATCCGTCGAAAGACGTATACCGACGTATGCAAATCCGTCGCAATGCGTCGCCAATACAAGTCTATGGGGAAAAAACGCATCCAGCAAAATATTTTGCTGGATGCGTTTTTTCTGCAAAACGACGCATTTTAACGTATTGCAGTTAACGCTAGTGTGAAAGTAGCCTTAGGCTACTTTCACACTTGCGTTAACTGCAAACCGTCACAAAAACGTCTTTTTGCTGAAAAAACGGATGCGTCAAAAAAGTGCAAAATGTATGCAACGCATACAGCATTTCGACGGATCCGTCTATTTGGGGATGTCTGGCCAATTAGCTAAAAAAATCCTGTTTCTGAGCATGCTCAGTAGAAAAAAACGTATTACAGCGCTGCATTGCGTCGTACGACGTGTCTCGACGCATCCGTCGCTCATAGACTTTCATTGTAGCCAAAGACGCATGCCGATGGATGCGCCGAGACACGTTTTTTTGTCGGAGCCAAAAAACGTTGCAATCTACGTTTTTCCAGACGACGTGTTGCCTAATTTCGACGCATCCGTCGAAAGACGTATACCGACGTATGCAAATCCGTCGCAATGCGTCGCTAATACAAGTCTATGGGGAAAAAACGCATCCAGCAAAATATTTTGCTGGATGCGTTTTTTCTGCAAAACGACGCATTTTAACGTATTGCAGTTAACGCTAGTGTGAAAGTAGCCTTAGAATACTTATGCCTCAGCACAGCTTTTTAACAGCTCTGATAAATAAGTGTATAGTGCCCCACATCATCGGAATTTCTCTGGGGTCTCTGCTATCGGGGGTAGATGAGACACCAGAGAACTTGATTCGGATCAAATTTTACCAACCCCAGTGTTGCGATCGCCGTTATTAATTAATTGATTTATCTCTCCTCGGATTTAATCGTACATCAGAGGAGAGAGAAATGGGGTCCCACGACCCCCCCACCCAGTACCTCCAGTGTCCCTGCAACCAAAACCGTGAAGTCCCCCGGGAAGTCCCCCTGCCGGCAGCGTCGTCTTCCGGGAAGAAAATGGCATGCACATTGCACCTGTCAAGATCTGCTGGCCAGCACATGGCAACAATAGGAAATTTTTCCTATTGGTTAATTTTGATCACACTGATGGGGTCTATCACGGATATATATATATAGTAAATAAAACCCCCCTTCATCACCCCCTTAGTTAGGTAAAAATAAAATGCATTTATGCATTTATTTCCTTTTTTCTATTAGAGTTGGGCTAAAGATAGGGTTGGGGTTATGGTTAGAATTGGGGGGGGGGGGGGTTTCACTGTTTAGGTACATCAGGGGGTCTTTAAATGAGATATGGAGCCTGCCAATGATTCCAGCCAATTTTCTGTTCAAAAAAGTCAAATGGTGCTCCCTCCCTTCTGAGCCCTGCATTGCACCCAAGCAGTGGCTTTACCCCACATATGAGGTATTGGCATACTCAGTAGAAATTGTACAACAAATTTTGTGGTCCATTTTCTCCTGATAACCTTGTAAAAAAAAATGGCTGTGTTAGGGTTGGAGTTAGAATTGGGGGGTCTCCAAATGCAACATGGCGCACACCATTGATTTCAGTCAATTCAGCGTTCAAAAAGTCAAACTGTGCTCCCTCCCTTCTGAGCCTTGCCATGCTCCCAAACAGTGGCTTTCCACCACATATGGTGTATCGGTGTACTCAGGAGAAAATGAACCACAAAATTTGCTGTGCAATTTCTTTTGTTACCCTTGTGAAAAAAAAAAAAGTTGGGATCTAAAGTAAATAAATTTTTTGTGAAAAAGTAAAATGTTCATTTTTTTTCTTCCACATTGCTTTAGTTCTCGTGAAGCACCTGAAGGGTTAATAAACTTCCTGAGTATAGTTTTGAGCAACCTGAGGGGTGCAGTTTTTATAATAGTGTCATTTTGGGGTATTTTCTGTCATATTGACCCCCCCAAACTCGCTTCAAATGTGAGGTGGTCCCTAAAAAAATGGTTTTGTAAATTTTAATGGAAAAATGAGAACTTACTGGTCAACTTTTAACCCTTATAACGTACTAACAAAAAAATTAGAATTGTGCTGATGTAAAGTTGACATGTGGTAAGTGTTATTTATTACCGGTAACTATTTTGTTTGACACTACTCTCTCATTTAAGGGTACAAAAATTCAAAGATTGAAAATTGCAAAATGTTCAAAATTTTTGCCAAGTTTCTGTTTTTTTCATAAATAATCGCAAATTGTTTTGAAGAATTTTTACCACTAACATGAAGTACAATATGTCACTTAAAAAACACTCTCAGTGGGATACGTTGAAGCGTTCCAGAGCTATAACCTCATAAAGTGACAGTGGTCAGAATTGTAAAAATTGTCCTGGTCATTAAGTACCTAATTGGCTCTGGCACTAAGGGGTTAAGGAACTTTTGCTCATAAACAGCAGCCAATCTGAACACTATGAGCTAATATTTCTTTTTTAAATAACCTATACCGGTAAGTGTAAGCTTTGGTCTTGTATATTGCCGATCCTAAGATGTCTTCATGTCTGGTCTGTGTTATCTGTGGTGGGAAAGATTTGAGTAGCGTGACTGCTCTCATCTGTAAAATCTCGTCCTCCCTATTACCAAAGCAATGTTTATGCGGTGACCTCCTCGTGGTAAAATACCCTTGGATCTTGAAAGTTTTCTATTTTGGATTTAAAGAACAGATTAAAGTTCAAGAGGTTTGTTAGCCCACCTGATTCTGTGTGGGTTTAATAGATACAAATTGCTTTATGTAGTCTTGCTGCTCTTAGAACTAAATGCATTATTGGTTGATTTGTCGATAAAGCAAGGTTGTGCTCAGCCCTGACCTTTATGGACGTTGCTCAGTGAAAGCTTTGTTTAATGAATTACCGCAGTAAAAAGACAAATTGCTGTTGTATGAAGTTTTAATTAGGACCTCTAAATGGAGAAATTTAAAATGTCAGGAAATAATTTGTTGTGTAGAAAACAGAATAATGTTGAGAAGCAGGTCTGTAATCTTCAATGCATCGCCAGTTGAAACATAGGCTGGAAGCTGAAGGTGATAACTTGTGTATGAACAGGATGGAAAAGTGCTTTATGCATTAGCGACATGGCAAAATCACGGTCAACCCATTTGAAATTAGTTGTTTGGCCACTTGGCACTATGTGTCATGGTGTAGTTATATAGCAGGGGTGGGGAACCTTTTTCCAGCCGGGGGGGCCATTTGGAAATTTCTACCATCATTCGGGGCCACACAAAAATGATCACCTTGAAAATTACACAGGTATATTTAGTCAAACAATTACCGTATATACTCGAGTATAAGCCGAGATTTTCAGCCCATTTTGGGGGGCTGAAAGTCCCCCTCTCGGCTTATACTCGAGTCATACCCAGGGGTCGGTCGGGGAGGGGGAGCAGGGGCTGTCTAATTATACTCACCTGCTCCTGGCGCGGTCCCTGCACGTCTTTTCCCCGGAGCCGGCAGCTTCTTCCTGTAGTGAGCGGTCACATGGTACCGCTCATTACAGTAATGAATAGGCGGCTCCACCTCCCATAAGGGTGGAGCCACAAATCCATTACTGTAATGAGCGGTAACGGTGACCGCTCAGTAGAGGAAGAAGCAGCAGCGCCGGGAAGCAGGGACTGCACCATGCCAGGAGCAGGTAAGTATAACTGGGAGGGAGCGCTGCGCGATATTCACCTGCTCCTCGTTCCAGCTGCCGCTGCTCTGTCTTCAGCAGGGACGCTCAGGTCAGAGGGCGCGGTGACGTAGTTAGTGCGCGCCCTCTGCTTGAACGTCAGTGCTGAAGATGGAGCAGCGCCGGAACAAAATCAGGTGAATATTGAAAGTGCCGGGGGCCTGAGCGAAGGAGAGGGGAGTGTGATTTTTTTTTTTTTATCACAGCAACAGCAAATGGGGCAAGTGTCTGTATGGAGCATCTTATGGGGCCATAACATTTGTGCAGCACTATTATGGGGCAAGTGTCTGTATAGAGCCTCTTATGGGGCCATAACATTTGTGCAGCACTGTATGGGGCAAATATCTTTATGGAGCATTTTATGGGGCCATAATCAACATTTGTGCAGCATTATATTGGGCAAATGTGTCCATGGAGCATCTTATGGGGCCATTATTAACCTTTATGCAGGATTATATGGGGCATATTTTTAATATGGAGCATCTTATGGGGCCCATCATAAACTTTATGGATCATTATATGGGGCTCCTGATTCAATATGGATATTCAAAAACACTTAACCTACTGATGTCTCAATTAATTTTACTTTTATTGGTATCTATTTTTACTTTTGACATTTACCGGTAGTGTCACGGGGCTACCGCGTCAGAAAGGTTCCAGAGAACCGCAGCGCTCTGGGCCTCATTCACACACAGTGAACAGAAGCTCTTCACCTGTATTCTGACCTGGCTGCTTTGTGCCAGCAGTGCAGGAGTTAACCTTATTGCTGAGAGCTGGGTCTCTCTCAGCTGATGTGGATTTTGTAATCTGATCCTCTATATAGACCCAGTCCTGACTTCAGCTATTGTAAGTGATCAGTTCTACTGCCTGGCTGGAGGTTGAAGGAGCGTAGTGTTGGTGTTGGAGGTTTGTTTACAGAGATTGTTGTCTGCGGTTTTGGTTGCATGTTTAACCTGTTTTCCTTCCTAGTTTATTCCTTCTCTTCCCTTCTCTGTGTTTCCTCTGTGGTTGTGTGAGCATTTGGTGAGTTTGAGACTTTTAGGCTATGTTCACACGTTCCTGATTTCCCTCCTTTTTTTTCAGGACTAAAAACCGCAGCTCTTGGCAGAAAACGCAGGTCCTTTTTTTGATGCGTTTTTTGATGCTTTTTTATGCGTTTTTTATGCAGTTTTCTATGCAGAGCCTGTGTGTTTTCTAGGAAGTTTTTTAGGGTTAAAATGGCTGAAAATACACTAACCCTACCCCTAACCCTACCCCTAAGCCTAACCCTATTCTAACCTAGTGGAAAAAAAAAATTCTTTATTTTTTTATTGTCCCTACCTATGGGGGTGACAAAGGGGGGGGGTCATTTACTATTTTTTTTATTTTGATCACTGAGATAGGTTATATCTCAGTGATCAAAATGCACTTTGGAACGAATCTGCCGGCCGGCAGATTCGGCGGGCGCACTGCGCATGCGCCCGCCATTTTGCAAGATGGCGGCGCCCAGGGAGAAGACGGCCGGACGGACACCGGGAGGCCGGGTAAGTATAAGGGGGGGAGATGAGGGCACGGGGGGGGGGGGGCGTCGGAGCACTGGGGTGTGGCATCGGAGCATGGGGGGGTGGGATTGGGGCACGGGGGGGCAGCCACACTGCAGCGGTTCTGCACCACAAACCGCAGAAAACCCGCAGATATTTTTTTCATCTGCGGGTTTTACTGCGGGTTTGACCTCACAATGGAGGTCTATGGGTGCAGAACCGCTGCAGTTCCGCAAAAAGAAGAAACATGGTACTTCTTTTTTACCGCGGCTATTCAGCGCGGCTTTTTTCGCGATTTTCCGCAATGTGGGCACAGCAGTTCCTGTTTTCCATAGGGTACATTGTAATGAAAAAAAGGATGGTGTGAACATGGCCTTAGTTACCTTGTCTGTATACCCTGTTATTTGTTGTATTTTTACACTCGTGCAGTCCACCTCCTTTAGGGGGAGAGGGGGCCCCTGATAGGGCCTGCACAGGAGACAGGGGTACCCTGGCGGTTGAGGCCTCCTAACCATCATAGGTACCCCCGAGATAAGGGAAAGCCAGGGCCCCATTAAAGTGGTAGGGACAGATGCGGGTCCCAGTACACTGTCCTGCCCCTTTAATGCCACTTACGGCGTGACAGGTAGCTGCTGCATTTCCCACCCTAGGCTTATACTTGAGTCATTAAGTTTTCCCAGTTTTTTGTGGCAAAATTAGGGGGGTCGGCTTATACTTGGGTCGGCTTATACTCTAGTACATACGGTAATTACGGTAACTCACCCTTAATGTGATGGCTGGAGTTGCTTCCTTTTGCTGCAGCTGTGATGTTGGGTCATACTGATCATGTTGCTTCTCACAGCTGCTTTTCCAGGTTTGTGTCGGCCAGGAGAGCAGTCAACTTTGTCATAAGTTTGGTAAATCATATACATAACATAGGAGATGCTGGGACTACTGTATATACATCACATAGGAGACACTGAGACAGCTGTATGTACACCACATAAGAGATGCTGGGAATGCTGTATATACATCACACAGGATATGCCGGGACTATTGTATCTAGATCACATGGAGGACGCTGAGACAGCTGTATATACATCACATAGGAGACAGAGACTGTTGTATATACATCACATAGGAGATGCAGGGACTGCTGTATATACATCACACAGGAGACGCTGAGACTGCTGTTTATACATCACAAAGGAGACGCTGGGACTGCTGTTTATACATCACAAAGGAGACGCTGAGACTGCTGTTTATACATCACAAAGGAGACGCTGAGACTGCTGTTTATACATCACAAAGGAGACGCTGGGACTGCTGTTCATACATCACACAGGAGACGCTGGGACTGCTGTATATGCATCACAGGTAACTCTGGGGTCATATAAATTACAGGAGGGGCTGGTACATATTCATCACCGGGGAGGCTGGGGGCAATAGACATCACTTAGGGGCTATATACATCACTAGGAAGTACAGACAGCACTGGGGGTATATATGTCTCTGGGGGAGTTTATACATCACCTGTGGTGGTCACATACATCACTGGGGGCTATATATATCACAGGTGGGGGGGATATACAGCACTTTTGGTGTAAATGCAGCACTGGGGAATATGCTCATCACTTTGGGGCACATCCAGCTGTGGGGGATATACAGCACTGGGGGGAAAGCATCACCAGGGAGGCACATATATCACCGGGGTGGAGTGCTCATAGATCACCGAGGGGCACATAGCTGAAGGGGACAGAGATCACTGGGGGAACAGATCACATGGGGAGCACAAATATCACAGGGGGTACATAGCAGGGCGGGCACATAGATCACAGGGTGCACAAAGCTGGGAGCCACAGATATCACAGGGGTGCACATAGCTGGGGAGCACAGAGATCACAGGGAGGCATATAGCTGGGGGGCACAGATCACAGGGAGGCATATAGGTGGGGGACCAGATCACAGGGGGGTACATAGCTGGAGGGCACAGATTACAGGGGGCATATAGCGGTGGGGCACAGATCAGAGGGCACATAGCTGGAGGGCACAGATCACAGGGGGACATATAGCTATGGGGCACAGAGATTACGGGGGGCACAGATCACATGGGGCACATAGCTGGGAAGCACAAAGATCACAGGGTGGCATATAGTTGGGAGGTCAAAGATAACAGGGGGCACATAGCTGAGGAGCACAGATCATAGGGGGGCACATAGATGAAAGGAGGGGTACATATCACCAGTAGAAAAGCAGAGCTGATGGCATAGGGATCCCTGGGGAGGCACAGAGCTGCCAGCACAGAGATCGCTCTAGACTCAGCAACAGCTCGTCTTCTGGGATAGAAGGACGGGAGAGCATTGGGTGCTAACCCTGCCCACCCAGACGACGTCATCTTTCATATGCAGGGCAGGCAGAGTTCTATTATAAATGCTGCGTGCCGTGCACTTGGGGGTTAAAGGGCCGGCAGGATGCGGCTGCTGCCTGAGCATTGGGGACTCCGGGGACCTGCCCCCGGGCCGCATGAAAAATCACATGAAAAGTTCCTCACCCCTGTTATATAGGATTGTGGACCTGTTATCTGGCTTGGGTTATTCCTTAGTACAGATGAGCAGACCCGTGGAAGTTCAGGTCCTGGTACCAAACCCATATTTTATTCGAAAGTTTGGTTAGAGTACCAGAACTGTACCAGAACTTGAACAAGAACCCAAGCTCCTTTGAAAGCAATGGAGACCCGAACTTTGGGTCTTAGTAAGAAAAAAAAAAAAGAAGAATCTCCCTCTCAGATTAACTGTCCAGTACAAATGCCAAACTTTTTAAACTTTGTTTGCTCATCTCTATCCCTTAGTGGTATAGACATCAATTCCTGTGCTACATTTTCTCTTTTTTTACTGTGTTTTTAATCATGTCTTTTGATTATTTATAGTTTTACCGTAGTTTTTTCCTTCTCCTTTTTTATTTTTTTGGGTTGAGGCTGCTAGTCCCAGGTCATACAGGCCTCATTACTATGGAGTGAATTTATGTGATCAAGCAATGTCACTGCCCACTGCTCTCCGTCCTTAGAGCACACTGCTGTTACGTGGAGTAGCTGAATTCAAGGGTCAAATATTTTTTTTTTTGTTTATTTGCATTGTGCTATAAATAACCCTTTTAAAACCCACAAGTGTTTTATAAAGTTTGCAAATACTATTGAAGGAGTCATCCGGTCCATACCAATTAGGCTGGGTTCACATTGCGTTCATCGTGCCTGTTAGATGGACTACGTTACACCACGGCATAACGTGGTGTAACGTAGTCCGTTAATGCCGCCATTGAATGCAATGTCGGACGCATCGCTAGTGCACGCCCACAATGGGCGTGCGCTAGCGATGTGCCATCATTGAGTGACGAACCCCGAGATGCGGGCTGCAGCGTTTCCGGGTCCGTCACTGCTAGTGCATATAGAGCTAGCAGATGCTCTATCTGCGCTAGCGTGCTGCCAAAACGGCACTTGCGTTAACAGCAGCCCGTTAACGTATGTGTTTAACGGGCTGCTATTAACGCAATGTGAACCCGGCCTTAGTCTGCGGTTTCTGACCTGGGACTAGAGGGTATGTATGAGTTTCATACTCCCGGCCAGTGGGTGTGGCCTTGTTCTCCATACACTTACATAGAGCGAGGCTGCGCCCTCTAGTTGGCTACGTCCACTGGTTGGCTGCATCACTAGACGCTCCACGGCCTCTCTGTACAAGTGTATGGCCACAGGTCGGGAGTATGTATAACTCATACATTCCCTCCGGTCCCGGGTCAGAAACCGATGCGTGCTCTGGGGGGGATTCAGAAGTCTGCAGTCACACAGTGACTGCAGACTTATCTGTTTGGACCAGACAAACCCTTTACTATCGCACCTATTTTTCCTTCCCAACTTGTGGATATGCAAATTTAAGTATGCATGTTCCTTTCTTTTTCAGAAAGATGCTGCTGATAACGAACCCAGGAGTTTTATTTTTATGAGTAAGGATGCACTGACGAATGCAGACAAAATGTTGGTGTTAATCCACGGCAGCGGCGTGGTGAGGGCAGGACAGTGGGCCAGAAGACTTATAATAAATGAGGATCTAAATAGCGGGACACAAATACCTTACATCAAGAAAGCAATGGAGGTAAGTGTATACTGCGTCTCCACTTTTATAAAACTGCAAATGAAAACAGTCTAGTCATTTACATATTTTTTATGCTGACAGACCAGGAGATAACGAAGAGAAAGAGAGTAGAGGCATGACTGTGCATACATGTATTGGGCGGTCCATAACACCAGAATAGCTGCATCCAATGACAGTGAGAATACTAGGGAAGTATAGTTTCTCCTTGCCGAGAGTGACATGTTAAGCATGTCGAGGTGAGGAGGCTTAAAGCCGCAATGCTCCTCTGGGAAATATGCAAATTGTCTCTTCAGACAGGAAGAGGACTAGAACTCTAGTGCCACCTATTGGAAGTAGCAATCCTTTCAGTCAATGTCGACCCTTTAGCGAGCCTTGTCACATGACTTGGGATAAAAGCCAAACCAGAATCTCAATTTGCAGACACTGTTTCGGGGTACTGCCCCTCATCAGTGCAAAGTGGAGATCTTTGTTGGCTGATTGAGAGGCGTCTGAACAGGATCCAAGAAGTATAGTTTCTCCTTGCGAAGAGTAACATGTTAAGCAGTGAGAATGCTACAAACTTTGTACATTCAGGAGGACATGTAAAGTTGTTTAACTTTGCCCAAGAAGTGCTTCTTTTGAAAATTAATTATTGAAGGATTGAGTTAATTATTTGACACTAAATGGGTAGTTATATGCAACTGTAGTTATTGAAAGGGTGTTCATCTGATTGCTGCCAGTCTGGCTGCTGAACATAGTTTCATAGTTTCAAGGTTAAAAGTAGATTTAAAAGGAATCTGTCACCACATTTGACCTGTCTAAACTATTAACATGGGCATACAGGTTATAGACTGCTGAAAACCGTCCTAACTGTGTGTCTCATATCAGATGTGTTGTTGCTGAGAAATCCTCTTTCATCACTTTATATAAATGACCTCTTCCAGGCTCCAGGGTGGATGGTGCTTGGGTATAATTCTGCCTCCAGAGCTTGTTATAAATATAAAGGGGAGTTACCAATGTGAAGTGTGATGGCCGCTCTCTGCCCTCCTGATCTCACTGCAGAGCTGTGTGTGATTATACCTGACACATCTGCAGGTTCCTCTCAGCTTCCAGCTCACAGGCAGACAGGGTTACAATATTGGTACAATACATCATAGAGAAGAAAATTGTGTTTGGAAGAAGATAAATTTAATATCTCTTGATCTGTGTTAGTTACTTGTCTCACACTGGTAACTCTCCTTCATGTAAAAAAAAAAAAAAAAAGCTCTGGGGGCAGAGATATCTTCCAGGCACCATCCTCCCCAGAGCCTGGAAGAGATAATTTTATATAAAGTGATAAAAGACGATTTCTCAGCAACAAGGCATCTGATATAAGACATACAGGTAGCACTCTAATCAGCAGCCTATAACCTGTTTGCCCATTTTAATAGTTTAGATAGGTCAAATATGGTGACAGATTCCCTTTAATTTCACAGAGTTCGATCTATAGTCCAATATGTTGAACCAGAGAAAGTCAAAAACTGCATGGTGCAGACACTAAAAGCTCCATGTTAGGGGGAAAAATGATTCCATAAAGCAATCAGACTAATTCCCTGGATCAACGTCCCATCACAGAATTTGGTATTCAGAACCAGTAATATTAAATTTTTCAAGAAAGACATCCAGACACTTCTTGAATTTAAGTACTGAATCAGACATTACAACGTCATATATAAACAAGGAAAAGTCAGCTCATTACTCTAGAAGTCCAAGCCACAGATGCCTGTAGTGCCGCAAGAAAGAGCCAAGAAAGAGAGAAAGATCCAGTATCCGAATCTTCAGTAAAATAAAACCTTTTATTCCAAAATATCAAATTTCCATAGCTATAAAAGTCGCAGCCATGTGCATGGGATTACACGTGGACAAACACGGTTCGGAATGAGATTGGTAAACCTTGATAAGAGGGCAGGCTTGCATAAGCAGCAGGATGGGTCTCTGGAATAACATCTCAGAAGGAAGGGGCACTGTGAGGAGCAGCAGAGCTGTGATGTGAGGTCACAGTGGGAAGTAGTAAAATCATACAATTACATATAAAAACAGGTAAAGGGGTATGAGCCTTTATAGTTGTTATTATTATTATTTATTATTATTATTACCATATTCTTATTCTAAAATGTAGACTAAAATGCATTTTTATCTCCATGGAGTACCTCTTTAATTTTTAAGCTAAGTTTGGCAGCCTTCACTCCTTTAATCCCCTTCAAGCAGTTGAGAGTCCTGACCAGCTAGGGGCAAATGTTACATGGGGGCTATATTGAAGAAGGGACAGTAAATAGACTGCTCAATTTCTCTTAAAGTTAGAACCCTTTTCTATGATGTTCATACATTTTACAAATTATATAGACTTTTATGAAAC
Source organism: Ranitomeya imitator (assembly GCF_032444005.1). Classification (NCBI taxonomy): domain Eukaryota; kingdom Metazoa; phylum Chordata; class Amphibia; order Anura; family Dendrobatidae; genus Ranitomeya; species Ranitomeya imitator. Next base: position 154,912,665 of record NC_091282.1, on the reverse strand, counting down.
AAATCAATAATGTGTACAATAAAGGGAGTCTGTCAGCCCAAAATGACTGTTCAAACCAAACACAGAAATTCGGCATGCCCTTGGAGTGGCTAAAGAGTTCAGTGCATCTTCCCATCTATTTGATTTAACCCCTTAGTGACCGAGCCAAGTTTTTGAAATCTGACCAGTGTCACTTTATGTGGTAATAACTCTGCAACGCTTCAACAAATCCCAGTGATTTTGAGATTGTTTTTTCGTGACACATTATACTTTATGATAATGGTAGATTTTGTTCAACATTTTTTGTGTTTATTTATAAAAAATATCAAAAATTTGAGAAAAATGTTAAAAAATTAGCAATTTTCTAAATTTGAATGATTATCCCTTTAATGCAGATAGTCATAATACAACAAAACATTAATAAATAACATTTCTCACATGTCTGCTTTACATCAGCACCATTTGTAAAATGTTATTTTATTTTGTTAGCATTTTAGGAGGTTTAAAAATGTAGCAGCAATTTTTAATTTTTTCAAAGAAATTTACAAAATTTATTTTTTTAGGGACTTATCCATGTTTGAGGTGACTTTAGGGGTCCCATATATTGGGAAACCCACAAACGTGATACCATTTTAAAAACGGCACCCCCTGACATATTGAAAACTGCTGTCAGGTAGTTTATTAACCCTTCAGGTGCTTTACAGGAATTAATGCAAAGTGGTATGACATAAATGAAAATGTGTATTTTTACCACCTAAGTGTTGCTAACTTCTAAACAGATTACTACAGCCGTCAGACTCTAAGGCCACTATTTGGTCATGAATTGCCATGGCAAACATCAGGACAACAAAATCATGATCTGAGGGCACCAATTGTGACAAATAAGAAGCCCCCACACTCTGTTAACCATTTATAATGATGTAGTCACTATTGACAGCAGCATCTAAGGGGTTAAACATATTTATATGGTGCAAATACTGATCGTGGCTGATACAGCAAGTTGTCAGCTATAGTGTACAACCGACAGATGCTGGATTGTCATCTGTATGGGGAGGCTATTCTCTTATATGTCAGGTCAGTTAAAAGACGTATTGGCGGTCATTAAGGGGTTAATTCTGTTGCTGACCTTCTTTTACTTGATTGACAGCTAAGGCTTTTCACGAGTCAGAGGAAGGGTGTAAGTAATAATAATAATAATTTTGCAACTTGTGCTTGATTTGAACAGTCATCTTTTTGTTGACTTGTTTCTAAAATGTTATTTGCTAGCTGGGAGTATGACATGCTGCTTAGTGCTGGAGAGTCGGTAATAAATTGCTGAGCCAGGTCCTCCATACTGGGATTCCCAGTTTCCAGTAGCACAATGTTCTGGTAATAGCGGTCTGTCCCTGTGATTGTCCCATGACTTTTATTCTTCCATATACAGCATATTGTAAGGGGTTGTCCCATCAGTCCCAAATGTTTGGCTTTCATTTATAAACTCTGCTAGATTTTACAATTTATGGCAAACTTCAGGGGAACGCCTTGTGCATTTAGAGCGCGCACTGGGGCTTGCTTAAAGTTTAGAAACCAACCTCATCAATGTTCATAAATATTTACCCAGGGGAAGATATACATTTGAAATGAGCTATATTTCTTTATTTTTGGGGGAGTGCAAGGTTTGACTTTAAATTTCTCAAAACTTAAAAAAAAAAATTTTGTATTTTTTTGTTTATATTTTTTTGTTTTTTTGTAGTGAACTATCTTCACACCAAATAAAAAAAAATGGATATGTCTGCAAAGTATAGTTATTCTAAACTGCTTCAGTCACGTTATTATTAACAATCAATCTAATTGAAATTCTGCGTTGGATAGGTCAGGAACCCTTAGCTTTGGCTGTGCAGGCAGAAATTTTAATTATATACATTTTCCACTGTATCGCAAAAAAAAAAAAAATTATCATTTGTGTAAAATCAAGTTAAGGAAAGGTATAATTTCTTCTTGGTAAATACTGTTTAAGCTGTTGAAGAATTATAATAATTTTTGTCCTAATGCTCCTTAAGGATGGAAGCCATTTATGAAGCTTTATATTTTCACATCTTGCTTCCATTGTTATCAGCGCCGTTAATTGACGATGTGGAATTATAAGCTTTGTACGGTAAGACCCACGGAAGGAGGCTGAAGTAATAAAAATAAAGAAGTGGAGAAATCAGAGGTTAAAAGCTTATTTTTCCAGAGCTGACAGGTTTTGTTAGCCCACACCACCCCCCATACCGGAGAGGGAAAACAATAGTCTGACAGCTCCAGTGTTCGGCAAGAGGCTGTTAACGACAGCTTATTCCTTTATGATTTCAACTCTTGACAGTAGACGTGCCAGGTTGTTGCATCGTGGCAGATGTATCATTACCTCGTGGCCCCGTCTTGACTGAACAGGCACAGAAAGCCCACTTGCAGTTCTGAAAATCCAATTACTCATTTGAAGTGTAAGCTCCTCTCCTTATGCAGGATGAAGGCGAAGGAGGCCAAAAAATCTGCCTGTGATCGTGCTCTTGGATTTTTCAGCATCTCTTCTTTGCTATCTGGTTGCATGAGCACGTCAGGGAATATTCGGGAATATATTGTAGCTGGAAAGCTGAAGGCGAGAAAAAGAAAAAAAAAAAGCGCATCACGGTTGAGGAGGTCACGAAGCTTTGCAGCAAGAGCACACGGCAATCTTTAAATAAGTCCTACACACCTTATCCAACATTTATGCCGATCTATCTTGTAATATCTACTTCAAATATAGGTGTTAAAAATGAAATGAGCATAAATAATTAAACCCATCTCATCCACAAAAAAATAAGTTTCTGCCAGGCTAAAACGGACTTAACGTTTCTCCATTACACACATCTGATGTTCCATTCACTGTGCTGGATGCCTTGCTGGGACTCCAGGGAACTTCTGGAGAAAGAGGTGTGGGGTTTTTTTTTTGTGTTTTTTTTTAAAGTATGTCAAAAGCCATGGGGTTTGTATCTGACCGGAATATCAATAGACGTTAAGAAACGTTAAAATTAATAAAGATGAAAAAGTTAACTTGTACGAGGATTTATTTCAAAACTAAGACTGCATCCGGCGTCCTCCCAGAATCTTCTCTGACTAGGTGATGATTAGGAGGATAATATCTATTATAAAGTGACAGGCGCGTCCTTCTTCACATTTTGTAAACCATGTCCTCCGTCCTAAATTCTTCATAATTTGGTGATTGTCACAGATTTGCATTGTGAATTCCGCACCGCAAATCAACGGCAATGTAGAGTACAATACAAGTAAATGGGTTTTTCAAAATCGCTTGTAGCAGAAAAAAATGTGATTTAAAATCTCAAAATTATGCAGATTTTCCTTGCGATTTTCATCTCTTTCAATGCTTAGTAAAAGGAGTAGGGCGAAAGCCGCAATAAAATCCGAAACAAAAATTTACAACTAACACATCACAACTTTGTTTGTTTGCAAATACACAGCAGAGATTTTCCGCATTGTGTAAACAGGCTACTTAGATAATGCATCAACTTTCTGCTGCCTGAAGCCATTTTGCATTACTAAAATCGTATGTACAGTATAGTCCTTACCTCACGGATCGTTGCCTACTTACTAGAAGCTGGATCTAGTAGTTATGATTTTCTTATTTTTACCTATTTTTTTCCCCCTTTTTGAAGTTTTTTTTTTTTTTTTTTAAATTGATTTAAAAATGTTTTTTTGTTTTTAATTGATTTTTATAAATATCCGCTTTATGTTGTATTAACACAACTGCATTTTACATCTGTGTTTGGGCCCCAATGCTTAACCTGACCAAGGGTCTCCTGACCTGATGTCTCAGCCTCATAGGCTTACACTAGGCTTTAATTTCGGATCAGGAATACAAGAGGAGTTGCTATTTTCGGCAACAGACTAATAAACGATATACGGAGCTGTTCCTCCATACAATGCTTACATCCCTCCACCGCCATAACTAATGACCGCTTAGGATGGGTTTTCACGTTTATGATGGTTTGACACTTCGAACGACCGCCTATTGATAGGTCAACAATACCAAAGTTGTTGTCAACCCCTTTAATTCAAAGTTTGTCACCTGATTGCAGAAATGAAAGTAGATGATGGTAGACACATTGGGATTTGGACTGGAGCTTCCCAGTTATCACAGATAAGCAAATACAATGTACTGCCCAAGTCTAAAGTATGGGAGTCTTAATTAGTAAGTAACTGTACTTAAAAAGATGGACTTTGAGACCTTATATTGGGTCAGCTGTGCCGTCTCTTCGAGCTTCTGCCCCATTGCTCTAGTTCTGCAACTGATTCCCCATCAATGAAAACTTCTTGAAGGCCGCAATGACATGTCAATTTTTTTTTTGATGGCATGTTGACTTTTTATATAGATAATTTGTTTTCAAATGTGTTATTGAGGCATGACTAAAGTATTTTGATCGCAGTCATGAAAACATCAGGTACTTGACTACTGAACAAACTAAAACAGGATTTGTCTTAAACAATATTAACAAATTACAACATCAAAAATTCTTCTGCAAAGTATGTAAGGTCATTAGCAGCTGCAGGCGTTTCTTCTCCCTGTGGGATGTACTTGTTTAGTTTCTCTCACTTACTGCCTGTGGCACTGAATGGTGAAATTCAGACATGTTCTTCCCCTTCGAGGAGTCTCTAGGGCAGTTTATAAGTCTTTAAAATTAATAAATGGTGTTGCATTTTCATTATCGCCCACTACTGCAGCTTTCTGTCTATTACATTTTTGCATAAGAAAAAAATACAGATATGTAGTTAAGCCAATCACTCCCCACCCCCACCCAAAAAAAAAAATTCTGAATCAGCCAAGATTTAGATGGCAGATTCAATCTAATAAAAAAAAAATTACTTCGTAGCCTCTACCTATTTATTATTTCTAGATCAAGTCATATTTGGCATTTATTTTGATTATTGATTCAAGTTATTGATTACAATAAAAGTTGTCATGATGTAATCACATACGTCAATTTCTTGCCATGTTAATACTGCTTTGTGTGAACTTGTCCAAATAGGTGAGAACAGCAGTGAACCCGGACTAAAAGTATAGTATGAAGTTACTAGGGTCACACGACAGTAGAACAAATGTGTGACATTTTCATCCAGAAACGTGGTACGATTTAGTACTCACTTGTCATCCATGTGCTGTCCGTATACAATCCAATTTTTTTTTTTTTACAGCAACCGTTATTAATCATTTACAAGTTTCCTATGTTACAGAATTGCAATGTATCTGTAAAAATAGGATCCTATACTGTTATATCCTTTTTCTTTTTTCTCACCCATACACTTGAATGGGGGAGTCTCATCCAATTTCAGAGTTAAATTGCAACATGCTGCAATTTTTTTTCACAAACACATTCAGTTTAGAGAATTGGTCATCTGCACCACCTCATAAAATAACATGAGTCTGTGTGCAATGCAATAAAACAAATCCGATCGCACTCATCCAATTTGTACAGTTGTGTGCACAAGCCCCTACTATAGGCCATCGATATAAGTCTCGGACAACCGCTTTAAAAAAACAAATTAAAACATGTAAGATCCACAAAAGCAGCTAGTAGAGCATGTTACAAAAATACATATTTATAGCACGTGACAGGTTGTCTTTAAAAGAAAACTCCACACTTTTTATGTTTTTATTTGCACACAGGTTGTTAAAATATACAGGGGGGGGGGGGTATTCAGCCACCAATTATGCAAGTTCTCCCACCTAAAAAGATGAGAGGCCTGCAATTGACATCATAGGTAGACCACAACTATGAGGCTGCGGTCACACTATCAGTATTTGGTCAGTATTTTACATTAGTATTTGTAAGCCAAAATCAGGAATGGGTGATAAATTCAGAAGTGGTGCATATGTTTCTATTATACTTTTCCTCTGATTGTTCCACTCCTGGTTTTAGCTTACAAATACTGATGTAAAATACTGACCAAATACTGATAGTGTGACTGTAGCCTGAGAGTCAAACTGAGAAAACAAATCCAGAAAATCACCTTGTCTGATTTGGCAAGATTTATTTTGCAAATTATGGTGTAAAATAAGTATTTGGTCACCTAAAAACATGCAAGATTTCTGGCTCTCACAGACCTGTAACTTCTTATTTAAGAGGCTCCGCTGTCCTCCACTAATTACCTGTAGTAATGGCTCCTGTTTGAACTTATGAGTATAAAAGACACCTGTCCACATCCTCAAACAGTCACACTCCAAACTCCACTATGGTGAAGGCCAAAGAGCTGCCGAATGACACCAGAAACAAAATTTTGGCCCTGCATCAGGCTGGGAAGACTGAATCTGCAATAGGCAAGCAACTTAGAGTGATGAAATCAACTGTGGGAGCAATAATAAAAAAAAATGGAAGACATACAAGACCATTGATGATCTCCCTTGATCTGGGGCTCAACGCAAGATCTCACCCCTGTGGGGTCAAAATGATCACAAGAACGGTGGGCAAAAATCCCAGAACCACACGGGGGGACCTAATGAATGACCTGCATAGAGCTGCGACCACCGTAACACCATTACCATCAGTAACACACTACGCTGCTAGGGACTCAGATCCTGCAGTGCCAGACGTGTCCCCCTGCTTAAGCCAGTACATGTCCGGGCCCATCTGCAGTTTGCTAGAGAGCATTTGGATTATCCAGAAATGTATTGGGAGAATGTCATATGGTCTGATGAAACCAAAGTAGAACTGTTTGGTTGAAACAAAGCTCCTCATGTTTGAAGGAGACAGAATGCTAAGTTGCATGCAAAGAACACCATACATACTGCGAAGCATGGGGGTGGCAGCATCATGCTTTGGGGCTGTTTCTCTGCAAAGGGACCAGGACGACTGATCAGTGTACAAGAAAGAATGAATGGGGCTATGTATCATGAGATTTTGAGTGCAAACTTCCTTCCATCAGCAAGGGCATTGAAGATGAAACGTTGATGGGTCTTTCAACATGATGATTATCCCAAGCATCCCGCCAGCGCAATGAAGGAGTGGCTTCGTAAGAAGCATATGAAGGTCCTGAAGTGGCCCAGCCAGTCTCCAGATCTCAACCCCATAGAAAACCTTTAGAGGGAGTTGAAAGTCCGTGTTGCCCAGCGACAGGCCCAAAATATCACTGCTGTAGAGGAGATCTGCATGGAGGAATGGGCCAACGTACCTCTAACAGTGTGTGCCAACCTTGTGAAGACTTACAGAAAACATATGACCTCTATCATTGCCAAAAAAGGATATATAACAAAATATTGAGATGAACTTTTGTTAATGACCAAATACTTATTTTCCACCATAATTTGCAAAATAAATTTTGCCAAATCGGACAAGGTGATTTTCTGGATTTGTTTTCTCAAATTTGACTCGCATAGTTGTGGTCTACCTATGATGTCAGTTACAGGCCTCTCTCATCTTTTTAAGTGGGAGAACTTGCACAATTGGTGGCTGACAAAATATTTTTTTTCCCCACTGTAAGTCCCATGCATCCCCTTTATTGTCCCTACACCTCTCTGTTCCTGGAATATGGCTCCTACTTCCTTTTTAATTTTTCCACCTTAGTCTTGTTAGCCGAGGGGGTCTTAATCTTCCGCTCTTCTCTATGGGTATCCTCTTGAGAATCATGCCCCCTTTTCTAACAAAACTAGATTTACAACGAAGGAAGAGAGAGCCAGAAGAGGAGAGGTGCAGGAATAAAAATAAATTACTATCCCTGGAGAACAGCAGCATTTTGACCAGATTTAAAAATGTATGGTAAGTGACATATTTTCTTTAAAATGTTGTTTTGGTGACTTTGAATACAAATTCTTTTTAGAAGGCATGTGTCAGTAGGATCATTCCTCCTAGGCCATCTATACGGGCACGGAGGACATGGGAAGCTGGATGAAGCGATACATTGAGTTGTGAGATACAATGTTTTATTCCAGAGAAATCTACATGTACATGAGCTGTTAATATCTATGGGCTAAACACTGATCTAACTGAAAATCTGCCTCCAGAGATTATTTTAAATTTACCCCTTAGTGCCCAAGCCAATTTTTACAATTCTGACCACTGTCACTTTGAGGTTATAGCTCTGGAACGGGTTCAACTGATTCTGAGACTGTGTTTTTTTGTGACATATTGTACTTCGTATTCGTGGTAACATTTCTTAGATATGACTTGCATTTATTTATTGATTAAACAAATTTGGCAAAAATTTTGCAATTTTCAAACTTTTCATTTTTGTGCCCTTAGATTAGAGAATCGCGTTACACAAATTAGTTAATAAATAACATTTCCCACATGTCAACCTTACATCAGCACAATTTTGGAAACATAATTATTTTTTTTTTGTTAGGATGTTATAAGGGTTAAAGGTTGACCAGTGATTTCTCATTTTTCCAACAAAATTTACAAAACCATTGTTTTTTTAGGGATCACTTCACATTTGAAGTGAGTTTGGGGGGTCAATATGACAGAAAATACCCAAAAGTGACACCATTCTAAAAACTGACCCCCCTCAAGGTGCTCAAAACCACATTCAAGAAGTTTATTAACCCTTCAGGTGCTTCATGAGAACGAAAGCAATGTGAAAGGAGAAAAATTAACCTTTTTACTTTTTTTTTTACCAAAAATTTACTTTAGACCCAAACTTTATTTTCACGAGGGTATCAGGAGAAAATGGACCACAAAATTTGTTGTGCAATTTTTCCTGAGTACACGGATACCCCGTAAGTGGGGGGAAAGCCACTGTTTGTGCGCATGGTAGGGCTCAGAAGGTAGGGAGCACCGTCTGTCTATTTGAACGCAAAATTGGCTGGAATCAATGGTGGGCGCCATGTCGCATTTGAAGACCCCCTGATGTACCTAAACAGTGGAGCCCCCCAACTCTAACACCAACCCGAACCCCAACACTCCCCGCATCCTAATCCCAACCATAATACCAACCCTAACCCCAACACCACCACAAGCCTAATCCCAACACCACGCTAGCCGCAACATCACCATGCTAGCCCCAACCCGAACCCTAATGGAAAAAAATACTTTTTTAATATTATTATTTTTACCTAACTAAGGGGGTGATAAAGGGGGGTTTGATTTACCGTATTTTTCTGACCATAAGATGCACTTTTTTCCCTCTAAATTTGAGTGGAAAGTGTGGGTGCGTCTTATGGTAGTGATGTAACGTGGGGAGGGGGCAGCAGCGAGTGGGATTGCACTTGGAGGCTTCACTGCCAGGCTTCAGGAATCAGCACTGGGGAAACCACATGGTCCCGATCATTAAAGTGCAGTGAATATTCATTAGCTGCTTCCCAGTCCACCTGTCAGTTGAGCGATGAGTCCGGAGCAGCAAATGAATACTCCTTAACAGGGACACACATGGTTTCCCCAGCACTGGATTCCTGCAGTAGGAGCGCTCTGTGGTGTCTTGGGATGGGATGCTCCAGCATTTTACCTCACCACAGTGTGGCTGGCTGCCACAATTAAAATGTTAGTCACTACAATACACAATAAAGCACTCTGCCACTTCTGTGGTGAACTATAACTCCCAGCATGCCATAGGTTCTTCAGGACATGCTGGGAGTTATAGTTCTCCCAATGGGATCTCAAAGCAGCACTCCAGTGTTATTTTTCAGTGCTGGAGTGGTGCTTTAAATATAAGTTCTGTGCCCCCATTCTTATACTCACCCTCCAGCATCTTCATACAGTACTTTACAGACACCACACTGGTCCCGCAGCTCCATCTTCTACCCACAGCTTCCAACATAATAACATACTATTATATATAATAACAACACATATAGTATGTTTTGTTATTAAATATTTTACCACCTTTTTTGCTTCAAATATTTTTTTCCCTATTTTCCACCTCTAAAACCTGGGTGTGTCTTATAGTCCGGTGCGTCTTATAGTCCGAAAAATACGGTGCTTTTTTTTTCTTTTGAGCATTGTGATGGGGTCTATCACAGTGAAAAAAAAATGAACTAATAGGAAAAATCTATTGTTGCTGGGTGCTGGCTGGCAGATTTCAGCGGGCGCACTGCGCATGTGCCCGCCATTTTCTTCCAGCAAGCAGATGCTGGGGGACAGAGCTGGAGGGTCCAGGGACACGAAAGGTACCAGGGGGGTTCGAGGGACCCCATTTCTCTTTCCTCTAGTATGCTAGATCATGTCAGAGTAGAGAGAAATAAATGGGAAATCAAACTTATTCCACAAAACATTGATTTCTGAACTCTTAATAAGTTAAAACTTTAGAACTGTTGAAATTTTTTTTTTTTGCAATATTTGACGTCTGCAAGCAATGCAATTTTTTGTTATTTTTACCATTTCTTACTTTCAGAAAATAAATTAGGTTTATTGCTTTGAACTTCAGAGACATGTTGCCAGTAGTTTATAGAATAAAAGAACAATTTACATTTTACTCAAAAAATATACCTATAAAGAGAAAAATCAGACAAAACAAAAATTTTTGCAGTGGTCGCTTACATTTTTGCCAGAGCTGTATATTTTCATCTTTTACATTTTAAAAATGGACAAATGCAAATGTTTTGTCACCCTGCATGGTTAGTACCTAGTAGCACCCCCTTTTTTCAAGTATCACAGCTTGTAAATTATTTTTATAGCCAGCCAAGAATCTTTCAATTCTTGTTTGAGGGATTTTCATCCATTCCTTCTTGGAAAATTCTTCCAGTTCTGTGAGATTCCTGGGTCATCTTGCATTCACTGTTATTTTGAGGTCTAGCCACAGATATTCAATGATGCTCAGATCAGGGGACTGTGAGGGCCATTGTAAAACCTTCAGCTTAAGCCTTTTGAGGTAGTCTTGTGATGGACACCTTATCAGACTCACAACCAGACACTGTACGCGTGTCCAGAGACATGCTGGGGAAACCCGAGGAGTTTCTGCGGTGGAATGTGAACACGGATGAAAGTGTGCTGCAGGAGGATCAGGACCTGCAACACGTGATCACTGGGGGAGTGATTGGGGGCGGAGCTATGTCCCAAATTCCTAGCAGGGATAATGGGATCCAGCAGACCCAGGAGAATAGTCAGTAAAGCCAGTAAAGGTCAGACCAGAGGGCAGCGCAGTAAAAGCGGGTAACACAAGTAGAGCGGTAAGAAGCAACCGGGAGTCAGAAGCCAGAGAGAGCAATGCAGTTACAGGGGAAGAGACGAACTGGATGTCAGGGACATAGCCGGAGTAGAATCAAGAGTAACACAAAGTGCAGACTCAACAGACAATCTCAAATGGGAAACAGACTGGCTCATACACAGAGCAATCGTATAGTAGCAGGCAATATACACACGTAGACAGGGGTTAGCTACTCAGCTAGGAACTGACGTATCACTGACAACGAGCATAGCACTAGAGTGGTTACTTCTGCAAATTCAGTGTGCCGATTTGGCATCAGTCGAACATTCCTTCGGTGGATATTGTCTTCTCACAAATGGCAGCCTTAAAAAATCCAGCTGCTGCGGCATCTCAACAAGGATGACCCAGATCGGCGTGCTGAATTTGCAGAATGGGCAATACAAAAATTGGAACAGGACCCTCAGTTTACACAGAACATTATGTTCAGAGATGATGCAAACTTTTTGGGGTGGGCCCTTTATATGGATACACCTAAATCAAATAAAAATGGTGACCACTTTGTTGCGTAGGGTGTCTTGCATTGACATCTGCAATGAGCCGGGTACTGCATTCACCAGACATCAACACAATTTCTATCCGCTCCTCACGTGTGAACCTCTGCGACATGTCAATGGCTGTAAACAAAGAGAAACTTGTAAATAACTCATGAAAGAATAAAGTTGTTAAAACCAAGCACACCATTGTTTTTCTTGTGAAATTCTCAATAAGTTTGATTTCACGTGACCCTCTTCCCATTGGAAAAAATAAAATTGGATCCAAAATGGCCGACTTCAATATGGCTGCCATGGTCACCACCCATCTTGAAAAGTTTCCCCCTCCCATATACTAATATGCCACAAACCGAAAGATATCACCAACCATTCCCATTTTATTTAGTTGTATCCATATAAATGGCCCACCCTGTAGATATTGCATAGCGAAGACTTTTGAGCTGTATATAACCCCCCAACACCCTTGATAAGCAATTTCCTGACAATTCACAGTGTACACAGGACGCTACCAATCAGTAGTGGGGGTAAGACTGCACAGATTAGCCGGACTTCCTGGCATGTGAGATGTAGTCCTGTAGTGGGCAGCACGGTGGCGTAGTGGTTAGCACAGCAGCCTTGCAGCGCTGGGGTCCTGGGTTCTAATCCCACCCAGGACATCATCTGCAAAGAGATTGTATGTTCTCTCCGTGTTTGCGTGGGTTTCCTCCGTGTACTCCGGTTTCCTCCCACAATCCAAAGACATACTGATAGGGATTCTAGATTGTGAGCCCCATCGGGGACAGTGATGATAATGTGTGCAATGATGATAAAGCGCTGCGGAATATGTTAGCGCTATATAAAAATAAAGATTATTATTATTATTATTATTAGTGATAATCTCCTGCTGATAAAATACTGAGTTTTTATTGAAACTTTAACACAGCCTAATAAGTGACACATTCCTGTAATCGGGCTCTTGCGCCCTACAATATGCTGCTTACAGATTAAATGGCAAAAACCTGCTGATGGTTTCCCTTTAATGTGATGTCACTTTCCTGATATTATTTATTATTTATTTATATAACACCATTGATTCCATGGTGCTGTACATGAGAAGGGGTTAGATACAAATTACAGATATCACTTACAGTAACCAAACTAACAATGGCAGACTGATACCGAGGGGAGAAGACCCTGCCCTTGCGGGCTTACATTCTACAGGATGGTCGGGAAGGAGACAATAGGTTGAGGGTTCCAGCAGCTCCGGTGTTGGTGAGGCGGTAGCTCCGGTAGTGATGAGGAGACAGCGGGGTCAGTGCAGGCTGTAAGCTTTCCTGAAGAGATAGGTTTTCAGGTTTCATCTGAAGGATCCGAATGTGGTTGATCGTCGGACGTGTTGGGACAAAGAATTTCAGAGGATGGTGGATATTCGGGAGAAGTCTTGGAGGCGGTTGGGTGAGGAGCAAATAAGTGTGGAGGAGAGAAGGAGGTCTTGGGAGGATCGGAGATTGCATGAGGGAAGATATCGGGAGATTAGTTCAGAGATATATGGAGGAGACAGGTTGTGGATGGCTTTGTAGGTCAGTATTAGTAATTTGAACTGGATACGTTGATGGAATGGGAGCCAGTGAAGAGATTTGCAGTGGGGGGAAGCGGAGGAGTAGCGAGGAGAGAGATGAATTAGTCGGGCATCCAGTTAGGATGGACTGGAGTGGTGCAAGGGTGTTAGGAGGAAGACCACAGAAAAGGATGTTGCAGTAGTCGAGGCGGGAGATAATGAAGACACGCACAAGCATTTTAGTAGATTGACAGTTGAGGAAAGGATGGATTCTGGAGATATTTTTGAGCTGGAGGCGACAGGAGATGGAAAGAGCTTAGATGTGCGGTTTGAGAGACAGGGCACAGTCAAGGGTTACTCCGAGGCAGCGGACTTCCGGTACAGGGGAGAGCGTGATGTCGTTAATTGCGATAGATGGGTCAGGCAAGGAAGATCTATGAGATGGAGGAAATATGATGAATTCAGATTTGTCCACACTGAGTTTGAGGAAGCGAGAGAAGGAGGATATGGCTGAGACACTCCAGGATTCTGGACAGCAGAGAGATGACATCTGGGTCAAAGAGTTAGATCTGAGTGTCATCAGGATAAAGGTGGTACTGAAATCCATGGGAATTTGAGTTGTCTCAGGCCAAGTGTATAGATTGAGAAGAGTAGGGGTCCTAGAACAGAGCCTTGGGAGACTCCAAAAGAGAGAGGGTGGGATGAGGAGGTAGTGTGGGAGTGTGGGAGTGGGGGACGCTGACTGTGCGGTTGGAAAGGTATGAGGAGATCCAGGATAGGGCAAGGTCTTTGATGTCAAAGGAGGAGAGGATCTGTAGTAGGAGGCAGTGGTCAACTGTGTCGAAAGCAGAGGACATGTCTAGGAGGAGTATAGAGTCTTGTTAGCTTTGGCTGTAAGTAGGCCGTTAGTAATTTTGGTCAGGGCTGTCTCAGTTGAGTGATGGAGGTGGAAATCAGATTGTAGATAGTCAAAGAGCAAGTTAGATGAGAGGTGGAAGGAAAGTTTAGCGTGGACGTGCTGCTCCAGGAGTTTGGAAGCGAATGGAAGCAGCAATATTGGGCGATAGCTGGGCATAGCAGATAGATTGAGGGTTGGCTTTTTAAGTATAGGCGTGATTCTGGCATGTTTGAAAGCAGAAGGGAAGGTGCCAGAAGTTAGTGATAGGTTGAATTGGTTGGTTAGGGATTGGATAAGAGTAGCTGTGAAATTAAGGAGGAAGTGGGATGGGGTTGAGCGCACAGGTGGTGAGGTGCAATTTGGAGAGGAGACAATTAAGCTCCCCTTCAGTGATGTTGGACAGGTAGGTTATGGGGATTGGGCATTGGGCTGGTATACAAAAGGGTTGTGGTGGTTGAACAATGAACACTTGCCTTGTTTGGTCGATCTTATTTTTAAAGCGTGCGGCAAAGTCCTCAGCAGAGATGAGGGAGGTTGGAAGGGGAGGGGGTGGAGGAGGGAGTTAAAAGTTTTGAATAACTATTTGGGTTGTAGGATAAGGAAGATACGAGCGTTGTGAAGTAGGCCTGTTTAGCAGAGGTGAGAGCAGATTTGAAAGCGAGTATTGCCTGTTTGAATGCAGTGAAGTTGTCTTGTGAATGTGTTTTCTTCCAATGCCGCAACCCTGGACACTTGCCGCCGCTTTTTAGTGGTGTTATTGTGCCAGGGTTGTCTATTGATACGTCTCACTCTGCCATGAGCAAGTGGGGCAACCGTGTCAATAGCTGATGGCATTGTAGAAAGCAGTGGCACTGTCTGTGTCGTGGAGTGAGGATATGGATGCCAGTGGTAGGATACATTCAGAGTGTGTGTGGGTGTCTAGGTGCCCGAGATTCATGCGGTGTGCATGTTGCTGGACATGGGTGACCGTTGAGGACAGGGATGAGAAAGTGAGCAGATGGTGGTCGGATAGAGGGAGAGGGGAGGAAGTGAAGTTGGATAGAGAGCAGAGACGGGTGAAGATCAGGCCTAATGTATGTCTGTTTTGTGTGCGTGGCTGCTGAGGACCACTGAGTAAATCCAAAAGATGAAGTAAGGGACAGAAGTTTGGAGGCTGACTGAAGAGTATCGGTGGAGATGTTGAAGTCACCCATGATGATGGTGGGAATGTCAACAGAGACAGAGAGAAAGTTAAGAAGCGAGGTGGAGAATTGGTCAATAAAGGCACTGGCCGGGCCTGGAGGTCGGTATATGACGGCCACTTGGAGGTTGCAGGGAGAGTAGATGCAGACAGAGTGGACTTCAAAAGAGGGGAGGATAAGGGAGGGTAGAGGTGGGATTGGGTTAAAGGTGCAGTTAGAAGAAAGGAGAAGACCCACTACTCTACCATGTCTGTTGCCTGGGGCGAGGGGTGTGGGTGAAGTGGAGGCCGCCGTAACACAGCCCAGCGTTTAGTTGATGGGTGACAGTGTTAAGCATTTTCAATATCTGTAATCTGCACCAGCCTCTGGCATGGTTCATCTCTAAAGCAACAAAACTCCGTAGTGTTGTCGCTGGTGTTACAGAGCTATTACCAAATAAAGGCATGGCGTGGTGAAAACCCACACTCCTCTTTACAAGCTCAACTGCTTCTATTTGTTTCTGTGTGAAATAAAGACACCATAGATCGCAAGTAACTACAACCATTTAACAATGAGTGATGGTGGCCAGTCATGTGGAATATCGGGAAGGCAACAGCCACCGCCACATGGCTAATTTATCACACCTGCTGTGCTGGGGGATGCTGTAAGACAAACTGCTCTCACATTTTATGATGACATGGATTCTGGGACTGACTTTCCTTATGTGTTACCTTTTGTACAAAGTATTAAGAATGGTTAAAGGTAGATCTGCATTTATTTTATCATGCACAGATGTTGGCTTCATTTAGATGAGCTGATAATCATGAAGATTGGAACATTTATTATTATTATTATACATTTTTATAGCGCCATTTATTCCATGGCGCTTTACATGTGAATACGGGGCAAATATAGACAAATACATTAAACATTGTTTAATGTACACACATTGTGACACATTGTGCTCGATAATTGTGTAATGTCAATGGGTTAGAACAACATGGCCAATGTGCTTCTTCATAGAGCATTGAATAGTTTGTGAACACAAAAAATTATATATTGTGCAATAATTGAAATTTTGATGTTCTCATCTTTTATCTTCCTATCCGAAAACCGCAGCGAGGCCTATTGGGCTGTTCACAGAAAATTGCCAGGTGTAGGTGTATAGCAGAGTACTGCACCAATGATCGAACGGTGCAGTGTTCAAGTCCCAGAGTGGAACTAAAACGTTAAATAAAGTAATAAAACATGTAAAATACGGTACATGTATGACCTTTTTTCCCTTTTACCTCCATTATCGAACATAAAAAATTAAGCCATAAGTATTTACCGCTTCTGTAATGAATCCCTACTATAAAACTTGCATTCAGTTAGCCTGCACGGACAACACCGTTAGAAAATAAATAAAATATGCATATTTGGTACTGCTATGTCCATAAAAACTAAGGCTATAAAATTAGTAAATTACTAATCGTCCTGCATAAAACAGGCTCCATACACCCCATTGACAAACCTATATGCATATATCAATATACATGTAATAGTTTCCATTTATTTATTTTTTATTAACCCCTTCCCGACAAAGCCACTTTTTCCTTTTTCTAATCGGACCCGTTACTTTTTGCTAATAATTCTAAAAAATGCTTCAATAAATCCCA
This sequence comes from Ranitomeya imitator, assembly GCF_032444005.1. NCBI lineage: Eukaryota > Metazoa > Chordata > Amphibia > Anura > Dendrobatidae > Ranitomeya > Ranitomeya imitator. The sequence goes on along the minus strand of NC_091282.1, from coordinate 154,895,797 downwards.
GTAATTTTGAGACTGTTTGTTTTTCATGACGCTTAAACATAACTTTACGTTGATCTGACTTGCACTTTGCACAGAGAAAATTTAAATCCTTGCAGAGATGAAAGAGCTTGCACTCTAAAAGTTGTCTCAACCTGACACTCTATGTAGCCAACCACCTCGTTTGGAACCAGGTAATTAAGAGAACTCCTAATGGCTAACAGTATGAGACTATTGCACCATGAATCTGGAAAAGCAGATTTACAACTGGTTTAAGACCTAAAGATCTCTGTAGTCTTTGTTTGCCTATTAGAAATTAAGAAGGGAGGTTTGTATGAATTGTGTCGATCTAATAGATGAGAAAGTTGTATTTTCAGAAACGTGATGAAGTTGCGAATGCTAAGCATGGTTCCACGTCGCTGCTGAATGGCCAGAATCCCCGGTCGCTGAGTCTGCACTCGCAGCAGCTCATTCACCAGTGTTTCTCAGCCTGGATGGTCACATCTTGGCATGCATGTGTTGTGACTGTCACACAGCTGCGACACATGCAGCTGCCGCATCGGACACCTGATTATTGGGAGCGCTCCAGGTATCCGGGTTCCCACTGCAGCTATTCAGTCAGCTCTATTAAGGAGCCTAATAAGGAGGGATCCAACGATATTTGCTTATGTCTACTTACCAAATTCATTGGACTTTATACCCCTGAAGGCATTAATCAAATTGGTGTCTCTTCTTGTGGGTTATCTGAGGCGCTTTGCAAATACAGTTTGCCAACAGAAAACCATTTCAGCATAATTTGCGTTCAAAACCTAATGGCTCTGCTTCTTATTCTGAGCACTGCCTTTTGCCCAAACTGGAGTGTATGACTACAAATAGGTTATTATTATATTTGGATGGGACAACAGTACAACACCTTTAGGAGCCTGATGTGCCATAGCTGCAGCTCCCTGGCTGGAGGAGAGTATCTTTCAGATAAGTTTGGAAAATCGAAGATTATTACAATGTGTGGGCTGCACTCATGGGAAGGATGAGATCCAGAGAGTATAAACAAGGTTTTTTTTTTATTCACCAACGTGTTTCGGCAGCTTTCTTAAGGTAAGAGACCAAGTGTTAATTTCCGTTATCCCAACATGTATGTATAGGCTGTGGTCGCACTCAGAAGAGACTGCATCATGCATTGTAGTGTATTTTTTCTGATTACCTCATGATTAAAAAATAACCTTTTTTTTTTTTTTTTAGTACTTAGAGTATAATTTGTAATTTCCATCACCCTATTATCATATAAATATTTCTAAAGGAGTATAGTTTCTAAAATGGGGTCATATTTTTGGTCCTGGTTCCTCATGGACTGTGGTACCTGCAAACTATTCCAGAAAAATTTGTTATCCAAAAGCAAAGTGATGCTCCTTCCCTTTCACATCCTGCCCCGTATAATGCTCCACAAATGCTGATTAAGGCCCCATAAGATGCTCCATAGTTATTTGCCCCATATAATGCTGAACATGGCCCCATAGAGATATTTGCCCCATATAATGCCGCACATGGCCCCATAAGATTCTCCATACAGATATTTGCCCCATATAATGCTGCACATGACCCCATAAGATGCTCCATACAGATATTTTCCCCATATAATGCTGCCCATGGCCCCATAAGATGCTCCATACAGATATTTGCCCCATATAATGCTGCACATGACCCCATAAGATGCTCCATACAGATATTTGCCCCATATAATGCTGCACATGGCCCCATACAGATATTTGCCCCATATGCTGCACATGGCGCCATACAGATATTTGCCCCATATAATGCTGCACATGGCCCCATACAGATATTTGCCCCATATAATGCTGCACATGGCGCCATACAGATATTTGCCCCATATAATGCTGCACATGACCCCATAAGATGCTCCATACAGATATTTGCCCCATATAATGCTGCACATGGCCCCATACAGATATTTGCCCCATATAATGCTGCACATGGCGCCATACAGATATTTGCCCCATATAATGCTGCACATGGCGCCATACAGATATTTGCCCCATATAATGCTGCACATGGCGCCATACAGATATTTGCCCCATATAATGCTGCACATGGCGCCATACAGATATTTGCCCCATATAATGCTGCACATGGCCCCATACAGATATTTGCCCCATATAATGCTGCACATGGCCGCCCCATAAGATGCTCCATACAGATATTTGCCCCCCATATAATGCTGCGCATGGCCCCATAAGATGCTCCATGCAGACATTTGCCCCATATGCTGTTGCTGTGATTATAAAAAAAAAAAAAAAAAAAGACATTCTCCCCTCTCAGGCCCCTGGCATTTGCTATATTCACCGGTCTGCGTTCCACCGCTGAGCGCCGCTGTGTCTTCCCAGTCCTCTGCACGGTGGAACGGGGAGCAGGTGAATATCGCGCACTGCGTTATACTCACCTCCTCGTGACGCGGTCCCTGCACGTCCCTGGTTCTCCAGCGTGGCAGCTTCTTCCTGTATTGAGTGGTCACCGCTCATTACAGTAATGAATATGCGGCTCCACCCCTATGGGAGTGGAGTCGGGTCCATATTCATTACTGTAATGAGCGGTACCATGTGACCGCTCACTACAGGAAGAAGCTGCCGCGCAGGAGAACCAGGGACCTGCAGGGTCCGCGCCACAAGCAGGTGAGTATGATTACAGAGCTGCCGCTCCCCCTCCCCCACCGACCCCTGGGAATGACTCGAGTATAAGCAGAGAGGGGCAATTTCAGCCTAAAAAAATGGGCTGAAATTCTCGGCTTATACTCAAGTATGTACAGTAAATTCAAAATATAATTACTATAGAAAGTTGACCTACATTTACTACTAACTTAAAGTACATTGTGTCATGGGAAAAAAATTCTTTAAACCACTGGGATACTTAAAGATATTTCAGAGTTATTGGTAGATAAAGTGACAGCAGTTTTGAAATATGAGGTGGCACCTAAATATCTCCAATAGACTGCCTGATTAAGGGGTTAAAGGGATTTATGTTATCAGCCCCAAACATTTAGATTGAAAAGAGGTTGTCCAAGTAGCAGACAACCCCTTTAAGACAGTAGTAGCATTTCCTTGCATAGACACCTTTTTATACAATTTTGACTTCTATGTTTTATTTTTAAGAATGTTGTGTACAGTGCTGGAGTTACAGATTAATCACTACCGTGTATCTTTAAAATTGTTTTGTGTTGTTCCTATGTGACTTTTTTGCTCTGTAATAGTTTTGAAAAAACTGAAAGGTCCAACCACATCCATTAAATTTTGCGCACTAGTAATTCTCATGCTAAAGTGTGACCATAACTGGCCAATAATGAAAATATATATATATATATTTTTTTTTTTGTAAGACATTTCTTTTTCTTTTTTTTTTTGGGGGGGGGGGGGTGGACTTCTTATTAGTCGGTGGTTGCAGTTTTTGCATTTTACATGCAAAGTGGCCGTATTGGATTAGACGTGCAGTAAAGTTAATTTTACAGCATCTGTTAAGTAGAGTTAAAGATGCAGATCACATTGCTCTGTATAACTACAAAGTTAAGCATGGCAGGGAACCTTACACTGCTGAGAATAATTGGTCTGCCAAATAAAAAAAGCCTATTTAACCATATGGGGGCTAATGACTGCTATGTATCTTAATCCAAGTTGCTCTATAAACTCTTAGTAATAAAGCCTCCCTGGCGCCCCAAGGGTTAAATGGAGATTCGGTGCGTTCTGCGCTTTAAACACGACTGTAAAGTCCCGGAGTTAAACACATGATGTCAGAGTGGGCTTGTGACTGTCATTTTGAGGCAAGGGGATTTAATTGGTGGTTAGGACTGATCTGAATGTGCGGTTTTCTCCACCTCTGCCGAAACAGGATGTTGTCTTCAGGCTGAAGGGAAAATAACAGATTTTACTGTAATTACAAGCATTGGATGCCTGCACGTGTATCCCTCCCGCTCCTGCAGGGTGCACTCTGTGTAAGTAAGCACTCTCCTGACTCCATGTGTCTTGTGTTAATAGAGTAGTTCTGTGACCTTTGCTGCAGCCAAGAGCTGGCATGCAGGGCATCCCTCACTTACTTGGCAGCCTGTATTGCTGCCCGGTATGAAGTTGGAGTTTGTGGCTCATGAAGACATCAGTAAAGTCTTTAGCCGCAGGTAACCTGATGGCTTGCAGTCTGACTGGCTTTACGTGCTAGTTAAAACTTGGCAGACTATGAAATACTCACAGTTGGGCCAAAAACAGTCTGGGACCGCTCAGAGTCCTTCACATAATTAATAAATTAGACAGGCTCATCAGTGGAGGCATTTATGATATTTGTAGCTTGTACAGGAGGTTCTTAGATAATATGTACATATCCTTTCACACAACCTGTAGAAAAGCATGGTCTCACTGCCATCACTCCCACAAGATAAAGCTGCTCTTAGTGAACATACCATTCTATAATACGTCCAGGAGCTCAGTCCAATTCTCCTGCTCTGTAAATTGCCAGACACTGTTTATGAGGGATCGGTTTCTCTTCATCGTCATAGTACCAGCACTATAGGAACGGTAGCGTCCCTGCTTCCCAACATGAATTTTTCCGTCATGGTCCAGTAACTTGTCTACCCTAAAATTAAAATCTCAGATATGCCACCCTGGAGTTTTTGTCTCTTCTTTTTCTCTTGCTTTCCTGTCTGTCAAAGATCCATCCACATTTCCTTTAATCCGTCTCTGCTACTCTGCTTCTAGAGGATTACACTTGACAACAGGCAATGGACAATAAGTACTGCAGATAAAGACACCTAACGGCTGGCTTTTTGTTAATAGATTTTGTTTTTAGGGGTAAGATTATATATATTGCAACTAAAGTAGATTGCCTTTATTGCACATTAAATAGGATCAGATTGTCTAAAAGTGCAGAAAAGCAAAATTTGGAATTAGTTTATACATATTTTAAATGAACCAGTCTAGTTTTTTTTCCTCTTTGCGCGTGTGGGTGTGTACAGGGCTGCCACTAGAAATTTCGGAGCCCCATACTGGCAAAATTTTCAGGGCCCCCTTGAGACTCCGCCCAGGCTCCACCTCAGCCCCGCCTCCACCCCTCGAAATGTCCACAGTCCCACCACTCTCTCTTGGGAAAAACTCCACTTCTCACCTATCACACATTAACAGTTCCCATCACCAGATCACGCATATAGCCGGCAGCTTTTGATTTGGCCAAAAGAATTTTTAAGCCACCACCATAACACGGTAGACACTTTTGGCCGGGCCCTACTCTATTGTAACCTACTAAATATTTGTTAAAATATGCAATACAGTGTAGGTATATTTTTATTTATTTTTAATTTTTTTAAATTGCCAATAATATCACAACGAACAAATACCACCACACCATGACCAGACAACATATTACAACCACAGTGATCAAATAATATCAAATACAGGGAACAAATACCACAACACCATGACCAGACCACATATTACCACCACAAAGTGACCAAATAGCACATGCAAGGAACAAATACCAGCGCACCATGACCAGACCACATATTACCACCACATAGTGACTGAATACTACAATACTGATCAGTAATAAAAAAAAAAAAAACCCACAATGCTATCACCATCAGTGCCATTATACACAGGAGATCTGTACTTAGTATGCAGTATCTGTGTACAGGTAATACAGTGATCACCAGTGACATTATACACAGGAGCTCTGTATATAATGTATAGGTAATACAGTGATCACTAGTGACATTATACACAGGAGTATATAGGAGTATATAGTATACAGTGTATAGTGTCAGTGTATAGGTAACACACTGACTCACCAGTGATGTCTCTAGGTGAAGTCCTTCATCTTTGTTTTTAATCTTTCATCCAGCACAGATCGCCATCACTTCTTCCAGCCAGGGCTCGTCTCTACAGGAGATAACAGAGACATCTCGAGCTCCGTTTGCAGAACACTTACTTAAATTTTCCCAACTTCTACATTACACCACATGAAGAAAAAAAGGCTACATAGTGTCACGCTACACAGTAACAGGATCGCCCCCCATTTAAAACAGTATCCTCAAAAAATAAAATCAATACTTAACTGCAGTAATATCCCTTAATTATCCCCTATGGTTATAATATTCCCCATCCTGGGCCTTGTGTGTCTCATTCCTGGCTTCAGCCATATGTTCTCCCATCCTGCCCTCATGAGTATTCATTCTGCCCCATATGATCTCCCCATCCTGACCCATCTGTCTCCATCGTGTCCATCCTGCCCCATGATCCAATCCTGCCCCCATGTCTTTTATTCTGCGCCGTGTCTCCAATCATGCACCGTATCTCCATTCTTGCCCCACCTGTGTCCAGCATTCTGCCCCCAGTGTGTCCAGCATTCTGCCCTCAGTGTGTCCAGCATTCTGCCCCCAGTGTGTCCAGCATTCTGCCCCCAGTGTGTCCAGCATTCTGTCCCCAGTGTGTCCAGCATTCTGCCCCAGGCCCCCCGGATCGCCGCTCTCCATCATAGAAAAAAAAAAATTCTTCTTACCTGGCCACGCTCCTGCGGTGAAGGCGAAGCTCCCTCCATGCAGCTGAAGCGCGCACTTGCCGGCAACTGACACTGACGTCAGATGCCGGCAACGTGCGTGCTGTGGCTGATGTCAGCTGCCAGCCTCCGACTGGCTGGCGGCTGTTAACTATTGACGTGCGGGCCCGCACCCGCACGTCAATAGTGTTGCCGCAGCGCCGCTAAGGGCCCGGTTTAGCCTGCCGGTAGGGGCCCAGTGAGCAAATGAGAAGGGGCCTGATGCGGGCCCCCTCTGCCTACCGGGCCCCATACGCCAGTCAGGGCAGTAATGCCCTGAGGGAGGCCCTGTGTGTGTATGCATATATATATGGTGGTCTTTTTTGTTTCTCATTCTTGGGTCTGAGGTAGCGGACCAGAGGTTTCTTCGCAAAGATCTTAGTTGTTCCCAGCATTGTGCTTTTCTGGACACAGAGTTCAAATATAATTTTTTTTATTTATTAAGTTCTGTAACTATTCTTCACAATTGCTGTCTTTTTTGTTATTATTGTACCTCTGATATGATATTCCATAGTTTTAGTTATATTAAGGATTTTGCTGACATAAAGCGATAGTATCACAGAGATAAGGAATTATATTAATTACCCATAAAATGTCCTCTGTGGTTGTAATGATCTTAAAATTGGACATGTAATTCAACTTCAGCATAAAGGTCATTCTGTGAGTGTGGGCAATAAGTTCTGCTTTCTGTGAATAATGCCTTCTGCTTTCACGAAATTCGCCACTGATGAATTTTTAGGTACAGGAATTTAATTCATTGCCCTTTCTCCAGTTTTGTTTCCCATTTACCAATGCAATGCAATCAGTAAATGTAATTATTGTAGTGAGAGGCAATTCTCATATATGACTAGCCGCAAAGTTTACATTTCTTTTCCTGAGTTGTAGTTGAGTTTAAAGGATTTTAGTTTTTTACCATTTTTTTTTTTTTTAATTCCAAAGGAACACTTCAATGGATCCCGCTGATTCTGAGATTGTTTTTTCGTGAAATATTGTACTTCATTATAGTGGGAACACTTACTCAATATGACTTTCATTTATAAGAATAAATTGGCGAAAATTTAGCAATTTTCAAACTTTGAATGCTTATGCCCTTAAATCCGAGTCATGTCACACAAAATAGTTAACTCCTTCCCGACCTTTGACGCACCGTATGTGTCGTGAAAACTCGTGCCAATCTGACCTATGACGCAGCATATGCGTCATGGCCGGATCGCGCTCCTGCAGGCCGGGTGAAAGGGTTAACTGTAATTTCACCCGACCTGCAGGCACATGGGGAGTTGTACTTCGCCCCCCCCCCCCCCCCCCTGTGGCTACGATCGCTCGGATTGGCTGTTGAAAGTGATGTTTCAGTTTCACTATCAATCAGAGCTATAGTAATATTTCACCTACGAAAATTGGTGAAATATTACAATCCAGCTATGGCCGATGCTGCAATAGCATCAGCCATGGCTGGAAATCGTGATCTTTACCCCCCCCACCGCCACAGATCACCTCCCCTCCTTCCACCGTCCGGTCATTAGCTGTCCTCCGCTCCCCTGCAGTCCGATCTCCCCCCCCCCCCACTGTCCGATCCCCCCCTTCATACTTACCGACCTCCCGTGTCCCTCCCGGTATTTGTCCGTCTGCTCCATGGGCGCCGCCATCTTGGAAAATGGCGGGCGCATGCGCAGTGCGCCCGCCGAATATGCCGGCCGGCAGATTCGTTACAAGTACATTTTGATCGCTGTGATAGGTTCTATCACAGCGATCAAAATAAAAAAAATAATAAATAACCCCCCCCTTTATCACCCCCATAGGTAGGGACAAAAATAAAATAAAGAAAATATTTTTTTTCCCCACTAGGGTTAGGGTTAGGCTGGGTTCACACTGCGTTAGTGTGACCCGTTTAACGGACTACGTTACACCGCAGTGTAACGTAGTCCGTTAACGCCGCCATTACTTTCAATGGCGAACGCATCGCTAGCGCACCCACAATGAGCGTGCGCTAGCGATGTGCCGTCATTGAGTGACGGACCCGAGACGCGGGCTGCAGTGTTTCCGGGTCCGTCACTGCTAGCGCACTGCTAGCGCAGAAGGAGCTAGCAGATGCTCCATCTGCGCTAGCGCAGTGCCAAAGTCGGCACTTGCGTTAGTGCAGTCCGTTTAACGGATTTGTTGAACGGACTGCACAACGCAAGTGTGAACCTAGCCTTAGGGTTAGGGCTAGAATTAAGGTTAGAACTAGGGTTAAGGTTAGAATTAGGCTATGTGCACATGGTGCAGATTTGGCTGCGGATCCGCAGCGGATTCGCCGCTGCGGCTTCGCAGCAGTCTTCCATCAGGTTTACAGTACCACGTAAACCTATGGAAAACCAAATTCGCTGTGCCCATGGTGCGGAAAATACAGCGCGGAAACGCTGTGTTGTATTTTCCGCAGCATGTCAATTCTTTGTGCGGATTCTGCAGCGTTTTACACCTGTTCCTCAATAGGAATCCGCAAGTGAAATCCGCACAAAAAACACTGGAAATCCGCTGTAAATCCGCAGGTAAAACGCAATGCCTTTTACCTGCTGATTTTTCAAAAATGGTGCAGAAAAATCTCTCACGAATCCGCAACGTGGGCACATAGCCTTAGGGTTGGAATTAGGGCTAGGGTTGGAAATAGGGTTAAGATTAGACTGTGGTTAGGGTTATGGTTAGGGGTGGGTTAGGGTTGTGGTTAGGGTTGGGATTAGGGTTAGGATTAGGGTTAGGGTTGGGATTAAGGTTACGAATAGGGTTAGGGTTGGGATTAGGGTTAGGGGTGTGTTGGGGTTAGGGTTGTGATAAGGGTTATGGCTACAGTTGGGATTAGGGTTAGGGGTGTGTTGGGGTTAGTGTTGGAGTTATAATTGAGGGGTTTCCACTGTTTAGGCACATCAGGGGTCTCCAAACGCAACATGGCGCCACCATTGATTCCAGCTAATCTTGCATTCAAAAAGTCAAATGGTGCTCCCTCCCTTCCGAGCCCTGATGTGCGCCCAAACAGTGGTTTACCCCCACATATGGGGTACCAGCATACTCAGGACAAACTGCGCAACAATTATTGGGGTCCAATTTCTCCTGTTACCCTTGTGAAAATAAAAAATTGCTTGCTAAAACATATTTTTTGAGGAAAGAAAATTGATTTTTTATTTTCACGGCTCTGCGTTATAAACTTCTGTGAAGCACTTGAGGGTTTTAAGTGGTCACCGCACATCTAGATTAGTTCCATGGGAGGTCTAGTTTGCAAAATGGGGTCACATGTGGGGGAGCTCCAATGTTTAGGCACACAGGGGCTCTCCAAACGCAACATGCTGTCCGCTAAAGATTGGAGCCAATTTTTCATTGAAAAAGTTAAATGGCGCTCCTTCCCTTACGAGCCCTGTCGTGCGCCCAAACAGTGGTTCCCCCCCACATATGGGGTATCGGCGTACACAGGACAAATTGCACAATAACGTTTGGGGTCCAGTTTCCCTTTTTACCTTTGGGAAAATAAAATTGTTGCTAAAACATAATTTTTGTGACTAAAAAGTTAAATGTTCATTTTTTCCTTCCATGTTGCTTCTGCTGCTGTGAAGCACCTGAAGGGTTAATAAACTTCTTGAATGTGGTTTTGAGTACCTTGAGGGGTGCAGTTTTTAGAATGGTGTCACTTTTGGCTATTTTCAGCCATATAGACCCCTCAAACTGACTTCAAATGTGAGGTGGTCCCTAAAAAAAAATGGTTTTGTAAATTTCGTTGTAAAAATGAGAAATCGCTGGTCAAATTTTAACCCTTATAACTTCCTAGCAAAAAAAAATTTTGTTTCCAAAATCATGCTGATGTAAAGTAGACATGTGGGAAATGTTATTTATTAACTATTTTGTGTCACATAACTCACTGATTTAACAGAATAAAAATCCAAAATTTGAAAATTGCGAAATTTTCAAAATTTTCTCCAAATTTCCATTTTTTTCACAAATAAACGCAAAACTTATCGACCTAAATTTACCACTAACATGAAGCCCAATATGTTACGAAAAAACAGTGTCAGAACCGCTAGGATTCGTTGAAGCGTTCCTGAGTTATTACTTCATAAAAGGACACTGGTCAGAATTGCAAAAAACGGCCAGGTCATTAAGGTCAAAATAGGCTGGGTCATGAAGGGGTTAATACATAACATTTCCCACATTTCTACTTTACCTCAGCACAATTTTTTAAAGAATTTTTTTCTTTTATTATGAAGTTATAAGGTTTAAAAGTTGACCAGCGATTTCTCATTTTTCCAACAAAATTTACCAAACCATTTTTTGTAGGGACTATATCATTTTGAAGTGACCTTTTAGGGGCCTATCTGACAGAAGATTCTCAAAAGCGAAACCATTCTATAAACTGCACTCCTCAAGGTGTTCAAAACCACATTCAGGAAGTTTATTAATCCTTCATGTGCTTCACATGAACTGTGAACTGTGTATCCCTTTCCTGTTTTATACAGTTCAACTACGTTTTCCCATAGATCCGTTGACAATTCTTTTGCTTTCCCCATGACTCACAATCCAGAAACTTCAGTGGCTGGATGAAAGATGCAAGAGTCTGTCTGGATCCCAGAAACTCACTCAGCTTCTATGCACACACACTGATTACAATTAAACAGGTCACAGGTGAGTATGTTACTTTTTAGTAGTCATTCTAGAGAAAGAGGAAAATATTGGAGACATAGTAGCTATAGGCCCTTTAATAACAAATAGAAGAACTAAAAATGTGAAAGATCTGTTGGTATGTAATAGGATCACTAAAGAGTCAAACAATTTGTCTAAGTAAAAGTATACCGAAAGGTTATTTTAAATGTGGCCATTGGTCATTTTGTTCATATTTTTGGACCACCATACATATAAATATAGGGAGTATATCACACGAGGTGCAGGATTTCATATATTGCCGCACACGTTTTGTTGTGTTTGTTTTATTTTGTCCATGTGGTTTTCATTATATAGGCAAAACTATTCACACTTTTTTGTACAGTTTAGAGAACACTATAATTCAAGATTCAAGAACGTCAGGAAAAGGTGTCCCCAGACTTATTAATCATACAGTATAAGAGAAAAACATGCTGGGAATTGTGCCGTATTACGATCTGCTGGTATAGAAAGAGTCACCTCACCTATACAGGGAGGAGATCTGCATAAAATGTTACTCCGGAAAGAGGCCAGGTGGATTCTACGGACATGAGCGCAGAGTACAGTGCGTACACGATGTGTTTTTTTTTTTGATTGTGTAACAAAATCTTTTGACTGTTTTATGTGTTTTGATGTATTTTAACTGTTATGTCAATTAGGTTTGCTTTCTAGAAGTACAAATGGTGTTAAGCTGTTGGGTTGATATCACGTAATTAGGGGAGTTTATTGATCCTTTTATTAGGTTTGTTACTTCCACATCAGTTAGGACCCGTAGAAGCGCATTGTGTGCGTGAAACGGCCATCATCCGGTACTTTTCCACTATATGTTCACCTGCATCAAGTAAAATCCAATAAAGGACATTGAAGGATGGTGAGTGCCATTTGCCACTTGTTTTCTTGTGAGGATTATTTAGTAGCTATTCAAACCCATTTGTGTTAACTTCTGTGCATGTTATCAGGCCTAAATCACCAGGGTATGTGAACTTTTGTTCAGGGTCATTTGGATGTTTTGGGTTGTAACTATGATTTAAAAAGAGAAAACAGTAGTTTGACAATAAGGCCGGGGTCACACTTGCGAGTTCAATGCGAAAAACTTGCGTGTGTGTCTCGCCTCAATACCCGGCATTGCCGCCGGCACTTAGGACCGGAGCGTTCAGCTGCATAGAAACACATGCAGCCTTAATGGCTTCACCCAACCACTAACCATTAGTATAGAAAAAGTTTTGGTGTTATCATTCATATTCTCTGAAAAAAGGCCAAGAAAGCAAAAATTCTGCCAGGGTATGTAAACTTTTGAGCACAACTGTAACTTAGGAATCACTGTAAACGTATTGACCTGAAGAATCATGATTCAGGGGCATTTTTACCACAGAATATACAGTGTAAACCCCCCCCTTCCCCCCCCCCCCCCCGAAAAAAAAAAAAAAAGGTGACCTTTTTTTCCCCCAGAATTTTACAGCACTTATTTTTTTTCTCCCGTTATTTTGATTGTTTTAAAATGAACTGTCCTTCAAACCTACAACTCGTCCTGCAAAAAAACTAAACTCTCATATGGCTATTTTGACAACAAATAGAAAAAAATGTATGGCTCTTGGCAGAAGGGGAAGAAAAATACTTTGGTGCAAAAAATGAAAAATTGCTGTGGAGGGCAGGAGGGAAGTAAAATAAAAAAAAACAATGAATAGTCAAAAAGAGAAAAAATTATTACCCACATATAATAAATGCACATCCAAAAAATATTACTCAGTAGATATAAAAGTAATCAAGTAAGAAAAGCCGGACATGATTTAAAAAGTACAAAAAAGTGTATGGAATAAATTACATAACCGGAAAATCATGATAAAATCGGAAAACTGTTGCATGGACGAATATAATATGTGAAACAACCACCTTTGCAAAAATCATCCTTTGAATTAACGCAAGGCACAGTCTGACCCTTAAAGGGAACCTGTCACTAGTTTAACACTATATTAACCTGCATATTTGTTAATCTACAGGTGAATAGTGTTACTAACCTTAAGGTACCGTTACACTTAACGATTTACCAACGATCACGACCAGTGATACGACCTGGCCGTGATCATTGGTAAGTCGTTGTGTGGTCGCTGGAGAGCTGTCACACAGACAGCTCTCCAGCGACCAACGATGCCGAAGTCCCCGGGTAACCAGGGTAAACATCGGGTTACTAAGCGCAGGGCCGCGCTTAGTAACCCGATGTTTACCCTGATTACCATTGTAAAAGTAAAAAAAAACAAAAAACACTACATACTTACATTCCTATCGCGTCCCCCAGCGTCAGCTTCCCTGCACTGTGTAAGCGCTGGCTGGAAAGCAGAGCGGTGACGTCACAGCTGTGTTCTGCTTTACGGCCGGCCGGTGCGGACACTGGGGGACGCAGGGAAGCTGACGCTGAAGGACGTGACAGGAATGTAAGTATGTAGTGTTTTTTTTTTTTTTACTTTTACAATGTTAACCAGGGTAAACATTGGGTTACTAAGCGCGGCCCTGTGCTTAGTAACCCGATGTTTACACTGGTTACCAGTGAAGACATTGCTGAATCGGCGTCACACACGCCGATTCAGCGATGGCAGCAGGTGATCCAGCGACGAAATAAAGTCCTGATCATTCCCCAGCGACCAACGATCTCCCAGCAGGGGTCTAATCGTTGGTCGCTGTCACGCATAACGATTTCGTTAACAATATCGTTGCTATGTCACAAAAAGCAACGATATCGTTAACGATATCGTTATGTGTGACGGTACCTTTAGTCGAATGGTCTAGCAGCGTTTGTTTCAGTCACGGCTCCAATGCTGATTGTCACCGAACGACACCTGTAACTGTGTCCCCGGCCCTGACTGACAGCCAGCCCCAATGCAGAGCAAGTGTCAGTCAGTCACGGGGTTGCAGTTACAACAGCCGCTCTGTATACTCAGAGTGGTGACTGAACATACATCGTTTTTTCTTGTTACGGTTTCCGTTTAAGGTTTTGGTTTTTTTTCACAAACATTTTGACCAATAGATTTTGGAATAAAAATGGCTCCACAATTGAAAGTTAAAAAAATAATGTCTCAGTGCTGAGATAATCTTATAATTGTGCCCCTAATGTGTGCTCAGTAATGGCTGTGTCTGACCGTGCAGGAACATGATCTGATCATACTACAGCTCCTGGGCAGGGGAGGAAGCAAAAGACAGTATACAAACAAGACAGCACGTGATCACAGCTGCAGGTTTCTGTGAGGTAAAACATTCTTTCTGTGAGGTGCAATATTGTTTTTAAACAGGAAGGGATCTGTTTTACGTCACAGAAAGCAGTAACTGAGATCCCATGTTGTAATGTCTGTATACTGTCTTTTGCTTCCTCCCCTGCCCAGGAGATTTAGTACGTCTAGCCCATGTTCAGAAAAGAAAGGGCAACCAAAGAGAAAGAAATATGAATGTTTACACTTTAAACCAAAAAGGAAATTAAAAAACATGTGGAAACACCAGAATTTTGTCTTAAAAAAAATAAATAAACAGAACTTTTTTGTTCTTTCAACATTGCATATTTTCTCATGTTTGCTGCATGTCTTCCATCATATTGCAGTTTTATACAACAAATTGATTTGGAGTAGAACAACTTCTGTAAAGAAAATCTTCCAGCAGCGTGTCAACTCTTTCAGCATTATTTGCAGCGTTTTTTCAAATAAGTCCAAAAATGCAACAAATATGTTTTGATGTGTTTTTGTAGGTTTTTTTTGTTGGTTATTTTGTGAATAAAACTAACTGTATTTTGTACCGTAGACAAATCACACATGTAATCGTTGCCCCCCAAAAAAGCAGCTTGAAAATGCGGTGTTTTGACTGCAGAAAAAAAGGTTGCATGTGAACATAGCCTTATGGCTTGCATCAGTTTTTTGTGTAGTACTAGCTCTGAAGCATGCAGAATTATATATCCAGCTCTGGATGATGGCACAGCAAGCAGAATAATGCTCCATCCCATTACATAGAGGACATCTTCTCACTATACACTGCTGTTACATTGGTTATTTTTGCACTGATGTAATGAAACCAGTGCAGTGTTTACACTGGTACACAGACTGGGCATAAATCTTGGACTTAGTATTGATTTGCTGTCTTTCTAATCCACAGCAAGTAATAAGGATCGGACTGTTGTGATTTGGATCAATTCACTTAACACCATCTTATCTTTTATCAAAACATAGCTAAGTTACAAATACGGGAGGACATATATCTGAAAGTAGCTTTAAAAACTGCTCTTAAAGTTATTGAAGTAACATGTAAATAGATGCCGGTCTTCGTCCTTTTTTTTTTCCTTCTAAATCTATCAATTGCATTGACAGGTCATTTGTAAGATCTTGTATTTTTTATCGTAAGATTTGTCAACATTTTTCCATTATAAACCCTTCTCACAGCTCGCTGTATGTGAACAGTTCTGGACGCTAATCCTTAACACTCATCACTTTACACTTACTGCCTTGTGATTACATATGGGCCTGTGTTTTTCTGGGACAGTCATGGGAGTTTTTGTTAGATCAGGGTAGTCCTGTAAATAGGGCAGGGTTGCACAAATTTCCAATTTTACATTGATATAATTGTGTTAGTCAGCCATGAGTAAGGACTAGGGTTGAGCATTCCGATACTGCAAATATCGGGTATCGGACGATATTCGCTGTATCGGATACCGGAATTGGAAGTTCCTATAGTGCAATGATGCACTATAATGGAGTGTGGGCGGTGCGTAGGCGGAGACTGCATCTGTGTGTGTGGGCGGAGTCTGTGCGTGACCGTTGGGGGGTCTGTGCGGGCCTGCCGGGGGTCTGTGGGGCCCACTGCCCACGTCGTGCACAAATTTCACAACGTGCGTCGGTACGTCGGCCCGACGCATAGCGACGGACCCGTACCGACACAAGTATGAAAGAGGCCTTAATGAGTGTTTAATTTAGAAAAAAACTGAGTGGGCTCCCGCGCAATTGTCTGCACCAGAGGGAGAAAGCCAATGGACTGGGGCCAATATTTGTAGCCTGCTATGAATATCAGCCCGCAGCTGTCTGCGTAGCCTTTACTGGCTATTTAAAATAGGGGGACCCCCCAAAAAATGTGGGGTCCCCCTATATTTTATAGCCAGAAAGGCTACGCAGACAGCTGCGGGCTGATATTCATAGCCTAGAGAGGGGCCATGGATATTGGCCCCCTCGGCTACAAATACCAGTCCGCAGCCGCCCCAGAAATGGCGCATCTGTAAGTAATTCCAGCACTTGGCCCCTCTCTTCCCACTCCCGTGTAGCGGTGGGATATGGGGTAATAAGGGGTTAATGTCACCTTGCTATAGTAAGGTGACATTAAGCCGGGTTAATAACGGAGAGGCGTCAATAAGACGCCTATCCATTATTAATCCAAAACTAGTAAAGGGTTAATAAAACACACACACTAGGAAAAAAGTATTTTAATATTCTTCATTTAACCATACTTACCATACTTCAGCGCCTGCAAAAAACATAAAATAATAAACCGTATACTACCTGTCCGCCGTAGTCCAATTAATAACGAGTGTCCCACGACGATCTCCCCTATAGAACAGTCACATCGGGTGATGTCACTGCTCTATAGGACCTTCAGTGACACACTGACAGGAGACAATGGCTCCTGTTGTGAATTCTGTGGCAGAGCTCCCTCCTGTGGTCACAAGTGGTACTTCGGCTGATTCTCTCTGTGAGCTTCCGTTGGTGGAGGAAAGTGGTACTGCGGCTTCTGCGTTTCCTTCCTCAGGTGATGTGGTGAAGTCGTTAGGTGCTGCTCTATTTAACTCCACCTAGTGCTTTGATCCTGGCCTCCAGTCAATGTTCTAGTATTGGACTTGTTTTCCTCCTGAATTGTTCCTGTGGCCTGCTGCTCTGCATAGCTAAGTTCTGCTTTGCTATTTTGTTTGCTGTTTTTTTTCTGTCCAGCTTGTCTATTTGTTTTTTCCTGCTTGCTGGAAGCTCTGGGACGCAGAGGGTGTACCTCCGTGCCGTTAGTTCGGTACGGAGGGTCTTTTTGCCCCCTTTGCGTGGTTTTTGTAGGGTTTTGTGTTGACCGCAAAGTTACCTTTCCTATCCTCGCTCTGTTCAAAAAGTCGGGCCTCACTTTGCTAAATCTATTTCATCTCTACGTTTGTCTTTTCATCTTAACTCACAGTCATTATATGTGGGGGCTGCCTTTTCCTTTGGGGTATTTCTCTGAGGCAAGGTAGGCTTATTTTCTATCTTCAGGCTAGTTAGTTTCTCAGGCTGTGCCGAGTTGCATAGGGAGCGTTAGGCGCAATCCACGGCTGCCTCTAGTGTGGTTGGAGAGGATTAGGGATTGCGGTCAGCAGAGTTCCCACGTCTCAGCTCGTTCTATGTTTTTGGGTTATTGACAGGTCACTGTATGTGCTCTGACCTCTATGTCCATTGTGGTACTGAATTACCTTATCATAACAGGCTCCTGCAGTGCATCACTGAGAGGTTACTGGAGTTCAAAGTCTCACTTTATGGCAATTGCTGCGTGGGAAAATTTCTCACACAGCAATTCCAAAAGTGAGACTAGGGACTATTTTTTTACAGCGGCGGAGGAATACAGTGCGGACGGATACCTTCCTCCCATCATTGTGTTCCTGGAGCCCCTAGAGACCAGTCGCATCAGCTGATGCTGCCGTTCTCCACGGGAGATCGTCGTGGGACACTAGTGGATTTCTGCAGATCAGGGAGTATATTGGTTGTTTGTTATTTTAATCTTTTTTACAGATGACACTGGCTTCGGGGATCAAAATGACAAGTGATGGTGAGTATGTACTCTGTTATATGTACTGTATATCTATATGCGACAACAGTGGCACACGCTGCAAACACGTTTCCTGCAGCGGTGCTCCAGGTGCGCCGAATGTCTGTGGAGAAAATCTAATCTACCCAAAGATTTCATCCATTATAAGTTCATGCTAAAAACATACAACTCTGCCCTTCACCTCTCCAAACAAACCTATTTCAACACCCTCATCACCTCGCTGTCCAATAACCCTAAACGTCTCTTTGACACTTTCCAGTCCCTACTCAACCCAAGAGTGCAGGCCCCAACCACAGATCTCCGCGCTGACGATCTGGCCAATTACTTCAAAGAAAAAATTGACCACATTAGACAGGAAATCATCTCACAATCTCTTCATACCATGCACTGTCCTCCCTCCCCCACTGCATCTAGTTCACTCTCTGACTTTGAACCAGTTACAGAAGAAGAAGTAATCAGGCTCCTTGCATCTTCTTGCCCAACCACTTGCACCAGTGACCCCATTCCGTCACATCTCCTCCAGTTCCTTTCCCCGGCTGTCACCTCTCACCTAACAAAAATATTCAACCTCTCTCTCACGTCTGGTATTTTTCCATCCTCATTTAAGCATGCCATCATACATCCATTACTTAAAAAACCATCCCTCGATAAAAAAATGTGCTGCTAATTATAGACCTGTCTCTAATCTTCCCTTCATCTCTAAACTCCTCGAACGCCTGGTCCACTCCCGTCTTACCCACTATCTCTGATAACTCTCTTCTAGACCTGCTTCAATCTGGTTTCCGCTCTTTACACTCTATTGAAACTGCCCTCCCTAAAGTCTCTAATGATCTACTAACAGTTAAATCTATTCGTCACTACTCCATGCTAATTCTCTTGGATCTCTCCGCAGCGTTCGACACTGTGGATCATCAGCTCCTCCTCACTATGCTCCGTTCCATCGGCCTTAAAGACACCGTTCTCTTCTGGTTCTCCTCCTATCTCTCTGACCGCCCTTTCACTGTATCTTTTGCTGGTTCCTCCTCTCACCTTCCCCTTACTGTTGGGGTTCCTCAAGGATCAGTCCTAGGCCCTCTCCTTTTTTCTTTGTTTGTCCAATAGGGGCAGAATACAATCAGTAGATTTGGTTTCCAGTACCATCTCTATGCTGACGACACCCAATTATACACTTCTTCTCCTGTTATCACGCCGACCTTTTTAGAAAACACCAGTGATTGTCTTACCGCTGTCTCTAACATCATGTCCTCCCTCTATCTGAAACTGAACCTGTCAAAAACTGAACTCGTGTTTTCTCCCTCTAGTAACCTATCTTTGCCTGACATTGCCATCTCGTGTGCGGTTCCACCATTACTCCAAAGCAACATACCCCCTGCCTTGGGGTCATGCTTGATTTCGAGCTTTCATTCACCCCCCACATCCGATCACTGGCTCGCTCTTCTTATCTGCATCTCAAAAACATTTCTAGAATTCGCCCTTTTCTTACTTTCGACTCTACAAAAACTCTTACTGTCTCATTTATTCATTCTCGTCTGGACTATTGTAACTCTCTACTAATTGGCCTCCTTCTTGCTAAACTCTCCCCGCTCTAATCTGTCCTGAATGCTGCAGCCAGGATCATATTCCTCACCAACCGTTACACCGATGCCTTTACCTTGTGCCAGTCATTACTCAAAGATCCAGTACAAAACTCCTACCCTCATCCAGAAAGCACTCCATGGCTCAGCACCACCCTACATGTCCTCTCTGGTCTCAGTCTACCACCCTACCCGTGCCCTCCGCTCTGCTAATGACCTCAGGTTAGCATCCGCAATAATCAGAACCTCCCACTCACATCTCCAAGACTTTACACGTGCTGCGCCGATTCTTTGGAATGCCCCAACTTGGTTAATACAATTAATCTCCAATCCCTACAGTTTTAAGCGTGCCCTAAAAACTGATTTGTTCAGATTAGCCTACCGCCTCAACGCATTAACCTAACTATCCCTGTGTGGCCCATTAAAAAAAAAAACATAATTGGGTCCCTCACATCATGTTCTCATACACTTTATGCAGTTAATAGCCCTCTGTGTCTGCACTGCTACATACTTAGGCAGTTAACTGGTTCATGCAGCTTTACATGAACACCTGAGCTTTACACTATGGCTGGTCCGACTAACTAAAGCAATTGTTACCATCCACCTCTCGTGTCTCCCCTTTTCCTCATAGTTTGTAAGCTTGCGAGCAGGGCCCTCATTCCTCTTGGTATCTATTTTGAACTGTGATTTCTGTTATGCTGTTATGTCTATTGTCTGTACAAGTCCCCTCTATAATTTGTAAAGCGCTGCGGAATATGTTGGCGCTGTATAAATAAAATTATTATGTATTTATTGTATGTAATGTATGAATGTATTGTATGTAGTATGTATGTAGTATGTGTGTATGTAGTATGTGTGTATGTAGTATGTGTGTATGTACTATGTATGTTTTTTTGTTCTTTTTACATTCAACACATTAGCCGGATGATGGGACTACTACTTTCCCATCATTGGCTAATGTCAATCACTGCCATTCTAGCAGGCATAGCCCGATGGGACTTGTAGTCCCATCGGACGATGCCTGCACACCCGCACAGACCCCTGGCAGGCCGAACAGACCCCAGAGAGGTCCGTACAGACCCCCGGCAGTCCGCACAGACCCCAGAGAGGCCTGTACAGACCCCCAGTAGGCCGCACAGACCCCCTGAGAGGCCCGTACAGACCCCCGGCAGGCCCGCACAGACCCCCGGCAGCCTGCACAGACTCCCGAGAGGCCCGTACAGACCCCCGGCAGACCCGCACAAACCCCCACAGTCCCACAGAGTCACGCAGTCTCCACCCACGCACCGCCCATACTCTTCCCCCCTCCGGAACAGGATGTACAAGGACAGAAAGGGCTTATTTTAATTCCAATATTTGTGTCCAATTGACTTGCATTGGTATCGGTGATATCCAATATTTTTTGGATATCGGCCGGTCCAATCCGATACCGATATTTCCGAATATCGGAAGGTATCGCTCAACACTAGTAAGGACTGATGCCGTCTAAAACATGTCTGCTGGACAATAGACACTGGCTCCATGTTAATTTTAAAGGGTATCTGTCAGCAGGATTTCACAACCCATATCATTTATATGTGCATGTAGCTCTTTCAGAGTCAAGTCCGGCAGTACCTTTACATGGCCAGTCTCGGAACTCGCATGTAGAATAATTGCTTATTTAATGTAGTGAAATCCAAACCGGGCAGGGTTGCCACGTGCATTACGATCACATGGAGTGTCGACCAGCTTCTTATTATTTTGGCCATGTAAATTGGAATTGAGAATGGAATGCAGTGATCTAACTGACCATCGGGTCTCCCACTCAGAGCGTGACAGCGGCATAGAAACATACGGTATGAAGCTGTCAAGTTTTGGGCTGGGAGACCTGCCAGCCAGTCCGAGCACTGTTTTCTGATCTTCGTAAACTTTTAAGGCCTTTGAAGAGGTCTAGGCTCTTACGTACTGATGAATCAGGCTTTTAATCGAATAAACCCATAAATCCAATAAGGACTCGTTTCAGTCCATTTCAGGCTTTCATCAGTACGTGAGTGTCAGGATGTCTTTGCATTCTATACATTGAAATTATCTCAAGCACCACTTCACACGGAGTGCTGATCCACCTTTGAACTTCACAATTTATAATTTTTTAAATGTTGGAATTCCCCATCCTCTCCCCCTTCTCTTCTCAGTGAGATCATAAATGTGTAAAATAAAGGAAATAAAAAAGCAGGAAAAAAATAATTGAAAAACCCTAGGCCAGCCCAAATTGGTGTTACTAGTGTTGCTGTTGAATTAAAACCAAGTGTCTGACATGTAAAAACAAACAAGAAAAAGTTTTTACAGCTCTTTATACTTTATGTATGAAAGACAAAATATGACTGGTTAGGAATGGGGGTAAATGACCTGGTCATGAAATGGTTAATATGGTTTAAAGTTGGATGTTACGAAGAGGGACTATCCATTTTACAATTTAAATTATATGTTGAAACTATATGACCAGTTCTGTATACAGGACTCCAAACTACCTGAAATTCAGGGACACGTTCTCCCTCATTGACGTGTATGCTGCTCTCTTCATTGTAGTTTGAGAATTCCTAATAAAACTTCCCATAAAACGATCATGAATAAACATGCAAACATCATTTATTTCTGATCTACTTCTTCCCGGAGTGCCATATAGGGGGCAGGAAACTCCCTGCATTCTACCATTATTTTGGCATCCCAGAAATGCACAACCACTACTTGCGCATCAGAACAGTCGGCTCCTGCCTAATGTGTCACTTATCTTATTTCGGCCATGGAAAATACAGGTGATCAGTCACCTGACCCGGACAGGCATTCTTGTGATCGTATGGTTGAGGGCTGCACAGAATCGCAATAAAAACAAATACTTTATTTAATTATATTTGTTTTTATTAAGTAGATTATATGTATCTGGGACACATTTTTAAGCAAACAATGGTGGATTAAGAGGAGGGAGTTCTTTTGACATGCTCAGTGACAACCATCGGGGTGCCAGGCTATAAAGTAGTTAAGTAAAAAGGGCAGCACACTGCAGCGCCAAAACATGCAAACTTGAAAACACGAAATTTGAACTGCATTACTGCACTAGAAATATGAAAAATGAGAGCTTTTAGCGCATAAAAATGGCCATATTTATGTGTACCTCGTAGCCACTTTACGGCATCTCTCTTATACGAGGTCCTACGCTTGACCTACCTCACCGAGAATAAACGTCTCCATCTGAATGGGTACATGTGAAACCTCTTCTTGGACTCAAATTCTCTCTTTCTGTGGAGGGGTATTGGACCTACTATAATTAAAACACCTGAAGCTAGGAGGCGGGGAGTGCACGATCAGAAGGCTAAAGAATACATTTCAAAAACCTGACCTGCACATCCAAACATAGACTGAGTGTGAACAGGTGCTGAACCCAGAGTCGCCAACTCGTATATAGTTAAGTAAAAAGGGCAGCACACTGCAGCGCCAAAACATGCAAACTTGAAAACACGAAATTTGAACTGCATTACTGCACTAGAAATATGAAAAATGCCGTAAAGTGGCTACGAGGTACACATAAATATGGCCATTTTTATGCGCTAAAAGCTCTCATTTTTCATATTTCTAGTGCAGTAATGCAGTTCAAATTTCGTGTTTTCAAGTTTGCATGTTTTGGCGCTGCAGTGTGCTGCCCTTTTTACTTAACTATATACGAGTTGGCGACTCTGGGTTCAGCACCTGTTCACACTCAGTCTATGTTTGGATGTGCAGGTCAGGTTTTTGAAAGGCTATAAAGTAGTGTCTTGTGCTAGTGCACAAAGACACCCTGGATGAAGGGGGACCGTGTATTCCCCGAAATGCATTGGTAACTCTTTTGGCCATCAGCGCATTCCGTAGGTCTGTGACGTCACACACCGACCAGCCTCTGTCGGCCATTTTTTTGCTATTGCCGCGCAACCAGTGACGCCACCAGCCGGGGCTTCATTTGCTCTGCACGGTATCCTGATCTCTCAAGGCCTCGCTCACTCACCGCGAAGTGCAGCTCCAGTAGGAGAACGGAGAACAGACACTCAGCAGGTCAGTTGCCATAACATTCACATATTTCATCACAATGGCTTATGAGTTGCACTGCTGGGGATGACCTCTTGGCACAAGCTCGCATACCACCTGGCAGATAATCTGTAGGGTATTACTGTAATTTATTTTTGGGTTCCTTTGCAATACATCAATCCGATTGTACTGCTTATGTAGAGCTTTTAATATTTGAATGTTTATCACTTACAATCAGAACTTAGATTATACTACTTATTATTTAAAGATAGCAATTAGAGCAGCTGGCAGCATATTGTATGTGATCAACAAAACACTGCTATTTGTTCGATCCGAAAAATTTGATTTGCCATTGGGCACAGTATAATATTACATTGGATATCCATCTGTTGTATTTAATATTACGGTTCCAGGTATTCTAGATTAGATGTTATCTAATTCAGTCTTTTGGGGAAATTAGGTGACTATTAGAAGGATTAGCACGGCAAACCATTTGGATTTGGATTGGATTTATTATTTTATGTATGGGATCTGACACAAAGGATCCTGAGTTTTGCCAGCAGCATTATATCCTATATCCCAATTAAAATTGTTTCTTAAAGTACCCCTATCACCTAGGGCGCTTGTGTAATTGACAGGTAAAATATTTCACTGACTGTTTTTAAACAATATTTTATTTCACAAAATGTGTCCTTGGCGATCTCCTGCTGTAATGTCAGTATTTTCTTTTGCTTCCTCCTCTGCCCAGGAGATGTGGTATGTTCTGGACATGGTCAGACACAGACAATTTTTAAAATGAACTTTCGTTCATGGGAGAACCCCTTTAAAAAGCAAATATCAACGCCAACATGGGTCCTCCTAAAAAGTACGCCAAGGACTATGAAAGGAAAGGCACAATGTCGAAGACAACTACGGGCACATGAGACTCTTGCAGAGCAACAGCATCGCTTGGACAAAAACAATGCATATAAGCGTTGGCATCAAGCACATGAGTCCCCTGATGCAAAAAGTCATTAGATTATCACAGGATGCCATTAGGCAACAGCCGCTCCGCAAACAGAGACAGCAGACAAGGGGGATAGCACATGGGGTAGACAGGTCAAAGAAGAGAGCACAGCGTGAGAAGTCAGAACATGGGGAAAGAGAGAGTTGTTAGGCCTCCATCTAGCTATTTAATACCTACTTTTTGAGAAAAAGTGGACATAGTCTATTCACATTGACATTTACATTTCAGGAAGATCTAGACAGAACTCCCCTCTTCCTCATCAGAGAGGAAAACCTGGATAAATATCACATTTTACTGTTGGATCACACAAAATGTAAGGCTAGTTTCACATTTGCGTTAAAAAACGCAGCGTTTTTAACGCAAACGCATGTGGTGCAAAAAACGCATGTAAACGCGTACAAACGCTGCGTTTTTTAGACGCATGGGTTTTTGCATGTGGTAAAAAAAACGTGGCATTTTGACACGTTTACATGCGTTTTTTTCCTGCGTTTGTGTTTTTGAAACGCATTCTGAGAAGTGTGTGACAGATGCCAATCATCAAAATCAACTAGAAAACCCACTATAAACAGAACTAGCTAGGGTTAGGATCCCTAGGGTTAGGGTTGGGGGGTGGCTTATCAGTGTGTATTCTTGTGTTTTTCTATTGAAACGCATGCGTTTAAAAACGCATGCAAACGCATGTGCTTAAAAACGCATGTGTTTACATAGACAGCAATGCGTTTTTTTTTGCCGCAAAAAAAGCATGCGTTTTTTTGCCGCAAAAAACGCCGCTAGAAATTACTACAGGTTGCATTTCCGCAACAAAACGCAAGCATAGAAACGACTCATGCATCGTCAAAACGCGGCAAAACGCATGCAAAAAACCGCATGCGTTTTTAATGTTAAGTATAGAAAAAAAAGCATGTGTTTTTTGTGCTAAAACGCAGCGGCAAAAAACGCAAATGTGAAACCAGCCTAACACTTTTTCAGTCTGAGTATTTTAAAAAATGATCATGTGTGTATATTTTGCTTTTGTGTACTTGCTATAGTGCCCCCTAGTGGTGGTGAGTTTCTTCACAATGTGAATTTCTTATGGTCTTTGATGAAAAGAATCCACTTCTAATTCATGTATTCTTATTCGCTGTTACAATAGCTGGAATGGCACCACCACTGGATAACAAGTACCAAACTATTATCACTGGACCACCAGGGACCACCATGACCCGTATGTAGCCGCATTAGATGTCATGGCTACTCAATGTTGTCAAAGTTTTAGACCACCTTAAGGTCACAGTGGCAGTATGTGTGTAATGGTGATCTAACAGTTCCTAGAATCTCCAAGTGTTTCATGGATCTTGATGTTGGCAGAGTCTTATGAATAAGCCTTGACTTGCTCTCTCCGGGCCCTATGTGCAGCAGGACCAGAGGACGTTATGCTAGAGATCATCAGCAAACCAAAAACTGGAGACCTTGACGATGCCGGGTACTCTGCATTCTCGGAAGATCACATATTCTTGCGTTAATATAATATTTACAAAAATTGCCTCCTGCTGCCTAAGTGATAGCGTTTAGGCCCGATTCATCATGACTGATATTTTACACATTAGTCCAGGGAAGGCTGTGCTGTAGTAAGATGTGATGTGCCAAATTCACTAAGAAGTGTGCGCCTCTTAATGTCTGGTGCGTCTTTCATTTATGGTGAAAGTTACGGCAAATTTTTCAGATTAATATAGCCATGCTCATTCGTCACTAAGCTCCACCTTCTTTTTTAAAACGTTGTATGCGCTACCTGGGCCTTTGTAAAAATGACAAATTTTGCACAATTTTATTTTTGAACATTTCAATGTCAAAATTCTAGAGCAAACTATAGGATGAATTGTACCCATTGTCTTTTGATTTTTTTTTTCTCCGTTTTTTTCTTTATTGTTTTTATTTTTCTTTTCCTTCATAGTAGAAGCTTTAAGAGAAAATGAGGTCACTAAGACAAGATTCACATATTCGTTTCAAAAATGGGTCCGTGAGACTCTGAGCAGCACCTATTCTCATCCATTCTGCTGATCAGATTCGGGCATTACAGCCTATGTAAAGCTGATGACACACTGCAGACACACAGTACTTTGTAGTTTTGCATTCCATCCGAGTTTCATGCGTTTTTAGCTGATCCATCGTTAAATGTCAGTGGATAACCAGGAGTTAGACAGTCTACCTGCTTCAGTGAAAAAAATCATATGAGAAAAAAATGGCAGTAATTAGGATGCTGCTAGGATGACACTCCTCAGGACTTGTTGTGTCTGATGGTAACACAAACACTAATGTGGGAACATGGCCTAATGCTTTGTGTCCACCATGAGCTTTTGGTGAGTTTTGACACTATGTATTTCTGCTGCATCAAAAACACAGCGTCCTACAGTTTCAGTAAAATGGATAGGATTTCTAGATCTCTCACGCCCACTGTGCTTTTTATTTACTCTGTGTAATCTGAGCTGCAGTTTGAAATCCTCAACCCGTTGATTTCTCTTGCGGGGATGCTAACTTTTATCTGCAGATTTTTCCTATAGATGTTCATTAGATTTGAAAAATCCACAGGTAAAAAATGCACATGCGTTTCCACTAAGCACCTTAAAAATGCACATGTTCTCCATATGTCTGTATTGTTAGTAAAATTTTGGCAAAGCCAAATACTAGGGAGTATTAAAAACAAAATCGCTTTATTTTTGACCTGACAGACCAACACGAGACAAAAGCTGCAGCGATAAAAACCTGCTCAAAAATGTAATAAAACAAACAAATACCCTAATTTACGTAGCAGATTGGTAGGTGCAGAAATGGTACAGAAATTCTGCAACCTCAAAAACTGATGTTGGGAACGTAGCCTAAGAAAGACGCTAAGGCTACGTTCCCACAGTGGGTTTTTGGGGAGTTTTTTTTTTACGCTGCTTATTTTTTTTTCTGGGCTATGGAGTTGGTAAGCCAAAGCCCCGACTCCTCAATTTCTTTGACTCCGACCCCACAGCACTGGCCAATACTAAGCAGGTACATAAAGTGCAGCACAGATTCATGTCAACTGAAAGCCGAGATCCTTAGATCAGGAATAGACCAGACATTTATAGGACATTTCATAACTTTCCCAAATTATAATGAAAAGATTTACAGCACATCCTGCATTGTACTACTGCACACAATGTATTATATATTTTAGGACTCGGTCCATTTTTTTTACTGACTCCACCAAAATAGACACCAACTCCACGACTCAGACTCCACAGCCCTGGTATTTTCGATAAAATGCAAAGTAACCTATTTTACTTAATGGGTGAAGAAAACTTGCACCATTAAAAACTCACTAAAAGCTCATCGTGGTAACGTGGCGTTACAGCACCGCAGCGCTAACCCGTGGTTTTCCTTTTTGATGAACTCTAGAAGTATTCCTTCTTCAGGTTCTGCGCCTTGGTGTTCAGCGCTATAAGCATCTTGGGTCTTGTGTAGTGATATTAAATCAGTTCCATTTCTGCGTTAAATTGCCCTTCGAGTGTTACTTTCACAATTTCCCCATTGAAATGAAGTGCTATTTGAAATAAAACTGAATGTCATCATTAGACCATAATGGGGCCGCGCGGCTCTGACTGCGGCGGATCTGATTACTTTGGTCAGGTTGTGTCTGTGCTCACTTTAAGCTCATTGCAGCTGGGTTATATTTTCGGCCTTTTCAGCTGTAGGTGGAACTGTTGCTTTGAACTTCACTTCCAGCATTTGGTGTGTGCAGTAATAATAGGAGATCTTAGTTAAGAGACTTTGCAGGGACATCTGGTAACTGACATGAAGACGGCATTTGAAGGGCGTTCATTTCCTCTCTTAATGAGGCATTACAAATCTGAGCGTCTCTGCTCCGCCGCTCACTTCTGTGGCCATTACAGTACATTTGGATACTTGTAAAGGCCTGGCAATCCGATTCTTTACAGGAGCCAGAGAAGGGGGCTGTTTAGTAAGAACAATGAGATGGAAGACTATGTAGATTTTTATATGCGTAGATACAATCCAGCTTTTATATTGAGCCTTAATTACTTTGTCTTAAAGGGTTTGTGCCAAGTTAAGCCTATACATATAGGGGATAATTGCCAATTGATAGGGGTATGACTACTGCTTCCCAGCCCCACCCCATCGATCCCAAGAACGGAGACCGTCTGAGTACAGCAGAGATCAAGCGTGAGCACTTCCGTTGTGTTCATTCTCTGTGCATGGTCTGAGTTAGCGGAGTACAGTGCTCAAGTAGTTGCAGCAGTCCCATGGAGAATGAATGAGATACATCCTCAACCTCCTCTATTGAGACGAGCCCCATCATCAGGATAAAGGGGGGTCCCGGCAGTTGGATCCTTAGCAATTGGGAAGTAATCCCCTATCTCGTGGATAGGCAATAACTTCACAGCTTGACACTTATTAATAAGATTTACCATAAAGTGAAATAGAAATTACTCTAAATTTGTCTGCTATTTGACCAACTCTTAACAAGGCTAAAATATTTCACAACCTATAAAGAGGATGTTTAATTTATTTAAAGTGGTAATGCAGAACTTAAAATAAAATCTTATCTTTTTACGGAACAGCACCATAATTGTCTCTGTCTTGTGTCTGGTATTACAGCTAAACTTCATTAAAGTTCATAGATTTCAGCTGCAATACCACACACAGCCTGCGGGTAGGTGTGGCACTATTTACAGTGGGGCAAAAAAGTATTTAGTCAGTCAGCAATAGTGCAAGTTCCACCACTTAAAAAGATGAGAGGCGTCTGTAATTTACATCATAGGGAGACCTCAACTATGGGAGACAAACTGAGAAAAAAAAATCCAGAAAATCACATTGTCTGTTTTTTTAACATTTTATTTGCATATTATGGTGGAAAATAAGTATTTGGTCAGAAACAAAATTTCATCTCAATACTTTGTAATATATCCTTTGTTGGCAATGACAGAGGTCAAACTTTTTCTGTAAGTCTTCACAAGGTTGCCACACACTGTTGTTGGTATGTTGGCCCATTCCTCCATGCAGATCTCCTCTAGAGCAGTGATGTTTTTGGCTTTTCGCTTGGCAACACGGACTTTCAACTCCCTCCAAAGGTTTTCTATAGGGTTGAGATCTGGAGACTGGCTAGGCCACTCCAGGACCTTGAAATGCTTCTTACGAAGCCACTCCTTCGTTGCCCTGGCGGTGTGCTTTGGATCATTGTCATGTTGAAAGACCCAGCCACGTTTCATCTTCAATGCCCTTGCTGATGGAAGGAGGTTTGCACTCAAAATCTCACGATACATGGCCCCATTCATTCTTTCATGTACCCGGATCAGTCGTCCTAGCCCCTTTGCAGAGAAACAGCCACAAAGCATGATGTTTCCACCACCATGCTTTACAGTAGGTATGGTGTTTGATGGATGCAACTCAGTATTCTTTTTCCTCCAAACACGACAAGTTGTGTTTCTACCAAACAGTTCCAGTTTGGTTTCATCAGACCATAGGACATTCTCCCAAAACTCCTCTGGATCATCCAAATGCTCTCTAGCAAACTTCAGACGGGCCCGGACATGTACTGGCTTAAGCAGTGGGACACATCTGGCACTGCAGGATCTGAGTCCATGGTGGCGTAGTGTGTTACATCTCTAGAATCCGCCCTTTTCTCACCATGGAGACAGCTAAAACCCTCACTGTCGCCCTGATCCACTCCCGCCTGGACTACTGTAACGCTCTATTAATTGGCCTTCCCCTCACTCGACTTTCCCCTCTCCAGTCCATCCTTAATGCAGCAGCCAGGGTCGTCCATCTGGCTAATCGTTACTCGGACGCGTCCGCTCTTCGCCAGTCGTTACACTGGCTACCCATTCATTACAGGATACAATTCAAAGTACTTGTCCTCACCCACAAAGCTCTCCACAGTGCGGCACCCCCTTACATCTCCTCCCTCATTTCTGTCTTTCAGCCTAACAGACCACTGCGCTCTGCAAATGACTTTCGATTAACCTCTGCACTAATCCGTACCTCCCACTCCCGACTCCAAGACTTCTCCCGTGCTGCGCCAATCCTCTGGAATGCTCTACCCCAAGATATTAGGACCATCCATAATTTGCATAGTTTTAGGCACTCGCTCAAAACACATTTGTTCAGAGCGGCCTATCACGTTCACTAATCAAAGTCATTTTATGTTTGTGTGTGTGTGTGTGGCCCATTCACTATCCCCATCTATTCCCCAACCCCTGAAGATGGCTGGACCATGATTGTAAATACATCATTGTAAATACACACCTGTACTTTGCATCTCCCCCACCTCATTGTAGATTGTAAGCTCTCACGAGCAGGGTCGTCTTATTTTGCTTTAATTATTGTATTGTTAACGTTGTTACTTATGACTTTTGTGTTTGAAACTGTTAAACTGTAAAGCGCTGCGGAATATGTTGGCGCTATATAAATAAAGATTATTATTATTATTATTATTGCTTATGGTAGGCCTTGTTACATTGGTCCCAGCTCTCTGCAGTTCATTCACTAGGTCCCCCCACGTGGTTCTGGGATTTTTGCTCACCGTTCTTGTGATCATTCTGACCCCACAGGGAGGGATTTTGCGTGGAGCCCCAGATCGAGGGAGATTATCAGTGGTCTTGTATGTCTTCCATTTTCTAATAATTGCTCCCACTGTTGATTTCTTCACTCCAAGCTGGTTGGCTATTGCAGATTCAGTCTTCCCAGCCTGGTGCAGGGCTACAATTTTGTTTCTGGTGTCCTTTGACAGCTCTTTGGTCTTCACCATAGTGGAGTTTGGAGTCAGACTGTTTGAGGGTGTGCACAGGTGTCTTTTTATACTGATAAGTTTAAACAGGTGCCATTACTACAGGTAATGAGTGGAGGAAAGAGGAGACTTTTCAGGAAGAAGCTACAGGTCTGTGAGAGCCAGAAATCTTGATTGTTTGTTTCTGACCAAATACTTATTTTCCACCATAATATGCAAATAAATTGTTAAAAAAACAGACAATGTGATTTTCTGGATTTTTTTTTCTCAGTTTGTCTCCCATAGTTGAGGTCTACCTATGATGTAAATTACAGACGCCTCTCATCTTTTTAAGTGGTGGAACTTGCACTATTGCTGACTGACTAAATACTTTTTTGCCCCACTGTATGTAATAAAACAGTCCTGTTTTTCTTATCCTTTGAAATCATTGAATTTTAATTTTTTTTTTATTTCAATTCCATTATGTCTGAAATAATGCCAGTTGTAAATCGTATAGGTGGTTTTTAAACCTTTAAAGCCAGAGACTAATTTGTGCAAATTTTTCTCGATTTTCTGAGAACTTGCTTATTTTTATTTTTTTGCTTATGCTGTTGGCTGAAAACAATTTTTTTTTATAAATCATGTCATGGATGGCACTGGGAAGATCACTCAGATGCCTCTGCTGCCACTACTTTGTCAAGGGATGCAACTCCGCTGCCTCCAATTGTCAGGACAGTTAAGCAAGTGATAGATGAAACCACGGCTGATTCCACTCTAGGCCTGTTATTGAGGAACTTAGTGTGCGTATGGTATATACAACCCCGATTCCAAATCATGGTAAATAAACAAAATTAATACGGTATATAACCTACATGCTGCTTAAAAAAATAAAGTGAACCCTAAAATACCAAATCCTAGATATCACTGAATGAAATATTCCAGTTGTAAATCTGTATTCATTATATAGTGGAATTTGTTGAGAACAATAAAACACAAACATGATCAGTGTAAATCAAAAGTAATATCCTATGGAGGTCTGGATTTGGAATGATACTCAAAATCAAAGTGGAAAATCAAATTATAGGCTGATCCAACTTTAGTGGAAATGCCTCAAGACAAGGTAATGATGCCTAGTAGTGTGTGTGGCCTCCACATGCCTGTATGACCTCGGCACAACACCTGGGCATGCTCCTGAAGAGGCAGTGGATGTTCTCTTGAGGGATTCCCTCCCCCAGACCTGGATAAAAGCATCAGTCAACTCCTGCACATTCTGTGGTGCAACGTGATGTTGGTGGATGGAACAAGATATGATGTCCCACATGTGCTCGATTAGATTCAGGTCTAAGGAATGGGCAGGCCAGTCTATAGCATCAATGCATTGATCATGCAGGAACTAGTGACACACTTCAGCCACATGAGGCCTAGCATTGTCATGCATCAGAAGGAACCCAGGGCCCAGTGCACCTGCATATGGTCTCACAATGGCTCTGAGGATATCATCTCAGTACCCAGGTACGGACTGGGGCTGAAATTCAGCCCTGCCATTTGAAATCACACAGACCCGTGTTGTCCCCGTCCCCAAGAACCAGATGGGATATATTACTAATATTACCCTGGATGGAGGTTTCTACAATACCAATATTTCTAATGATACCTGTGGCCTGCTGAGGTAAGTGACGGAGTCAGCCACTCTGTGCTCCATCACAACTCTTAACAATATGGGTAACTAGAGAACACCGATTCTATTAACAACGTAGCAGACAAGGCAGCCCATGACCAGACAGGCCCTTCTAGCATTTGCCAGAATTGCCAAATGACCAGACCGGCCCTGCCAGTACCTAATGGCAGTCAGGGTTCCTCTGGCTAGCACATGTAGTGCTATGTGCCCATCCAAAGATGCAATTTTTACCTTTCTGTAGAGGTGAAACATGACATGAATAGCATCATCCATTGGCTGGTATTTAGTTGGAGTGGTTACAATGGTATTATGGTGATGTGAGTGAATGTGTTATGTTCACCTCTTCACTACAATGCCAAAAATATTTCTCACATAAATATTGGATTGATGCAGACCTCAATATTCATCACTGCCTCCAAAAGATCTGAGAAAAATTCTTTGAACAGAGGGAACCTTCTGAATAAACTAATCCCAGTCTGAGTGGCTGGTTCCCAGAATAGATCTCCTGTTGCCGTTACTGTACGTGGTGGCTGCAGGTAGTCCCTACTTCATTGGGGGTTGAAGTGTCAGCTTCCTCTTAGTTATAATTCATCCCGTTTGTTCCATGTGAGGGTAACCTGTCTCTCTCTGGAGATGACTTTATGGATTTTAATTGAGATCTATGACAAATAATATTTATTTCATTAAACTGTATCACAGTACATAGCAAAATATAGGAGGAGCTAAGCATGTATCGGTCATTGTGCGTTTTCTGATGGCAGGGTTTGTTGGGTTTAACAGCTGATTTATGAATTTGTTCATAATGTATATTCACTTTTTAGAAAATATCCATTTAGAAAAAAATTCCATCTAGCAAAAAGAGAATCTGTGAATCTGTCTTTAAGCTCTCTGTGAGCCCAATGAAAGATTAACAGTTAACTCCTTCTGCAGTCAGCTTATCGTGATCCATTGAAATTGTAGAAGCTAAACAGTCCAATGTTTTAATGAGCCCCTATTTAAAAAATCATTACATCAGAATGCACTCATTTAAGTAAAATAAAAAATGTCCTGAAAAATGTCCACATTTTTATAAAAATATTTATAATTGAAAGTGGAACAACCAATAGCAGTTGAATCATTAAATTAATGGCCGTCTAAGTAAAACAATATTTCAAAATGTATATTCCTAGCGAGAACACCTGATCGCTTGTTCCCAAGCCAATTAATCTTTTTGGAAGAACTTGCACATGGGCAAAGTCCCGGTCCTCTGGTTTCCTTCTACCGTACTCCACGTTGTAGGTAACTATGTATGATAAACTGTATAGTACGAGTATTTGATGGGTTTAGATCTGGAG
This sequence comes from Ranitomeya imitator, assembly GCF_032444005.1. Taxonomy (NCBI): domain Eukaryota; kingdom Metazoa; phylum Chordata; class Amphibia; order Anura; family Dendrobatidae; genus Ranitomeya; species Ranitomeya imitator. The sequence goes on along the minus strand of NC_091282.1, from coordinate 154,861,440 downwards.
TGTGTGACGGGTAGATGAGTTTTTAGTCTTTTAGGCCACTTCTTTCTCGTCAGCAGTGTTTATATGTCCTTTCCGGTTTATAAAATTACAATTTTCTGCCTCACCTTTGGCTTGATGGTTTTGATGTTTTTCAGCTGTCTTCTACAATAAGTACCATTACATTCACCTGCTGGTTAAACCAACACCTCCGCGCTCCATGCAGTAACTAGTTCTGATCACTCCAGCCTCTGCTTGTGTATATTGCAGTATTGGCTGTAAGTGTTATCCGCAGCCCTCCCGCTTATACTAAACATCTGTATTGGTTCCAGGCTCTTTTCATCGTCAGCAGGTACTGGGGCTGACATTTTACAAACAGTTGGAAAGATGAGCAAGATGAAATAAAGAGCAGGACGACATTGCTAATCCTTCTTAAAAGGATCACACCGGTAGTTGCCAGCTGATCTCTTCCAGTGTTGGAGCAAATATTATTTTGTAGACATGACATTGATGGCACAGATGGTGAATTTAAGAAGAATGTTGGTAAAGTCACCAAACTTTTTTATTTTTATTTTCAATTCTTCTAAATCCATTTGTTTTTAATACATTTTTACGGATTTAACTGAATACCTCAGTGTTTATATGGTTTGTCCATGTGTTGTATTTTTTCCTTTTTGCTTAAAGAGAACCTGTCACCAGGTCTGGCCGATAAGAGATACGCCCATCACCTTTCAGGGCTGATATTCAGCATTCTATAATGATGTATATTATTATTATTATTATTTATTATTATAACGCCATTTATTCCATGGCGCTTTACATGTGAGGAGGGGTGTACATAATAAAAACAAGTACAATAATCTTGAACAATACAAGTCACAACTGGTACAGGAGGAGAGAGGACCCTGCCCGCGAGGGCTCACAATCTACAAGTATATCTGCCATCAACCCGACCTGCAAGAGAAGAAAAGTAACTTTTATTATTCTCACCTGCAGGGTGGTCCGGTCCGATGGGTGTCACTCTTCTTGGTTCGGCGCCTCCCTTCTGCGATGCCGCTCGCTTGCTGGGTGTGGATGACGTGTCTCCTCGGCACCGCACTCCTGCACAGTCGCACTTCTGTGAGCAAAGTACTGCAGTGCGCAGGTGCCGGGAAAGGTCAAAGAACCCTGGCTCATGGGCACTACAGTATTTTGCGCATGCGCCGGGGATCCTAAGAAGATGGGAGGTGCTGGACCAAGACCAGCAACGCTAATCAGACCGAACCGCCCCGCAGGTGAGTATAATAAGTTTATTTTTCTTCTCTTACAAATCTTACAAATCGGATTGGGGACGGATATACATCATTATAGAATGCTGTATGTCAGCTCTGAAAGGTGATAGCCGTGTATTATATCTGCCAAACCTAGTGACATGTTCACTTTAAAGGGAAAGTGTCATCTTGGCTAAGACTATTAACCTGAGGATATAGAGTTAATTTGCAGGTTAATAGCGATATGAAGATTCCCGGCCACAGTACTGAAAGTGCGGCTACCAGGAGAAAATTTACTTTTTTTTCTACTGAATGCTGCCAGTTTCAGTCATACAGGTGTGCCGGCGCAGCCACAGTCACCGCTCAGTGCTGAGAGCCACAGCTGTAAGCATCTCCCTGCCCTTCCCACAATTTGGCTGACTGCATGCTCTGCACTGATGCATTTGAGATGTGGTTCAGTGTCCTCAGGATAGGTTCATCATTATTTAATCACTACTATTTCATCCTTCTTCTCCGCTAGATTTCTAAAACTTAACATGGACAAAACAGAATTCATTGTCTTTGCCCCATCTCACGCGACCCCCCCCCAATGAACCTACCCATTACAGTAAACTGCTGCCCGTTCTCCCCAGTCCCACAAGCTCACTGTCTTGGAGTAATCCTTGACACTGATCTCTCCTTCAAACCGCATATCCAAGCCCTTTCCACTTCCTCCCGCCTTCAACTCAAAAATATTTCATGGATCTATACGTTCCTAAACCAAAAATCTGCAATAACCCTAGTCCATGCCCTCATCATCTCCCGCCTTGACTACTGTAACCTCCTGCTCTGTGGCCTCCCCTCGAACACTCTCGCACCCCTCCAATCTATTCTAAACTCAGCTACCCGACTAATCCACCTGTCCCCCCGCTATTCCCTGGCCTCTCCCCTCTGTCAATCCCTTCAGTGGCTCCCCATTACCCAGAGACTCCAGTACAAAAGCCTAACCATGACATACAAAGCCATCCACAACCTGTCTCCTCCATAGATCTGTGACCTCGTCTCCCGATACTTTCCTGCACGCAACCTCCGATCCTCACAAGATCTCCTCTACTCCCCTCTTATCTCCTCTTCCCACAATCGCATACAAGATTTCTCTCGCGTATCACCCCTACTCTGGAACTCTCTACCACAACATATCAGACTCTCACCTACCATCGAAATCTTCAAAAAGAACTTGAAGACCTACCTCTTCCGGCAAGCCTACAACCTGCAGTAACCACCGATCGACCAAACCACTGCACGACCAGCTCTATCCTCACCTACTGTATCCTCACCCATCCCTTGTAGATTGTGAGCCCTCGCGGGCAGGGTCCTCTCTCCTCCAGTACCAGTTGTGACTTGTATTGTTCAAGATTATTGTACTTGTTTTTATTGTGTATACCCCTCCTCACATGTAAAGCGCCATGGAATAAATGGCGCTATAATAATAATAATCACTGGGGGCTCAGGACCCTCGACTGATCAGCAGTTATTTTACCAAATATAAATAAAGAAGAGAGACAAATAGAGTGTGAAAATGAAGTGACCAATTCTACTTTTATTTTTTTGTTTTAAAAGTGAACACCTATCAGAAACCATACATTCCCGATTATGGTCAATGGGGCCTTCGTCAGTTTGCATCAGTTGTATAATATATTTATTTTGGATTAAAATTGCAGAACCAAATGCATAGTTGTGAATGGAGCCTAAGACTAGCTTTGATTTTTCAGGTTTTTAGCAAGATAGAATGTTGTGTTGCTCAGAAATGAATTTTAACCTTTTTTGTTTTTTTCTAAATCCTAAAACATTAGTGTGTATAGGATTCCATTGCTCTCGGCAGCGCAGGCTCTTTCTACATAGTACGATGTGCTGCCGAGAACAATGATCTTTTCTGCAACACGAAAGATAATTTTATTTTGTAAGATTATTGGGAAACGATAGTTCCTGGGAGCATTAGTCTTTCAGTGGAACTTTAGACTAGACAGTCTTACAATGTGCCCGATTTATCACAATATCTCTTGCTGTTAGATTATAAAGATGTCAGATTTATCTAAGATTTACACTACCTATAAGCTATTTACTTTGTGCCAGAAATTTTTGTCATTTTTTTGCCGCACGGTGTCGCTTCCAAAAAGCCACTCTCATTTTAGGGATGCTATGCCTCCTCATCGGACATGCCTAATAAAGGGTCTACAATACATAGTAAATGTGGGGCTACTCATGAAAGACCAATTTTGTTGTGTTTAGCTTGTAATCTCCCCAATTGTTGGAAATATTGCTGAGGTTCTGCTGATGGCGTCTGCCCGACAACCTTTGCCAGTTTCCGTTTTTTCTTCAACGTTGTTTTATCTGATGTTTTTAGATGCCTTGATTTTTGTCAGAACTTTTAATTGGACAAGTACGATAAAAAAATAATTCCCTGATATAATCATAAGAATAGTTTACAGCAGTTCATTAATTTTACTTATATGTAAATGTTCTACATTTTAGATTTTTTAATAATCATTACATGGTAGTTTTGTCGGCAATGATTCCGTTTTTCCTCACTGTCTATAACAAAGTGTTCTTGTCTCCTCTACCCTGTCCTTTCTGCAAGGCACACAGTTGATGTGCCTTTGTGTTTGTAGAAATCTATCATAAGTTTTAATGAAACATCAGAATAGACAATTTCAGTGCAGAGTCCGAAATAGCGAGCAAATTAGAATTCCTCTCACTTTGTGCCTAGGAGCCTGTTCCACCTGATTCATCAAATGAAAAATTCATCAATTAATCCTCTGACAATAACAATATATACACAGAAATCAATGGAAGATTGATTTTTTTTTCCTCTTTTTTTTGAGCCAGAACATGAAAACCAAGCCCAGACTTACAGATAATGCGAAGTTTCTCCTCATTTCGACCTTATTATTGAGCATAACATCTGAAGAGTTCATATCATTATTTGTTCTAAGCCAACTACAAAAGTGTGATTGTTTGAGAATAGTATATGAGCAATGGAGATGTTAGTACTATCTGACTGAGCTAATAAAGTTGTCAGAAAGCTGATGATAGGAAGCCCTTGAAGGCAACCAATAGAGAGAGACAGATCACTGAGACCTGACGCTGGACCACCCAGAATACCCAACGTTGAACTCAGTGGTGAGGGAGATCAAAGGCACGGAAGGACAATGAGGAATAAAATGAAATGCTAAAGAGATAATGCAGAGAGTATAGTTCAAGCTTTAATTAATAGATCCCCAGCTCCGTTTTCTAATCGAGTCCAACATTTTACCCAAGTTTAAGTAATCGGCAGCAGTTTAACAGAACAAATAGCAATATGCAGCAATTCTAATAAAAATAGAAATAAGACTGATGTGTTATATAGCAGAGATCTCATTGCTGGCGAGTGGCGGCATTTCATCTGTCACACCAGAACCCTTAGTCCGGGCCGTTTAGAGAGCGTGCCTTTCATCTGCAGGGGTCTAACCTGCCAGTTTTATGCTAGATCCCTCATTGTAGTCGGTAAGTTGAAAGCGCCTATGCCGGATGAATTGAACTCTTTTACCAGGAACGATGAATTGATTTTCTTAATACATATGATTATTGTATGGCTTGCTATAGAAATGCTGCATAGTGTTGCATGATTGGCTAGATTAATTTTTTCACTTTTATGTATATAGTGCTTTCATCAATTGTTTTTTATATAAATTCTCCTATTGACTTATTTTCCTTCTGGCTCCAGTGTCCGTTGCGTGTTGATGTAGATACACACTTTACATTTTCTGGCACTGTGGTCACTTACAAAGAAGCAGGACAGAAATTGCTGATATCTTGACATGTTATAATAGCTTTTGTATAATAAGACAATCAAATGCTTACATTTAGTAAGATCTATCTATCTCTTTGATATCAATCATCTAATATCTGTTTTTTTTATTATTTATACCTGTTTATCATTATCTAATTGATATCCATCTATCAATGTCTGTCTGATCTATTTATCTATTAGCTGTCTCATCTATCGATCATTATCAATTTGTGTATCATTACATTAATCTATTCTATTAATCTATCTATTCATCTATTACTCATCTATTTATATCATATCTATCTCATATCTATGTATCTATCTATCTATGTATCCATCCAGCCATCCGATGATAGATGAAGAATTAGGCTTTCTTGTTCCTCTGCTCGTCCCATAGTACATGTCGGCCTTCCTGCGTTGTTTTCCAGGCAGTGCATTCATTCCTTGCAGTGCAGATACATGTTTTGGCTTTCTATGTGTGACACGGTGTATATGCATTTACTATGAGAGAGGCTGGAATAGTTACATTTATCTAGCTCCCATTAACTAGGGTCACTGTGCTGCTGACACTGTGACTGAAGGGGGGAAAACAATTTCATCATCTTATGACCCCATTAAATCCTGGTGAGAAGAGCAGTGCTATAGTTCTGAAACTGCTATTAAGAAATCAGCAACTGTAAATTTGGCTATTTTTACATATGGAAAATTGTAACTTTGCCCCAGGCAGTGTGAATTGCCTATTATATCACACCTCCATGATACATTTGCTGGCCTCTCCAGCGCTGATTATTGCATGTGACATTAGGATATTATCCCTGGTAGATATAATTATCATAGTTGGCTTATGGGGAGTGTCCGCATCGTGGTGCTCGGCAGCCCCCGGCTCTTCCCACAGGACTTGCAGGTTGTATACTTTCATGGGCCAATCCATGTCCTAATCCATCGGGTTACTGCTTTTTTGAACAGACTTAACCATTTGTGTGTATTTGTATGTGTCTCTATGATCTGCATTGCATTTTAAAGCTCTATGAAAGGTTGTGGGGGACATGTATTTTCGTTCCGTTCAGTAAGGCTCCAACAACTCCATTGAATAATGTTGGCGGAAAGTTTAAAAAGTTGCAAATCATGGCATACAGCATAAGGGGCTACTTTTTACACTAGTCTCTGGTATGGCCACATGCATAAATGTCCCCGAATATCGATATGGCTTCATTCAAACGTCTGTTTTTTATGTCCATTTTCTATCTCCTATGTCCTTGTTTTTTGTGTATAGATTGTCCGCAAATGAAATAAGGACATATTTGTTTTGTTGTTTTATTTGATCTAAGTCATGAATCGGTCACCATTTCAATGCAAAGAGCGCTCAGATGCCACCACTGTCACAAAAAGAATGTATGTGTGAGTGAGGCCTTATATGTGGCGCTTGTATAAATGTACAGTGCACCGCGCCGTGGTAGATGATATCGCTAGGTAAATGTACAGTGAACAAATGTTTTTGGGGCCCGGGTACATTGGTCATACTTGTTCTATATTTTAGTGTTACTAATGTTCATGTTATCACGTAGAAGTGTCTTCTTACTGATTGGTTTTGCTATGGATATAGTTTATCCACTTTGTGTTATTAAGGCATATTATAGAGTAACATATACAGGTCCTTCTCAAAAAATTAGCATATAGTGTTAAATTTCATTATTTACCATAATGTAATGATTACAATTAAACTTTCATATATTATAGATTCATTATCCACCAACTGAAATTTGTCAGGTCTTTTATTGTTTTAATACTGATGATTTTGGCATACAACTCCTGATAACCCAAAAAACCTGTCTCAATAAATTAGCATATTTCACCCATCCAATCAAATAAAAGTGTTTTTTAATAACAAACAAAAAAACCAACAAATAATAATGTTCAGTTATGCACTCAATACTTGGTCGGGAATCCTTTGGCAGAAATGACTGCTTCAATGCGGCGTGGCATGGAGGCAATCAGCCTGTGACACTGCTGAGATGTTATGGAGGCCCAGGATGCTTCAATAGCGGCCTTAAGCTCATCCAGAGTGTTGGGTCTTGCGTCTCTCAACTTTCTCTTCACAATATCCCACAGATTCTCTATGGGGTTCAGGTCAGGAGAGTTGGCAGGCCAATTGAGCACAGTAATACCATGGTCAGTAAACCATTTACCAGTGGTTTTGGCACTGTGAGCAGGTGCCAGGTCGTGCTGAAAAATGAAATCTTCATCTCCATAAAGCATTTCAGCCGATGGAAGCATGAAGTGCTCCAAAATCTCCTGATAGCTAGCTGCATTGACCCTGCCCTTGATGAAACACAGTGGACCAACACCAGCAGCTGACATGGCACCCCACACCATCACTGACTGTGGGTACTTGACACTGGACTTCAGGCATTTTGGCATTTCCTTCTCCCCAGTCTTCCTCCAGACTCTGGCACCTTGATTTCCGAATGACATGCAAAATTTGCTTTCATCAGAAAAAAGTACTTGGGACCACTTAGCAACAGTCCAGTGCTGCTTCTCTGTAGCCCAGGTCAGGCGCCTCTGCCGCTGTTTATGGTTCAAAAGTGGCTTTACCTGGGGAATGCGGCACCTGTAGCCCATTTCCTGCACACGCCTGTGCACGGTGGCTCTGGATGTTTCCACACCAGACTCAGTCCACTGCTTCCTCAGGTTCCCCAAGGTCTGGAATCGGTCCTTCTCCACAATCTTCCTCAGGGTCCGGTCTCCTCTTCTCGTTGTACAGCGTTTTCTGCCACATTGTTTCCTTCCAACAGACTTACCATTGAGGTGCCTTGATACAGCACTCTGGGAACAGCCTATTTGTTGAGAAATTTCTTTCTGGGTCTTACCCTCTTGCTTGAGGGTGTCAATGATGGCCTTCTTGACATCTGTCAGGTCGCTAGTCTTACGCATGATGGGGGTTTTGAGTAATGAACCAGGCAGGGAGTTTATAAAAGCCTCAGGTATCTTTTGCATGTGTTTAGAGTTAATTAGTTGATTCAGAAGATTAGGGTAATAGGTCATTTAGAGAACCTTTTCTTGATATGCTAATTTATTGAGACAGGTTTTTTGGGTTATCAGGAGTTGTATGCCAAAATCATCCGTATTAAAACAATAAAAGACCTGACAAATTTCAGTTGGTGGATAATGAATCTATAATATATGAAAGTTTAATTGTAATCATTACATTATGGTAAATAATGAAATTTAACACTATATGCTAATTTTTTGAGAAGGACCTGTATATACTCCATTGATCCTAACAAGGTTCTGTAGGAAGCCTACATGTTATCTAATGACCGGCAGTAAATGAGGAATGATCGGTGCTATATTTGCTCATCCCGCGGTCATACATGGCATATCCGGCTTTCCTGACTGCGGTGCACTTATCCCAGGTTCCTCCATTCTCTACACACCTATTTCTGGGCCATTATCTGACCTACAAGAGGATGCTTGACCTACAGCCTTGGCTGTCCTGTTCTCGGCACGCTGTACCTATGGAGGTGGATTCCATACAGACACATTAATAATACCCATGGCTCTCTTCTAGCTGCTTTTGTACAGACTGCTTCTTTTTAGCAAGTTTGCCTTTTTACATGCATTATGGTAAAGCGTTCCTACTTGTGATTTAGTGTTTTCGCAGGGTTGACCTAACTATAGGGCTGTACGGCTAAGCCCGGCTCTATATCTCATTTCCAATTTGCACCTCACAGTCCGGTTGAGAGAAGTGTTGAGCTGAATATATTTCTCACTCCTTTGCATCCAGCCACTGTAATTGTGAATGTTAAGTATGCTGAATGGATCCGTGTAAGAATCCCGGGATTATTCCGCGATATTAACCATCGCATCTGCGGAGGTTATAAAGACTGATCTATATCTGCTGGGTTTCCTGAGCCTGTATACTGTATGTGCGCTTCATTTTTAACAGACGGCTAGATTTGTCCTAACGCTTTGGAGCTGGATGGTTTGTGGATCGCTTGTCTCAAGCTCACATAATGTTTGGGGCTAAATTATAAATGTTCTATTAATCATGTTAATATGGAAGGAATCTGAGGTCAAACAACTTGCCAAAAATGATTCTAAGTCAATAATTTTTCTCAGGCTGGAAAACACCGTATGGTTGCTGATCAGTGGTTTAGATCACGGACGCATAGACTTGTGCGAATGGAAATTTGATCCACGATTCGGAGCATAAATAGACATGTCTGTTTTTAAGTTGACAGCCATTTGGTCCACCATAAACACGGACCTGTGACCCGTACCATAGACTTTAATGGGTACCTGGTCTGTCTGTGAAAAAGCCAGAACTTGCTGGTGATTTATGGGGCTGTCTTTTAGCTGTGTGCCCACAGTCAGTTTTTGATGCTGCGTATTTTGCTGCTTCAAATGCAGCGTTGTACGGGTCCAGCAAAGTGGATGGGAGTTAGACGCCTCGTGCCCACTGGGCTTCTTTTTTACTCAGCGTAACCTGACCTGTAGGAACATGTGAATTTCTCTTTCGGGTACATGGAGATTTCTGTGCAGATTTTCCCTATAGACTTGCATTAGATGCAGGAAAATCCACAGGTAAAAAATGCACTTGTGTTTTTAGCGCTTTTCAACAGCAGAAGCGCATCAAAAACACATGTAATTTACATATGATTGTATCAATAAAGTTTTGGCGAAGCCAAGTGATAGGAAGTGTAAAAAAACGAAGCAGCTTTATTTGAAACCTGACACACCAACAAGAGATGAGACAAAAAAGCGCAATTAAAAATACATGTAAAAAAAAAAGCATGAAAACCTGCAAGAAGCCTAATTTACTTTAATGAGTGCAGATATGGTGCAGAAAATCTGCAACATCAAAAACTCATTGTGGGAACTGGCCTTATGGTTTTTGTGCTGGGTTTCTGTTAGGTCTCAACACTTTTTGATCAGCGGCTTCGCTCATCCTGTGCACACTCCTTTTTAGCAAATTAATGAGTTGATGTGATTTATATGACGGACGCTGAACAGCGTCTAAGGCCGGGATCACACATACGTGAGATACGGACGAGTCTCGCAGGTGAAATCCCTCCTCTGGTGCTGGCACTTGGGAGCGGAGCATGCAGCCGCACAGCAACACATGGAGCTACACGCTCAGCTCCCAAGTGCCGGCGCCAGAGGAAGGATTTGACCTGCAAGACTCGGCCGTATCACGCATATGTATGATCCCGGCCTATGTGCGAATGTTGAATGCTTTGCGCATCTCCGCTATGGTTAATGTACAGATCTGACCTCATGTAGAGACTAGTGATAAGCGAGTGTGCTTGTTACTCGGGTTTTCTGAGCATGCTCGGGTGGTCTCCGAGTATTTCGGTGTGCTCGGAGATTTAGTTTGTGTCGCCGCAGCTGCATGATTTGCAGCTGTTTAGACAGCCTGAACACATGCAGGGATTGCCTGTTTGTTAGGGAATCCTCAAAGCAGCCACAAATCATGCAGCTGAGGCAACACAAACTAAGGCTAGGTGCACACGTTGCGGATTCTCTGCGGATCCGCAGCGGTTTTTGCGGTGCACAAACGCTGCAGATCCGCAACTGATTTACCGTACAATGTAAATCAATGTGAAAAAAAAAAGCTGTGCACACGTTGCGGAAAATCCGATGCGGAAACGCTGCGGATTAAAAGAAGTAGCATGTCACTTCTTTTTTGCGGATCTGCAGCGTTTTTGTACCCATTCCATTCCGCAGGGGTAAAAAAACGCAGTAAATTCACACAAAAATACGCCGGAAAAACGCCAGGAGAGGCAGAATCCCCACCAGAAATTCCTAAAGCTAATCTGCAACGTGTGCACATAGCCTTAATCTTCAAGCACGCCCCAGACACTCGGAGAGCACCCGAGCATGCTCAGAAATCTCGAGTAACAAGCACACTCGCTCATCACTAGTAGAGACCATTACCCTTCTCTTATATTAATAACCTCTGTGATGTAACATTCAAACATATATTACCCACTTTTTGGGTCACAGGTTAAGATACTGTATGGCAATACATTTAGTGCAATTTATATAGCGTCTGGTTTCTTATACTTCATCCAGTTATAGTCAATTATTGTCTGACCGTTCACTTAATAAATCTCCAACGCATTTATAGGGTTTGTAGTTCATGTTGGTTCAGAATTGTGACCACTTTTATCTAATTTCATAAACTCAAGGCCCAGTTCACACAAGGCTATGAAAATCTCCAATGTCTCATCCAGAAACCTATGGAGGATTCTTCATCCACATTGTCACCCGTACGGCATCTGTCTTTATACATCAGTAACTACAAGGTTCTTATTTTAATTATTGCAATAAATGAAACAGACTGTATCTGTATTGGATGTGTTTTTTTTTTTAGTGCACCCTTTGAGTGGTTAGCTCTGTGGCTTTGCAGCGCTGGGATCCTGAGTTCAAATCCCACCAAGTCCAACATCTGCAAGGAGTTTGTATGTTCTCCTCGTGTTTGCGTGGGTTTCCTCCGGGTTCTCTGGTTTTCTTCCACATTCCAAAGACATACTGATAGGGATTCTAGATTGTGAGGCCCAATGGAGACAGTGATGGTGACTGTAGAGCGCTGGGTAATATCATGGTGCTGATAAATGTGTAGGTGAGTCTCCAATGAGACTAGTGCATGCTGCATTTTGTTTTTGCAGACCATTGATCTGTGTGGAACCGCATTAATGTGAACGAACACATTAACATTGGTCAGTTTGGGGTCCTTATCTTCATGGACATATGACTGGCCCCTAAATATAAGTCATCTAATAAGCTGGTAATCTCATCCGGAGGTGTGTTGAGGATACAATCCCGTGTGGCCCCTGGGTTGGATGGATGTAGCCCGTAAAATTTCATCTAACTAAATGGTAACAACTTTATCGGAGGAGCTCACCCTTCATTACACCAATGGTCTTTAACATTAATTATCTGTGTCCGGAGTTCATAATCTATCGATTGTGAAAACTCGTGTTACTATTGTGTCTGTATATTATTAAATAACAGCATTCTGTGGATTTTCTAGCAAATCGAAAGTATGGATTTCTCAAAAGGGCTAAAGCAAAAATCTACATAGTGAAAGTAGGCGTGGAACGTCTACATGTCATAGTTTGCTTTACTTGATGCTTTTATTCAAGTGTCAAATTGTTTGAACTTTACTCAAAAAGTATCCGTGTGCTGTATCTCCCTTAGAACAATGCAATTCTTTTTTTTTCCAGGACACGTGTCTAAAAAATATCTCCAGGTGTATAAGGCGCCGGCTGCACCAAACTAAACGTTGTATTTGTTGCGCTGTATGCAGCTGTCACCCAACAGCTAAAACTTTTTTTTTTTTTAAAGCTCAGCATCACTTTTTATAGGTTGGGTATGAGCTGTATCAAAAGAATCCCAAGGTGCATACTGGTGCCAATGAAGCGGGGAAAAAACTCTGAAGCCTGAATTACAGTGTAATCCCCAAGTTTTATTGCTAGATCTTATTTTTAATGTATAAAGTAGTTTTTGGGGACCATAATGATGATCCTTTTACCTACCAGCATTTTTTTTTTTTTAGAGTGAGTACAACATTATAAATGTTGGGTAATTGTATATATTTTTTCGGTAGTACATAACCTTAGTGTCAGACGTTCTTCCCCGTTAACCCCATTTGGCCCAGGTAATCCACAGTGGTGAGGATATGATGGCCATTGTGCTTTTGTCTCTTGTATGATTACATCCGACGTGAGCGTTTTAATTTTTCCTAATGAATCCATCTCTGGTTTCTTCAAGTGTGGGCTAATAATAATCCAGCACCGCTAATGAATAAGTTTCTTCCTAGCACGTGAGGCTGTACAGACGGCCGCCTGGCATTTCTATATGGAGGAGATAGTGCGAGGCTGCTCTCATTGTTTATCTGAGGACACTGTTGCACAAACAAAGGCTCACACGGGATGACGGGATATATATTATTTATACTCCAGTAACTGAGGGCATGATTATCTCAAATGCGGGTAAGGGAAATGAGGCAACATGTAAATTCTGAAAGGTCAACGGTAATGAGTGGCAATAAATAATTTATTTGTAGTCTTTGCCTGCAATATTCATTTTTCTGTTTGTACTGTATATCTCAGCGCCTGCTCTTTTTTTGCCGTGTGGCTTTTCCTTTCTGCATACTGTACATCAGCCTCTAGAAGAATAATTGACCGTTACAATTATAACCTATTACAGGAGGCAAAGGCATCGCTGATAATGAAACGGGGATGGAAAGACCGAATAGCTGCTCATGCCAGATTGGTTTTATTCTGGGGTTTTTGCACATTGCCGTATTGTACGTTGTTTTTATGAGATTCTGTTTGAGCTCCTATAGCTCTATGCCATCTCCTCTGCTGTATACAGGGGTACAGCATTGACTCTGTACTGTATCTTGCCCCCGGCTCTTCATTTGTGCAGAGATCCCCAAGTGTCTTTCTCCAATTGTTTGCCTCCATTTTTTAGGCACTTTGGGGATAGGCGTGACATTTTCTTCCCAGGAATCATGACATTATGTTGCAGTAAATGTCTGAATTATTATGGAATTGTTACTTCATCCACGCAGGGACCAGTAAATACCCTCTGCTGTAGCCCAGCTCATTATATCATTTGTCTAAACTCCCAGTAGCCACCATTGTATAAGGCTGAGTTCACATGTCCTGAATTCATCCATTACTAACCGATCCATTAGCAATCGGTTATCGCGGTAGGACAAAAAACAACTTTTTTTTGCTTGGCTATAAAAGCAGATTGCAACTGTATATGTATGTATAGATATGTGAGTGTGTATAGATATGTATGTGTGTATGTACAGTACAGACCAAAAGTTTGGACACACCTTCTCATTTAAAGATTTTTCTGTATTTTCATGACTAATGAAAATTTTGCTTTCACACTGAAGGCATCAAAACTATGATTTAACACATGTGGAATTATATACTTAACAAAAAAGTGTGAAACAATGTCTTATATTCTAGGTTCTTCAAAGTAGCCACCTTTTGCTTTGATGACTGCTTTGCACACTCTTGGCATTCTCTTGATGAGCTTCAAGAGGTAGTCACCGGGAATGGTCTTCCAACAATCTTGAAGGAGTTCCCAGAGATGCTTAGCACTTGTTGGCCCTTTTGCCTTCACTCTGCGGTCCAGCTCACCCCAAACCATCTCGATTGGGTTCAGGTCTGGTGACTGTGGAGGCCAGGTCATCTGGCGTAGCACCCCATCACTCTCCTTCTTGGTCAAATAGCCCTTACACAGCCTGGAGGTGTGTTTGGGGTCATTGTCCTGTTGAAAAATAAATGATGGTTCAACTAAACGCAAACCAGATGGAATAGCATGCTGCTGCAAGATGCTGTGGTAGCCATGCTGGTTCAGTATGCCTTCAATTTTGAATAAATCCCCAACAATGTCACCAGCAAAGCACCCCCACACCATCGCACCTCCTCCTCCATGCTTCATGGTGGGAACCAGGCATGTAGAGTCCATCCATTCACCTTTTCTGCGTCGCACAAAGACACGGTGGTTGGAACCAAAGATCTCCAATTTGGACTCATCAGACTAAAGCACAGATTTCCATTGGTTTAATGTCCATTCCTTGTGTTCTTTAGCCCAAGCAAGTCTCTTCTGCTTGTTGCCTGTCCTTAGCAGTGGTTTCCTAGCAGCTATTTTACCATGAAGGCCTGCTGTACAAAGTCTTCTCTTAACAGTTGTTGTAGAGATGTGTCTGCTGCTAGAACTCTGTGTGGCATTGACCTGGTCTCTAATCTGAGATGCTGTTAACCTGCGATTTCTGAGGCTGGTGACTTGGATAAACGTATCCTCAGAAGCAGAGGTGACTCTTGGTCTTCCTTTTTTGGGGCGGTCCTCATGTGAGCCAGTTTCTTTGTAGTGCTTGATGGTTTTTGCCACTGCACTTGGGGACACTTTCAAAGTTTTCCCAATTTTTCGGACTGACTGACCTTCATTTCTTAAAGTAATGATGGCCACTTGTTTTTCTTTACTTAGCTGCTTTTTTCTTGCCATAATACAAATTCTAACAGTCTATTCAGTAGGACTATCAGTTGTGTATCCACCAGACTTCTGCACAACACAACTGATGGTCCTAATCCCTTTTATAAGGCAAGAAATCCCACTTATTAAACCTGACAGGGCAAAACTGTGAAGTGAAAAACATTCCCATTCATCAAGAGAATGCCAAGAGTGTGCAAAGCAGTCATCAAAGCAAAAGGTGGCTACTTTGAAGAACCTAGAATATAAGACATCATTTCAGTTGTTTCACACTTTTTTGTTAAGTATATAATTCCACATGTGTTAATTCATAGTTTTGATGCCTTCAGTGTGAATGTTTAATTTTCATAGTCATGAAAATACAGAAAAATCTTTAAATGAGGTGTATCCAAACTTTTGGTCTGTACTGTATATGTGTGTGTGTATGTATATGTATGTGTGTATGTATGTGTGTGTATGTATATGTGTGTGTATGTATAGATATGTATGTATGTGTGTGTATGTATGTGTGTATGTATAGATATGTATGTATATGTGTGTGTGTATTATCATTATTATTATTATTATTTATTGTTATAGCGCCATTTATTCCATGGCGCTTTACATGTGAGGAGGGGTATACATAATAAAAACAAGTACAATAATCTTAAACAATACAAGTCATAACTGGTACAGGAGGAATGAGGACCCTGCCCACGAAGGCTCACAATCTACAAGGGATGGGTGAGAATACAGTAGGTGAGGGTAGAGATGGTCATGTATGTATATGTATAGATGTGTATGTATATGTATGTGTGTGTATGTATGTATATAATTGAAGTCTGTGTAAAATGTTTGTCAAGTGTCCATCCATTTCTCCTTTTGAACGGATCCTTTTTTTTTCTTATTGAATCTGTTTCAGACGACTACAGAGCATGTGAACTTTGCTTCACTCTGTCTCACCCGGCTTCATACTTCAGCCCTCCATTACTGCTCTTTATCCACCTGCCTTTAGTCACAGTGGGCTGACATTTGTTAGAGGGGAAGTTTGACTTTGGACATTTATCATAGCAACTGCACCAAAATTTTAGCCTTGCTGTGCAACAATTGATGCATTGGTTTTCCGCACTTATCTATCTTTGGGATGCGTCTCACCATGCTTAAAAAGTTGTGCTGACCTAATTTGCACAGAATTGATCAGATGAGGCATTTGGTAAATATGGATTTGGCACAAATTATTATTTTTTTTTTATTATTAGAATTACGGGCCAGCATGTTTTGTTGGTGGTTTTATGGATATATATGTGATTAAGTAGAGAAACAGTCGCAGTCAGAGTTCCTTCAAAAATTTTGCCAAGCAAGTGGTTTTTAATTTTCAAAATACCAGAATAAACAGATCACCGCAGTGGTGTGAGGTAGCGTTTCGACCCACTGGGTCTTTATCAAACCTTACTCATGATAAAGAAACAGGTAGAGGACATGTTCCCAAGTGAAGAAATGGAGTCCCGTTAGGCTACTTTCACACTAGCGTCGGAATCTCCCCATCGCAATGCGTTTAACGCACTGCACAACGGAGGCAGCGGATGCATTTCTCCGGCACATCCGCTGCCCCATTGTGAGGTGGGGGCGGAGTTCCGGCCGCGCATGTGCGGTCGGAAAAAGCGGTCCGTCAGGAGCGAAAAACGTTACATGTAGCGTTTTTTGCTCCCGACGGTCCGCCAAAGCACGACGCATCCGTCGCACGACGGATGCGACGTGTGGCAATCTGTCGCAATGCGTCACCAATACAAGTCTATGGGGAAAAAATGCATCCTGCAAGCACTTTTGCAGGATGCGTTTTTTCTGCAAAACGACGCATTGTGACGGATTGCAGTTAACGCGAGTGTGAAAGTAGCCTTAGGGGCTGCTTGTGTGCTGCATCTGGTGGCTGCGGTGCAGGGCCGGATATAAAACTTTCGTACAAAGTTTTCTCCAAGTAATGCTAGCACTGATTAATTGCTGTATGGAAAGATTAAGATAATTTGAACAGCTCCATGCCATATTTCTGTGTGTGTGTGTGTGTGTGTGTATATACGAGCGTGTGCATGTACATATAGATGAATATATATATATATATATATTGTATTTAGAATTAAAGATATATAGACGCTCGTGTGGATACATATCTGTGTGTATAGATCTATATATATAATTTTGGAGTTTTGCATCCACTTTCTATGAAGTTTCTATAGATCCACACCATACTTTTCTGTGTATGTATGATATATATTGTGTATTGTGAGTTACTTTATAGTATTGTAGCTGCTGCAGGTTTATGCTTGAGACCTTGCAGTTTTTGTAAGACTTCTGCTCTTTTATAACGATACATGCCTACAATTTATATCCCATTTATTGAAATAAAGCTACTTTAAATCGAACCGTAATGGACTAGAGCCGGAGTACTAATCCTAATGCAGCACAATGCACTCCATAAGGCTAATCTATGCCTGACGTATGTTCTGAGTAGTAACTCTCATAATTGACTCCTGTACATGTTTATTATGTTTATTATGCACCTAAGTGAAATCTTCGGAAGCTTTCTGTAAAAAGAGGGAAAAAAAAACACTATTTCATCCTGTGATCAAAACTGAGCGCCTGATGGCCTGAAGGTTGAAATAATTATCTCTGGTGGCTGCGCGGATCTCAATGTCAAAGCAAAGAACCATGGGGCAACGGAATTTAAACATGACAACTGGCAGTAGCAGAGACAACTGCTCGGGGCCCTGTATTACAGTTTGATAATGTTTTCTTTGTTGAAAATATTGTTTTGTATTTTTTTTTTCTGGGGAGGTTGAAAGAAAATGCAGGCTTCTAATCTCACATTCACCTTTATCATTCCTTCCCGTCCTCTGATATTTACTAAGCTGCACAATATTGCTTGTATTGGCTGTGGCTCTGATATTAGCCGTGCGTTCTGCCGAGCGGCAGATAGATGGCAGCATTCCTACAGACTGGAGAGCGCTGCTCTCCTCTGGGCTCTCCTGCTCTCTGAATAAACCTGTCACTTTATTATTTGACAAGATCTTCATTTTTATTCATCAAGATTTGGGCCACGATGGGGGCATTTATGGCCGTTTGTTTTACGAGGCTCTGGGCTGAGTCTGTAGGCATTGTAAGCCGAGATCCATTATCCTTGTTACAAGTGCACACAATGCGACAGTGGTGATGAGATACCAAAGTCAGTAAAGACCACATAAGCCGCCCTTGATGAAAAGATAAATGAATGCATAAATAACATTGTTCTCTGTCATGTTTGCTGAGATCAAGGATAGATTTTTGAAGGTTTTCGGAGATCACAAGTACAGGACCTGAATCGCTTTTAATTTATATTCCACTGGTGTATAGAAAAAACACAGTTCATCTGCAGCTTCAGCCGCCTGTGACTCTTCGCCAGATATTGCTGAACTTCACCACTTGGCACAGTCTTTTCGAGACATTTGTTTCATCCTACAATGTGATATAAAATTATGCATTCTACATGATGTACCCACATTATGTATTACATAAGCACGCCAGCATTTTTGCACGTATAATGCTAACTTCATTCTATATTACATGCATACATTAACCCACCACAGTCATGTGAGATCCACTCTGACCACAAGAGTAATGCATACCCTACTGGCAGGCAGGATCTCCGTTTTTTTTTTACTTACAAAAAGGATATAACAACATAAACACTTATGAAATGTCTCCCGTACCTCTTAGGCCCCTTCCCATGTAGCTTCACTTTTTATGTTTCTTCTTCTATCTTCCCATAACATAAGAGAGCAGTGATATAGTAGATGAGTCCATCCATACAATGTTTAGTTGCAGTGTTTTAAAACACCATTGACTGTCTATAAAACACTAGTGATGTATACAGAATCTCCAGTGTATTTGTAGGAATTGTAAATCCCTGTGCCTCCAGATTGTAAGACATGACTAGGGAAACCTATTGCAAGCAGGAGCCAGAGATAAAAAAGAGATAAAACTAACACTGCATTACATAAGATGCACTGATACTTTGAAGTTCGAGAGGAGACAGTGATTCTATGTCATTGATATAAATTCTGTGCTGCACTATGCAGGCAAAATAGTGCCTCTTTATTTGTATAGTTCCCTTAATAAGTTTTGAAATCAGACACTTTTGTACTTATGACTTGTCAATCAATGAAAGCAAATTGAAATGATAGTGAAACTGTGTGATTAGCATTTTTATTGCACTGTTCACATTGCTCCTTTGGTAGTTTTCGATAATATAAAGAAGGAAGATATACCCCCCTTTTTTTTTTTTTTTTTTTTTTAAGCTTGTCGCTCAGGTTAGTTAAAAAACCTAAATTGGTCTGCAATGCCTATAGAGTTCAGGTTGGAACTTGTAAGGCCTCATTCATACAACCATGTGCCATGTAGATATTTTATATGGTTTTTTTTTTTTTCAAGTAGAACACCTACACATCATATTCTGTGGTGCTATTCACATGTCCATGTTTTTCATGTGAGATATATATATGTATGTATGTGCATATATATGTATGTATGTGTGTGTGTGTATATATGTGTATATATATATATATATATATATATATATATATATATATATATATATATATATATATATATATACATACACACACAGTATATATAGCGATCACAGATGAAAAAATGAAAAAGGACCACTATGTGTCCATGAAAAACACATACAGCACTCGGATGGCACCTGTGTGATTCTGCTGATGACAAATCACTTCATTTTAACCATATATCCTTATATCTGTTCTAAATCCACTAAATTCAGGTTGCAACCCATTCACTTGCTGCTGGATCCCGAAATATAAATTTAAGTAGAAAAAAAGCAGAATTGCCTTGTAATGAGTGTAAGAAATAGAGAATATATTCCATGCTCAAAATATGACGTTTAAATTCCAGCAATGAGCCTTTTTCTAATCGTTTCGAAAAAGGCTTATTGTTGTGGCCAAAACATTATATACTTTTGGCATGAATTAAATTCTCAACTTTTTGCTTATAGTACATGCTAATATGGTAATATATATATAAAATAAATAAAATATATATAATTTACTGTATTCTAGGATGACAAAGCTACCACTATATCTGTATAAAGCAGCTCTACTGAAGAAGATAATATTCAAGATGATCGAAGGAATAATGGAATCTTACTACATATTGAATGTCCTGTATAAAAGCAGACTTTCTGCTTTTCCTTTTTACGCAGGCATGAAAATCAAATTAACATCTAATAGTCTAAGCTCAAATGCATATAAGATATTATAATACACAAATTCATTACATACAGCTCTGGTAAAAATTAGGAGACCACTGCAAAATGTTCAGTTTGTCTGATTTTTCTCTTTATACTGTAAGTACTGTAAGTATATTTTTGAGTAAAATATAAATTGTTCTTTTATTCTAGAAACTTCTCACAATATGTCTCCGAGTTTCCAAGCAATAATTTTTATATTTTTTTCTGACAAAGAAAAATGGTCAAAATAAAAAAAACTAAATAAAACAAAGCAAAACAGTGCTTTCAGACCTCAAATAATGCAAAGAAAACAAGTTCATAGTCATTTAGAAACAACAATACTAATGTTTTAACTCAGGAAGAGTTCAGAAATCAATATTTTGTGGAATAACCATGATTTTTAATCACAGTTTTCATGCGTCTTGGTATCCTTTCCACAAGTCTTTCACACTGCTCCTTGCACAAAAATGTAAGCAGTTCTTCTTTGTTTCATGGCTTGTGACTATCCATCGTCCTCCTGATTACATTCCAGAGGATTTCAATGGGGTTCAGGTCTGGAGATTGGGCTGCTCATGACAGGGTTTCGATGTGGTCTCTTAATTTTTCCAGAGCTGTATATAATGAATGAAGGTGTGTATTATTATAATATCTTGTATATATTTGAGATTAGACGTTATTGTGGATTTCTGCATAAAAAGGAAGAGCAGCAAAGTCTGCTTTTATACAGGACATTCAATATGTAGTAAGATTCCATTATTCCTTCTATCATCTTGAGCATTATCTTCTTCAGTAGAGCTGCTTTATACAGAGATAGTGGTAGGTTTCTCATCATAGAGTACAGTAAATAACATGCATCACCTTTTCCTTGTTACAATGATATTCTGGAGAAGTTGCGGTTTCTATTACAATGACCTCAAATTACAGGAGCAAGTGTATTTCACTAGACTGTGTTTTTGATGCATTCTCTCACAAATAAACATACAGCATCAGGAAAATACATTAGATTTTTTTAAATCTCGCATACACGCTGATTAATATATTTTTTTAATACACACTGTCCTTTGGACAGCATTTAAAAAAAAAAAGTCAGCAGGTTTTTTGCCCCCTCATCTGAAAGCAGCCTGATGTAGGGAAAGAGAAGCTGAATCCAACGATGTATCACTTAGTTTACTGTGTGCAGCCGTTCTGACACAATCACAGTGTTTAGATTTATCAGTGCGGCAGAGCTGAGGGAGCTAAGGCTACGTTCACATTGGCGTTCCGCCAATGTGCGTCGCTGTTGCGCCGGCGACGCAGCAGCGACGCAGCGGCGACGCGCCCCTATGTTTAACATAGGGGACGCGTGCGTCATTTTGGTGGCGTTTTTCGCCACGTGCGTCGTTTCCGACGCTAGCGTCGGACGCAAGAAAACGCTACATTGTAGCATTTTCTGTGCGTCCGATTTTCGTCAAAAACGACGCACGCGTCGCAAAACGCGCGCGTTTTTGCGCGCGTTTGCGCGCGTTTTTACGTGCGTCGCGCGTTGCGTCGCCGACGCAGGGCGGCGCAACGCTAGTGTGAACCTAGCCTAACCCCGCCCACACCAGGCTCTGCATATACAATGTCCATAGACTGTGAGGTGCCTATCACAGGAGGGGGCGTGTCTGACTAGCATGCATGAGCTGCGCTAGTCCAGCACTGATAATGTCCTGGTGCTAAAACAATCATTGAAAGCAAACAAAACCACAGAACTTGATTAGAGTGTCAATATGAAATCTGTGTTTTAACCCCTACATCATGCGGTCTTCAGATTTCATAACAAAAACCTGCTGACAGATTCCCTTTAACTTTCTTTTCCTGTGTTTGTTACTGGTACACTAGGAGGAACTTTTCTGCTGAACTGATCTGTAAGCCGAGCACGCCATCATAAAAGTTTGAATTGCATCAACGTGTCAGTAAAAGTAACTCGTTGTGTATTGTGCAAATTCATCTTTTATTGTTAAAAGCTTCCATTAAGAGCTATTCTAATTTTTGCTCAACGATTTCCAGTTACTGTAGCAAAAATCCAAGTATTACATCCAGTAAAGATGTTTGCACTTTTGGGCTTTTTTTTTTAACCCCACCAGCAACTGTTCTATGGCGAAGCATATTATGGATAATGATGGCAATCTAGTAGTTGGAATGCTGTGTGAAGCGGTCATAAGATCACAATTTAATTGTTGTTTTTGTGTGTGTGTCACAAGCGGATTTAGACATTTCACGATTTTCAAAGTGTCAACCCCCATATGCACATACCTGTTACATGCACTCTGTCACTGTATGTGGGAACAAGTTGGCGCTCTGTTGTTTTTATTTCATAGACCTGATAGATCAGTGATTTTCAACCTTTTTTGAGCCGCGGCACACTTTTTATACTTAAAAAATCCCGAGGCACACCACCAACCAAAATGGCACAAAATGGTGCGTCCAGGTTTGAGATGAAAGTCTGCAGTCATTCTATGTGACTGCAGGCTTCTGAATTCTCACAGCGCAAGCACTGCACACTTTCAGGATTCTCCCTTGCCGGTGGCCAGAGTGGACGGTCATGACAGCACAAGTATGTGATTTGGATACTTCTGGCCACATTCTAACTAGACGTGTCCGGCCTCAGTCAATTCATTTTCATTGAATGAGGCCACACATGTCTAGTCAGCACGTGACCGCATGTATGTAAATCACCAACATCAGAGAATTATGATAGCAGTGTGCACTGTGAGAATTCAGAAGTCTGCAGTCACATAGTATGACTGCAGACTCATCACAACCTTGGACATCCCCTTTAATGTTCCTAACAAATAAAAATGAGAATTAGTATCACAAAAAAAACACATTTACATCCAGGTACCTGATAGATGACGTTGTTTGTGGAGTCGCCTCTTTCTTTTCATCTTCACCTTGTCCAGATGCCATGATGACTCTTCTCATCCACCGGCAGAGCTCATTTCTGCAGACTTCCATCTTCTCCTGTCTTCTGCAGCACATCCCGACACAACACCCTTAAAGATAGCAGTGTTATTATAATGCTCCGGAATAACAATATCTGCCCTAGGCTGAGCCCCTGAGTAAATAATTGCCCCTCACTTTATTCCCAGCACATAATATGACCCTCACTGTCCCTCTTATGGTACATGCCATCCACACTACCCTCTCTCTCTTTTCCATACTTCACACTGCCTTCTCATACGGTGTCCCTCATAGAGAGCCCAGTCTCTCTACTGTGCCCCTTCATTACACTCCTCCTACTTGACATACTGTCTCCTCCTGGCTGTTACCCTCACACTACTCAGTATCTATTATGTGTCCACTCACACTTTCATCCCCCCATACTGTCTGCACACATTTCTAATAGCCTCCTCCTGTACATCCCCCCCCCTGCTAACATACCCCTTTGCTCTCTCCATATTTCATCCTCACACATTCCCCCGACTCCCCATACTGTCCTCACACATCCCATCACCGTTGCTCCCAGTACTGTCAGCACACATTTTTCCCCTTGCTACTGTGTCCACCCCCATCTCCCCACTCACCCCCACAGAATATATCCACTGCCCTTCCGATAGAATAAATCCATCCCCTTCCACAGAATAAATGCACCCTGCCCCACACATGCTAAATAAATTCCAGCCCCCCCCCACGTACACACTGAATAAATCCCCCACACACACTGAATTAATCCCCCCCACACACTGAATAAATCCCCCCCACACACTGAATAAATCCCCCCACACACTGAATAAATCCCCCCCACACACTGAATAAATCCCCCCCAAACACACTGAATAAATCCCCCCCACACTTAATAAATCCCCCCACACACTTAATAAATCCCCCCAAACACACTGAATAAATCCCCCCAAACACACTGAATAAATCCCCCCCACACACTGAATAAATCCCCCCACACACTGAATAAATCCCCCCCACACACTGAATAAATCCCCCCCACACACTGAATAAATCCCCCCACTCACTGAATAAATCCCCCCCACACACTGAATAAATCCCCCCACACACTGAATAAATCCCCCCCACACACTGAATAAATCCCCCCACACTTAATAAATCCCCCCACACACTTAATAAATCCCCCCACACACCTAATAAATCCCCCCACACACTTAATAAATCCCCCCACATACTCCCCATAAACCCACCCCACGCTGAATCTTCGGTGTCTTCAGCTCCACAGCACAGGAGCACTTACCACCAAGTGTCTTCTGTCTCCTGCGCGCCGGATAGTGACGTCAGCAGCGTGATCACATGACTTGATCACGCTGCTGGCGTCGCTCTGACCCAGCGGTCAGAGCCTCAATTGTACTCGCAGCTGGTAGATGTCTGCGAGTACAATTGATCTCCGGGAGCCGGCGTGCTGCAGCTTCTCTGTGCCGGCTGTCAGCTTGACAGTCGGCACAGAGAACAGCTGACTCCCGTTCCCCGCGGCACACCCGACCATGTGTCGCGGCACACTAGTTGAAAAACACTGTGATAGATCATCGCCTTTGCGCCTGTTTTTTGTCTAGTTTTTTTTTGCTCCCTTTTTTGTTTACACCCATCTCCATTATTTTACGTGCACCTTTTTAAGTCTATTTTTATATGTTCTCATCTTGTTTAATTTTTTTTTTTTTTGTGTGGGTGGAGTTTAGAAATTCCAGATATATTCATCTGATTCATCAATTGCTATTGTTTAAAATAAGTGCAAAATTTGGTGCAACCTTTTCAGCATTCCCCCTCCCCATGGTGTATTTTTTAGTATGTTAAACTTTTGGTGTATTTTTTTTGTGACTTTTGGCACCAAAAGTCACCAAAACCAATTGAAGACTGGATGAAAGACTGTTTGATTTTACGTCCAATTCATGTATTGAGTGTGCAATTTTGATGAATTTGACACCAAAAATGGTAACTAGTACCACAAGACAAAACAGGAAAGTGACTTAAAAAAAAATGCAAATAATGAACCGGGCCCCATGTGTGTATTCTCTAAATTGCTGGTAATTTTGTAATTTAAAGCTGAACTTTTTTTTTTTCTGCTGTGGAATTTGCCACAAATCTATTTTATTGCAAAGAGACAAAATTGAATTAATGAAATGCACGATAAAGATTTGAAAATGTGCAGCTTGCTCTTTAATAGAATCGGTCACCTTGATAAATGGCCCTGAAGTCTGAGTGTGTAAATAGCTGAAGAGGCAATTTCCAATGTTGTAATTCTTATCTCTGAACTTTGGCTCCCCTGCAGTGATCCTGCCCAGGCCTGGGCTCTGTATGCTAATAAAGCATTTGGTAGTCCGCTGCACTATGTCGCTGAGCTTCGGAGTCCAGGGGATGCATTACAGCTAGAAACACGGGCTTCTGCAGAGGAATGAAAGTCAGTCCAGAGATAATAATTACATCATTGAGATCTGGGCCTCTTTGACTGTCCATGCATTACAGTAGTTCATATATCATCATGACAAATTCTCTTTAAATCTGCTGCAAATAAAAAACCTGCTGCGTGATTAAGCCTTAGGATGCATTTTCACTGCACGATTGTCGTACATTAACTTTCTAAGGAATGCTTGTTCATGATAATCGTGCAGTGTAATCAGGCTGCAAATTATCTAACATGCAAGGAAAAGGCTCAATCGTTCGGTGAAATGGTCTTTTGGTTCTCCAAATATCACGACTCCTGCAGCGCATCTTCCTGTGTAAACAGGTTTTGCGAGGCCAAGAACAATGGCAGCCTAAGTGCACTGGACGATGTGGTGCTGATGGTTCTGCGCACATCTGCCTTTGCTAAATCGACATTTAATAGGTTGGTTACAAACAAGTAGCTGATCAGTGATCGGTTAGTACAGCTGGTTAATGGGAATAAATTTGTTTTGGAAATTCATGGAAAAATATTCAAGGTATTTACTAGTAATGCCACAGTTTTTACATGTATTGTAACACCTTAACCCCTTAACTGCCGATGCGCCTTTTAACGGCGGCAGTTAAGGGTACTTATTCCTCAGCGTCGCTTTTTATCTGCGCTAAGAGATAATGGTATAGCGCCCCCAGAGGGTTGTAATTCAAAATGCTCACTATACCCCTGGATAAAATCTGAGATGTGTAGTGTAGGGCAGGGGTGTCAAACTGCATTCCTCGAGGGCCACAAACAGGTCATGTTTTCAGGATTTCCTTGTATTGCACAGGTGATAATTTAATCACCTGCACAGAATGATTCCAGCACCTTGTGCAATGCTAAGGAAATCTTGAAAGCACGCATGGTCTGAGACCCTCGAGGAATGCAGTTTGACACCCCTGGTGTAGGGTCACTTGTGGGGGGGTTTCCACTGTTTAGGCACATCAGGGGCTCTCCAAACACAACATGGTGTCCGTTCTCGACTCCAGCCAATTTTGTGTTCAAAAAGTCAAACGGCGCTCCTTCCCTTCCAAGGCCTGCCGTGCGCCCAAACAGTAGATTACACAACACATTTCGAGGTCCATTTTCTCCTGTTATCCTTGTTATCCTGTTATCCTTGTGAAAATAAAAGTTTGGGTGTAAAGTAAATTTTTTGTGAAAAGTTATATTCATTTTTTTCCTTCCAAATTGTTTCAGTTCTCGTGAATCACCTGAAGGGTTAATAAACTTCTTGAATGTGGTTTTGCGCACCTTGAGGGGTGCAGTTTTTAGAATGGTGTCAATTTTGGGAATTTTCAGTGATCTAGGCCCCTCAGAGTGACTTCAAATGTGAGTTGGTCCCTGAAAAAAATGGTTTTGCAAATTTTGTTGGAAAAATGAGAAATCGATGATCAAATTTTAACCCTTATAACTTCCTAACAAAAAAAAGTGTTTCAAAAATTGTTCTGATGTAAAGTAGACATGTGGCAAATGTTATTTACGAACTCTTTTGTTTGACATACTTCTCTAATTTAAGAACACAAAAATAAAAGCTTGAAAATTGAAACATTTTCAAATTTTTTGCCAAATTTCATTTTTTTTTTCATAAACTCAAGTCACACGGAAGAAATGTTACCACTATCATGAAGTACAATATATCATGAAAAACAATCTCGGAAACAGTGGGATCCATTGAAGCGTTCCAGAGTTATTACCACATAAAGTGACAGTGGTCAAAATTGTAAAAATTGGCCTGGTCATTAAGGTCAAAATTGGCTCAGTCTCTAAGGGGTCAAAGTTTTTTGTTTTTGTTTTTGTTTTTTTTTCCTTTTTCAATAAAATTTCTCCACTGGTTGCAATGCTGTAAAAAACAAACCCCAAAAAAACAAAGCAAACAAAAAAAGAAACCTAGTTATACTCCCCTTCCCTGTGTCCATCGGTGAGTCTCCACCACTGTTCCTTGTGTCTTGGATTGGCTGCAGCGTTTACCTCAGATTGGCAGCGCAGCAGCCAATCGGTGAGCTCAGGGTTCTCAATTCCCCACTGTAGCCCCTGAGCTCACTGATTGGCTGCCAGACACTGGCTTTAGCCTACATTCCCATGATTAGTATTTGTCGCATTTTTGATGTTGCAGTTTTTCTGCACCAAATTAAATTACTTGCATTTTTTCATTGCATTTGTTAGATCTTTTTTTTACATGCGTTTTCATAGTGTTTTTGATGCCTGTTTTTTGTCTCTCGTGTTTTAAGTAAAGCTTTTTTTTTGTTTTTTAATGCTTCCTGATATTTGGCTTTGACGAAACTTTCTAAATATAGTAATGTGCACAAAACATGTGTTTTTGATGCGTTTCCGCAGTCCGTTTGTTACTGTGTGTTTTTTTGCATCTATTGCAATTCTACGGAAAAAATCTGCACGTAAAATTCAGCGCACCCTCAAGAGAAATGAACAGGTGGCGGATGTGGCACACGCACCGCAGGTCAGTTTACAGAGTTTTATAAAAAACCACAGTGGGCACGAGATTTCTCTAAATCCCATCCACTTTGCTGGAAATGTAGAGTCAAAAACTCATTGTGGGAACACTGCTTTAAGGTTACAAATTCCAAACTGAATGGAGCGGAGTTTCACACCATTTGTCGTGGGTAGAGTAGACCTTTACATTAATGGTTGTAGTTCACATTAATCAGTCTGGGAACGTTAGGGCTTTACTTTATCCTGCTTCCTCCGTTTCAATGCACCATTCATTTTCATTTCAGTAACTAAACTGGCCAAGTATGGCTTTCTTAGGCCGAAATCTTTCCAATCTGATACAGTGGCGGACATACCGTTACACTAAAGCTGGTGGCATTGTGCTGAATTGGACGGCACAGTGGCCGTATGTTGTTCTTGCACACGGACCCTTTTCGGTCTGAGTTTGCCAGCAATTTGATGAATCGTAGTTTACTGCAAATTATTTTAAAGCCTGGAATATATCCTTCTTTAACTCCAAATTTGAGACCAGTTTTAAAGGGAATCTGTCGCCAGGTTTTTGCCATCTGATCTAAGCGCACCACGTCATAGAAACTGAGACCTTTATTCCCACCATGTGTCACTTTCTGGGCTGCTAAACTCCTGCAGATGATTCAGGGATTTTATCTCTAGTAAACCTGCTGGCATGTAGTCCTCTATATTCTTGTATGACCAAACCCCTACCAGTGATTGACAGCTTTCTGCCTATGCACAGTGAACACAGAAAGCTGCCAGTCCGTGGTGTGGGTGGGATTACACAGCGCTCAGCATTCAGAAAAAATGATAGCTCTGTAGCAGGGATTTGATCAAAATAACAACAAGCCGCCCTGACACATTGCTAGAATAACTCTGCTCTCACATCTTGCTGCTCTCAATTGGAGTGACAGATTACTTTTAAACAGGTTTTCTCAATTGGTTGAAATTGTATAATGCTTGAAAAATGCAATTTACTTATTGTTAAAAAAAACCCTACGTTTTCAAGTGATTTTTAATTGTATTGTGTACTGTTCAAGGCTTAGGTTGGCTGTGGCTCATCTAGGTAAGGAGCACAGCACTTACAAGCTCTTTCCAGCACAGCTTGTAAGTGCTATTGGCTGTTTCACTAGCCAATTTCAGCGTCACTATGCGCCTTTGCTGTTGCAGAGGTAAAGTCTCTCTTTGTAGCATCAGAGAGTACACAGAGATAGTGGCTCAATGATGCCCCTGGTCCGAACTAAAAAGGTATGTGCACATGACATCTCTTTCAGGCAAATTCCACCTGGAACTCAACTGAAAAAAATGCCTAAAATGCCGCTCCAATATTTACCGTATGTTTTTTTTTTGTTTGTTTTTTTTATTGCTGGAGTGGTGCTTCTAATCTAAGGTCCCTGACCATATTCGTATACTTCCCCACTGGCGTGTTCACCTCTTATGAGAAGCACCCTGGTCCCGCGGTGCTGTCTTGTGACCACAACTGTTCACTGACCATCACCGTGACGGTCAAAAGCTCTCAATGCAAATGTATGAGAGTCAGAACGAGACTTGTAAACTTGCATTGGAAAGTGACTTATGGCAAACAGAGCAATTCTGCAGGTCACAAACTGTTGGGGACTGACTGGAACGGCGGTGGCAGATAAATATGAGATTAGAGGCAAGGAGCTTAGCTTACAAGCGCCACTCCAGCAGGAAAATAAATGAAGAATGCTGGAGTGGTGCTTTAAAAAGACACCAAAGAGTATGAACGAATGCACAGCAATGTCAAAACAACTTGTTGTACGTGTTTCATATCTTGTATCTTCTGTTATCAGCTTCAGCCTTCACCGTCCATGAAGCGCCATATAGAAGTGACTGATCCCTTCGTCTATTGGTTTCCACTTGGAGGCCACCACTATGTTATATATGTAAAATTATAAAAAAACAAACATAAAAAAAAACTGCCACCACAGCAAAAGATGTCTAGAAAAGACTTTAGAAAGGATGCTTCAGGGAAAACACCATCACATGTTTCTTGAAGAGTCCTCGAGTCCTCAGCTTCAAAAAGATGCAGGTACTCCGGAGTCTAAAAGAAGTTGTGTGCACATATTCAATGAGGCGCACCCTGCCCTTCTGCTTGCGGGATACACGGGAATGGAGCGTTCCTGAAGACGAGAGAACAACCCTTTTAAAAATCTTAAAACTGCAAATAAAATTTTAAAAGTTTGGATTTTTCTATTCCACCATTCAACTTTGTGCCTCCTCTTCAACCCCAGCTGACACAGAGGAGATGCATATTTGCAGTACAGGACATTTTGTATTTCCGGGGTATCATAGACAGACATGCCTCTTATGTTGTTTAAGGATGTCTAGTGGTGGTCTCCGTGGGCCTGACCATAGGGTGGCGGTGTTACTTATGCTCATGGATACTAAATTAGGAGGTACTGTTTTTGGATGAACTTGTAATATGTCAGTCTATATTGTGAAACAACCAGATACATTATTAATATTGTGTATTTCATTTGATTGTAATATTTTTCTTTAAAACTGATACAAACATTGTTAAATTGTCCAATGGTAAGATAAAATGTAACCTTTGACTAAGCCTACTTACCTAGTGCAACAAGTAACGTGAATGTCTTGGAACAAATGAACTTGGGTTAACGAATAAAATCTTTGACTCCATAAATCAGTGTCTCTAGTGACTGTGGGCTGTCATATTTATCAACCTGATCCTTTCTGGTCATTTAAAGAGTATTGTCTCATTTTAGACAATGAGCTATTAATCTATATCAATATAATTGACAACTATTGTTATCATGAACTTAATGAGACTCAGAACCAAAAGATGGAAATGGTTTGTAGAGCCGCAGTCCAGCTTGTAGCATGGAATGCAGAACTTTTTGCTTTGCATACGATCCTCAGTGCTTCTTGACTTCATGTACTTGGCGACGTAAGACATGAATAGTAGCAGATTCATCCTTATTTCCGGGTTCTCTTATGAAAACAACCCCTTTTTGAACTAGAGCTGGCCCGTCGCTCAGCTGATTATTGGGGGTTTCAGAACCTAGACACGCAATGATCTGCTATTATCCATGAGGGTGAATTCGGCAGCACGATGGCTCAGTAGTTAGCACTGTTGCTTTGCAGCATTGGAGTTCTGGGTTCAGATCCCACCGAGGACAAACTCTGCAAGGAGTACGTATGTTCTCCCCATGTTTGCGTGGGTTTCCTCCCACACCCCGAAGACATACTGATAGGGAAATTAGATTGTGAGCCCCAAAGGCAATAGCGTTCATAATGTATGTAAAGTGCTGAGGAATTTGCCAGCGCCATGGAAGCAAAGCATAATAATAATAAAAAATGAGGGACGTTGTGTCCGGCAATATATTTACCCTTCCGCCAAAAACTATTACATGACAGTCATTGAGATTAAGCCATTTCTCCAACCTTAGTTGGGTATATTTGTAAAACACATCAAATGTATAATTGGTGTGTGCCAGTTCTTTTTTTCAAAATGTGGTTTAAAAGTAAGGGGTGCTGTAACGTTCTGCTGGAGTGTCTAAAAACTGCAGCAGATTTATCATCCAGCGTGATCCACTGTGATAAATTTGGATCATAGTGTCTAGTCTAAGTTTACACTGATAAATATTTGTAAATCTGCCCCTCAAGGCCCATTTAGATAAGTCAATAATCAGGTAACAAATTTGTAGGAATGCTCATTCCCAGCTATCATTACTTCTAAAAATGGTGGGAATCGGCCAAAGAATGCAAAGGTCTCATTCGCCAGGTGTGTGTTTTTTTTTTTTTTTAAGCGGATTTAAAAATCATAGGTCTTTACATCTGGTGATGTGATGTCAAAAAGAGATGTGTTGCCGATAACCGGATACTCTACGTGCAGAGGACAATCATGTTAGTGATCATTCTATGTGCGCAGAATCTTATTTGGCCTGTCTGATCAGGCCAGTGAATGAGCTCTTATCGGCTTACATAGAGCCGATCGGTGGTTGTTTAGTAGCCTATATCAGCCTGTCTAAAACAGCCATAAGTGTCAAAATTAATATTTGCAAAAATATATTAGTAGCTTTATTATCATATTTCCTACAGTTTTATATTGTCAAAAGTGGGCAGGGTTGGTTGGAAGAATCGGTCTTGCCATCAGTCAGACAGATATAATATTAATTACAATTGAAATTGGTACAATTTATGGCACTCAGAGCAGGGGTAGATCTCCATTTCTAATATATGCATAGCTAAAGCTTATTAGGTTTATTATTCCACCAATTGGGGAACAACATACTAATTTATACCTATACCCACACTCTGCATATGTAGCACATCAGCACAATCAAGAAGTACAATTAAGTTTCAACGTGTCTTCCCTTCATTACCTTTTTTCTTCCCGAACCTATTACATCTACAGATTGGGGACTGATAATTACTGTATCCGCTGTTATTTTGGCCATCGTATTGTATAACATAGTATATATTCCATGATGTATTTCCACTTACCTTGAAATTATAATTGTATTTGGGAACTGAGATAATATGGACCTCTTCTCTGAACTGGACCCTTTATTTGAATAGAAGGTTGCAGTTCACATTGTGTTCTGTATCCATAGCTGTGCCTTTTTATCAGTTTGGTGCTTTTTTTTTTCAATCGCATTCATAGTTTCTGATTACATTTTTTTCTTTGATGTTGCAGCAGTTTAAAAACTGCAGTTAGCGCCACACAATTCCGTCTGGCCATGCACTGTAAATATCACTGTCAAGAGTTCGGTAGTGACGTTTGAAGAGTTAACAGCAGCAGACGGAGTTCAGCTCTGCTTGCTGCTGTTGGAGGCTGATGATTGCTAATAACATAGCCATCATCTGCAAGTAATGGTGAAAGCTCAGCTCCTGAGCAAAAACAAGGACCTGACATTGGATATACCAATGTTTCCAATGTGGGGAAGGGGAGAAATTTTTTTTTTTTTTTTGTTTTATTTAAAAAAGAATTCTTTTTTTTTCTCCATTTACAATTTGTATTAAAAATAAACATCTTTTAATTGTCACACTTGAAATTTGGGCTTTTTTACAATCTTCTTGTTTAAGAAAACACCACATGTACATTAAGCGCAATGAACAGGCTACATTCCTAATTTTTTTATTGAAGCACCTAATGAGCCTTTACAAACATTATTGTGATGGGAGGAGGAGCAGGGACATCCTATATTGTGATTTGGTGGATTCTGTGTAATCAGCTGTGTATAGAGGTGTTACCTGTCGTTGTAATTCTGCCTTTGATGCTCAAGAACCTTTTCAGAAAAACCCTCAGTTGATATTGTGAATTTTTTTTTAACAAGAATTTTATATAATAAAAGAAAAAATGCAACAAATAAAATCTGATAAAACCACTTCCCAACTCATGATGTACTATTATATCCTGAAGTGGTTATTGGTCTATGGTGCAGGATCAGGAGCTGATCCTGTTCCCATCAATGTAGATATGGTGCGTGTGTGTCATAGGAGACCATGATTTTATGATTACTCCAATACAATTATATTACAATATATAGAACAAGCAATCATACGTTCCAAGTTCCGTATCGGAACTAAAAAAAAAAAAAAACACCCTAAAGATTAAAATCACACATTTCCCCACTTTCAAAATAAAGATATTTAAAAAATAAAAAATTAACTTTAAAAGTCTCATGTATGAAAATTATAAAAAAAAATGTAACCCATGTAGTAAAATCCTAAACGTGAAAAAAGACAAAAATTTGTTTTTCAAATGTCAAATTGACCCCAAAGTGATATCCAGAAAATCAAGCCCTCCCACAGCTCAATCTGCAGAAAAATAAAATAGTTCTAGCACTCGGAGAATAAAAGCATAAAGCCAGTCTATTTGTTTTGTTTTTACTTTATTTTAACTAGTTAAGAAAAAAACTATATAAGTTTTGCTTTGCGGTAATCATACTGACCTAGAGAATCATATTGCTAGGTCATTTTTAAAGTGCAATGAATGCTATAAAAATATATATACGGTATATATTTTTTAAATGGCAGAATTGCTAGTTTGGGGAGGGGGATGGGGGTTTCAATTTTGCCAAACTTGAACTTCTTTTTTTTTATACAGTTTATCAATTATATGGCGAAATGTACGGTGTCAGTCAAATCTCCAAGTCGTCAACTGGAAAAATAAAAGTTATGGCTCTTGGAAAGAATGGAGGAAAAAAATGAAAATTGATGACATCCTTAAAAGTTAATTTTCGGTTTATAACTTCCCTTTAATAAACAAAAAGTGTGATTTTTTTTTTTTTTTTTGTGTGTGTGGGGGGGGGTATTAATTTTGTGTGTATTATGTGTTGGGTTTCTTT
This sequence comes from Ranitomeya imitator, assembly GCF_032444005.1. Taxonomy (NCBI): domain Eukaryota; kingdom Metazoa; phylum Chordata; class Amphibia; order Anura; family Dendrobatidae; genus Ranitomeya; species Ranitomeya imitator. Next base: position 154,826,936 of record NC_091282.1, on the reverse strand, counting down.
TGTATGTAAAAATGTAACCTATTTGTTAAAAAAATCATGTTTTATCATAAATGTTTTATTTCTGTATGTTCTCAAGAAGGATAACCCGAAACATATTTCCGTGGATCTGCTTCACCTAATTTATCGGCAGGGAATGGTTTGTAAAGTGCTGATTTAATTTGCTTTCTATATGTGTGGTAGATAATAACATGGGCATTCATTTAACTATTACTGGACTCCTGGTGGCTGGTCGTATTTTCTGTCAAAAGACTGTTTGCAGTTAATGTTAGCAAACCCACCGCAGTCTACCAGTGTAAGCAGATTATGGGTAATTGTATGTGTGTGTATGCATTTTGGGGGAGGGGAGGAGGCGACATTTTCTTCAGGTCTGAATAAGATATAGATTCCTGCTGGCTGTTTTGTATTTCATCATAAAGCCTGTGAGAAGGCCTCTGCCCATTGAGTGTCTGTGGCCCATGAAGTTGCTGGCCTGCTGTGCAGTGTTTTGATCTCTGCAGCCGGTGTTATGTTCCTGATAAATTCGTAACCCTGAGGAACACCTGCAAATCAGCCTGGATTTCAATTAAAATTAGGTTTTATGGCATTTTTTAATCATACAGAAGGTGGTGATAAAAAGAAACCATGGATTTTTCCATGAAAGAATGGTAGCAATATCTCAGGCTGTGGCAAGTCCTAATGGATTCCAGATTGATGTGTAATGCAAAGCATATTTGCAGAAAGGTCCAATTTACGGGTGAAGGGAAGCGTGAGGACGGCCTTGCAGTTTAGTCACAGGATGGAGTTCACCTCTGGAAATGAATCCCTTTTGGTGGCTTTTAATGGGAGTTTTTGATAAAACGAATACTTCAATTTTGTCAATTTTTGTCTTTGGGATGTTGGTAGGAGAATGAGATATTGGAAACATCGGTCACTTGACTTGAGCTAATGAACTGCAAACGATCTTGTCACTACCCCTTGGGATCCATTCAGCAGATAGGCCAGGTTCCTTCACCCAGTGTAAATGTGATCAGCGAGCTGGACCATTGTACATTTTTTGACATGAATGGCTAATGCGCCCAGGCAGTTCTTCCACTTAACCCCTTTCCTGCTGCCCCAAGTTTTTCCTCTTTAAACGCCCCTTAAATCCCTCTCTTGAGCGGAAAAAAAAAGAAGAGCTTCGACGATGACGCATTTTCAAAGAACATTCGTGAGATGACATATTCTTCCACAGGCTAAACGGTTGAAGAGGGATTTTTGGTGGAGGGTTGTTTACACGCAAATTAAAAGTGAAATTGTAATGTTACTTTTCTGTAAGGGGGTCTTCTTTCAGCCTGCGCCTTTTGTATGTATCCATAGAGTGAGGCCTGCATCTCATATAGGGCTTCTATTTAGCAGTGCTAGCACAGATCTGAAGCGGCGCGGAGCCGTGTTTGATTTGAATCAGTTCCCTGTATATAATTGCACTTTGAGTCTTTGCCTCTCTTTGGCTGAAAACCTAGCTTATTGCAGCTAAGAGAATCTCACACAAAAAAAATGCAAGTTGTCCTTGTGTATAAAAGCAGATTCTGCACTTCAACACCTTTTCAAATTAATATTTGTGATGGGTCTATTCTCTGCCTGTGAGTTTCTGTTCTCTTGCTTTGTTCCTCTGTTTGATGTAATGGAAGCAAGGACAAAAAGGAGAGCTGGGAGAGTGTGTGAAAATGGTAGTTAAGTGGGCTTAAGGGGTGCTTCAGCACTTTCTGAAAGGATTCATGAGTGAATAGGGCCTCCGAGTGCTTAGCTGTAGTGCTGTAAATAGACAGGTCCCCGCACAAAGCTGCAGATGAAATGAACACATGCATATCACCCCTTGTGACATCTGGCCAACCTTGGAATATAATTTCACTTCTTCAGCCCCAACCAAACATTTCCCGAACGCTCTGGCGGTTAAAATCTTTTGTTTAGTTAATTGCAATGAGTATAATATACAAGTCTCTTGGAGGTCTGCTCTGGACGATTGGACAATTGAAAGATTTAATGAGATACTGCCAGTTACTCATAATAAGGTTTCTTTTCTGCCTGCTATTTTCTGAGGATTTGTGATAGAATGAAACTCCTTTAATGTTCCAGCAAACATGTCCCATTTGAGAAGGAATGTATGTTGGGTGGGGGATTGATTTCTGCTCATCCCAACCACCATTTATTTAATTGCTTATCCAGAGATATTTTACTATGAACCCCCTCTGTCACTTCTCTGGTGGGTGGTGGTCTTTGATCGAATTCCGCTCTACTTATATATTCAGGGTTATGATTATTATTTTTGTACGCTTAAATAAGTTTATTTTTAAGAGAACCAAGTCTGATCACTGTCATATTTTTTTTTGCATTTGATTTAATTATCAGAACATTTATTAATCAAATATCGATGATAAAGTACTTCATTCCCTACATGATAAAGTCCTTAAGATATATGGAAATAGAAGTGTTTTTTTATTGTGGAAGGATATACAAAAGGAAATGAGAGAAGGACGTGGGTTGTTACAGTTGGACATGGGGCAATTAATCTTCCAGTGAATGTTGTCAGGCAGAGACGAAAGCGGATGGTTCTCGCGCATTAACCAGAGAAGTGTAGGGTAAGGATTTTAACAAGCATTTATGAGTCCATTTTTCTCACTAATGAAGAGAGGAATAGTATAAGCCAGTATTATGCACTTAAAGTTGTGTCCTAGTTTAATACGCCTCTTCACATTCTTGACATTTCTTGTCGCCTTGGTATGATGTAAGCCGCTGCTTAGAGAGAGCTAAGGTTGACTTAAAACCACAAGCGTCTCTTGTATTCCTGTGTCACGTCATTCATTATGCGCTGTATACTTTACTGCTTATTGCAGTATAGATGGAACCATGAACTATTCATCTTCTACACTTGAATGTACTGTTTCTAATGAAAAAAACCATAAAAATGACATTAATTCTTGGCTCGGAACTTCAGAACTTGCTGCCCTCAAAGTGATAAACTACAGCCATGTTGAGTTTTACGTAAAATCGACAACTGTTTACAAATTCCTTTGGGGCGCAGCATAGGAATCTTTCAGTGCCCTTTGGCTTTGACACCTGGTCTCCATAGAGTAACGTAGACCTGTGGCATTTTAACGTCTCTATGCAGCACTTTGTATTTTCAGTTTTATCAATACATGTCAGTTCCTGCTTAAATTCCTTACTGCAAAGTACAACCACAACACTACGAGCATCAAGACCTGGGTCATTTTTTGCCTTTCATGTGACTACGGATGTACACAATATTTCTAACTGTGTATGTATGTATGTATATATTTCTTTCACTTCGAGTGGTTTCAAACAATGATCTCTCTACTTTTTAAAAAAAATATGTAGTGACATATTTACATAACTCTGTCGGAAATAGTCCAGGCCTAATGAAGGAAACTCTAATATGAGACCAGAAGTATATTGCTATGTGTTACACTTGGTTACATACGGCTATCATCTTGTTCCATAGATCCTTTGCATTAAGAAAGAACAATTCCCTGAAATTCACATTCCATTATTCGATATCGGTGCTCAACGCAAAGTAGTAAAGATGTCAATAAGCAAGTCAGGCTATGATTTAATTGAATATCCTGTTTATTAATGGCTCCAATAACAGGTGATGTAGCCTTCTGATAAATAAAGTAGCGAAGACCATTCTACTTTATTCATGAAGTGCTTTCATATTCTGTAGTAATGCATAGATAATGTATTTGAAGTTTACCTACTGCAGACTGCAGTTTTTAGTCCAAAAGCAACATTTTAAGAAGTGGTGTTGAGTAAAAAGAATAAAACTGCCCTGATCTGACATTACTAGGCTTTACTAACCTCTAGGTCTCATGATGTAGCGGGACCTAGTAAGCGAAAGATGTGCCCAGGATATTGGGCCATTGATGCCAGCAACAAAGGTAACAATTGCTATGGACCAGACTAGATGCTGGTCTAGGGCAATACAAATCATTTTGTTCAACAATGTTCAACAACTATTCATATTGGCACTCCCTTTCTTGCCCCAATCCCATACACTTGCGTGCTCTGTTCAGCTGAGCATGCATATGTTTTCAAAGGTGACAACAGATTAAGTTTAGCAGCAGCTTATCTCGCTTGATAACCAATAAATAGGTATGCTGTATTTTACATTGGCGTTCATTCATTTTTGCTAAAATCATTGGGTGTAGGCAATTTGTCTAATGGGTGTGTCTAGTTTTGCATGTCTATTACTCCTGCTCAGTAATCATAAAACCTTCGGCACACATTTATAGGCTGTCTTTTCTAGAGGTATTATTATAGTTAAATATGTATTGCATCTGACAGTAGAAAAAGAACACATGATTGCAAGATGAGACTGTACACTGGTTTTAGTCCCACAAGTCAGCCATAGGAAATGGAGTAGTTTGTTGATACTTACCTGGGATGAAGTATAACCATATGGAAGACGGAAAATGTTTTTGTTATAATTATTTTTCAAAATATTTTTTTTCTATGTCATTACAATGTTTAAGACTGTCAGCCAACAATAATAACACGTGATTATCAAGGACGCATATGCTGATTAATGTTTTCTGGATATATATTTTGCTTATGGAGTTAAAATGCAGGTCAGGGAGTAGGTATACTTACCTAGATAGATACCATGGTTGAGACATGATGGTCTGGAGGGATCATATGTTTCCATCAGGTGCTATCAGGTGACTGTAGGTAGCTCGGATAGGGAGCCGTCCGGTACACAAAGGTAGGTTAAAATGCCTTAAAACCCTTATAGCGTCTATACTCCATCTATGCTTACCTCTGGAAAACAGCAGCTTAAAATATAATTAAAAGAACATGATTTTCTGAAATAAAAAACAGTATCTGCTAGTTGGAGGAGTTAGAACATCTATATGCAAAATGGAAATTGTAAGTGTTCCAGTAGATTTAGGTATGAGGCAGCTGGAGATGCGCTGTGAATCGAAAGCGCCACCCTTTAAGACCCTGGCGGACATTTTTCTGTAATCTGTACTCGGATAATGCTATTATGCTGAATTTAAGATGGCTCCAAGATGTCAGTGTTAAGGAAGTGCACATGCGCGAGGTGGAGTTGCCACACTCCATGGGATTGGCTGGCAGCCTATGACAGCGTAGTGATGCACTGAGACATGCGTAATGAACTAAAATAAATCTCACTACTTTTTCACTTTGGAAATCATGGAGTGCTGTCTTCATTTCTACTTTTTTGTCTGACTTTGGGCAGGTATTGGACTTTTTTTTTGCCTGGGAGGCTTGGCACCCACCAGTAAGCATTGTGCTGTTCCATTTTTCTATTTAACGGTGTATGTATATATGTATATATTTCGTTCACTTCGAGTGGTTTCAATCAATGAGCTCTCTACTTTTTAAAAAATATGCAGTGACATATTTACATAACTCTGTCGGAAATAGTCCAGGCCTAAGGAAGGAAACTCTAATATGAGACCAGAAGTATATTGCTAGGTGTTACACTTGGTTACATACGGCTATCATCTTCTTCCATAGATCCTTTGTGTTAAAGTCTTCCAGGGAGTTTTCTCCCTATATTCTGGTGCACACAGGGCGGTCTGTCTTACCTTCTCTCTATATTCTGGTGCACACAGGGTGGTCTGTCTTACCTTCTCTCTATATTCTGGTGCACACAGGGCGGTCTGTCTTGCCTTCTCTCCATATTCTGGTGCACACAGGGCGGTGTGTCTTACCTTCTCTCTATATTCTGGAGCACACAGGCTGGTCTGTCTTGCCTTCTCTCCATATTCTGGAGCACACAGGCTGGTCTGTCTTACCTTCTCTCCATATTCTGGTGCACACAGGGCGGTCTGTCTTACCTTTTCTCTATATTCTGGTGCACACAGGGCGGTCTGTCTTACCTTCTCTCTATATTCTGGTGCACACAGGGCGCTGTGTCTTACCTTCTCTCTATATTCTGGTGCACACAGGGCGGTGTGTCTTACCTTCTCTCTATATTCTGGTGCACACACGGCGCTGTGTCTTACCTTCTCTCTATATTCTGGTGCACACAGGGCGGTGTGTCTTACCTTTTCTCTATATTCTGGTGCACACAGGGATGGTATGTCTTCCCTTCTCTCCATATTCTGGTGCAAACAGGGCGGTGTGTCTTACCTTCTCTCTATATTCTGGAGCACACAGGCTGGTCTGTCTTGCCGTCTCTCCATATTCTGGTGCACACAGGGATGGTATGTCTTCCCTTCTCTCTATATTCTGGTGCACACAGGGCGGTCTGTCTTGCCTTCTCTCCATATTCTGGTGCACACAGGGGGGTCTGTCTTGCCTTCTCTCTATATTCTGGTGCACACAGGGCGGTCTGTCTTACCTTCTCTCTATATTCTGGTGCACACAGGGCCGTCTGTCTTGCCTTCTCTCTATATTCTGGTGCACACAAGGGGGTCTGTCTTGCCTTCTCTCCATATTCTGGTGCACACAGGGCGGTCTGTCTTGCCTTCTCTCTATATTCTGGTGCACACAGGGCGGTCTGTCTTCCCTTCTCTCCATATTCTGGTGCACACAGGGCGGTCTGTCTTGCCTTCTCTCCATATTCTGGTGCACACAGGGCGGTCTGTCTTGCCTTCTCTCTATATTCTGGTGCACACAGGGCGGTCTGTCTTGCCTTCTCTCCATATTCTGGTGCACACAGGGCGGTCTGTCTTCCCTTCTCTCCATATTCTGGTGCAAACAGGGCGGTGTGTCTTACCTTCTCTCTATATTCTGGAGCACACAGGCTGGTCTGTCTTGCCGTCTCTCCATATTCTGGTGCACACAGGGATGGTGTGTCTTCCCTTCTCTCTATATTCTGGTGCACACAGGGCGGTCTGTCTTGCCTTCTCTCCATATTCTGGTGCACACAGGGGGGTCTGTCTTGCCTTCTCTCTATATTCTGGTGCACACAGGGCGGTCTGCCTTACCTTCTCTCTATATTCTGGTGCACACAGGGCCGTCTGTCTTGCCTTCTCTCTATATTCTGGTGCACACAAGGGGGTCTGTCTTGCCTTCTCTCCATATTCTGGTGCACACAGGGCGGTCTGTCTTGCCTTCTCTCTATATTCTGGTGCACACAGGGCGGTCTGTCTTCCCTTCTCTCCATATTCTGGTGCACACAGGGCGGTCTGTCTTGCCTTCTCTCCATATTCTGGTGCACACAGGGCGGTCTGTCTTGCCTTCTCTCTATATTCTGGTGCACACAGGGCGGTCTGTCTTGCCTTCTCTCCATATTCTGGTGCACACAGGGCGGTCTGTCTTGCCTTCTCTCCATATTCTGGTGCACACAGGGTGGTCTGTCTTACCTTCTCTCTATATTCTGGTGCACACAGGGCGGTCTGTCTTGCCTTCTCTCCATATTCTGGTGCACACAGGGCGGTCTGTCTTGCCTTCTCTCCATATTCTGGTGCACACAGGGGGGTCTGTCTTGCCTTCTCTCTATATTCTGGTGCACACAGGGCGGTGTGTCTTACCTTCTCTCCATATTCTGGTGCACACACGGCGCTGTGTCTTACCTTCTCTCTATATTCTGGTGCACACAGGGCGGTGTGTCTTACCTTTTCTCTATATTCTGGTGCACACAGGGATGGTATGTCTTCCCTTCTCTCCATATTCTGGTGCAAACAGGGCGGTGTGTCTTACCTTCTCTCTATATTCTGGAGCACACAGGCTGGTCTGTCTTGCCGTCTCTCCATATTCTGGTGCACACAGGGCGGTCTGTCTTGCCTTCTCTCCATATTCTGGTGCACACAGGGCGGTCTGTCTTGCCTTCTCTCTATATTCTGGTGCACACAGGGCGGTCTGTCTTGCCTTCTCTCCATATTCTGGTGCACACATGGCGGTCTGTCTTGCCTTCTCTCTATATTCTGGTGCACACAGGGCGGTCTGTCTTGCCTTCTCTCCATATTCTGGTGCACACAGGGGGGTCTGTCTTGCCTTCTCTCTATATTCTGGTGCACACAGGGCGGTCTGTCTTACCTTCTCTCTATATTCTGGTGCACACAGGGCCGTCTGTCTTGCCTTCTCTCTATATTCTGGTGCACACAAGGGGGTCTGTCTTGCCTTCTCTCCATATTCTGGTGCACACAGGGCGGTCTGTCTTGCCTTCTCTCTATATTCTGGTGCACACAGGGTGGTCTGTCTTCCCTTCTCTCCATATTCTGGTGCACACAGGGCGGTCTGTCTTGACTTCTCTCCATATTCTGGTGCACACAGGGCGGTCTGTCTTGCCTTCTCTCTATATTCTGGTGCACACAGGGTGGTCTGTCTTGCCTTCTCTCCATATTCTGGTGCACACAGGGCGGTCTGTCTTGCCTTCTCTCCATATTCTGGTGCACACAGGGTGGTCTGTCTTACCTTCTCTCTATATTCTGGTGCACACAGGGCGGTCTGTCTTGCCTTCTCTCCATATTCTGGTGCACACAGGGCGGTCTGTCTTGCCTTCTCTCCATATTCTGGTGCACACAGGGCGGTCTGTCTTGCCTTCTCTCTATATTCTGGTGCACACAGGGCGGTCTGTCTTACCTTCTCTCCATATTCTGGTGCACACATGGCGGTCTGTCTTGCCTTCTCTCCATATTCTGGTGCACACAAGGGGGTCTGTCTTGCCTTCTCTCTATATTCTGGTGCACACAGGGGGGTCTGTCTTACCTTCTCTCCATATTCTGGTGCACACAGGGCGGTCTGTTTTATTTGCTCTCATTACTCTGGTGCTGAGTAACTATGCATTTTACTTGTCATTACATTGCAATATCTCAGGGCAGGAACACTTTTTTGTAACGCATCCAATTCTGAAAATTATTTTTATTTCAAGACCTATTAATTAAAATGCATTTTGTTATTGGGCATACCCCTTTAATTACAGCAGCTGGTACTTGTCTCTAGCCGCCGTTGTTAGAGCCCGATACCGGCTATTTCAGCTGTATGTGGAAGAAGCTCAACTCCTGAGCCCCGTCCAAATGCGGTCACATCATCGTATGCCCATATGTCAATGAGGTTAACTGGACAAGTAGTATTTGTACAAGACTATTTTTTTTTTTCATAGGCTGTAGAAAATTCTACAGACTGAAGGACGCTGGCACTGTGATCAAGTTTGCATCCTTGTTTTGAGATTTTTCATGAGTGGACATTTAATTGACACTATAAGTATTCAATGTCTTGTCACTGGGATTCCAACTGATTTCTTGAATGGGTACCTGAGAACGTACTGTTTTCATTCCCCGTTCCCCTTTGCTACACTCTCCCTCCACACTGCAGACTTTGAATCATGGTTTATAGATTGTGTCCCTTCATTTACAGTCTATGGAACGAATGAAACTTGTCTGTTTCAGTTAGTCCCAGCATTAGGTTGACCGCCACGCTGCATTTGAAGAGATTAATAATAATAACAATAATTTTATTTATATAGCGCCAACATATTCTTCAGCCCTTTACATTATAGAGGGGACTTGTACAGACAATACATTACAGCATAGCAATAACCACAGATCAAAACAGATACCAAGTCGTGTGAGGGCCCTGCTCGCAAGCTTACAAACTATGAGGAAAAGGGGAGACACGAGAGGTGGATGGTAACAATTGCTTTCGTTGTTCAGACCAGCCATAGTGTAAGGATCGGGTGTTCATGTAAAGCTGCATGAACCAGTTGACAGCCTAAATATGTAGCAGTACAGACACAGAGGGCTATTAAATGCATAAAGTGTATGAGAACATAATGCGAGGAACCTGATTATGGTTTAAGTTTTTTGAATGGGCCACACAGGGATAGCTAGGTTCATGCATTGAAAAGAGGGAATTCTAGAAATGTTTTTGAGATGCTGATAAGAAGAGCAAACCAGTGATCGGATGCGGGGGGTGAATGAAAGCTAGGAATCATGTATGACTCCAAGGCAGCGGGCATGTTGCTTGGGGGTAATGGTGGACCCACACACGGAGATGGCAATGTCAGGCAAAGATAGGGTAGTAGAGGGAGAGAACACGAGGAGTTCAGTTTTTGACAGTTCAGTTTTAGATAGAGGGAGGACATGATGTTAGAGACAGCGGTAAGACTATCACTGGTGTTTTCTAAAAAAGACAGGCGTGATATCAGGAGAAGGATGATAATTGGGTGTCATCAGCATAGAGATGGTACTGGAAACAAAATTTGATTGATTGTTTGTCCAATAAGGACAGTATACAAAGAGAAGAGGAGGGGGCCTAGGACTGATCCTTGAGGAACCCCAACAGTAAGGGGAAAGTGAGAGGAGGAAGCAGCAAAAGATACAGTGAAAGAGCGGTCAGAGAGATAGGAGGAGAACCAGAAGAGAACGGTGTCCTTGAGGCCGATGGAGTGTAGCATAGTGAGGAGGAGCTGATGATCCACAGTATCGAATGCTGCGGAGAGATCCAAGAGAATTAGCATGGAGTAGTGACCATTAGATTTAGCTGTTAGTAGATCATTAGAGATTTTAGTGAGGGCGGTTTCAGTAGAGTGTAAAGAGCGGAAACCAGATTGAAGAGGGTCGAGAAGAGAGTTATGAGAGATAGCGGATAAGATGGGAGTGGACCAGGCGTTCGAGGAGTTTGGAGATGAAGGGAAGATTAGAGACAGGTCTATAATTAGCAGCACAGTTTTGGTCGAGGGATGGTTTTTTAAGTAATGGATGTATGATAGCATGCTTAAATGAGGAGGGAAAGATAACGGAAGAGAGAGAGGTTGAATATTTTTGTTAGGTGAGAGGTGACAGCAGGGGAAAGCGACTGGAGGAGATGTGACGGAATGGGGTCACTGGTGGAAGTGATTGGCGAGAAGATGCAAGGAGCCTGATTACTTCTTCTGTAACTGGTTCAAAGTCAGAGAGTGAACTAGATGCAGTAGGGGAGGGAGGACAGTGCATGGTATGAGGGGATTTGGAGATAATTTACGGTCAGTCAGTCTGGAATCTGTTAGTAAGCCATCTGTATGGGCATGCAGATCATAGAAAGTAGAATAAAATGATACCTTGATATCTGCGATCCAATGTCTTATCCCAGAGAAATACATCTTTTCTTATATGCAAATGAGATGTTCAGAGCAATGGCCGGACACTGATCTGCAGGAGATTCTGCCTCTAGAGATTTAACATGAAAAGTTTGTTGCCAGTGTGATGTGTGATGGCCGCTCTCTGCTCTTCTTCTCTCACTGTAGAGAACTGTGTGATTATAACTGACACATCGGCAGTTTCCTCTCGGCTTCAGTTTCCATCTCACAGGCAGACATGGTTGCAAATTGCAATACAGCAGAGCTGTGAGAACTTCAGCAATTCTTTTTGTAATCAACGTTCAGTTCTACTGTACTGTGATAAATGCACATCACACTGGTATCTCCTCCTATTATTAAAAATTAACTCTAGAGGCAGATTCCCATGCAGATAAACGTCAGGTCTATAGTCCTGAACATCTACTTTAGATATAAGAAAAATATTAATTCCTATAGCATAAGAAATAAGATCGCTAATATCAAGGTATAATGTTATTCAGCTTCCTGTGACCTGCATTCCCGTACAGACACCTTAAGAGGGATGATTCTACTGACAGATTCCCTTTAAGCTCCCCTTTATTGCAATTGTACAGTGAACAACAGGGCTTCCATTTAGTGATTGGTGGGGGTCCTGGTAGTGGGGATGCTGGCTTTGGGACATTTATCACTTATTCTGTGAATAGGTGATAAATGTCAGTTGGAAAATCCCTTTCATGCTTATACACCGAGAACCGCTTATAGATATGATATGAATATTTAGGTTATTTGCCAGTAATGATGAGTTACAGTTTTGTTTTATAGTTGACTGAAAATGAATAGGTAAAAGAAACCTTTGTTATGTGCCTGTTAGGCCTTGAACATGCAGGTTACTTACATAGATGTGTTCCTTAAAACTGAGCATATAGTACATTTCATTGAATTTCAAGCAGAATAAAATCCATGTAATGCTGTAGGGTCACAGATGGTAGGATCTAACCAAAAGAAAGCATACCATTTTGTGATTATAAAATTAATCTGTTCCTAAATCTGTTTGCAGAGTTTCTGCCATGTAATGAATGACAGAAATTATAAGTAATGTCTTGGGTATCAACCACTGTTCTAACAGAAGATCTGATGTCCCACTGGAGGCCCAAACTACTGAGTTATGCTTTTCATACGACACACGGACCAAGGGAACCTGCATAAAACCAGATCACGCTTACATTAGCAATTTTGTAATGTTAGAGGAGTCTGTTTTAAGCTATTGAATTTTAACCCCTTCCTAAACTGTTACAAAGTTGTTGCCACAAATGGAAGTACTAGTACATTCTGATAGGAGAGGTGCAAGGCACCTGTATTGCTGGAGCTCGGCTTAATAGACAGCCGAGCTCCTTCAGCAACAGCAAGGGCCAGTACCATACAATGCCGTTAAACCTTCTAGATGCCATCGTCAGTAAAAGCCAGCCACAGCATTCAGAGGGTGTGTGTGTGCAAATGTTGAATATATGAAATTTAAACTGCATTACATATATATGGAATATAGGTAGAAATATTAAAGCACTTCGTGCTGAAATTGGCCGCTAAGCTACGACAAGGTGATTTTTCTTTCATTTTTCCGGCCCACACCTATGACAGCTGATTGGTGGGAGTGTCGGACTCTGAGCGATCAGGCATTGTTGACCTATTCTAAGGATGGGTCATCTATGATAAAGTAGTGTACAACTTCTTTAATGTGTAAACTAAAGGTACCGTCACACTAAGCGACGCTGCAGCGATACCGACAACGATGTCGATCGCTGCAGCGTCGCTGTGTGGTCACTGGAGAGCTGTCACACAGACAGCTCTCCAGCGACCAACGATCCCGAAGTCCCCGGTAACCAGGGTAAACATCGGGTTACTAAGCGCAGGGCCGCGCTTAGTAACCCGATGTTTACCCTGGCTACCGTTGTAAATGTAAATAAACAAACACTACATACTTACATTCCCGGTGTCTGGTCATGTCCCTCGCCTTCAGCTTCCCGCACTGACTGAGCGCCGGCCGTTAAGTACAGCGGTGACGTCACCGCTGTGCTGTACTTTACGGCCGGCCGGCGCTCACCAGTCAGTGCGGGAAGCTGACGGCGAGGGACATGACCAGACACCGGGAATGTAATTATGTAGTGTTTGTTTTTTTACATTTACAACGGTAACCAGGGTAAACATCGGGTTACTAAGCGCGGCCCTGCGCTTAGTAACCCGATGTTTACCCTGGTTACCAGTGAAGACATTGCTGAATCGGCATCACACACGCCGATTCAGCGATGTCAGCGGGAAATCTAGCGACAAAATAAAGTCCTGATCATTCCCCAGCGACCAACGATCTCCCAGCAGGGGCCTGATCGTTGGTCGCTGTCTCACATAACGATTTCGTTAACGATATCATTTCTACGTCACAAAAAGCAACGATATCGTTAACGATATAGTTATGTGTGACGGTACCTTAACAGATGGCTGTGCATTTTATATGCACAGGCAATAATGTATTGGACATTACACCAGTATTCCAATACCTTATTATAATTGTAGTGTAAAAAAGGTCAATCAGATATAAATTTTTCTATAGAATAAGAAAGCCACTTCAGTTAAATGAACATGAACTAATGTAAACATAAATATTATATACGGTTATAGAATTCCTCATTCGATTGTTTGAATTCTAATTAATAAATAGAAATTATAGTACCTTACACTGAATTTATTTGTTTTAATTGTAAATTCTCCTTTCTCTTACCTTTTGTGCCAGTTAAGGAAATATATATTTTTTTTCACATGCTCAGTGGATACAATGTTTGTTTCCACTGATCATAGATGCATAGAAATAAGTGTGAGAAATGTGAGGTGCTACGTCTTTTAGCTAAACGCTATATGTTCGTCTGCTTTTCCATTTAATCACATTTCCTCAAAATATGTGGTTTTGCATTTGGTAAAAAAGCTTCGATTTGGGAAATGTTCCAAGTTGTGTTGAGCAACCTGCCCTTAGAGGGTTTCTGGTAACATATGTCCTAATACTGCATATTCAGTAATGTGAAATCATGCAGACAATGCTTTGGGGCAAAAAATATCTAAGGGCCTTAGAAAGAATAGAAATCACCAGACACCATTTGCTGTGCTAGCAGTAGGATGGGATACAAGAAAGAGAATAGTTATTGCTCACATTTAGTAAAGTAAGAAGACAATGTTCAGATTCTGTTAACAAATGTTGTTGTATGAAATAGAAAACTTTAGTGTAATAAGGCAAACAAAACCGTGTGGTTTCTTAGATGGTCTAAAAAAGAACAAAATAAGAAAATACCCTGGGCAAGAGGATTTATTAGGGTTTTGATTATATCAAGAGGTGATCCTCCATCATCACAAGTTAAAATCATCAATACATGGGTTCAGATTGTATCAATTTATTATAAGGTAACTTAATGTCTGTAGTTTGGTCTGCACTAATAATTCACAACAAATCGGTGCAAAACACAAAAGAAGTGCAGATCTTCCCACTACACTTCTCCTCTCTCTAGGTGTCACATTAGAAATACGTATTGTTTTTTATTTTTCTTGTATATCCAAAAACGGGGTAAAATCACCAGGTTTTGGACACTTTTTTTCTGAGAATTGTTGCCAAAAAACACTGCAAAAACTGTATTTGAAAGATTCACACCTATTCTGTGATGCATGTAGTTTCAAGTGGGCATGAGAGCATATTTGTATGTATGTGTGTGTGTGTATAATTATATACACTGCTCAAAAAAATAAAGGGAACACTTAAACAACAGAATATAACTCCAAGTAAATCAAACTTCTGTGAAATCAAACTGTCCACTTAGGAAGAAACACTGATTGACACTCAATTTCACATGCTGTTGTGCAAATGGCATGGACAACAGATGGAAATTATTGGCAATTATCAAGACACTCAATAAAGGAGTTGTTCTGCAGGTGGAGACCACAGACCACATCTCGGTACCAATGCTTTCTGGCTGATACTTTGGTAATTTTTGAATGTTGGTTGTGCTTTCACACTCATGAGACGGACTCTACAACCCACACAAGTGGCTCAGGTAGTGCAGTTCATTCAAGATGTTACATCAATGCGAGCTGTGGCAATAGGGTTTTCCGTGTCTGTCAGCGTAGTTTCCAGAGGCTGGAGGTGCTACCAGGAGACAGGCCAGTGCACCAGGAGATGTGGAGTGGGCCGTAGGAGGGCAACAACCCACCAGCAGGACCGCTACCTCAGCCTTTGTGCAAGGAGGAACAAGAGGAGCACTGCCAGAGCCTTGCACAATGACCTCCATTAGGCCACAGATGTGCATGTGTCTGCACAAACAGTTAGAAACCGACTCCATGAGGATGATCTGAGTACCCGACGTCCACAGATGGGGGTTGTGCTCACAGCCCAACACCATGCAGAACCCTTGGCATTTGCCACAGAACACCAGGATTGGCAAATTCGCCACTGGTACCCAGTGTCTGGAGACGCTGTGGAGAGCGATCTGCTGCCTGCAACATCCTTCAGCATGACCGGTTTTGCAGTGGGTCAGTAATGGTGTGGGGTAGCATTTCTTGGAGGGCCGCACAACCCTCAATGTGCTCACCAGAGGTAGCCTGACTGCCATTAGGTACCGAAATGAAATCCTCAGACCCCTTGTGAGACCGTATGCTGGTGCTGTTGGCCCTGGGTTCCTCCTAATGCAGGACAATGCCAGACCTCATGTTGCTGGAGTGTGTCAGCAGTTCCTGCAAGATGAAGGCATTGAAGCCTGTACCCCAGACCTGAATCCGATTGAACACATCTGGGACATCATGTCTCGCACCATCCACCAATGTCACATTGCACCTCAGACTGTCCAGAAGTTGTCGGATTCTTTAGTCCAGGTGTGGAAGGAGATCCCTCAAGAGACCATCCGCTGCCTCATCAGGAGCATGCCCAGGCATTGTAGGGAGATCATACAGGCACGTGGAGGCCACACACACTACTGAGCATCTTTTCCTTGTCTTGAGGAATTTCCACTGAAGTTGGATCAGCCTGTAACTTCATTTTCCGCTTTCATTTTGAGCATCATTCAAACTCCAGACCTCCGTTGGATATTAGTTGTGATGTACGTTGATCATATTTAGGTTTTTATTGTTCGCAACACATTCCACTATGTGATGAATAATGATTTACAACTGGAATATTTCATTCAGTGATATTTAGGATGTGGGATTTTAGCGTTTCCTTTATTTCTTTGAGCAGTATATACTGTTTATACTGGCATTGACCTGATCTCTAATCTGAGCTGCTGTTAACCTGCGATTTCTGAGGCTGGTGACTCGGATAAACTTATCCTCAGAAGCAGAGGTGACTCTTGGTCTTCCTTTCCTGGGGCGGTCCTCATGTGAGCCAGTTTCTTTGTAGCGCTTGATGGTTTTTCCCACTGCACTTGGGGACACTTTCAAAGTTTTCCCAATTTTTCGGACTGACTGAGCTTCATTTCTTAAAGTAATGATGGCCACTCGTGTTTCTTTACTTCGCTGCTGTTTTCTTGCCATAATACAAATTCTAATAGTCTATTCAGTAGGACTATCAGCTGTGTATCCACCAGACTTAAGCTCAACACAACTGATGGTCCCAACCCCATTTATAAGGCAAGAAATCCCTGTTATTAAACCTTACAGGGCACACCTGTGAAGTGAAAATCATTCCCGGTGACTTCCTCTTGAAGCTCATCAAGAGAATGCCAAGAGAGTGCAAAGCAGTCATCAAAGCAAAAGGTAGCTACTTTGAAGAACCTAGAATATAAGAGATATTTTCCGTTGTTTCACACTTTTCTTGTTAAGTATATAATTCCACATGTGTTAATTCATAGTTTTGATGCCTTCAGTGTGAATGTACAATTTTCATAGTCATGAAAATACAGAAAAATCTTTAAATGAGGTGTCCAAACCTTTGGTCTGTACTTTGTATGTGTGTGTGTGTATATATATATATATATATATATATATATATATATATATATATATATATATATATATATATATACACACACACACACACACACACACACACACACACACACACACACACACACACACACACACACACACACACACACACACACACATATATATATATATACACACATGTATATACACATATATATATATATATACACACACACACACACATATATATATATATATATATATATATATATATATATATATATATATATATATACACATGTATATACACATATATATATATATATACACACACACACCGCGATCTCCCGGGAGCGTCACTCTCTGAGGCCCAGACTGCGCCGGCGCTTGCGCAGTCTATAAAGGCTTCGGACAGGGTGACGCTCCCAGCGTTATAAAAATATATATAGATATAGATATATATAGATATATATAGATATAGATATATATATATATATATATATATAGATATAGTGAGGCAGTGAGTGGAATCACATAATAGGATCAAAAGCGAGTGTGAGTGTGTATTTGGTTAAAGTAGTTGACCAGGTCAGATTTTAGGAATACCCGTCATAGGCTTTTATTTTTGAAGAGATTTTGCAGGTTTGGTAGTGGGCCGAATCTCTCTCTCTACTCTTTATTTTGAGAGTGGCACATGTCCACGAAACCCATTTTAAACTTTCAGTTTTGTCTTTGGTGTCAGTGTTTTGTTTGCAACCTGCAGAGCAGGAGGCTTTATGCAACCCTTACCTGTGTGAGGTTGAACACAGAGCCTGGGACAGCAAAGCTGCTGACAAACCCAGAGGTATATGGTGGTGCAGTCGCCCATGGCAACTCGTTTGGACATTGCCTTTTTTATATGACCTCTTCAGTAACAGATCAATATGCAGTGTTGGCGTGGAGAGCAAGGAAGCTAATGAGCAATTGCCGGTCCACAACTGACAGTAGGAGATATAGCAGGTGGCACTACTACTACTGGTGAAAATGTATTTACAAAAACAAAAACTATTTTTAATAAATTTATATTACAAATACTAACAGATGTGAGATAAATGATGAAGAAATATGAGAGATGTTTCATTGATGGAGAGTAAGGTGCCATTCAGACATCAGTTTTTCACGTTTTCACATTTTTTTTCACGTATAGAAATCGTATTGATTTATATTTTAGTGAGATGTTCATGTGCTCTGCACAGAACATGAAGGTGTGTCTGATTTTGATCCGAGTTTTTTTTTTTTAAACTTCCTCGTGCAAACATGATTAAACTCTGACTGTAGAAACGGACACCCAGACCAAACACTGATAAAAATCTGACCTAAAACACTGATGAAATGGGACCTTTTTTGGGCGTCTGGGGCCTTAAGTCCATATGAGACTTTTCCATTCAAAGATGGGTGCAATTCTCCCAAGGCATACAAAAATGCTAAAAAATGGTGCTGCCTCAATTTTTTTTTTGTTTTTGCATGAGAGAAAGGTAGAAATGGGACATTGGCAATTTATTATTGAGATTGCTAAGGCTGTGTGAGGCATTGTATTCTCAACAGATCTTGTTGCTGTCTGGGAAACTTATGTTGCTGCTTTTTTATATTGCTATCCACAGGGAAAAAAAAAAGTCCAACATTTTAGAGGAGCGAGCAAAGCAGCACTGTGGAGTGGTGTTCTTTTGTATTGATATGGTTAAAATAATGTGCACGATTTAAAGGGAATCTGTCCCCCCCTGGGACTTTTATAACCTATTAATATGGGCATACAGGTGATAGAAATGTTAAACTAGTCCTACCTGTATGCCTCATATTTGCGGTCAGGGTGAACAGGGCGAGAATTGTATTGATTGCCACCTTCTGCCCCGAAAGCCCATGGTTTTTGTGTCTAAGAAGGATGTCGATGTCCAATCCATGGGTTCTTCCGGAAGTGCCGAATCTGCTTTTTCTGGGGCCAGTGTTACATCCGCAAGCAGCCAGCCTCCACTTCACGGCGTGGAATTTGAAAGGACGCTGTTAATGGACTGAAGTTTTTCCCCAAATCTTATATCCACTCTGCTTCAGAGTAGGAAAGCAGTCACGACCAGTATATACAGGTGCTTCTCACAAAATTAGAATATCATCAAAAAGTTAATTTATTTCTGTTCTTCAATACAAAAAGTGAATTTCATATATTAGAGTCATTACAAACAGAGTGATCTATTTCAAGTGTTTATTTCTGTTAATGTTGAAAATTATAAGGAAGGACAGGTACAGCTGATAAGGGTGCTCAGGGTGCTGTACAGCTGTGATCTGGCCGGTAATTATTGGGTCTCACGATTTATAAAAGCATCATTTAAGATCTAGGCCCATTTCTAAAGTAAATTTAGTATGGTGGGACTTAAATCTGGTCCTGACGGCATTAAAGGACGTTCCTTTTAAATCCATGGAATTGGTATCCCTAAAGATTCTTTCATTAATAAACCAGCTCTACTGGTAGCATTGACATCAGCCAGAAGGGTCAGTGATATTCATGCTCCCTCTACAGCCACACCATTCATCCAAACCCTAGACGATAGGATAATCTTTAAGCCTAATCCAGCCTACCTTCCCAAAGTAGCATTGTGGTTCCATAGGCTACAAGATGTCATCCTCCCCTCATTTTGCTCTAATCCAGAGAACCAGAAGGAGGCAAAACTGCATACTTTGGATGTTAGGAGATGTGTAGTTAGAAACCTGTCTGCTACAAAATACAGAAGAAAGGATAGGTCTTTGTTTGTATACTTTCAGAGAGCTAGGAAAGGATGTAGTGTTTCAAAACCCACAATTGCTAGGTGGATTAGGGAGGCCATTTCTCTAGCCTACTCAGTACGTGGCAAGACGGTCCCAGAAGGTCCAAAGGCTCATTCTACTTGAGCCCTGGCATCCTTCTGGGTGGAGAGGTCTGATTACTCGATAGAAGACATCTTTAAGGCAGCAATCTGGTCCTCTCCTTCAACCTTCTATATGCAAATTGCCTCTTCAGAGAAAAAGAGGACTTAAACTCTATAGCGCCACCTGTTGGAAGTAGCGATCCTACAAGTCACAATCAACCCTTTAACGAGTCGTGCAATATGACTTAGGATAAAAGCCAAATCAGTATCTCAATTCGCAGACACGAATTAAAACACCGTGTCTGCGAATTGAGATACTAATTTGGCTTTTATCCTAAGTCATATTGCACGACTCGTTAAAGGGTTGATTGTGACTTGTAGGATCGCTACTTCCAACAGGTGGCGCTATAGAGTTCAAATCCTCTTTTTCTCTGAAGAGGCAATTTGCATATTAGATTTCCCAGAGGAGCATTGCACGGCAAATAAGCCTCCTTACCTTGACAAGCCAGAGCTGGTATGCCACTCTCCGTAAGGAGAATCGTTACCCCTTAGACCCTCAACCTTCTATAGACACTATAAATTGGATACGAGTGCATCCTCCGATCTCACCATTGGGTGAAGGGTTCTCCAGGGGGTGGACCCTCAATACATTTTTTTTCTCTGTAAATCTCTCATGGTGCTGTCATGAGTGATTGATAAAGTTTTAGTTACTTACTGGTAAAGGGATTTTTTGGAACCCATGATGGCATCCTTATATTCCCTCCCATCACATGTGGGTGAGCACTTCTTTCACTACCATTTTGTTTTTCCACACCTTTAGTGGTTTTGGTGGTGTTAGTTGTTTTATGTTGCTTTTGTGTTGTTTTTATGGTAATGACCATTGGTGGTCCTCTCTTGCTTTGTAATCCAACTGATGTGAGGTAGAGGGTCTGCCTTTTTGGCCTGTATTTTTACTGTCCTTGGTGGGCAGATCCTGTCTCTTGTAGTGCTGTCATGGGTTCTGAAAAATCCCTTTACCGGTAAGTAACTAAGTCTTTCGTTCAGGCATCGCACACTCCGGAGCATGTAAGAAATCCATTATTATACAGAAACAAAATACGAATTCTCAGCAAGACCGCGAATATAAGGCATACAGCTGGAACTAGTTTAGTATTTCTATCACCTGTATGCCCATATTAATAGGTTATATACATCATATTAGGCAACAAATTCCCTGTGAAACTTTTTTTTGAGGGGGAAGATAACCCCTTTAATTGTATAATTTAGAATAATATTGAAGTCAATAATCTATGATAAAAGGGATTATTTCAGTCTGAGTTTGAGAGTGCTTGTCAGTATGCAAAATTTTCTGAGTACCTGGAACAGTTCTAGAAAGCATGCAGATAAGATAGTGGGGTCTAATGTTTCTGATCTCCCATTGCCGACGGAGCAGTGGGTAAAAGTTCCTTCTGCACCTGGAAAAGAACATTTTTCATACTAAAATGACATACAATGTGATCACAGGAATGGATGTTTATTAACCCCATCAAGAATGTGTGGTTCAGGACAAAGCCTTCTGAGAGCTGTAACTTTATTTCCTTTTCATTTTTCCAGTTAGCCATACAGTGGCTTGTTTTCTGCTGGACAAGTTATATTTTTTTATTTGGGGGCACTTGTTCAATTTAAACAAATTTGATCCAATTTTCTTATTATAAATAAAAGGAGTGGTTACCAAGGTGATGTGTAATGGCCGCTCTCTGCTCTCCTGATCTCATTGCAGAGCTGCGTGTGATTTTTCCATGACACATCTGCAGGTTCTTCTCGGCGTCCACAGGCAGAGCTGTAGCAAATGTGTTTGCAAGGAGACAAAGTTCAGTTCTACTGTTCTGTGTTAGTTATCTGTCTCATACTGATGACTCCCCCTTTTATTTAGAAATAAAAAAGTTCTTGAATCAGAGTTGTGTAATTACATATTTGAAAAGAAGTTCTGGAGGCAGCTTCTCATGTAGGTCAGTGTCTTGCCCAGAGATCTTAACAGCTCATTTACATGTAAGAAAAATGTGGAATTCCCTGGAATAACAAATCGGATCACAAATATCAAAGTGTCATTTTATTCAGTTTCCTATGACCTCCGTGCCCATATAGATGGCTTAGGAGGGTTGATTCTACTGACAGATTTTTAATGTTTTGCTTCTGCATTTCATAGAGAAACATGCTGGCTGCAGTTGTTCAGCCGAGCTCCGATACCTGCTGCCTATGGTTTGGGCAGCAAGAATCAATTGACACGTTTCCTTTAAATATATAACATTTCTTTACATGGCTAATTGTATTTTTTTATTTTTTTTTAGCATTTTTTTAAACCATGTTTAGTAACTCTACGGATATTTCTGGAAAGATCTCCTCTGACATCTGTATGAATGCATAATAAATGCTTTTAATAATTTACACAGTAATATTTGAATAAATGATCCCTTAAAGATTGTTCACACAGTAGGCTGAAGTTTTCCTTGGTATTGTAGTATGTATTATGTCCTGACAATAATGGCAACAGCCAGGTTTAATTAATAATTCTGTTTGCGCTCTGGATTAAGTAGGCTTTGAGCCTATATCCATCTAATAATCCTAATTGGAAAATTGCTAAATTTAATCTAACCTTTTGAAAGACTTCTGCATGCTCACTTGATCCTTTTAGTGCTACGATTTCTGCATATGATGAAGTACATAGCAAATCGGAACAATTTATTAACCAGAATATTTTCTGTGGCTGCTGTTCTATTCCTAAGAATAACTAAGGTGAACACGCTTAAGAGCCACGGAGTCTGACTTTGCACGTTCAAGCACATCACAAGTGATTTGACAGCAATAATTAAGTGAATTCAAGATATTTTGGTGATGCTGAATCCAAGAATGACAATAGTGTTTCCGAATTGGTTTTAGTTTTTGAGAAATCTTCCATTTGTTCAAGAAATCTTAATAAAGAATATGAAAATCTTGAAATGGTCTTGCAGCGCTCCTGTTAGACCATACACTAGGGAGGGCAGGAGAAAGTCTGCATAATGTACCCTTATTTTACCTGCATGTGGTGTAGTAGGGAAAAGAAAATAAATGGGGGAGAGGGAGTCTTGACTGCAGATGCAATGAAATTCATCAACATGACCATTTTTTTTGCCTTTCAGTTTTTTCCTCCTCTCATTCTGAGATCCATAACTTTCTCATTCTAGCATCTACATGGCCACATGTTGTTTTTGCTGGAAGGGATAGTTTTGTTCATTTTATAAGGGATAAAATGGGGAAAAATCATATTGGCTTGGAATTGACAACTCCCCTCCCACCCACAGAAAAAAAAACCAGCAGCTTCCTAACTACTTTTTTTTTTAAGGTTTGTTTTCATTTTTATCTTGTGGTAAAAATGATCAAATAACCTGATTGATTGTAAACATCAGTATTGTAGATGACCGAACAAATTCACAATATCCTAGACCAGCGGTGTGGTCTGTAACCGTGGCCTCTGGATGGTAGTCCAATGAACCCCGCCCACTTGCTGGCTTCTGCAGTTTCCATGTTGTTTATCCGGCCAGCTGCAATGTGTCTGTTGTGCCACAACATTGATGCCACAGGTACCGGGCTATTTAAAAAAGATCCCGGATGTTAGCAGGTAGGAGGAGGTAGTTTCCCCTCCCCCCCCCCCCTCCGTTGGCGACAAAATTCTGACCTGAACACTGGGCCAGGATTTTAAGAATTGATCCTCTCATCTCTAGTCACTAGGTTGATAGTTTTTTATTCTTTATGATTTAAAAAAAAAAATACGGTGTGTGTGTATATGTACAGTATATGTGTATATATATTCCAAAAAACGAAGAAAAGAAAATAAGCAGCACTCACCGATCCTCTAAAACAGGTTTATCCTTTATTCAATTATAATAAAAATCTTCATGGCTCGGGGATGTGCGAAAGTTAGAGTGTGAAGGTCCAGACGACAGCCGTTTCGCCCCGATATGGCGCTTCTACGGGTCAGCCATGAATGCACATCTGCTGTACAAGCCCGTGGCATGTTCCCACAGGGTTAATGAATTATTGATTGACTGGGAAAAAAAAAATCATTCTTTCACTACTTGTATAAAGCTGGGACTGATGATGCATTTTGTTAGGACTAGAGCTTAGATGGTGATTGCTTGAAATACATTCGTAGAGTGTTTCCTATGCTAAGCAATGAAACGCTAAAGGCAAAAATCATAAAATCACTGAGTCAAGCTTCACAAAAGTTATCAATGATGTTGATTCTTGTGTCCCCGGAACTTGGTCTCTGTTGTCAAGAACTTACCACGAGTAGACATGTAAAACATTTATTGCAAATCATTAAAATTTTGATACTGATACAAGCATAGAGGAACACAGTTTCATTAGAAATGTATTAAAAATAATTGATATAAATGGAAAATCTGAGAAAGAAAGAAATGGAAAGGTTTCATAAGATATCGAGGTGTTGGAACAAAGTTATCAAACTACTGGTGAAGTCTCCTATGTAATTGTTCTAAAGCAGGTCAAAGAAAATTTAGCAAACAGCATTTTTCTGTGTCTTAATTGTGATTATCTGAATTTACGTACTTTACTTTTCTGTTTTGTATTATTTAAGACCATTTCTATAGGATTTGAGAATAAGCTTTACCTGACCAATACATTTTCTATAATTTTGTATCTTTTTCGATTGGGTTTGCTTTGTCTTTAGAGATATGTTCACATGGTTAGTTTTTGCCACGTTTGTTTTTTGGCTGCAAAAAAATGCATCATTTTACTGTACCAGAAAAGTAAATGAGATTTGTGAAATCTCATGCACGTGCTGCTTTTTTTTACTTAGATTTGAAACTCCTTCAGATCTGTAACATATCAATTTTTTCAGCCTTTTGCAGCATTTTTCACTCATTCAAATGAATGTGGGGGGAAAAAAAAACATCAAAAGCATGGTAAAAATGCATGTATTTTACACAACGCCTTTCCTGCCAACACTAGTATTCGCAGCAGATTTTCCTGCAAATACTGAACATGTGCATATACCCTAACTGTAGCGCCAAACTTACAAGTTCCAATGATATATTTGTAGTCCGCATTATAAAGTTATAAAGTGTCTGATAGCTTTATCTATTCTAAAATAAAAGTAACATTCCCAGAACATAAAACAAGCATAAAAAATTATGTAGTATAATACACTTGAGTGGAACTTAGAGCTAAATTACGGAAAGGGCTTTTTATTGTAAACAAAGACATTTTAATACCTACTATCGTATGTTCAGATTGAATATATTTTAAAGTTTAAAACCATTGGGTTTGGATGAAACTTTAACTTGTCTCAGATCAAGTTGTAACTTTAAAGGGGTTGTTTCTGGTCACTATGTCATAAGGTCATCCTAGATGTAGATTCCCAGTGCTAAAAAAGGAGATCCCAATCGCTTTTCATAACTCATAGGAAATGCTATACCTTACAAGTGTGTAAGCTATGTGATAGATCAGTTACAGGACAAATTAAAGTTACAGTACATTTATCAGAGCTGCATCTTGTAATGAGCCGTATACATAACCAGCCAGCACATGGCTGCACAGATTTTTAGCCAAATGCGTAAACAAGCAGACCTGTTAAAATCCTTGAAACCTTTCGTTTTAGAATGTGTAAGCATACATTTCTAAAATCATTTAAGTCAACATAGATGATGAATCCCCTTTGAAAAAGGCTCGTCCTAAAGTAGGGAAACTTTTTTGTCACGTGACCAACTTTTTTTATGTATCAAACAATAGAATCAAATAACTTAGTGTTTCAGAATATAGATATATATTTGAAAGTTAATTGTTCTTTAATCTATGCCTGTATGCACAGCTGAGTGTCCATTTTTACCTTGCACTTGAATGATATCAATTTAATAAAATGGGTAAAATAAGTCTTCCTGTGACTGAATACTACCCATAACTAAGCAGAGATGAGGACTAAAGATTGGCCTCAAGAAATGGCAAAGGATGAGTGGCAATAGTAGGAGGAGAACCTAAGTAGAGCCCTGTCAATAGTGTCAAGAGCTTGAAGAATGAGGATCAGTATCAAAAGCAGTTGAGAAGGATTAAGCAGAAATAGTGACCTTGGGATTTAACCACAAGGAGGTCATTAGTTGCTTTGGTAAGGGTAATCTTAATAAAATAAGCAGCATGAAATCCTGATTATAGAAGAGAGGGTTAAGATCACTTAGAATGTGAGAGAATAGGTGATGGGAGAATTCAAATGCAAAATCTTGAAAAAGTACAAATTGTATATAGAGTTCTTCTATAGAGTATCCACTTCCTTGGACTTTTGATGTTTTTGTTACACCATTCATCACCATGGATGGTGTAAATTTTCTTTTGACAAATGTCTTAAAATTATTGTTTACAAAGTATTTGAATGCAGAAGTATTCAACCCTTCAAGTCAGTACTGAGTAATGCTGGCTATGGTAGAGAGACGTCACAAGAATTGTCTCCCAAGCATGAAACTTTAGCATTGCCCTATACTACATTCGTATAAACCCGTTAATTTGAATAAATGCATTTACCTTACCCCATTACAATACAAGCAATCTGTGGACACTTTCAGCTTCACCTAGCAATGATAATTATCGGGGTAGAGATTTCCTTACTTATCTCAAATAGTGATTGCCCAATCTAATAATAGAATGTTTCTAAAGAGACAATCCAGGGACGTTTCGGCATGGTGATGGATGGACAGCGCTCCTTGCATATAGAGAATAGGCCTGCATTGAGTCCAGGTAACCAATGAGCCTGGAGATGTGCTGTTAGTCCTAACTTTTTGGGTTTTTTCTAATGAGGTTTATGAAAGTATTGTGCATATAACCCTTTAAAGCACCTACCTATTTTTCATATTGAACTTTTGACCTTCCCTTCTTGTTGACATCGCCATATGAGGGCTTATTTTCTTGTTGGAAGAGTTAAAGTTTTGAATGACACCATTAAGGCTAAGTTCACATTAGCGTTTGAGTCCGCAGCTTGGTGATGCGGACTTCTTTCCTTAAGCTCCGCCTACTTCCGCATGCGCCCTGCGTACCTATCTTTAGCATTGGGTGCGTAGGGACATGTGTTGTATGTGGATGCGTCCGCGTGCGTTGTTTTGACGTGCTCTCCGAACTCACCATGTTGCACTTTCTTGCGTTTAGCGGGCATGTCAAAACGACGCACGCGGACTCATCCGCATGCAACGCATGTCCCTGCGTGCCCAATGTTAAAGATGGGTACGCAGGACGGATGCTGAAGTAGGCGGAGCTTAAGGAAAAGTCCACAGCACCACTCTGTGTACTCAAGCTCTAATGTGAACTTGGCCTAATTTTATCACATAATATAGTTAAAAATTGGAATAAAGTGCAGTGAAATGGGGGGGGGGGGGGAAGCGCAATTACACCATTTTTCTTTAAAGGTTTGACATTCAAGGTGTCTGTTAAAAATGATCTGATTTTATTCTTCTGCTCATTAAAATTATGTTGATACCCAACTTATAAGTTATTTAATATTTTAGTGATTAAATAGATGAAGTTACTTTGTGTCATTTTCTGATAACTTTTTATTGCTCCATCATTGCTCCTGTATGAGGATTTTTGCATTTTTGTTTTAAAATAAATTTTTAATTCAATGTTTTGAGAGCTTTTTGTTGCCTTTTGGGGACGTGCGATGACTTAAAAAATTAAATTGTGACAACTATATATTTTTTATGCTTTCCACTTTCACACGATGAGTATTTGATCAGTGTTTTACATCAATATTTGTGAGCCAAAACCAGAAGTGGAACAATCATAGGTAAAATATAATAGAAACCTGTCACCAGTTCTGCATTTTTCGCCCACTCCTAATTTTTGCTTACAAATACTGATTTACAATACTGACCAAATACTGAACATATGAACGTGGCCTTTATATGTAAAAAAAAAAAAAATCTACACTT
The DNA here is from genome assembly GCF_032444005.1 of Ranitomeya imitator. Lineage (NCBI taxonomy): Eukaryota > Metazoa > Chordata > Amphibia > Anura > Dendrobatidae > Ranitomeya > Ranitomeya imitator. The sequence continues at coordinate 154,799,190 of NC_091282.1, read as the reverse complement.
ATTTGGTATAACTGCGTCCGCAACGACCCGACCTGTTACTGTCCCTCTATTTAACCCCTTCAGTGAACACCATAAAAAGGCAAAAAACAATATTTGTTTTTCATCATAATGCCAAACAAAAAGTGGACTAAGGCGTGATAAAAAAAAAGAATGTAAATGAAAATGGCATAGCTGAGAATGCCATCTTATCCTGCAAAAAAAAGCTGCCATACAGCTCCATCAGCGGAAAAAAAAAAGTTATAGCTCTTAGAATAATGTAATGGAAAAATAACGTACTTCTTATATAAAACGTTTTGTGTAAAACCACCAAAACATAGAAAAAAATAAATGCGGTATTGTTGTAATCGTACTGACGCAAAGAATATAGCTGCTTATCAATTTTACCACTTGCGGAATGGCCTTACCCCCCCCCCCCCACTCCCAGCAAAAAAACAGGTCCTAAATTACTGTTTTTTGTTCATTCTGCATCTTGAAAATCGGAATAGAAAGCAATCAAGAAAGCGTTATATGTCCAAAAATGGCATCAACGTCCTGCAAAAAACAAGCCCTCACATGACTATTGGCAAAATTTTGGAACAATTATAGCGCTCAAAATATGGTGATGCAAAAACTAGTTTTTTTTAATTAAAAAAAGTCATTGTGACAGCAGCCAAACAGAAAACCAATATAAATCTGGCATCGCTGTAATCGCACCAACCTGAAGAACCAAGCCGCCTAATCACTTATTTCGCAAAAACTATGGAGTAAAGAATAAATAAAACCAATTCTTCACCTGTTGTTGATTTGTGCGTTCTGCCTCCCAAAGATCGCCGTACGGCTCGGTTCACATTTATCCTGCTTTGAGCACTTACACCAGGATTTCAGTATAAGTCTCTGAAATAAGTGATTCAGATGGAAGTCCTGACGGAAGATTCCCTATAATGAGGCAAATGGAGACATTATGGATGCCGTCTGGCCTGTGATCCGGAAGTGTCTGTCTTTTTAGGCATGAACAAAAGTGTGGTCGGCCACAGTTTTGTGCACTTCTATAAAGGACACCGCTGAACAGAGGCCAGATGTGTTCCAGAGTAGCTACGTTAAGGTGATTATGATGAATAGATCCCTTGGGGGTTTCATCTGAATCATGTAATTCGGAGATTTAGATGGAAACCCAGTGCTCAGTGTAGAGCGTATGATAAATATTCCCAATAAAGGATTCATTTCAATCTACAAAGAAAGCAAGTCCCCACTCAGGTCCGTCATCTGTTAATGGAAATATAGGGGGCTTCCACGTTACTGGTAGTACAAAGGCTCTGGAAAAGTGCTATAGCTCCTCTCTCCAAAAGAAATCCATCGAATTCTCCACTCCCAAATACAAATGCTCCCTTCCTTCTGAGCCCCACAGCCTATCTAAACAACATGTAGCATCCACAAGTTTGGCATTAGCGATAAGAACCCATCTTATTTGCGAGTGCATGTCCTCTGAAGCACATGCTGGGCGCTACAATAGCAAATTTGCGAATTTGCACTCGGCAACATCAACTGCTGCTTGTTTCTGGAAAACACCCATTAGTTAAATCATCACCATACCTGTAGATAAATTGCCAAAGGGTTATAATTTCCAAAATGGGTTCACTTGAGTGGGGGATTCTGCTTCTCTACCACTTAGGGGCTCTGTATATGGAGTCTACAAACTATTCTAGGAAAATCTGCTCTCCAGGAGGCAAAAAGCACTCTGTCCCTCCAGAATCTCGCCGTGTGGCTAAGTAGTACTGTACAGCCACATATGGGGTATTGCCACGTTCAGCAGAAAAGGTGTGACAATTTTTGGTGCCATTTTTACCCAATTCATCTTGTGAAAATGTAATGTTATTTTTTTTTCTTCACTGCCCAATGGTATAAAATTCTGCGACACACCCGTGGTGTCAATATTATTACTGCATTATTAGAATTAATTAAGAGGAGTTGTTTGTAAAATGGGGTCACTTATTGGGGGGTTCTGCTGTTCTGGCACTTTAGGGGCTCTCACAATGGGTAATGGCACCCACAAATCATAACAGTAAAATCTGCAGTAAATTATTGTGCTTCTTCCTTTCTGAGTTTTGCATTGTGCCTCAAAAGTATTACATGTAAGGTATTAGCGCACTCAGGAGAAATTGCGCAGCAAACTGCGAATGAAGAAAGAATTATTTCTTCACGGCCCAATGGTATAAATTTCTGTGAGGCACATGTGGTGTCAACATGCTCACGGCCCCACTAGATGAATTCATTGAGAGGTGTAGTTTGTAAAATGATGGCACTTATGGGGGGGTTCTGCTGTTCTGGCACCTCAAGGGCTCTTCCAAAATGACATGGCACCCTCAAACCATTTCAGCAAAATCTGAACTCGATATGGGGCTTCTTCCCTTCAGAGCTTTGCACTGTGCATCAAAAGTAATTTTCAACCACATATGGGGTATCTGTTTTCTCAGGAGAAATTGCACAAATTGTATGGTCTATTTTGCTCCTGTTACCCTTGTAAAAACAAAAATTTGGGGCAAAACCAATATTTTTGCTGGAAATTTTTTTTTTTTTCATTTTCATAGCTCAACATTATAAACTTCTGTAAAGCACTTGGGGGTTGAAGGTGCTCACTCAAATCTAGATACATTCCTTGGTGAATTTAGTTTCCAAAATGGGGTATTTATTGGGAGTTTCCACTGTTTAGGCACATCAGGGGGTCTTTAAATGCAACATGGCATACGCTAACAATTTGAGCAAATTTTGCTTTGGAAAAGTCAAATGACACTCCTTCCCTTCCGAGTCCTGCCGTGCACCTAAACAGTAGTTTTTCTCCACTTGTGAATCACCTGAAGGGTTAATAAACTTTTTGAATGTGTTTTTGAGAACCTTCAGGTCTCCTGGAGACCTCTATAGTTGTCACTGCCGAAATGCTGTGAGCGCCGCCCAGTGGTCGGTGCTCATAGTAAGTGTATAATTCTACTACATAAAGGTGATCTTATAATCGCCTGTATGTAGCAGAGCCGATCGGGTTGTGGCACCTTCTATTCTCCCATGGAGACTCTTGATGTATTCCCAAAATAAAAAAAATAAATAAAAAGTGTGTTTAAAAATATAAGAAAAAAATCAAAAATCAAATTGCCCCCCCCCCTTTCGCCCCATTGAAAATAAAACAATAAAATCAAACATACACATATTTGTTATCGACGCGTTCAGAATCGCCCGATCTATCAACAAAAACAAGGATTAACCTGATCGCTAAACGGCGTAGCGAGAAAAATGTAAAAACGCCAACATTTTTTGGTTGCCGCGACATTGCATTAAAATGCAATAACGGGCGATCAAAAGATCATATCTACACCAAAATGGTATCATTAAAATCATCAGCTTGGCACGCAAAAAATAAGCCATCACCCGACTTGAGATCACGAAAAATAAAGATTCTATGGGTATCAGAAAAACAATTTTTTAAAACAATGTTTGGGATTTTTTTTTCACCACTTAGATAAAAAAAGGAACCTAGACATGTTTGGTGTCTATGAACTCGTTATAGGAATAAAATGGCGTGCACTCCGTATATAGTTAGATACTGTAGGTGCTGGCTGAACGTGGATGATCCAATCAAAAAGTCATAGGTTGAAGAAAACAGCCGCATTCAAGTTTTGAATTTTTGGATGCATAACAAGAGCAGAAATTTATTCAGGTCACCGCAATATTAGCAAACGGGAGAGGGTCTCCGTGGTAGGTATAAGGTAGGTAACGTTTCGACCCCAGTAATGGGTCTTTGTCAAACCTCACTAGAAAGCAAGTATATACATAATTAGAGGCGGGGTAAAGTTACAGGAAAAAAAAAAAATGTGAAGAAATACACGGAACCATACAATTTTGTGGTTGTGGCCTATACAAGTAATATATACAAATATTTACAATCATTATACAAAATTATACAGAAATAATAAACAATAAACAAGCCCACGTTGATATGTTTGTAGGAGCGTCATTGAGGGCAGACTATATAATACATTGTGAGGGAGCGAATGGGAGGACTGGCAAAGGGCGTAAAATTACATAGAAATTACATAGAAATGCAATACAATTGAGGAGTGTACACATCACATAACTGACCTTATGAGAAGATAGAAAAACGGAGCTGGAATAGGAGAATCTGATGAGTTTCCCAGTGTAGACTGTGGAGGAAGGGATAGGAAAAAATGAGAGATAGTTGCAGCTGCATAATAAGGAAGGGAAAATGGGGCATACCTATAGCATATTCCTATTCCAGCTCCGTTTTTCTATCTTCTCATAAGGTCAGTTATGTGATGTGTATACTCCTCAATTGTATTGCATTTCTATGTAATTTTACGCCCTTTGCCAGTCCTCCCGTTCGCTCCCTCAAAATGCATTATATAGTCTGCCCTCAATGACGCTCCTACAAACATATCAACGTGGACTTGTTTATTGATTATTATTTCTGTATAATTTTGTATAATGATAGTAAATATTTGTATATATTACTTGTATAGGCCACAACCACAAAAATGTATAGTTTTGTGTATTTCTTCACATGTTTGTTTATTTTTTCTTGTTTTCTGTAACTTTACCCCGCCTCTAATTATGTATATACTTGCTTTCTAGTGAGGACCCATTACAGGGGTTGAAACGTTACCTACCTTATACCTACCACGGAGACCCTCTCCCGTTTGCCTATTATTGTGGTGAACTGAATACATTTCTGCTCTTGTTATGCATCCAAAAATTCAAAACGTGAGTGCGGCTGTTTTCTTGAACCTATGAACTCGTTATGATCTGGAGAATCATAATGGCAGGTCAGTTTTAGCCTTTAGTGAACCAAGTAAAAAAGCCAAACAAAAAACAAGTGTGGGATTGCACTTTTTTGCAATTTCACCGCTCTTGAATTTTTTTTTTGTCTGTTTTCTAGTACATGACATCGTAAAACCAATGATGTCTTTCAAAAGTACAACTTTTGCCACAAAAATAAAGCCCTCATACAGCCATGTTGATGGAAAAATAAAAAAGTTATGGCTCTGGGAAGAAGGGGAGCGAAAAACGAAAATGCAAAAAGGAAAATATCTCCCGGGGGTTAAGGGCAAGAATTAAAAGTTTGAAAGATTTTTAAATTTTCTACAAATTTAATTTTTTTTTCATAAATAAATGCAAGTCTTATCTAACAAAAATTACTAATATCATGAAGTGCAATATGTCACGAAAAAAATATTTATGAGAATCGAAGGATCCGTTGAAGTGTTCCAGAGTTATTGCCAAATAAAGTGAAGCTGGTCAGAATTGTAAAATTTGGCCTGGTCAGGAAGTTGAAAACAGGCCTGGGATGTGAAAAGGTTAATACAGCCACGTTCACACATTCAGTATCTGTTCCACTCCTGATTTTGGCTTCCAATCAGAAGAAAAGTATAATAGAAACACGTCACCACTTCTGCTTTTTTTCAACCACTTCTGGCTTTCAAATGCTGATGTAAAATACTGAACGTGTGGATGTGGCCTTAAAATGGTGAAAGTGGTGAAAGATCACCTTTATGTATACAGTGCTTTATCCTTGCCTAATGCAGACACATGATTCAATTTAGATTCAATTTTTTTTTATTTTCCGTAAGACAATTCTTGATGTAACTTACCGTATTTTCCGGCGTATAAGACGACTGGGAGTATAAGACGACCCCCCAACTTTTCCAGTTAAAATATAAAATCTTAAAAATCGGGGATCTTCTTATACGCCGTATGTCATCTTATACGGCCGGTGACTAATGTGCCTTTTTTTTGGGGGGGAGTGGTCCCGATGACGGAGGGGGCGTCTCACAGGGAAGTGTGAGTATGCCCCATTACCTCATATTATAGCTGCAGCGTCAGTGTGGGGTGCTGGGAAGCGGCGGCGGCGGCTGCTCCTTTGTGCCGCGTGGGTGCTGTGGGGCGGCGGTTCCTTTTGGTACAGCGTCGTGGCTCTGTGCTGTGGGGCGGCAGCGGTGGCGTATCTTCAGGGAGAGTCAGTCGGGGCTCCTCCGGCATCTTCCGAAATCCCGGAGGCGCCGGCAGCTCTATTGCTGCGATGCGGTGGCCTCCGGGAAAATGGCCGCTGGGGGCGGCGCAGGCTCAGATTCAGATCTCGTCCCGAGATATCGGGAGATGAGATCTGAATCTGAGCCTGCGCCGCCCCCAGCGGCCATTTTCCCGGAGGCCACCGCATCGCAGCAATGGAGCTGCCGGCGCCTCCGGGATTTCGGGAGATGCCGGAGGAGCCCCGACTGACTCTCCCTGAAGATACGCCGCCGCTGCCGCCCCACAGCACAGAGCCACGACGCTGTACCAAAAGGAACCGCCGCCCCATAGCACCCCACGCTGACGCTGCAGCTATAATATGAGGTAATGGGGCATACTCACACTTCCCTGTGAGACGCCCCCTCCGTCATCGGGACCACTCCCCCCCACCCACCATAGATACCCGGCGTATAAGACGACCCCCGACTTTTAAGAAGATTTTCAGGGGTTAAAAAGTCGTCTTATACGCCGGAAAATACGGTAAGTCAAAACAAAAGAAGTTAATAAGTTGAACATTTTTTATTTTGAATTAAAATTTACATAACAATGTTGCATTTTTTTATATGTGGAATTGATATAGATGGCATCAGATTTTTGTCTGGCTGATGTAGTAATATACATTACGGGGAAAAAACCTTTGTCACTGATGATGTTAATATTGATTAAATGATGATGAGCGTACTGAGGGTAATTATGACTCTTCTAATAATTTTGGGGGCTGAAAAAAAGGGGATAATTAGTGGTTATATTTTGGAAACAGAGTAATCACAGATGCTATATATCATCATCGTAGCTTGGTGAGCAGTGATTCTTTATTCTTTTTATACAAAGGTAATAAGTAGACCAGACCAAGCCAGACACAGGAATATTAAGATGATGCCTATAGTATGGTGGTGCAAAACAATATATAGGATTTTTCTGCTTGTCTTGTCCTTTTTTCTTTTATTAGATTAGATTAGATTAGATTTCTTTTATTAGGTCCCTCAATAATCGGTCCAAGCTCTGGGCTCCCATTGATCAGTGGTAAATTAGAAGGTCCTGCAGAGATGGATGTACTGTACTTATTGTAGCCACTGTGATAGTAGCACTAAATAAGAGCCAGAGCCACCATCTTTATTATTCAGTAAGCCCTTGTTGAGTATTTTGAAAATGTTTTTATTTTAGAATCTGTCAACCCTATTAGGGATTGTATCACCTTTTTCTTATCAATTAGCTGCTGATGCTGAGATTTTTTTTAATCAATGTTTTATTTGCGTTTTAGGTTTTTTTTTGGTTTTTTTTCTATTTACTGTGCATGGTTATGGGTTTGTATTTTTTTTTTCCATGAGTTGATGTTAAAGGGGCTGTAACAAGTTATTCTCTATCCATAGAATAAGGGATTTTTATTGCTTTTTAATCGCTGAGGATTAACCAACTGGGATCCCAATTCTAAGAACAGGGCTCTCTGGCACTGCTGCAGGTAGCCGAGTACATAGAGAATGAATGGAGTGCAATTTCACATAAGTGACTACTGCAGTGCTATGTTCTCAGGGTAGGTGGGTTTTCCACTGGTCAGACCCCAGTGATCAATAAGTTATCCACAATAATGATCTCTTTATTTATATAGGGCCAATATATTTCACAGCGCTTAATAGTTTTGCACACATTATCATCGCTATCCCCAATTTCCTATCAGTATGTCTTTGGAATGTGGGATGAAACCCACGCATACATCGAGAGAACATACAAACTCCTTGCAGATGTTGTCCTCATTGGGATTTGGACCCAGGACTCAAGCTTTTAAGGCCGCCCCCATTGATAGGGGATAAATTATTAACTTGGCATAATGGGTAGCATGGTGGCTCAGTGGTTAGCACTGTTGCTTTGTAACACTGAGGTTTAAATCCCACCAAGGACAACATCTGAAAGGAGTTTGTGGGAATGTTCCCACAGTCAGTAAACGCTGCTGGTTAGATGGTACATACATGCTCAGCGTCCAACCCACAGCGTCCTGATGTTAAAGCATAGTGGAGATGGGATTTCAAGAAATCCCATCTACACTATGTGTGCTGAGATGCCGGTGGATCACCCGAGGAGACGGACATGCGGTGCATCTTTCCAGACCGCAGCATGTCAATTTATCTTGTGGAGACGCTCAGTCTCCGCAAGATAAATCTCACCCATGCAATGTATAGGATGCGATGATTTCGCACGGTTCAATGAACACATGCGGAATCACCTGCGTTCAGAAGCAGTCAGTGCTTTGGACTCAGCGGACATGTGCTGCATCCATAGCGCTGCCGATTCCTGACCGTGGGCACGTTCCCTGTATGTTCTCCCCGTGCTTGCATGGGTTTCCTCCAGTTTCCTCCCACATGCCAAATACATACTGATAGGGAATTTAGATTTTGAGCCCCATCGGGGACAGTGATGATAAGGTCTGTAAAGCGCTGTGGAATTAATGGCGGTATATTAGTGAGTAAAATCAGACTAAACTCATGAACTGTATTCAGGCAAGTGCTTTACAACTACGAAGAGGGCTTTAGAAACTTTAGAGAACTATTGTGTGATCCTGTAAAAAACGCAGTAGAAATGTGCATTTTTGTTGCATTTTTTGTTAACACATTTTGATCTCAATTGAGAAAATATGACAGTAAAAATGGACATGTTGAATGATTTAATAAAATTCATCCACAGGTCCAAAATAAAAAATGGGGTAAGATTTGAGAAATCTCTCTATTTACTCCATTCATTTTGCTGTTAATGTCACATATTTTTCTCACTCATTAAAAAAAAACTGAACGATTTTTATAAGTGCTTTGGATCAGATTTTTAGAAAGGTAGAAAGAAAACCAAGAACTCTGGCAAATGTGGTGTATCAAAGATAACACTGGTCAACACAAAAAAAATCATCAGCAAAGGTGATATGTCTGGTTTGTCGATTTTGATGTGCTGGTTCAAAAATATGCTTAGTTTTACTCTATCACATAAAGTTTCTGAGATAGAAGTATTTTTGTTATTTCTGCATTTTTAATGTATGTGGTTTATCCTATGTTATTCCCATGTCTTTGCTTGTCTTACTTAACTTTAAATACAAGCTGCCTCTGTCATCTCTGGGGAAATATCTACAGAGTCGGTTGGCTCATTGCATTTTTTTTTAGTTTGTCACCACCATTGAACTGAACTTACTCTACTGTTTGATCTGATTTACAGGAGAAAAATGCCCTGACAGTGTATCAATCATCCGAACAGATTCTGCTATGTTTGTGGTTCTTTTACACCAAAAGGACAAGTGCATTTAATCACTCATGATATTAAAAAAAAATGTACAAGATGTACTTTGTGTCCACTTGGTGATCAAAACAAAAGATGGGCCCCTCATGTGATATGCTCAAGTTGTTCAAATGGTCTTCGTGACTGGATGAATATGAGGAAAGTGGCTATGCCATTTGCTGTTCCCATGATTTGGAGAGAACCATAAAATCATAGTGATGACTGCTACTTTTGTTTTGTCAAACTGAAGGGCTTTTCTACAAAGAACAAACATAAGATTAATTACCCGGAACTTGAATCTGCAATTAGGCCAGTTCCACATGATGGTATCTTGCCAGTTCCTCTACCACCATTGTCTGTTTGGATTGGATGAAAATTAAGTAGAATATGAAGACTATGGCGCTGAAGCTACTGGCGAAGACAGACATGGAGACCTCAAGTCAAGATGAGTATGTACCTGATGGAGCAGCCAGAAAGCTTTATTCAACATTAATTAAATGATCTCATCAGAGACCTTTCATTGTCAAAAGATAACGTTGAACTTCTTGCATCTAGGTTGAAACAGAAGAATCTTCTTCATGATGATGTCAATGTGTGTTAGTACCGAAAGAGAAGCAACACTTTAACACAATTTTTCACAGTTGATGGACCAATGGTGTACTGGAACAATGTGAATGGCCTCTTTGAAGGACTGAAGCAAGACTTTGAAGGACTGATGCAGATTGGCGATTGTTTATTGACTCATCCCAGAGAAGTTTGAAAGCAGTGATGCTTCACAATGGAAATGTGAAACCATCAATCCCTATTGCTCACTAAAAGAAAGCTATCAATATCTGTCAGTTGTTTTGGATCATATACAATATAAGCATCATCAATGGAATATCTGTGGAGATTTGAAAGTGATTGGTCTGCTAATGGGCATGCAAGGAGGTTTCTCAAAATATTGTTGCTTCTTGTGTTTATGGGACAGTAGAAATACAGTAGAACATTATGTTCGTTGTGATTGGGGACAGAGAAACATCTATGCTCCAGGCAGAGACAATGTTCAGCATAATCCTTTAGTTGCTCCAACAAAAATCTTTCTTCTTCCACTACATATAAAGTTGGGATTGATTAAAAACTTTGTCAAAGCCATGGCAAAGACAAAATCACAAGGGTTCCAGTACATTTCACAAAAATTCTCCAGCATTTCACCAGCAAAACTGAAGGAAGGGGTATTTATTGGTCCTCAGTAGTGTACTCATTGCTCGGGTTTTCCCAAGCACACTCGGGTGATGTCCGAGTATTTGTAAGTGTTTGGAGATTTCGTTTTTGTCACCTCAGCTGAATGATTTACGGCTACTTGCCAGGCTGAGTACATGTGGGGGTTGCCTGGTTGCTAGGAAATTCCCACATGTGTTCTGTCTAGCAGCTGTAAATCATTCAGCTGAGGTGACGAAAACTAAATCTCCGAGCACTAACAAATACTCGGAGATCACCAGAGCGTGCTCGGGAAAACCCAAGCAACAAGTATACTCGCTCATCACTAGTCCTCAGATCAGAGAGCGTTTGAGAGATGATGTGTTTGAAAGAACTCTAAATGATAAGGAATTGAGATCTTGGAAAAGCTTCAAGTGGATCTGTAAAACCTTCTTAGGAAAACAAAAATCTCCAGAATATGTTGAAGGTGTTGAGGAACTGCTAAATGCATACCAGTGTCTTGGATGTCGCATGTCTCTGAAACTGCACTTTTTGCATTCACATTTAGATTTCTTCCCTCGAAATCTTGGGGATGTAAGCGATGAACAAGGCGAGCGGTTTCACCAGGACATTAAAGTAATAGAACACTGCTACCAGGGTTTTTGGAATGACTCAATGATGGCAGATTACTGTTGGATGGAATATAGGGACAACCCTGAAAATATACATCAACGACCGTCTAATACCAAGGACTTTTAATTTCTGCTCATATTTTGGTTTCTATTTTGCATGTGAAATTATTTTGGTTCAATAAAAACTGGTTTGTAAGGTTAAGCATTTTTTTCTGATATGTAGATTACTGATTTCTTAATGTAGTCAGTATATTTCCCATACCTTATAATTATGATGCTGCTCCATGGAAACTATATATGCTACAGAAAAACTATATACATTTTTGAAATCAGGGCAAAAAGATGATTCAGAAAAGCACAAAGTCACCAATGATGATTACTAAATATATATTTTTTGTAGACCTGTGTAATATAGCGACATTTTAGACTCCATCACTCGCCTTTATTACACTTCATGAATACTGATCATGGAGTCAAAACTTTATTTTTCTAGAGTACTTGCTAAATAAAAATTTACTGCGGTTTCTTTAGCCTTTTTTGCATTTTTCATGAGGCTGGTGGACTTAAGCCAGACAACCCTCCACTGATATTGGTACCTGGATATACCTAATGCTTTTTATATTTTTTGGGGATCAGATTTTCATCAGTGTGTCACCTTTTACCATCCATAATCAACAATTGTCTCAAATAAAAACAAATTAATTGCAAAGCTTCTACTACCCATTACATTGTTAAAAACGGACAGCACACAGATGGCATCTATACGAAGTCTGGGATTTTCACAGACCCATAGACTAGTATTGATGATTATGATATTTGTCTCAGATCAAAAATCGATATGTCTCTGTGATTTGTTTTCTTGTCTTGCTTTTTTTCATTAAAAATAAAACTCAGACCTATCAGCTGCAACATATAAAGGGGAAATGTTTCATCCGTAAAATTGATGAAACGTGCATGAAAAACTGATGTCTGAATGAGGTATTGCGGTAAAATGCTGCTTTTATTAACTCCTTTCTGACATGGGACGTACTATCCCGTCGAGGTGGGGTGGGCCCCCATGACCACGGACGGGATAGTATGTCCAGCGCGATCGGCGGCGCTCACGGGGGGAGCGTCGCCGATCGCGGCCGGGTGTCAGCTGTTTATCGCAGCTGACATCCGGCACTATGTGCCAGGAGCGGTTACGGACCGCCCCCGGCACATTAACCCCTGGCACACCGCGATCAAAGATGATCGCGATGTGCCGGCGGTATAGGGAAGCTTCCCGCAGGGAGGGGGCTCCCTGTGGGCTTCCCTGAGCCCCCCGCAGCAACGCGATGTGATCGCGTTGCTGCGAGGGTCTCACCTCCCTCCCTGCTTCCTCCAGCCCCGGATCCAAGATGGCCGCGGATCCGGGTCCTGAAGGGAGGGAGGTGGCTTCACAGAGCCTGCTCAGAGCAGGCACTGTGAAGGCTGCAGCGCTGCATGTCAGATCAGTGATCTGACAGAGTGCTGTGCACACTGTCAGATCACTGATCTGTGATGTCCTCCCCTGGGACAATGTAAAAAAGTTAAAAAAAAAATTTTCAAAATGTGTAAAAAAAAATAAAAAAAAATATTCCTAAATAATGAAAAAAAAAAAAAAATATTATTCCCCTAAATACATTTCTTTATCTAAATAAAAAAAAAAAAACAATAAAAGTACACATATTTAGTATCGCCGCGTCCGTAACGACCCGACCTATAAAACTGGCCCACTAGTTAACCCCTTCAGTAAACACCGTAAGAAAAAAAAAGAGGCAAAAAACAACGCTTTATTATCATACCGCCGAACAAAAAGTGGAATAACACGCGATCAAAAAGACAGATATAAATAACCATGGTACCGCTGAAAGCGTCATCTTGTCCCGCAAAAAACGAGCCGCCATACAGCATCATCAGCAAAAAAAAAAAAAAAGTTATAGTCCTGAGAATAAAGCGATGCAAAAATAATTATTTTTTCTATAAAATAGTTTTTATCGTATAAAAGCGCCAAAACATAAAAAAATGATATAAATGAGGTGTCGCTGTAATCGTACTGACCCGAAGAATAAAACTGCTTTATCAATTTTACCAAACGCGGAACGGGTTAAACGCCTCCCCCAAAAGAAATTCATGAATAGCTGGTTTTTGGTCATTCTGCCTCGCAAAAATCGGAATAAAAAGCGATCAAAAAATGTAACGTGCCCGAAAATGTTACCAATAAAAACGTCAACTCGTCCCGCAAAAAACAAGACCTCACATGACTCTGTGGACCAAAATATGGAAAAATTATAGCTCTCAAAATGTGGTAACGCAAAAAATAGTGTGTGACGGCTGCCAGTCATAAAAATCCGCTAAAAAACCCGCTATAAAAGTAAATCAAACCCCCCTTCATCACCCCTTTAGTTAGGGAAAAATTAAAAAAATGTATTTATTTCCATTTTTCCATTAGGGCTAGGGCTAGGGTTTGGGCTAGGGTTAGGGTTAGGGCTAGGGTTAAGGCTACAGTTAGGGTTGGGGCTAAAGTTAGGGTTAGGGCTATGGTTAGGGCTACAGTTTGGGTTGGGGCTAAAGTTAGGGTTGGGGCTAGGGTTAAGGCTACAGTTAGGGTTGGGGCTAAAGTTACGGTTAGGGTTTAGATTACATTTACAGTTGAGAATAGGGTTGGGATTAGGGTTAGGTGTGTGTCAGGGTTAGAGGTGTGGTTAGGGTTACTGTTGGGATTAGGGTTAGGGGTGTGTTTGGTTTAGGGTTTCAGTTATAATTGGAGGGTTTCCACTGTTTAGGCACATCAGGGGCTCTCCAAACGCGACATGGCGTCCGATCTCAATTTCAGCCAATTCTGCGTTGAAAAAGTAAAACAGTGCTCCTTCCCTTCCGAGCTCTCCCGTGTGCCCAAACAGGGGTTTACCTCAACATATGGGGTATCAGCGTACTCAGGACAAATAGGACAACAACTTTTGGGGTCCAATTTCTCCTGTTACCCTTGGGAAAATACAAAACTGGGGGCTAAAAAATAATTTTTGTGGGAAAAAAAAAGATTTTTTATTTTCACGGCTCTGCGTTATAAACTGTAGTGAAACACTTGGGGGTTCAAAGTTCTCACAACACATCTAGATAAGTTCCATGGGGGTCTAGTTTCCAATATGGGGTCACTTGTGGGGGATTTCTACTGTTTAGGTACATTAGGGGTTCTGCAAACGCAATGTGACGCCTGCAGACCATTCCATCTAAGGCTACGTTCACACTAGCGTTGTGCGCCGCTGCGTCGGCGACGCGACGCACAACGCACCGAAAAACGCGTGCAAACGCACGCAAAAACACTGCGTTTTTCGACGCGTGCGTCGTTTTTTGACGAAAATCGGACGCAAGAAAAATGCAACTTGTTGCGTTTTCTTGGTCCGACGCTAGCATCAAAAAAGACGCACGTGTCGGAAAACGCAACAAGGAAAAACGCATGCGTCCCCCATGTTAAACATAGGGGCGCATGACGTGTGCGTCGCCGCTGCGTCGCCCGACGCTAGCGCTACGCACACTAGCCGAACGCTAGTGTGAACGTAGCCTAAGTCTGCATTCTAAATGGCACTCCTTCCCTTCCGAGCCCTCCCATGCGCCCAAACAGTGGTTCCCCCCAACATATGGGGTATCAGCGTACTCAGGACAAATTGGACAACAACTTTTGGGGTCAAATTTCTCCTCTTACCCTCGGGAAAATACAAAACTGGGGGCTAAAAAATAATTTTTGGGGGAAAGATTTTTTTTTTTCAATTTTCACGGCTCTGCGTTACAAACTGTAGTGAAACACTTGGGGGTTCAAAGCTCTCACAACACATCTAGATGAGTTCCTGAGGGGGTCTAGTTTCCAAAATGGTGTCACTTGTGGGGGGTTTCTACTGTTTCGGTACATTAGGGGCTCTGCAAATGCAATGTGACACCTGCAGACCATTCCATCTAAGTCTGCATTCAAATGGCACTCCTTCCCTTCCGAACCCTCCCATGCGCCCAAACAGTGGTTCCCCCCACATATGGTGTATCATCGCACTCAGGACAAATTGGGCAACAAATTTTGGGGTCCACTTTCTCCTGTTACCCTCGGGAAAATACAAAACTGGGGGCTAAAAAAACAATTTTTGTGGGAAAAATTTTTTGTTTTGTTTTTACGGCTCTGCATTATAAACTTCTGTGAAGCACTTGGTGGGTCAGAGTGCTCACCACACATCTAGATAAGTTCCTTAGGGGGTCTACTTTCCAAAATGGTGTCACTTGTGGGGGGTTTCAATGTTTAGGCACATCAGTGGCTCTCCAAACGCAACATGGCGTCCCATCTCAATTCCTGTCAATTTTGCATTGAAAAGTCAAATGGCGCTCCTTCCCTTCCGAGCTCTCCCATCCGCCCAAACAGTGGTTTACCCCCACATATGGGGTATCAGCGTACTCAGGACAAATTGTACAACAACTTTTGGGGTCCAATTTCTTCTCTTACCCTTGGGAAAATAAAAAATTGGGGGCGGAAAATTAATTTTTGTGAAAAAATATGATTTTTTATTTTTACGGTTCTACATTATAAACTTCTGTGAAGCACTTGGTGGGTCAAAGTGCTCATCACACATCTAGATAAGTTCCTTAAGGGGTCTACTTTCCAAAATGGTGTCACTTGTGGGGGGTTTCAATGTTTAGGCACATCAGGGGCTCTCCAAACGAAACATGGCGTCCCATCTCAATTCCAGTCAAGTTTGCATTGAAAAGTCAAATGGCGCTCCTTCGCTTCCGAGCTCTGCCATGCGCCCAAACAGTGGTTTACCCCCACATGTGGGGTATTGTCGTGCTCAGGACAAATTGTACAACAATGTTTATGGTCTATTTTCTCCTGTTACCCTTGGTAAAATTTAACAAATTGGAGCTGAATTAAATGTTTTGTGAAAAAAAGTTAAATGTTCATTTTTATTTAAACATTCAAAAAATTCCTGTGAAGCACCAGAAGGGTTAATAAACTTCTTGAATATGGTTTTGAGCACCTTGAGGGGTGTAGTTTTTAGAATGGTGTCACACTTGGGTATTTTCTATCATATAGACCCCTCAAAATGACTTCAAATGAGATGTGGTCCCTAAAATAAAATGGTGTTGTAGAAATGAGAAATTGCTGGTCAACTTTTAACCCTTATAACTCCCTAACAAAAAAAAATTTTGGTTCCAAAATTGTGCTGATGTAAAGTAGACATGTGGGAAATGTTACTTATTAAGTATTTTGTGTGACATATCTCTGTGATTTAATTGCATAAAAATTCAAAGTTGGAAAATTGCGAAATTTTCAAAATTTTCGCCATATTTCCGTTTTTTTCACAAATAAACGCAGGTACTATCAAAGAATTTTTACCATTGTCATGAAGTACAATATGTCATGAGAAAACAATGTCAGAATCACTGGGATCCGTTGAAGCGTTCCAGAGTTATAACCTCACAAATGGACAGTGGTCAGAATTGTAAAAATTGGCCCGGTCATTAACGTGCAAACCACCCTTGGGGGTAAAGGGGTTAAACACATGAGAAAAGCATCAAAACCTGTAAGTGTGAACAAGCCCTAACATTTCAAGAATTTTTTTTTATCTATATATAAAAAAAAATCACCTGAAGGTCTTAATAGACTTAATGTGAATCTTGGTTTAAACAATAGGTCAACATTATTTTTAAAGCATTCATTTCGTTTTAAGAAATTGTTAGTGACATCAATGGTAAATTCTTCAAGTAGTAAAAGTTGTCCTTTGTGAACAGACAATAGTTCACACTGTAAGAGCTTTGAAATCTCCGTTTTAGATGTTTCAAACACTTTTACAAATGTTTTATTGATTTCTTTTAAGCTGCGGAGTGGCATTTAAGCCAAAATGTAGATTTCGGTGAGCTTCTTTACATATGTTAAAAAAGCTCTTTTTCTCTATGTACCTACGCTATTTATGTATCACAAGAGGTTTCTCCTTTTATTCATCCCTCCTGCTATTACATATTTTAAAAGATGTTCTGAATTGCACAAAGACATGATATAGAAGTGCATTATTCAAAATTACATTACTTCATTTATCCTGTTAATATTTTATAAACGTTAATGAGTCGGCTTGATGGGGTCCACACTGTTGTATATGAATGCTTGTAACATGTGAAGATGGGAAAGAGATGAGCGTCAGATCTGTGGTGGTCCGACCCTCTACACTCCCGCAGAGCAGTTGCTTGAAGGAGAAGTGGCGCTATGAGCGCGCACAGGAATATACAGCATCCTTTTGTATAGAGTAAATGTTGTTGCCACTTCACACAGGTTTATCATGGGGTTCTCAAGAGTAGAACCTCTCATTGGTCTGATATTGGGTGGGCCCTTCATTTTATATAACTGGAGACCCTACTGTGTTGTATGGTGTAAACAGAAAAAAATAAATTATGATTGTTGGCCTTAATTTGTTGAACACTTTGAGCTAGTATTTGTTTAATGTTGCACTTGTTTGGCTATTTTTTATTTTTTTTCATTTTGATCTGCTGGAACATAGCTAGGTAGTCATTGCATCAGACTGCTGCTCTTTCTTCCCCTGCAGT
Organism: Ranitomeya imitator; assembly: GCF_032444005.1. NCBI lineage: Eukaryota > Metazoa > Chordata > Amphibia > Anura > Dendrobatidae > Ranitomeya > Ranitomeya imitator. The sequence continues at coordinate 154,781,503 of NC_091282.1, read as the reverse complement.
TCTGGCATTGTACCTTGATTAGCTATAACACAAGTCTATTACATCTGGTTTAGAGCAGTCTAATCTAAACACTTGGAATGGTCAGGCGTAAGTTGAGGATAAACATAGTTATTGGTTAGTCTTTAGTTGAGTGTACACATTGGATTTCTTTTCTGTCCTCAGTTGATGATAAACACGATCATTGGTCAGCCCTGAATCGAGTGTGAACACTGATTGGTCAAACTGCATTCCAGTGTAAACATGGTGATTGGTCACTCCTCAATCAAGTGTTAACATGGTGATTGGTGAGTCCTCAATTGAGTGTAAACACGGATTGGTCAAACATCAATTGAGTGTAAACATGGTGATTGGTCAGTCCTCACTTAAGCATAAACATTATTACAAGTCCTTCCTGTTTATTTCTTATTTGTCAGTTGAGTGTTCCTTTTTTATTTTAATTATTTTATTTCTAAATAGAAGCTAACTGTAAATTTTTAATGTGGCAACCGGAAAGTATCGTTTTGACCTTTTATAACAGCAGCCATATCTGGAGCCACAATCCCTGTATTGTGAATTTATTTATACATTTCTGTACTGTAAGCCAGTTTAAAACATTCTATAATCTGATAATTGGTATATAATATATTAGTGTATAGGCTCTTCATCCCGAAAATGAGGTGCTCCCTCGCACCCTGTAGTGTTCTGCAATTCTATTGCAGTTATGAACTGCCAGGATGAATTATTTTCTATTAGGAAACTTTTATCAACTGTCATTTTTTTTTCTATTTTGTTACTTAACTTTGGTATAAAACACAATAAATAAGGGGGAAAAAAACTTGGATTTCAGAAACTACCATCATTTTTGCCTGTACCTGAGTACATCCCGGTTTATTCCTGGCTTTGCCTACCTTTGGTCCCTGAGTAGTCCAAACCAATCCTTTCTTGAGAGCTTCCGTAATACAATGCACTTGTGATTTAATTAGGGCCACTACATCAGTACTTGTCACAGGTGTTTGAACTCTAGAAATCCCGAAGACATGACCTCTTGTAGGGGTTCTTGCCTTGGGATCATTTATACAGTGCAACATTGAATATTTCCGTCTGATATAGTCAGGATCAGAATCCACTGATAAAGCATAACTTAATGTTTAATATCAGGAAAGCTTTCCAAGGAGGAAATTCATTACCCTGGCTGAAAACATAATATTTTTTAAAGCTGGATACTAAAATACCCATTAAAAGTTGTTAACACAGCAGTTGACAGCATTGGGCAAGTGCAAAGTGAATGTTTTGAAATAAATAGCACTTGGTTGACCCGAAATGTCAAAGCTCTAGATAAGGTTGTGTGTTTGTCATTATATCTAACATGTTTTACGGATTCCTTGGGGAATGGAGGAAGATACAATTTCACCTTTTCTGTGCCAAAACATTTTAATTATATCTTCTTCCACGTAGAGCGGTTCAGTAACCAAGGAGCTGACATTGATGCATGTGTTGATAAAGCTGCAAACATTCAAAATGAGATTAACAAAGATTTTGAAGAAGGGGTGACAGCTAATTTTGCACAGTGTTCCGCATCTAATTCCAACCAATATATTGATCTAATATTTATAATGTTTATCATCCTAAGGGAAATTAACAGTGTTTTGTGCTTTGTATGCCTGCATGCATAAAACACAAATTATTACAGGATTTTGAAATTCTTTTAATCTTTAGTCATTGTAGTAAATTTCCTCCAACCATGTTTATGGCATCGTGGATTGAAGAGCGCAAAATGTTTGGAGGAATGAGCAGAATTTTTTTTTTCGTGGGGGAAACTGCTGTGTGTTTAATTATAATGTCCGGCTTCAGACGGGCATATTTCACAGTCTGAGGACTGAAGGCAATGCTCAGACTAACCTCGGATCTCCTGAAGCCTACAGAAATAATTGTGTGGTTGAAGCTGTAATTTCAGATCTTGAGACCAGTGGTCAGTCCAAGCATTGTGGTCTGAATACAGGCTGTGAAACACATCGATCTGAACCCATTCTTAAAGGGCGTCTCATGGCGCAGAATGACCTATGTAATGCATCTTTTTACACCCTTGTGTTTGCCAAACATTTAAAAGGACTATCAGCACAGAATGACTGTTCAAGCCAAGTACAGGCGCTTGGTGCACGAAGGCTTAGCCAATCATTTAACTACACCTTCCCACCTGCTTGTTTTCCATCTATTTCCACCCTCCTTAGCCAAAGACGTCAATCTAAGAAGAGGTGGAGGAATTGGGGGAAAACAAGCAGGTGGGAAGGTGTATATAAATTATTGTGCATGCCTTTAGGCACTGAGCGCCTGTACTTGGTTGTCGCTGCTGACAGAGTCCCTTTAAACACACCTTTCCATCTCCTTGTTTTATATCTATCTAAGGCCTTCTGTGGATCTGTCAACCAAAAAAAGAAGGGGGTTGAGATAAGGGAAAAACATAGGCATTAAGGTGCGCTTTAAATGTTTGACTGAACCAAAAGTGCAAAAAAATGTCTGTACTTGGCTTGAAGAGTCATTCTGTGCTGACAGTCCATATACAGGGTTTGGCCCTGATTGTCTCTGCAGGAGCGCACTGCTTCCCAGCTAGCTGACTTCCTGATGGCTGAGTGGCAGGTGCTTCTGCATGATTGACAGTTCAGGCCAGCAACATCATCGTACTGCTAGTGCGAACCTTTTATATGCTGATGGTGCTATACGAGGCATTTTTGACTCTGCGGCAATGGGAATGACAAGCAAATAATGGGGAGTTATGTTTTTACAAGCATTTTGCAATTTTACTCATCTAAGAATATGGGAATAACACTTTAAAAAAAAAAAAGTCTCCCAAAAAGCAAAATTCTCAGTTAACCAAGAGTAATTGAATTTAATTGCGGGATTTTTTTTTTTCCTTTTAGCCCATTTTTCCCTTAAATGGACTGTTAATGTTAGCATCCCATATGCTAATATAAGACTAAATTGACAACTGGATGGTCTCTATTGCTCAATGCCAAGGAGACTTGAACCAAATCTGCTGTGATATTGTCCCATTAGTGTGGCGGTTCTCCGTGTGACTTTAGCAGTGTGATCCCATAGTATAGATCCAGCTAATTAACCATTGCGTAACCAGGACAAAAAAATGTGTGGCAAATTATTGTTAAGCTATGACCTCTTAGTGACAGAGGCAATTTGGTACTTCATGATCGGGCCAATCTTTACAATTCTTACCACTGTCACTTTATGAGGTTATAGCTCTGGAACGCTTCAACGGATCCCACTGATTCTCAGAACGTTTTTCGTGTCATATTGTACTTCATCTTAGTGGTAAAATTTCTGCAATATGACGTTTATGAAAAAAATGGAAATTTGGAAAATTTTGCAATTTTCAAACTTTACATTTTTGTGCCCTTTAATCAGTTATATCACACAAAAAAAGTTAATAAATAACATTTCCCGCATGTCTTTGTTACATCAGCACAATTTTGGATCATCATTTTTTTTTGTTAGGAAGTTATAAGGGTTAAAAGTTGATCTGTCATTTATAATTTTTCCAACAACGTTTACAAAACAATTTATTTTAGGGACCACCCTAACTCTAGCTCTAACCCTAGCCCCAACCCTAGCCCCAACCCTAACTGTAGCTCTAGCCCCAACCCTAGCACTATCCTCAACCCTAACCCTAGCCCCAATTTAACCCTAACTGCAAAGAATGGAAAAAAATAAATTTTTAAAATTTTATTATTTTACCTATCTAAGGGGGTGATAAAGTGGGGTTTGATTTACTATTTATTTTATTTTGATCACTGTCTATTACCGTGATCAACATGAACCAATAGGAGAAATCTATTGTTGCCAGGTGCCGGCCGGCGGGTGCACTGCGTATGCTAGATCATATCCGAGAGAAATGAATGGGAAATCTGACTTTTTTTTTTGTGATTGCCGTTTTTCTGTGAATAATAGTGATCACAACACTGGGGATGGTAAAAACTAACCCGAATCATGTTCTTTGGGGTCTCAGCTACGACTGGTAGGTGAGACCCTGGAGATTTTCCAAAGCTGGGGGGTTCAATAACCTTATTTCTCAGTACGGTTAAAAAGTGGCGCTGAGGAATAAGTACCCTTAACTGCCGCCGTTAATAGGCGTATCGGCGGTCGTTAAGGAGAAAAATTACCTGTGTGTGCGACTAACCTTGGTATATTCATTTTATACCATTTTGGAATCTTCTACATACTGCTTACCTATGTACATTATTCGCTTTGATGCTATCCAGTTATCACTGACAGTACCAGATCGGCACCAGCATCGTAATTGTGTGAAGTCACGTGTAAGGCTGCTTTCACACTGCATTTTGCCACCTGTTCGTTGCCTCTGTTGGGGCGGCTGAGAGCTGATGTTTTTAGCCTGGGGGATGTCAATATCCTTTGCCCCTTCCCAGGCTATTAATATCAGCCCGCAGCTGTCTGCCTAGCCTTTGCTGGTTCAATTTTATAGGGGGACCCAATGTCAATTTTTTTTCTGGGGTCTCCTTGTAAACTATCCAGTAAAGGCTAAGCAAACACCTGTGAGCTTATATTAATAGCCTGGGAACCTTTGGCAATTTTCTCCTTCCCACAATATTAACATAAGCCCTCAGCCATCGGCTTTCCCTCTGCTGGTTATTAAAATTTATGCGGGAGCCTACACAATTTAAAAAAAAAAAGTTTTTAAAAATAAACAGATATTGCGTTTCACGCATTTTTCTGACAGTTGCTTTTTTGTTACAGCATATGTAGGTTAATTATGTTAATGCTCCTACATAGGCTGATGTGTGTAGCTTTATTTAATATTAATGAGAGTATCTGGCTGAAATGGTTGAACTAGGAAATTACATCACAAATATATATATGCACCAAGAATTGCAGAAAGCTTGCAGACATTTCTGCAATCAAATACGCAATGTGCGCACATAGGCATATGGTCTATGGTGCTTTTCACATGTCAGTTTTTTTGCAGACCACGTCAGCAAAATAATCATGGCGACATGTCCGATATTGATTGGAGCCACACACACAAAATACCCATGCAAATGGATGTTTCCGCAAAAAATCACTAATGGCAACTTGATCCATCAGTGTGCAATTCTTGTGCTGTTCATTGTAACATTGTAGTGGGCAGGAGAAGCTTTACAATATATATTTTTTTTATGATTAGAAACACTGATCGTAAAATCTAAAACACTTGACAATGTGTTGAAAATTGCATTCAAAACGTTGATTAAGATTTGACCCTCACACCGTTTTTTTTTTTTTCATATAAAAAACTCACTGAAGATTGAATGAGATCTCACTAAGCATTCGGGCATTTACATGTCAGATCACATTTTACAGTATATAATAGCATAAATGTACTCATGGTAGAAAAATAATCAAGGATTCATGCATTTAGGAATAACTAAAAATGGCACACAAAGTGCAAAATGCTTCACCGTAATGAGGTAGGAAAAATTTGCAAGGCATGTTAGGCATTTTTCCTCTCTTTACTCCACGACTGGCCTAAAATTTTGTTTTTCTATTCATTTTTAAAACTATTGAAATAGTTAGCCAAAAGAACTCCAAACTCAAAAAAAACATTTGGCACACACCAGGGACTACACTTTTTTTGTGTAATATTCGTTCCGTTTCCATAGGTGTTTTTAATCGGCGTTTCATTAGAGTAGAGTTTTATCAGAATTTCATCATTTTTAATTTGAAGAAATATACAACAATGCAAGTTTCTACAGCTTCTTATATCAAACCGCTAATGAAAAATGGACTTTATACAGATGTCATCCTAGTGCTATCTGATTTTTTTTTTTTTCATGAATCCATAGACTGATCCAAAACTGGGATCAAAATCCGACGTTTTTTCTTTCATTTTGTGCGTACTACTCAGTCCGTGAAAGTACACGATCATGTGAACAGCCCTATAGGCTGTAATGTGTACGAGTGCTATGCATGCTAAACGCTAATAGAACTTGTACAAGAAAATCTGATGTCTTAATGAGCCCTAAAAATAAAAACAAGTGCAGTAAAAAAAATTAGTTTGTCATACAGTAATCTGAAAATCCACCACTGGTTGGCCACACAGAACTACAAAATAATCTTAAAATTCACAGGAGTAGGAACTGGCTGAGCAGAAAAAAAAACAAATTAAAATCAATTGAAAAAGGAAAGTGGCATATTGCACTTTAATTTACAATCATAGTATGTGATAACCTGACCAATCAGATCTGTTTATAATGACTGTGTTTATCCAAGCGATACATACGCCCCGCCATGCACCATTCAATTATGGAATGCAACCTCTGGACCAACTAAGGGTCTCCAGATTGAGCTCAACATCTCCATATGCAAAAATAAAGCTATTAAGTTTAGGTCAGGAAACTCTCGGACGGTTCAGACATTGTGATGTGTGTAACTAGCAGTAATGGAATTTGAAAAGATGACAAACAGGTGTAGCAAAGATGATTTTGGACTTGAAGCTGAACTTGATTTGGTTTATGTGCCAAGTGTTCTTGTGTAAAGCTATAGATAATGCACATGGTGATATCACAGGGGTAAACTCTTCTCTGCCGAATCTTACAAAGCTCCCTGCGCTGCATTTATATACGTGAAATAAACTGCTCGCGATTGTTCTGTGATTCGTTTTGTAAATAAAAATACATTGCCTCTATAAAACTATAGGGTTTTACTGTCAGGCGAATTACTCCAGATTGTTGTAAAGCCTATTCATCACACAAATAAAATCAAACAGTGTTAAGTTAACGGAGGCCGTATTTAGCTGTTTTCTATAAAAGTGCTTCATTCTGCCTGAAAACTGAGTAAATGACAGCAATTTCTTGTATTACTTACCCCCCCTTTTGCAAATCAGACTAGCAAATTTTCCTGTCTCTTGTTATTTTCATAGCAAGAACCATATTTTCCCTGTCTTATGTGATGTCTTTTGAGCCCATGTCAATGTATTCCCCTTCTATTCACCCCTTTCTTTGAAGGCAGCTGACACGTTCTTCGCTTTGCTTTTTGTCTGCAAAATTTTTCGTATTCATTTTCTTCCCCCCCCCACCCCCTCGCCTCTTTCAATCCACTCACTTGTCCATCTGCTTTCACTTTTGTTTGCTTGAGCCGGTCTCTCATCCCAACTTGATAATGAGGAATGCAGTGTGACCCTGACCTCCATCAGCCCGGGTCTAACCTCCTGACACAGTGACATAACCTATGACCCTCTACTTGACAGCTTGATTAATTACCTTGTGTTATGATTTATGAGTAAGTGCTATGCAAAAATAATAGACAACAGGTGGTCCTTTAAAAACGGTTTGGGCCATATTTTCTTTGCGTGATTATTACTTTTTTTTTTCCGTTCTGCAAGTGTTTGAAGATGGGAATTTTCTAGGACAATGTGGGATTGGCAGCAAAGGAAGGATTCTTGTAGCGGTGGAATTCATGGAGGGAGCTAAGATGCAGCTTGGCTCGAAAATGCTATGTGGGGAACAGTTGCCAAAATGTATACAAAACACAGGCCATTGGCATTTTTCTTTCATTTCTATCCCAGGTCACATCTTCAGAAAATTGGCCAAATAAAAAGGGCTTAAGCGCTTGTCTTCACAGTTATGTTTGCTTTTAGGGCTTCTGATTGGTTGCTAGGGGCTCAGCTTAGCGGTCATAGGACCTTCTGATTCATCAGCGACATGTATAGGGCATTATTCTATGGATTTCCATAGAGAATGATGTACACTATTCAGCTGTCTAGCGTGTAGCAATGCGTCGGCCTGTTGACTGCTTTAGACTTGTAATGCAGGGAAATAGATGCACGTGATTGATACGTATATGGAAAGTTTGATTAAACTTTTTTTCACATTTTATGTGCAGGTTGGCCATTATACATCAAGGTTTTCTGAAGAGCTAAAACTAAGCACTTCAATGTGGAAAGCACAAGGACAATTAATAAAAACACTACACTATACTAAAGACACGATAATTTGCACGACTTGCTGTCGCTATGTCAAGTCATGGATAAATAAGAGTTAAAGGAAGCAATAAATGATAAAAAGAAAGCTTAACCTACTTAAACCAAGAAGGTCAAAATGAAGCATTATATGGGGAAAAAATGTGTGAAAGTCAAAGGCAGCAAAGTCGAAGACAACAATTCATTGCCAAGGAAAGTAAAAATATTCGCTATGTAAATAATCGGAGACTTAGAAATGATAATGGGATAACATAAATGATATCCGATAAATGATCTGGGTGTAATGGTGGAGGAGGATGAGGGAGAAGCCAATCTTTTACATGCCTTCTGCTCTTTTGTATTGACATAGAAAACTCCAATGACAAGTGACAAACCTAAGGATCACCTGAATACTCCTCTAAATGGTACCTGCCTAAGCCGACAAGAAGGTCACCACAGCCTAAAGAAAAGTAAAATGGTCAAATCATAAGAGTTCTCGTAATCTAAATAGACAGACCATTATTTCTAATCTTTTAGGATTACATAATGATAGGGTCTGCACATAACAATTATGGTGCCAGTATTCATAAAGGGGTCAAAAAGTGAGCCTGAAAACTGTATACCTATAAGCTTAAAGAGGTAATCCAACTCCATTCACTTTTACATCGGGAAGTGAGAGGGGTCCGATGACCTCCCTTTTCCAGATATCAACAAGCACCAATATCATGCACCTATCCTATTCTAATGGCTAGCACTGGTGTCAATACATATGCAAGCAGCTGTCCTTTTCTAATGAATGGCAGATTGGTGATACCTGCTGCTCAAATATGCCAGTCAGTATATACAGGTGCATCTCATGATAGACCTTGGAAACTAAGGTCCCAGAGTCTGGAGGAAGAGTGGAGAGTAGTGATGAGCGAATATACTCGTTGCTCGGGGTTTTCCAGAGCACGTTCTGGTGATCTCCGAGTATTTGTTAGTGTTCGGAGATAAAGTTTTCCTTGCCGCAGCTAGATGATTTGCGACTACTAGACAGCTTGATTACATGTGGGGATTCCCTAGCAACCAGGCAACCCCCACATGTTCTTAGGCTGGTTAATGGCTGTAAATCAAGCAGCTTAATCAACAAAAGCTAAATCTCAGAGCAGTTACAATTACTCGGAGACCACCTGAGCATGCTCGGGGAAAACCTGAGCAACGAGTATATTCACTCATCACTAGTGGAGAGTAGTGGTGAGCGAGTGTACTTATTGCTCGGGTGACCTCCGAGTATTTGACTGCTCGGAGATTGTTCTCATCTCGGCAGCTGAATGATTTACAGCTACTAGCCTGCTTGATTACATGTGGGGATTCTCTAGCAACCAGGCAACCCCCACATGTACTTAGGCAGGCTACTAGCTGTAAATCATTCAGCTGCCACGATGAAAACTAAATCTCCGAGCAGTCATAAATACTCGGAGGTCACCCGAGCAATGAGTACACTTGCTCATCACTAGTGGAGAGGCCACACTCCAAGCTGCTAGAGGTCTAGTGTGAAGTTTCCAGAATCAGTGATGGTTTGGGGAGCCATTGTGAGAAGCTCCTGTACCTGTAGACATTGAATTTCCAACACCACTCACCAGATTATCCCTTTAACCTCTATTTTGGCTAAAATATATGAAGGTTTTCTTGCGGATGCTAACCTGGAGTGTCGCAATGATGGGGCGGCACGGTGGAGCAGTGGTTAGCACTGCAGCGCTGGAGTCCTGGGTTCAAATCCCACCAAGGACAACATCTGCAAAGAGTTTGTATGTTCTCTCCGTGTTTGCGTGGGTTTCCTCCGGGCACTGCGGTTTCCTCCCACATTCCAAAGACATACTGATAGGGAATTTAGATTGTGAGCCCCAAAGGGGACAGTGATGATAATGTGTGCAAACTGTAAAGCGCTGCGGAATATGTTAGCGCTATATAAAAAAATAAAGAATAAAGATTATCCTTTATAGCACTGCATCAGCTTATCTGATCAGCCTTTTTTAGGATATTTTAATTAACAACTGGTGTAGTATTAAAAAAACAAAAGGTAATTATTAAAGGCCATGGGATACAAGTTTGCAGTCACTCAGTGAGGCTTCTCCAATGTCTGGACTTGGAGCGAGTGGTCATGTGACCACAAGTATGCAATTTGTATACTTCTAGCCAGATTCCGACTAGACTGTGTCTGGCTTTCTCAATTCACATGTATTAAGTGAGGCAGCGCCCATCTAGTCGCCACATGAACACATGTATGCAGTCACGCTCCCGGCACTGGTGAATCCTCACAGCGTGCAGGGTGCGCGCTGTGAGGATTCACAACTCTGCATTTACATAGGCTACGAGTATGCAGTCACTCTACGGCTGTACACCCCCTATGATGGTGTTCCATGTTGATTTTTTTACACTGCTTACTTTCGCTACATCATAAACGACATGTCTGACAGTTCCAGCAAAGTCAATGGGATTTATAAAAATCTTACGCCTACTGTTTTTTTTTTTTTTTACCTAGCATAAACTGACCAGCAGGGTGTGTTTCGAATTTACATGTAAATTGCTCTGGTGGTCTTCGCTGAGTTTTTCACCATCTAAATGCTTTTGATGCATAAAATCCATCGGGTAAAAAATGCACATGATTTTTCAGTCACTTTCCATTGCAGAAATGCACTAAAATCACATGTAATCCGCACAGTGGCGCAGTGGTTAGCACTGCAGCCTTGCGGTGCTGGGGTCCTGGATTCAAATCCCACCAAGGACAACATCTGCAAGGAGTTTGTATATTCTCCCAGTGTTTGCGTGGGTTTCCTCCCTTGGCTTCCGGTTTCCTCCCTCACTCCAAAGACAATTCTGATAGGTAATTTATATTGTGAGCCCCAATGGGGACAGTGATAATGTATGTAAAGCGCTGCGGAATAAGATAGCGCTATATAAGCAAAGCATAATAAATAAATAAACAATACAAACACAATGAAGTATAAAAAAAACAAAGCTGCTTAATTCAAAGCATGACATCGCAATAATAGACAAAAGCCACAACGTCAAAAACACGGTAAAAGTGTCACGGAGTTACCGTGACAGAGCAGTACCAGGAGACTGCAGCGTCTGATGGCTCCTGCTTCACCACTGAGAAGAAGCACTTCTTCAGTGTATTAAATGTTTGTTTTCTTTCATCAGGACAGGGGTTAATTGGCCATGTGGTAATCCCTGCATTCAGCTGTGCTGGGTTAGCCACTCCTCTCTCTCCTATAAAAGCTAGGCCTTCAGGTTTTCACAACCAGCTCTACCCTCTAGTAGTGTTTCATCATCCATCCCCTGCAGACTGTGAGCCCTCGCGGGCAGGGTCCTCCCTCCTTATGTACCCGTGTGCCTTATTTGCTCATGTCTAATGTATTTGTCTATATTTGCCCCGTGTTCACATGTAAAGCGCCATGGAATAAATGGCGCTATAAAAATGTATAATAATAATAGATTCTTGTCTGAGATAGCACTTGCTAGATAGACCTGAAGAGTGAAGAGCTGGAGGAGTTTATTGTGGGACTGTTGCTTGGTTTGTACGCTTGAAAATTCCTCATCCTTACCGGCTTTATTTTCTTCTCTCGTTCTTCACACCCTGGTGAATACCTCTGTTATTTGTGAGAGTATATTTGTGTGAGTGAAATTTTCATTTACCCTTGTCTTTGCTCCCCTGTCTGTCGGGTTGGTGTACTGCGGTACACGGTAGGCCTCTCTTCCCCGGGTGGAGGAAGGGGACAGACGCAGGGCTGCAGTTAGGAGACAGGGCGATGGCGGAGGCCCCGGCATCCTCGTCATCTGAGGTATCCCAGGGAACAGGCTGAGTTAGGGCGCCCCATAGAGCTTGGGGCAGGAAAGGTGCCCCTGGTCCCAGTTTACTGGCCAGTCCTATCGTGACAAAAAGAGCATGAAGAAAAAAAAATGCAATAAAAAAACATTGCCAGTGATCTACGGTAATTTATATAATAGATGCAGAAATGCCACAAAAAATCTGCAACTTCAAATACCCTTAGACTTGGACTGTTGAACAACCAAATGAAATAACATTGGTCCGTGCTCTATTTTTACATGGATAGCACTCAGCCCAAAAATACATTTGTGTGAATTTACCCTAACCGAGATTTATCTGTAAATACTAATTCCTTCTGTCTGCGAAGAAGCGTACTTTGGTGTTTTTCAGGAGCAGAAAATATTCTCAAACAACAATGGCGGTATTAGGGTATGTTCACACGTAGTTTTTTTTAAGGCAGCCGCAAACAACGATTTCTTTTTTTATTACTAACTGCTTCAAGAAATGCCCCTTCTTTGAGGACTTTTTGAAGTAGATTTTCATTTTCTGAAGCAGTTTTGAAGTTTCTCAAGCATCTTGGAAGAGTGTTTTTTTTGTCTGTTTGTTTTTTTGCAACCTTTTGATTGGACAGTGTCTAGTTTGGAGCTTATTTCATCATAAGCCACTTCAAAGAAGTAGTTTTACCTAAACAAGCTGCATACACTACTAAATAGCTTTCTTAGACCTGATGATATGGTGTACTTTCTCTGAATATCCACGGCAAAATAACTATATCTTTTTAAAAATGTAAACCTGTTTTCTGCCAATCTGGCCAGATTGACAGCTCCACAGTGTCCCTCCTCTCCGCTACTGAAATGTGACAAGCGCTTTCACACTTTAGGCCTCATTCAGTAGCCCATTTTTCACGTACATGGTCTAGCCATGTTTACCAACTGTAAACTATAGAATGGTTCACAATTTGGTGTTTTTTTTGCAGTGAAAAATCACTGCGAGCACACATTGCCATCTATATGCTGCCTGTAGTTAAGATTGGAATGGATAGGAGAAGTTTTACAGTTTTATTAATGTTATTTTTCATACAAGACAATCATGGAGGAAACACTGCTGGTATATACTAACACACTGACCAATAATACAAATTGTACCATTTTTTGTGTAATGAGAAATCAGGCCTAATATCAGAATTCCTACATGGATTTTTAAGGTAAGTACACCAGTATAATCAAGAAAGCTATGACCACCAATCCAATATATGGTAAGAAAAGCAGGGTGCAAATAATAAGTTAAAATATAACTTTTAATAATTAGATTAGATTAAAATCGTGCTGAAATACACCCAATAAACAAAGCAAAACTCACAAAGGTGACAACCAACAGTATGCGGACACAAAAATAAATTAATCCACAGTCTATATCCTTAGACAACCGGAAAGACCAAGGAGCGAATTACCAAAATTGGTTCCTAGTAATGCTCAAATGAAGACTCATTTTGAAACCAACATTTAGAAGATCGATGATAATAAGGCACAAAATGCTCTATATATTGCTCATGTGAAAATTCCAAACAGACCAATAGTTTGTTCAAACAGTTAGTAAAGGAACGATCTCCCCTCATATTCTTTTGTTCGTCAGATCATTCAGGGACTGTGAATTTTATAATGGGTTCTTGACTTGAAGATACCCCCATACCCCCGATTTCTTCATTAATATCTCTATCTTCCCCTGATGAGTATGGTAAACGAAACGCGTTGGGAAGCCAAGCTTATTGGGGTCACGGTATAAAGCGTCCTAACTGGTCATTCTTTATGGGGTATTGTATGGACAAAAAAGTGCAACCCCCGCATCTTGATACCAGAATTTACGGTCCCTGAATGATCTTTATGTCCTTATTATCATTGATCTTCTAAATATTGGTTTCAAAATGAGCATTACTAGGAACCAATTTTGGTAATTCGCTACTTGGTCTTTCCTGTTGTCTAAGAATATAGACTGTGGGTCTGTGACATAGTGTCACCTATGTGAGTCTTGTTTTGGTTATTGTGTGTATTTCAGCACGATTTTAATCTAACCTAATTATTAAAAGTTATATTTTAACTTATTAGTCGCACCCTGCTTTTCTTACCCTAAGTACACCAGTATCATATGAGCTCTAGTTAGTAATGAATGCAGCTTGTATTGTTAAATTTGGTGGCATATCTGCTTTTAAAGGGATTTTCTGCTACTTTAATATTGATGATAGCCTAGCAATGATGGTGCAAATCTGACTCCCAACCTTCCCACCGATCGTCTTATTGAAGGTTCTGCGGGGCAGCAAAAGTAGCACAGCTCTGTGCACTGTGCGGTGACCTTTCCAGTAGAAATGAATTTACATCTTGTAGTTTTCGTCTTCCTCTGGATCAGTATAGTTTTTAACTTGATCGACTTTTTTTTTTACCCTTATAAACATAGGTATGAAACCACTGTACTCTACAGTTAGAACTTTTATCACTTGTTTGAGAAGATGCAGAATTATAACCTGTAACAAAAGCTTCTCCATATAATGAGATTCATGTTTATGTATTTATTTTTAAAAAGCACTAAAGGATTTTTACATTACTTTTTTCCCCTTGTTTAAAACAGTTGGTATAAGTAATTTTCTGTATCATGACCTAAACAATTGTCTACCTTCTACCTAATCATAGTTTTCCTATACAGTAAATTAAAGAGAATTTGTTAGCAGGATTTCCTGTCCAAATGCGAGGTAACTTTGTGTGCGTGTGCATATACATTATGGAGGAGGTGATAGAGGAACAGGCCGGCCATGAAAATGGACAGACTGACCATGCCCTTACATGGCTGGTCAGGTCCTCCATCACTGAGAAATCAGCTTTTGAATTTATATGCAAATGAGGCACAAGAGCTATTTGTAGATCTGAAGCCTTTGTCACTCCAGCTCTATTTACTGCCCAGCGCTGCCTCCCCCTTATTGACTGACAGCCTTTATGCTGTGTGACTTCAAGCAAAGAAGTTGTCAGTCAAGCAGGAGGAGGCGGCTCTGAGTGAGGAACAGAGCTGGAGGGACTGAGACTTCAGATCTACAAATATCTCTTCGGCCTCATTTGCTTATCAACTCAATCTCAGATTTCTCGGTAATGGAGGAAGGGTCTGGCTATGTAAAGGTATTGCTGGACTTGTCTTTGAAAGATCTACATGCACATATAATATTATAATATAGACTATACCTTAACTATCATCTAGCCCTTTAAATAGTCGTTCTTCAGAAGAGACTTGGAAGTTCTCACTTGTTTGACCTGTGGGTCGGGAGACTGGGATATCGGGTTGAACAATCTTGTTAATGACCTAAGTGTGTGTGATCTGATGTGTTTTCTGGGATTGTCCTCCTTTTCTTCTAGTTCCTTTTGGTTATCCATTTAATAAGCCAATCCCACCAGGCAATCTGTCACTTACATGAGCTCTACCAAGGTTGACTTTTGGTAGAACTTGATCTGCCCTGTGTCACATAGAAGAAGCAATTTGTAAGCTGCCATAATTTGCGTAAAACTGCTTTTATATGTGAACATGGGCACATTACTGGAGTATAGTGTAGTGAAATACGAGTCCAAGAGAAAAAAGGAGTTAAAATAATTTAAAAGTGTGTTGGGAATTTCTTTGCAGTCGTATTTCTTATAAGGCGCAGTAAAAAGAGACATTTCTGAGAAATGAAAACTTGTCAAGCATTTTTTTTTTGTGACTTGCTTCACAGAAAGTATTCATGACTCTGTTAAAGACTGCCAAAGAGATTGTAGCCGAGATTTTACAATCTCCTCCTGAGATTTTATGCTTTGTAGAGAGGAAGAAAAAGCTTACACCATAGCTGCTTTTAGCAGACGTGAGATCAGATTGAGAAAGAACTGCTTTAGTTTCATAGCCGGTTTCTTCAACCTCAGACCAAAACCAGCAGCTGCACCGCAAGGGGTCCGGTGTCTGTTCTAAAATATTTGTGTGCCAATAATGTCCAGTGTAAATAATCACAGGAAATCGTTACCTCGTCTCTACTTACTCCTTTCGCAGCGAGGCCTCTACGCTGTTTAAAATCCAATTGAAAAGGAAGAGTGTTAAATTGATTTTTTACTGCAGCGATTTGAAAATCAGAATGTTTTATTTCTTAAACCGTAGATAAAAAAGAATTGACATTGTGTCATCGTAAAACTGGACAAATGAGTTGGCTAATGATCGGCAACTAGATGATAAATCTCTTCATTTTGAAGTCTTACATTTGTGTCTGATTTTTCGTATATGATAAGATCAGTGAAAATGTGCTCACCACCCCCCATTGAAAAAAAAGGGTCCTCTAAAGCAGGGGTGTCAAACTGCATTCCTCGAGGGCTGCAAACAGGTCATGTTTTCAGGATTTCCTTGTACTGCACAGGTGATAATTTAATCACCTACACAAATAATGAGTTGGTGATTAAATTATCACCTGTGCAGTACAAGGAAATCCTGAAAACATGACCTGTTTGCAGCCCTCGAGGAATGCAGTTTGACACCCCTGCTCTAAAGACTACTTTGTATGATGGCCGTTTCCATCCACAGCTGCATTCACCACTCTGTAGGCTATTAGTCAATCCTTTCAGCAGGTCCTGCTTGTTCAGAACCTGCTCAGGTCTTCATACCAGGCACTTTGGAGCCATCTTGTTAATAGAAAGCAAGACTGCAGTGCAGAATTGTGGAGGCCAGTTAGGGTCATATGTTCGGATTTGTGTCTGACAACAGGTTATCACGTGCATTTAATAACATAAAATAGAATAATACGTGCCGTTCTGAGCTATAATACTTGCTAGGCTACATTGAAATTAGGTAATGTTCTAATTTCATTATGGGAAGGGATTACATCTGCATATCTACTGTCTCCAGATGTGCCCCCTGATATTCAGGGGCGGTCCTGCCTTATTGCAGTTGGTTCATCTGCAAATGAGCCCACCACCGTCATACCGCAAGATTCACAGATGCTCTTGTGATCGTTCCCTTTTTCTCCCTGTGTAGATTCTAATTCTCCAACTCAGGATGTTGAGACACAGCCTCATAATTCATTAATAATACAATATAAGTACGGCCATACATCACCAAGTTTAAGTGTTAGTAATAAATTAATTTTGATGATCAAAAGTGGAATTAAACTCTAGCACACTATCCTTTTTCCCTTGAAGTCCGGTTTGTGGAGAGATTTCACTTGGTAACCCAGATGTGACCATGAAGAGTGGCTCGTGTTTTCTGCAAGAGCAGAATACAGTTAAGCCAATCTTTTGTAACTCCATTGTTGGCACTGTTGCGTTGTATTGTTGAAGTCCTAATGTGGATTTCAAATGAGCAGTATCTCTTTCCTGCTTGTTTTCAGCTTTCTTGCAGTTACAGCTTTTATATAACTGGATGTTGAAGGGAAATGAGTGGACATCTCTTGTTTCTTGCTGGTTCTGCTGGACTGGATTTCCTTTGGTCTTATATGAGATTCCCATGTTAATTCACTGCAGTCAGAGTAATCGGTGAATGTGCAGGAAGCTAAGAATATGCCTTTTAAAGGGAAGCTGTCAGCAGGATTGTGCACAGTAGCCTATAGACAGTGTCAGGTCGGCGCCGTTTTACTGATTAAAATGATACCTCGGTTGATTAAATCCGTCTTATGGTTGTTGTTTAATCATTATTTTCAGTTTGGGTCTGTATGTGGTGGGGGCGCACCATTGTGAGGTGCGCCCCCACCTCTCCGCACCTCACAATGGGGCAGCGGATGCGCCGGAGAAATGCATCCGCTGCACCCATTGTGTGGCGCATCAAACGCTAGCGTCGGAATCTCGGCCCGACGCAATGCGACGCTAGTGTGAAAGTAGCCTAAGCCATCTGTATAGCAATGTAGGTAATACTTTGATACCTGTAATCTGTTGTTTTATTCCAAAGAAATCCAAGCTTTTCTTAATATGTAAATGAGCTGTTAAGATCTATTGATCGGACACTGATCTCCCTGAGAATCTGCTTCCAGAGATTATTGTAAATGAAAGGGCAGGCATTACCAGTGTGAGACCTGTAATGGCTGACAGTCTACTCTCCTAATCTACAGTATATGTCTCAGACTGTTAACTCCCTCTTTTATTCAAAATAAGCTCTGGAGGTAGATTCTCGGAGAGATCTATGTCCGGCCTATAGATCTTAACAGCTATTTTACTTACACATTAAGAAAAATGTGGATTATCAAGGTATCATTTTATTCTGCTTCCTGTGACCTACATGCTTATATAGACTGCTTAGGGAAGAGTTGTTCCTACTGGTAGATTCCCTTTTATCCAGGAGTAGCTCTATGGATTATATGTGAAGCTATACAAAGCGTCATTAATTTCATTTACTGAGGTTTATAATTAATGTTTATTGATTAGCGAAGTTTAAGAAAAGTACCGTAAGTCAAGCCATGTCCTATAAATGGAATATACTTTCCTTATACACTTTCTATGTAACTAGAAAATGTGAATGTGCACAGCGTTCATGTAAACCCATGACACAGAAATCACTGATTTGCTATTTACATGGGTTTTTCCATTGATGCGTTTTAATGAGGCATCTTCCACTCTCCGATGACACTGTTACAGATCGGCAGAGTCCTCTCGAGATTGCTTCATGTTGTTGTTTAAACAAACTACAAGGAAGAGCAGGTCCCTGTGGGTGACACCTTTCATGAGTTGTGCTGGAGAAGCAATTTTCACATGCAGGAAGGCTTCTGATTATTTATGTCTTCTATAATAGATGTCACATGACTACAGCTCAGAGGAATATTGATTCTGCTGTGTTACGCCCATGGTTCACTCCCTATATACATACACAATTAGTAAAGCTGCGAGAACGAACTCAGACGGCTGTAATTTATCACCATGAGTTACTAAAGAGAGTAACTGTTTAATGAGGACTATGAGATCCAGCATCAAGGACCAACGTGTTTGCATGTGTCACCTAATGGATGGTTCTCAGCCTTCACTCATCTTAGGAAATGCATGCTGGAAAAGTGGTATTGCTCTTTATGCTACAGTAACAAAAGAAAAGTCAAGTTGGTTGTCAGTCTAAAGTTGACTCCATAGAAATGGAGGAAGGCTTATTGTAATCCAGTGCCTTGGTGACCTCCTTATTTTGATCCTTATGACTTATTGGCCAAGCAATACCTTCTAGGAAAAAGATATGCAAAATGTCTCTCCACTCTCGTGTCATCTATTAGGGACGCCACCCTGAAATTTATAAGCAAACCAGGGTCTTCGTCAAAAGCATAAGACGCCCATCCACAGGCTGCGTTTCAGGGTTCTTGCCCCTCATTTGAGGCTTGGGTAAATATAAGGCATATGGCAAGGCTCGTTAAAGGGTTGGACATAGATTTACATAGTGTAACTACCTCTAATACATGGCAGTAGAAGACCAGCTTTCCTACTGGTGGAGGAGAGCCTAAGAATACAGTACCTTGGCTTGTTTTCTGAGTCTACCGTTTCTCTGCAAATTTGAATCTTGATGATACGTGATTTCTGTAATAAGGGAGAAGTGTTGTGATTTATGTATCTCCAGATAGGAGACCTGGAAGTGACGATGATAATTGTTAACCGGCTGCATAAACACATCAAAATGATTATCTAATCTTGGGTAATTTTATGTATAGCACGCTATTTGGACAAAGGCATTGGACATACAAGCACTTAATTCAGGTTTTCCATTCAGTCCCATTACTGCAGGGGTATAAAATCCAACAGCTAGCCATGTACTGTAGGTCTGCCTTTACTAACGTTTGTGAAAGAATGGGTCGTTCTAAAAAGTTCAGTAAAGTTAAGCATGGTACAGTATGTAATAAGATGTCACTGTTGTATCTGGTTAGTACATTAAACTTTTCTCTCCTAAATATTCCACCATAAACCCCCTCTGGCATTAACTTAAGCACAAAAAGTATGTGAGCAGGCTGAGCATGCAAGCCTTACACCATCAAACACAATACCAAGCGAAAGAGTAGTGTAAGGCATGTCGCTGTTGGTCTCTGGAGCATTGGAAACCTTCTCTGTGGAGTAGTGATCACACTATTCTACCTGACAGAGGAGTCTGGGTTTGAAGAATGCTAGGACCTAACTACATTGTGCCATCTGTAGAGATTGGTGGAGGAGGGATAATGCTGTGGGGTTGTTATTCATGGATCAGCTTAGGCCGCTTACTTCTAGTGAAGTTCAATCTTAATGCTTCAGTATAACAAGACATTTTGGACGATTATTTGCTTCCAGCTCTGGAAACCATTTGGGTAATGCCCTATTTCAGAACCCCAATGTACAATGCAAGGTCCATAAAAAAAGGCAAGGTTAGGCGAGTTTGGTTTGGAAGAACTGGAGTGGCCACCCAGAGCCCTGACGTCAACTCCCTCTAACATCTATAGGATGAACTAGAATGAAGATTGCGAGCAAGGTCCTCTCGTCTCATCCTCTCTCTTGTGTGACCCCACAAATGATCTACAGAAGGAATGGGCAAAAATTCCCACAGACACAATTTTAAAATCTGGTAGAAAGTCTTCCGAGAAGAGCAGAAACCGTTTTGGCTACAAAGTGGGGCCAACTTCATATTCATACCTATGGATGTAAAATGAGATGTCATAAAAGCTGTGGTAGGTGTAATGTGGGGTGTCCCAATACTCTTGTCCATGTTGAATGTGTATGTTAGATTACAAACTCTTAGGGTATGTGCACACGTAGAAAGATCCTCTGCGGATTTTTCCGCAGCAGATTTGATAAATCCGCATTGGAAAACCGCTGCGTTTTTTACTGCAGATTTATTGCGGATTCTACTGCGGATTCCGCTGCGGTTTTATATCTGCAGTTTTCTATTGGAGCAGGTGTAAAACCGCTGCGGATTCCGCACAAAGAATTGACATGCTGCGGAAAATAAACCGCTGCGTTTCCGCGCGTTTTTTTCCGCAGCATGTGCACTGCGGATTTCATTTCCCATAGGTTTACATTGTACTGTAAACTCATGGGAAACTGCTGCGGATCCACAGCTGCGGAAACGCTGGGGATCCGCAGCAAAATCCGCATCGTGTGCACATAGCCTTATCCTGCAGTCAGACACTTGTGCATGTGTCGTCACCCTGCTAGAATGTATGGATCGAGTAATTGTACAACAGGATTCATGGCTAGATCCATACACTGCAGTGCTGTGGATACATATCACTTAACTTATGGCATCCTATTTTCTCCTTTCATTACAGGAGGGCTTTGCAGTAATTGTGTTGAATCCAAACGAAAACTACATAGAGGTGGAGAAAAGCAAACCTCTGGCACAGCAGCAGTCTCCAGACAGCTCCGATGAGCCTGCAGAGAAGAGAGAGCGCAAGGAACGGATCCTAAAAGATAACAAAAAGCGAAGAGACTTTTATGAGAAATACAGGAATCCCCAAAAAGAGAAGGAAACTATACAATTGTACATAAGAGTAAGTCATTTGGTAACTTTGCAATGGATTTTCCCCTTTTGGCACACTTGCGATGGTATTTTAAAAATAAAAAAAAGAAAAAAACCTTTTGCTTTCATACAAATGGTAATCGGGATATGTCATCAGCATACAATAAGTGTAAAGGTACCTTCACACATAACGATTTCGTTACCGATATCGTTACAACGTCACGCTTTTTGTGATGTAGCAATGATCCCACTAACGATCTCGTTATGTGTGACAGCGACCAATGATCAGGCCCCTGCTGGGAGATCGTTGGTCGCTGGGGAATGATCAGGACCTTTTTTTGGTCGCTGATCACCCGCTGTCATCGCTGGATCGGCATGTGTGACGCCAATCCAGCGATGTGTTCACTGGTAACCAAGGTAAACATCGGGTTACTAAGCGCAGGGCCGCGCTTAGTAACCCGATATTTACCCTGGTTACCATTGTAAAAGTAAAAAAAAAACAAAAAAAACTACATACTCACATTCCGATGTCTGTCACGTCCCCTGCTGTCAGCTTCCCTGCACTGACTGTCAGCGCCGGCCGTAAAGCAGAGCACAGCAGTGACGTCACCACTGTGCTCTGCTTTACGGCCAGCGCTGACACAGTCCGTGTGGGAAGCTGACGCCGGGGGGCGTGACAGAAATCGGAATGTGAGTATGTACTGTTTTGTTTTTTGTTTTTTTAACTTTTACAATGGTAACCAGGGTAAATATCGGGTTACTAAGCGCGGCCCTGCACTTAGTAACCCGATGTTTACCCTGGTTACCCGGAGACTTCGGCATCCTTGCAGACCGTTTCAACGATGCCGAAGTCTTTCCCCTGATCGTTGGTCGCTGGAGAGAGCTGTCTGTGTGACAGCTCCCCAGCGACCACACAACGACTTACCAACGATCATGGCCAGGTCGTATCGCTGGTCGTGATCGCTGGTAAGTCGTTTAGTGTAACGGTACCTTAAGTGTGACTGCTGGAATCCCCACCGATCACTAGAACAAAAGATTCCGTGGTCCTTTTAGCTTTTACCAGACACCACAACACCTTCCCCCATGCACCGGGTATTGCATCTGTGCCCTGCTCCGTTTGATATCTGGTGTCTAGTTTTGCAAGAAAGTTTTACACTTAGAGGTCGTCACAAGAAGTACGGTATATTTTTATAATTTTTTTATGGATCTTGAGATTAAAAATAATTTTCATAATTTGGATGAGTAAAAAAAAAAAAAAAAATGTTCCTGTGTTGAGATAATCTTATGAATGTGCTTCTGCTGTGCACTGTGTAATGACCGTGCAGGATCATGGTCTGATCATAAACAGCTGCTGGGCAGGGGAGGATGCAAAAGAGTATACAGACAGGACGGCAGGGATTGCAGCAGCTGCTTTAACAAATCCAACTGTGGAACCTATTTTTATTTCAAGACCTACTGATTAAAATGTTCTTTGTTCATGGGACAGCTCCTTTAAATTAGTCTAACCCATTAATTTTTTTTTAACCTAAAATCCAGCTGTGATTGCAGATCATGGAGGGGACATTGCTATACACTATGAATAAAACACAGCTGAAAGACTTATCTATTGGACAGTCTGCAGGAACTTCTGAAAGCGCCTGCATAAATTGTGTTGGGGTAAAAAAAAAAATATCACAACTTGGGTTTTCCAGATTTTTGGTCTAGAGTGTCAGAATGAAAATATAGCCAATAGCCGAAAGCAAGGGAATAACTTCAGAGAGTGTTACTTCACAACTCCTGTACATGCCCGTGATATCCAATGATTTTGTTATTTCCGGTGTTATTTAAGAGGGCCAGTCACCTAGTCAAGTGCCCCTTTTTGCTTTTTATGTTATCCCCCTGCTCCCCTGGATATTTCACTATTTTGTTTTTAAAATCTGCTATATGATTGCAGAGATATGGGCCATTTTATTTTGTGTTAATTTTTATGATTTTTCACAAGAGGGTGTGGCCCACAGCATAATTATGCAGAGCAGCCTATGAGCCACACCTACTTGGTAAAGACAATGAAAATCAGCAGTAATAAAAAGGCCCTTATCTCTGGAATTGTATGGCAGATATTAAAAGAAGAAAAATGTGAACTATCTAAGGGGATAATCGGGAGAAAATAAGGGCAAAAACTGGCCATTTTTCAATTGGTGATGGGTCTGCTTTACAGTTGCTGTCCAAGTATACTTGCGGCACCCTAGGGTCCTGGTCGTCGCAGTGGAATTGCTTTCCTCTCGGGGAGAGTGATGCTACGTTTGGAGGCAAAGAAGGATAACTGCATCCAGGTATCACAAACATGCAACATGTTCACACTCCAGACCAGAAGGGGGAGCTCTAAGCCTGTTTAAGGTGAACTCCCCTATAAGAACATCCTGATCTGGAGGGAAAGCAGTCAGTTCCTGTCAGAAAGACAGAGGGAAAGGAAGCAGAGGAGCCATGTAGCCTGAAGTGCTACAGCTCCTGGGAAGAGACATTCAGAAGGCAGAACTGTATTGCAGTGAGCGGGAAGGAAAGCAAAGGAAAGTAGAAGATACCAGAAGGGGACCAACCCTGCACAGGCTGCCTCCTTCTGAGGTGCAGAATCCCGGTAGCTGGAACACCGAGGGAGTAAGGACATTTATGCTTTACTCCAGAGACTGGCAGGACAGCTAATTGCAAGTTACCCATCTGCACCTACACCCCAGGAGGCACGGTGGCACCCCTTAGAGGCCGGGGCATGCTAGAGTCCCTATAAACAGCCTCAAGCCACCAGTCATACGGGTATTGTCCTATCCGACTACGGGGGACAGAGAGAGAGAGACACCACATCTGTGAGACCCTTATTTGAAGCCATAGGCAGTAAGGGACTACAACACTGCAGCGCAAGGGAGGGCTACTGATTTCCACCTGGACAAAGGGGACTCTGGACCTGCCTCCAAACCGGCCGGACTCTGCCTGCCCTGTGATCTGGTGCCCTGGACTGTGGATGCTGAAGTCTTCAGTAAAGGTAAAGAGACTGCAACCTTGTGTCCTCGTTCTTCTCTGCGCCTCTCACCATCTGTCATTCACACACTGGGAAGCCCTGGGGATATACTTCACCTGTGGGAAGGTAAACCATCTAGCTGCCATAACATCACCCCAGCCGACCCCTTAAAGCAGCGTCGGACACCCTGTCCAAATACAACAGGTGGCATCACGAACACAAACTCTATCCCTTTTAAAGACCTTTCCCTTTTACACAGACGTCCCAGGGCCACGGACCGGGTCAGCCACCGTGACATCCCCCTGTGAACCGCAGGACCCGGTACCGAGAACCCCACGGCCCCATGGGGGCGATCCAACTTATCCTACCAGATCTTGCCAGTTTTGACATTTTGCCTGGAGTTGGGTTAAATAGAGCTCTATATAAGTAATAGTCTGGGAATTTTTTTTGCAACACTTAGGCGGGGTGTGATCACTTGGAGGTGTGCGGCCTTCCTGGATTCTTCCTGTTTCCTTGGTGGGACTAGCTGGATATTAGTCAACATGTGCAAAAGGAAAAGTAATGTGCTGGTTACAAATTCTAGCCTTGTGAAATTCTTTACTCCATAAAAAAAGCAGCACATGTCCACTGAATGCCTTGTTTTCCTGCACACCTTCAACAGGAGTGTTAATGGCAGATTCGTCTAATTGCACCCACTAAACAACCTCAAGTGCTAATTGAGAAGTTACAATAAAGCATGTATTGACTGCAGGTCGTGCTCCTCCCTCTTTGTAGGACAATCCGTAATACACAGAAGGCCCACTTATTAAGGGGTTTTATGCCCTTTAGCACACAGCGTGATTATGTCTTATGAAGTCACCAGAGCCGTCTTGACATTACTCATTTTTATAATTGTAGACTCTAGCTTGTTTAGATTACCTAGTTAATGGGTTTGTGCATTTTTGCAATTTTCCATCCAATGCATTGAGGAAAAACAAATTAAGGAAATATCCCGCTATTTGTGCATATAGCTCATACGGTAAACTAGAGTTAGTGGGAACTGCAGGGCACACAATCCCAAGAGAAGGAGGTGCCAGTAGCCCCCGCTAATCTCAGTACATAAAGTTCTCTGCAGACCTCAGATATGCTGGCAGAGTTACAAATGTTCTTTATTGATATACACACGGGTGTTCAGAAGTGCCAGTTGTCAGCCAGTGAAATGGGAATATTCGGTGCTGATGTGCTACTTCCTTTACTCCACAATACCTCTCCAACAACTTAGGGATCTTGGGACCTTGGTTGGGTTTAAGCAGCAATCCACTTCACTGATTGAATACTGGCACTTGTGAACACCAGGGTGTGTTATCAATAAATAATTTTTATGATTCATATTTGGTGTGTAGCTAGGTTTCTTTACTTGTATGGTAAACCAGTTTTCCTTATGGGGGTTGTCCAGGTCCCCTATTCGAATCAATAAAGGATTAATCTGCAATACCTGCTGCGGCCACTTTGCACCTGACAAAGCTCGGCAACTGAGCACTTCGGCCGCCACAAGGGACAGATGATTGTTTGGGGTGCCTGGTGTTGTCCCCCTCAACCTAATGTTGATGACTTGTCTTAAGGATAGGCCATCAATATAAGGGCTCCGCTCCTGAGTGCCGGCAGCAGCGCCGGGTACTAACATGTGAGACTCATCTGAGTTTTTTGCAGGTGAGTATGAGCCCTAAAAGTCCCAGATTACCCCTTTAAGGAGAAATTTTTTTTCACATTTACAATTTATTTATTAAAATTTGGAAATAATTGTTGGCCAAGAGCCAAGCTGCCAAAAAGAACAGTCGACTTTGCTAGATTGTAATATGACTGTTTTGTTCCCTGAGGACTACCAGGGGAGCCAGGTAGCCGCTATTCTCTTGGGTTGCGCTCCCACAATCTGGAACTAGCAGCGTATGATCACTGCGTCCAAAGCGCTCCCTTCTACTGAACGCAGGTAAATCCGCATGTGTGCACTGAATCGTACAGATTTACCGCATCTAATAGATTCTATTGATTACATTTACCCTTAGGGCATATTCACATGTTCAGTATTTGGTCAGTTTTTTACATCAGTATTTGGAAGTCAAAACCAAGAGTGGAACAGTCAGAGGAAACATATGCACCACTTCTGCATTTATCACCCACTCCTGGTTTTGGCTCACAAACACTGGTAGAAAATTCTGAGCGTGTGAACGTGGCTTTACTATAAAATAAAGCGGTCAATCCATGAGAGTATGATTACATTTTTTTTTCAGGGTACAAGTTTTATTGATACATATTAAAATATGAGGACAATTGTATCATGCCCTCAGCTGCAGGTTCGGTCTCTGCTGTGAAGGGAGACCGGCACCTTTCACACAGCTCCACTGGTACTACTCACCCTGTCCGTGGCTCCAGACGATCAGCGGCTCCTTTCTCTGCTAAGAACCTGCATCCTCTTGGCAGGTCTCCTGGAAATGCTCTTAGGAGGCACGCCCCGCTTCCTGCACATACTTAAAACAGCAGAACACCTGTTCTCTATTAAGGCTCTCTGTGCTATGATGCTCTGTGCATAAAAGGCATCCTCCCATTATGGGAGGTGCCTGGACAATGTGTTCATTCTATTGTTTATGGCCCTCTGCTCAGTCCACACTCTGCTGTGCTCTGCTCTGCAAAGTGTAGTTTACTTTTGGTTTTCTAATCCCTCTGTCTCCTCAGTATCCTCCGCTGGCTCCTGGATCCTTCTGGACTCCCTGGTTTCCACTCCAGGCTGACTGAGCTGCTCCTCGCAGAACTATCCTGATATTGCTGCCGGCTGGATCAGCCTTTCCGAAACTACACAGAGCTTCCAGGATCCTCTTCACGGATAGAGCTTGAATTCCACCGTCTTGTTTATATGGTCTGTACGGGTCGTCCCTCTGGTCCAGGTACTGCGGCATTTAGGCCATCTGGTGTTGTGACGGGGGAATCCCTGTATAGGGGTACACCTTGCCCGGTGCTCCACTACGTGGTTCAGTGTTGTGGTCCAGAGGGTTCTTCTCTCAGGCACCTCTTTCTGTTTGTTTAAAACTTCATTTAATTAAACACCTTTGCATTTTGAAGCCATTCTCCTGTCTCTTGTGTACCGGGTATACAGCTGCCACTGCTCCATCAGTGGTCTAGTGAGTCCACTATATTTCCCCATGCCCTGTGGGCGTAACAGTTTGTCCAGGCCATGGACTCCGCTGATACCCGATACTCAGTTCAGAGAGAGCTGGCTACGCTTTGTCAGGGCCAGGATCAGCTAATTTCCTTCATGCAAACTCTGGATACCCGCTTATCTACTCTACAGGTTGCCGAGTCAACCAACATGACACAGCTAGCAGAGCTCCGTCTGGAATTCAATCGCCAACTTGAGACGCAGACCCGCTTGTTGGACTACATGACCTCTGTGGATGACCGGTTAACTAAGGTACAGCATCTGGCGGTTGAGCCCACCATGAGACCCTGTCCTCGTCTCTGCAAGCCTCCTCATTACTATGGTGACCCCAAGTTGTGTAGAGGATTTCTCAACCTATGCTTGCTGCATTTTCATTTTTTGCCTCAGCATTTTCAGACAGACATGGCCAAGGTGGCTTTCCTTGCCTCTCATCTGGAGGGAGAGGCTTTAGCTTGGTTCAACCCCCTAATGGAGCGGAATGATCCCATCGTGTCTGATCTGCAGGTATTCTTGGACACATTCCGCAAGATATTTGACGAGCCTGGTCGTGCTACATCTGCCATGGAGTCTCTCTTCAATCTGCAACAGGGCTCGCTCTCGGTCGGTCAGTATGCCATTTGTTTCCGCACCCTAGCTTCGCAGCTCCAGTGGACCAATGAGCCTCTGGTCGGAGCCTTCCGGCGAGGGCTATCTGGAAGAATTAAGGATGAGTTGGCAGTCAGGGACCTACCCGAGACTTTGGATGATCTCATATCCCTTGCCATTCGGATTGACCTGCGTCTTCAGGAGCGCTCCAGAGAGAGGATCTTCGAGAAGCAATTTCCACATCCAGCATCTTCTTCACCGAAACCTCGGTTTCCGCCTTCTCATGCTCTTGTCTCTGGGGATGGACCCATGGAGCTTGATCGCGTAAAGGTAAAGAGGAATCTGCAGGAGATGCCCGCTAGAAATCCATATTGTTATAGCGGATGCTTCGCTCCCGAGCAATGCAGTGGAGCTGAGAGGCCGGAAGAACTCTTCCGCCTAGGACAGGTAAGGGAGGTCTCCCTAGGTGAGAATGATTCCTCTCCTCCACTAACTATATCCATACATGTGATCTACGTAAAGGTGCGGTTCTCCGAGATGGCCTATCTGTGACGCTGTTAGAATCTGGCTGCACTCGGATGTCACCCGAGTGCAGTCCTATTAGAGCATGTAGATTCAAACAGTGAAAAACGGAGAGTGGACCCACTGGACCATGATGACGAACCCCTCTCGGACGAGCTGACCAGGTGGACCGCCCCCTATAACAGGGAGAGTTAGGGGCAGGCCCGTGAGGGACTATCGACACGGAAGCTGGAGGGTCGACTGAGATCAGATGGGAACACAGCAGGCACAAAGGGAAAGAGGGAACAGAAAGGAACTACTGAGACAAGGGAGAAGATGGGAACGCTATGGAGGCACGGAGGCTGGCAGGACAATATGGAGACACCGAGGCTGACGAGAGCAAGGAAAAGATATAGGAGCCGGGCAGGTACCGCAGAGGAAAAGGAACTGAAGGAACAAGGCAGGAACACAGGAAACAGGCAGGCACTGCAGAGGGCGGAGGAGACCCAAAGTCAGAGAGCTAGGAACGCACAGAGACCACAGGTGGCCAGAAGCACTTGTAAACACAAATGAACATCAGGCACAGAGAAGCAGCAGGAAGCAGTTTACATAGCATCATGGGAGCTACTTCCGGGTTACAGTCCTCCAGGATGACGGAGAGGACAGGAAAAAGCGCCAACAGAGGAATCAGATGTGCGTACGCGCAGAGCTGAATGCGACGCGTGCGTGCACCCGGCGAGCTGCAGTGGGGAGAGGCGGCGGCAGCAACGGCATGACACTATCTGGACTCTGGGTCTGGTGGAAATTTCATTCAGGAAACTGTGGCCAGGCGGTTCGGGATCCCAATCATTCCTCTACAGCGGACCCAGTGCATTATCTCTGTAGATGGAAGACCCCTGAAGGATTCCATTCTTGGCATCACCGAGGAGGTGGAACTTCAAATTGGAGCACTCCACAGGGAGAAGATTTCTTTCTATGTGTTACCGAATCTTTCTCCACTATTTCTACTAGGTCTTCCGTGGCTGCGTCTCCATGAACCTGTCCTGGATTGGCTGTCTGGGGATATCCTTTGTTGGGGTCAGTCCAGTTTCGATCACTGCCTCAAACCGGTTCGGCCTGGTTCTATCCTGCGGCCTCCTGCAGCTTTACCCGAGTTACCTCGTGCCTACTGGTCCTTCGCAGATGTGTTCGACAAGAAGGAAGCCGAGACTCTTCCTCCTCACAGGCCTTACGATTGTCCCATCGATCTTGTTCCTGAATCTTCTCCGCCTCGAGGTAGGATCTACCCTCTTTCTCCCACTGAGACTCAAGCCATGACCGAGTACATTAAGGAGAATTTGGCTCGAGGGTTTATCCAGAAGTCCTCCTCTCCGGCTGGAGCTGGATTCTTCTTCGTCAAGAAGAAAGATGGATCTCTTCGCCCGTGCATCGACTATCGTGGTCTCAACCTAATAACTGTAAAGAATAGATATCCTCTTCCCTTAATTCCAGAGCTTTTTGATCGTCTTCAAGGTTCCCGAATTTTCACCAAGTTGGATCTCCGTGGGGCTTACAACCTCATCAGGATACGATCTGGGGATGAGTGGAAAACTGCCTTCAACACGAGAGATGGTCACTATGAATATCTGGTGATGCCCTTCGGGTTAAGCAATGCACCCGCCGTCTTCCAAGAGTTTGTCAATGACGTATTCCGTGACCTGCTCTATGTTTGTGTGGTGGTGTATCTGGACGACATCCTGGTGTTTTCTCCCGACTTACCAAGTCACAGGAGGAATGTTCGTCTTGTTCTTCAACGATTGAGAGAGAATCGTCTCTATGCAAAGTTTGAGAAATGTCTGTTTGAACAGAGGTCTTTACCCTTTCTTGGCTACATCATTTCCGATACAGGTCTCGAGATGGATCCAGAGAAGGTCTCTGCTGTGCTTAAGTGGCCCCGACCTGAGGGAATCAAGGCCATTCAGCGGTTCCTGGGATTCGCCAACTATTATCGGCAATTCATCCCTCACTTCTCCTCTTTGGTAAGTCCACTCACTGCCTTGACCTGTAAAGGTACCAAACCTAAGGATTGGACTCCTGAGGCTGAGTCAGCTTTCACCTCCCTCAAACAAGCTTTCTCAACCGCACCAGCCCTGCACAGACCAATGATCAACAAACAGTTTTTCCTTGAAGTGGACGCTTCGTCATCTGGAGCCGGAGCGGTCCTCACACAAAAACTGCCTACCGGTAAGATGGTGACCTGTGGTTTCTTCTCTCTACTACTCGATTGGGGATAGAGAGTTACTGGCAATTAAGCTCGCCTTAGAGGAATGGCGATATCTGCTTGAAGGCGCAGTTCATCCAGTCATCATCTACACTGATCATAAAAATCTGTCCTATCTTCAGTCTGCTCAAAGACTCAACCCTCGCCAGGCTCGTTGGTCTTTATTTTTTGCTCGGTTCAATTTCTCTCTCCATTTCCGTCCAGCAGAAAAAAATATTAAAGCTGATGCGCTTTCCAGGTCCTTCCTGCCTGACGACCTTGAAGAGGAGCCTCAGCATATCATTGAACCGTCCAAGATGATCACGGTGGCTCCATAATATTATATATTCTCAAAATATATATATATTATTTTGATAATATTTGAGTGTGTGTATAGTATTGGCTTTCTGAATGTATAAGATTTAGTACATTTGGACCTGTATTTAAAAAGATCAAGGCTAAAATCCAGGCTCAGACCGCCGCAGTGTACACCTTGCACCAATTAGCTGCAAAACATTGCCTTTCTGACACATGATATGTCAGCCCCATTGTCCCAGAAAGTTTTATGTAGGTTAAATGAATGGCTATAAATTGTCAGCTTTCATCTGTATTTGCCATGGCCTTATATTGGCAAACACATACTAACTACTGACTTTAATCAGGAGTTATACTTTATGATGAAAATACCGCACCAGGATCTCCGCATGTAGCCAATGGCCACTAATATGCTAATTTGCCAGTAATTTGAATGATTAAATTTCAATCATTGGTGTGTTAATGAAAATATGTCTCTATCCGCGCAGCAGCATTATTTGCCTTTACCTTTTACGTTAATGATGAGCTTTGATGGCCAAAATTCTTTGCAGAAAATTAATTTTGTATGCGGATTTGTGGACTTGGGGACCATAACTGGAGAGGTTTCTTATCTTTTGAAGTAGAAAATGTAGCAATTTATCATGCTTTAGCAGTATGGAAGGTTGTATGGGAAAAGTTCAACATCTGGACTTGGTAACTAAAGTGTCACCTCTGACCCTATTGAGGTGCAGCCACCCAGTGCTTGCTTTGTGCCTAAAACTTATCACATCAGTTTATTTCAGCACCTTAGAAACCTAAAGTTTAGGCTCATACTCTGCAGGTACTCCACTCTCGTACATGTGGGGCGCCAGCTCATCGGGCTATACACAGGGTATGTGTTTATTGTACAGCGAATAATGGCGTGGTGCAAATGTAATGAAATGAGGTTAGGAAATTGGAAAGTAACTTTTTTTTAGTAGTTGTTCTTATGAGACACAATATTTGCTTTCATGGGAGTGAAGAGGAAGGTGACTCGTGAAACCCCATCCTCACCCATGATATTATCAGGATACCCTGCCTTTGCTTTGTCCTGCCGTAGCTCCATGAACCTTTGCACCTTTGTAATGCTAGCACCATGGGATTGTTGTAGAGCTTCTACCCCAAGAGTGCCAATACAGCGGGGGGCACGCACAATGTGACATTACATGTGACCCATACATTCATGCTCTTCGTTTTGGCCTGTTACGTGATTCCTATTAACACATGCACTAGTACATAGTTTATAGAATGACCTAACCTCCAGGTTGTATAAAGCATGAAAATCATAGCTCTGTGACCTTTACTAACTTTATTGAAGCATTATGTTACTCCTCTTAGCTGGGTGTTTGGGTTCCTGAAAATGAATGAAAATGTCACGTTTCATTGTATAAAGAATATTATATATTTTTGTCTATCAATTTTCCATAATCTTTAATATCTCTTCTTGTATTCATTTAGTGGGAAACTTTGTTAGTTCCTGTGCACATTATATACTGGAGTACTCTTTAAAGGGAACTTGTTAGCAGATTTGTGCTGCCTGACCCACGGACCGCATAACTCGGACACTGGCTGTGTTATTGCAGGAGGTGTTACTCTGAAACCCTAAGAAATTTCAGAGAAAACAAACTTTAAAAGACAGGCTGTGGACTGTCCTCCTTGGGTGACCTGTCCAAGTGGCTGGTCCCCAGTGTCTTCTTCCCATCCTGCTCCTTATGACTGACCAGTCTCTCCCTGTGTGTGAGACTACAGGAGGCTAAGGAGGGAGATTCCGCCAGGGTCTTGCCTAGACTAGTCATCTTAGACACATAGTTCCCTGCCCTTCTTTTAAAGTATGTTTTCTATGAAATTTCATTGGTCTTCTTAAATTATCTTTTCTTTGAAACGCCTTATGCGTTTTAGTATAACCAGCAATAACGCTGCCACTGTCTCTGATTCATGCTGGCCGTGGTTCAGGCAGCATAAATGAGCTGACAAGTTCCCTCTAAGCAAGTAATGGTTAATAAATAACAGTATCTGTAATGATTTACAGGGATTTTGTCGCCCCCTGGGCGCTTTCAAGCTATTACTATGGGCATACAGGCAGAGCTGTAGAGTCGGTAACCCAAACCACCAACTCCAACTCTGCCTGACTTCCAACTTTACAGCACTGCCTCACTATTGAGCATCTACATAAAGTGCAGCACAAATTCATCTGAAGCAGAGATCCTTAGATTGGGAACACAACAAACATTTATATGACATTTCATAACTCTCCCAAATTCTTATAAAAACATTTACAGCACATTCTGCCCTAAACTACTGTCCTAAATTTATTATATATTTTAGGAGTCGGTCCATTTTATACCAACTCCGACTCTACCAAGAAAGGACACAAACTCCACAGCTTCAACTCCACAGCACTGCATACGCGTAAGGGAATGGTTATAGTCTTACCTGTATGCCTCACAGCTTATGCTAGTTGTGGAGAAAGTTTTAATGTTTTATGTTAATGATTTCTTTCCGGGGTGTGGGGAGCCTGGAAGAAATCTCTGCCTATTGACTTAATTTTAATACCAACACCTCCCATGGACGTCACACAAACTGGTGACTTACAGTTGTGGTGCCGTAATCCCATCCCTGAACTCCCAGGGCGCTTGCGCTAACATCCGAAAGGTGAAGTGAGTTAAAGGGAACCTGTCACCCCCAAAATCGAAGGTGAGCTAAGCCCACCAGCATCAGGGGCTTATCTACAGCATTCTGGAATGCTGTAGATAAGCCCCCGATGTATCCTGAAAGATGAGAAAAAGAGGTTAGATTGTACTCATCCAGGGGTGGTCCCGCTGCGGTCCGGTCCGATAGGCGTCGCGGTCCGGTCTGGGGCCTCCCATCTTCATACGATGACGTCCTCTTCTTGTAGCTCTCAACAGGGCAGACCAAGTAAACCTGCGCTGGAGCCGCAGCGTGCAGACAAGAAGAGGACGTTATTGTATGAAGATAAGAGGCCCCGGACCGCAGAATGCTGTAGATAAGCCCCTGATGCTGGTGGGCTTAGCTCACCTTGGATTTTGGGGGTGACAGGTTCCCTTTAATTGGCTGTGAACTCGCAGGACCTGTCTGACGGATTCGGGTGCAGGAGAACGTTCTCAGTTTGACTTTACACCATGTTTGATAAATCTCCCCCATCATAACCCTATTGCACATACTGTCCACCTACTTTTGGACCACCCTGTAACCCTGTATGTATGTATATATTGTCTAACGGTCACTTCTGCCTGTCCGTCTTTCCGTGTCTTTCTGTCTGTCTGTCTTTCACGGAAATCCCGCATCGCTGATTGGCCATGACCAATCAGCGACTGGCACAGTCCGGCCGCGAAATGGCCGCTCCCTACTCCCCTGCAGTCAGTGTCTCCTCCATACTCCCCCCTCCCCCCCCCCCTTCCTCATGTGAGCGCCCACATAGCGTTAAAAGGACTGCCTTACACCGCGGCATAACGCGGTGCAAGGCAGTCCGTTAACGCTGCCATTAACCCTGTGTGTGTCCAACTTTTTACTATTGATGCTGACTATGCAGCATCAATAGTAAAAACATGTAATGTTAAAAATAATTAAAAATTTTTTTAAAAAAATCATCATATACTCACCCTCCAACGGCACCCGGATCCAGTCCTGGCCTTTCCCGCTTCCCCGGTCTCAATAATGCATTGCGGCAATGACCGGAGATGATGTAGCGGTCTCGCAAGACCGCTACATCATCACGTGTTATTGCCGCTTGGGCTAGGAGCGGCCTGGGATGGATCCAGGGGCCGTCGGAGGGTGATTATATAACTTTTTTTATTTTAATTCTTTTTTTTTCTAGCAGGGGTATGGTGCCCACATTGCTATATGGGAACATGGGAAATGTTATATACTGCGTTGGCTGTGTTACATAATATAATATGTGGCTGTGCTATATACTACGTGGGCTATGTAATATACTTCGTGGCTGTGTAATATACTGCATGGTCTGTGCTATATACTGCATGGGCTGTGTTATATACTGCGTCGGCTCTGCAATATACTGTGTCGGCTCTGCAATATACTGTGTCGGCTCTGCAACATACTGCGTCGGCTGTGCTATATACTACGTGGACTGTGCAATATACTACGTGGCTGTGCAATATACTATGTGGAAGTACGTGGGCTGTGTTTTATACTGCATGGGCTGTGTTATATACTACATCGTTGTGCTATATACTACGTAGGCTGTGCAATATACTACGTGGCTGTGTTATATACTGCATGGGCTGTGTAATAAACTATGTGGGCTGTGCAATATACTACATGGCTGTGCTATGTACTACGCGGGCTGTGCAATATACTACGTGGGCTGTGCAATATACTATGTGGCTGTGCAATATACTACGTGGGCTGTGCTACATACTACGTGGGCTGTGCAATATACTACGTGGGCAGTGTTATATACTACGTTGGCTGTTATATACTACGTCACTGTGCTATATATTGCGTGGGCTGTGTAGTATAATACACTGTGTGGGCTGTGCAATATACTACGTGGCTGTGCAATATACTACGTGGCTGTGCAATATACTACGTGGGCTGTGCAATATACTACGTGGCTGTGTTATACACTACGTGGCTGTGTTATACACTACGTGGGCTGTTATATACTGTGTGGGCTGTTATATACTACATGGCTGTGCTATATGCTATGTGAGCTGCTATATACTACTTGGCTGTGCTAAATACTACGTGGCTGGCCTTGAACAATCAGTAACAGGCGCACTCCGGCCTCGAATTGGCGCGGTATTTGAACCACGCTACGCCAATTGGTCGCACCCAGCCAGCCGAATTCTGTGTATTCATTGTATTATTCTAAAATCTTCATAAATAAACTACATACATATTCTAGAATACCTGATGCGTTCGAATCGGGCCACCATCTAGTGTACGTGTGTGTGTGTGTGTGTGTGTGTGTGTGTATATATATATACGGTATATATATATATATATATATATATATATATATATATATATATATATATATATATATATTTATATTTTTATATATATATGTATGTGTGTATATATATATATATATATATATATATATATATATATATATATATATATATATATATATATATATATATATATATATATATATACATATATATATATACACGCACACATGCAATGGCTCCAGGTCTTTAGCTATGCCGAGCTGGCCATTATTTTACTATAACCTGCGTATTACATCTACTTACAGGTGGATCACTATAAACATTAATGTATGTGGCCGACTCCATGGGCAATTTGTCGGGCACTAAGGTTTCCTTGTTTGACATAACTATTTGTCTCTTCTCCCAGACTGAAGAGAAGCTCTCCTCCCTCTGATAGAGAAGATTTCAGTCCCTTCTATTGAAAGCATCTAACTCCTTCACCATCTTCACACTGTGCTCGTCTGTTAATCTTCACAAAAGAAACCCAGCACAAAGCACAGACAGCCAGTTATAATGAGCAGCAAGTGCAAAATGATCTCAGGGCCTGGCTATATGCTTAAGCAAAATATAATTATATTTTCACAGCCGCACCATTCAGCCATTCATTCAATGAAGCAAAATTACAGCGGATTAATGATCTATACCACCAGCATTTCAATGCACCTGGGAGCGCCACTCACAAAAGGCCTAATTCCACCTTTGCTGTTGGGTGCATTACCCCCCACGAGCTGCTGCTTCCCCAGATACAATGTACACGTACCTGCACCTGTTCCTCCATACTGTCTGATTGCCCATCTCGCCTTTCTCTCTGCAGCTTTTTTTTTTTTTTTTTCGATTCATACTTTTTGATTTTTTTTTTTTAATTACTTAGTCAGGTTTTGCACCATCTGTAAAATCAGTAATGTTTAAAGAGGAAAAAAAAAAAAATCTTCAAACCCATAAAGTGCAGTGCGCTGTGAGACCCTAAGGCTGCGAAGGGATTAAATATAATTCAAGTATATTCAGTATAACTAGTCATGGATCATAAAAGATGGATGGGAAAAAAAGGGGCCACAATAATGTGCTGGTATGAACAGTTTATCAGGGAAACTGAGCTCCGACTCCGTTATTGAGCCTTGAGTAAACGGCCGCTTTATCACCTCGGATTTTAGGATGCAAAGCTAAAAAGGGATCATTGAATCATTATTTGAGCCTAGTTTGCTGAAACGAAAAGCAATAAAAATATATGTTTAGCAAATAAAAGCCACATTTCCACACTAACCTTCCTGTAAGAACCGGATGAAGTGACTATTAATATTCTCGCCCCCTCCCCCACACTCCTCCCCAGGAGATTGATTGATGTCCAGCCCTGCGACTTGTTGGGCCGCACTCCTGGAGAATGTGTCTGACTAATGTGGCTGTGGTCGGACTTAAGTGTAATTGACCACAGGATGCATTTCTGAGAGGTAAATTATTTTCTCCTTCACTGCTTTCAAAACTCTGCTAATCTGAGCAATAAACTCCAGCCATAAAGTTTATTTTTCTTTAGCATGGGAAGCAGGCTGAAATCACAACTCTAACCTTTCATTTACCAGGCATTTCTCCACATTTTCCCCCTCTTTAACAGATTTACTACAAAAGTTTAAAGTGTAATAAAATGGCCACATTTACCTTCAGCGCTCATGGCTTGATGTACAGTTTTTCTATGTAACTTTTTATATTCTTATCTTTTTTGTTTTACTTTTGTGCATCTTTTTTTTTAGTACAATGATGGTTTTCACTGCAGTAGTAATACTTTAGTTATTGCTATGCCACAGTTAAGATTCTGCCCCTACATGCTCGTCTTTTACCGGGACTCATTTTGATAACTATTCGATTTTTTTAAAGTTTTACTCTAAGGCAACGAATGATCAATTATATATATATAAACCTACAACAAAGGGCAAGGCAGTGGATCAATAAATAGTATCAGGACAATATACCACCGTTCACAAAGTCAGTGTACAAAATCCATGCCAGAATAGGGGTTGATGATAAAGTACAACAAATTTTATTTCAAAATATATCTTTTCTCCTTATGGAGTGACTTACCATTTCTGGCTTGTCAAGGTAAGGAGGCTTATTCGCCGTGCAATGCTCCTCTGGGAAATATAATATGCAAATTGCCTCTTCTCAGAAAAAGAGGACTTAAACTCTATATCGCCACCTGTTGGAATTAGCGATCCTACAAGTCACAATCAGCTCTTGAACGAGCCAGAGATGGTATGTCACTCTGCATAATATCCTCTGAGTGCAGTGGTCAGTTGATAGCAAAAACATTGAAAAAGTTTTTTTTTTTTCCTTCATACATGAAAAATGAATGATGTGGATTGAAAAACTGACACCCAAACCAAAAATAGATCCAGAACACTGAGAAAAAAACAGATGTCTGAGAATGAAAGAGGTTCAGTAAGCGAAAAACAGATCCCTTACAAATGAAAGAAAAACGATACCTAATTAACGGATCCGGTTTCCATAGACCTCAATGTTAACAAAACCAAACAATCAAAACGGATCCAGCAGAGACCAGTTAGTTAAAAACTGACTATAAATTTGTTTCCACAACGGACTGCTGCTGGATCTGTCCTAACTGTTCACCGCTGGAAATGTGACCAGAGCCTTAGATTGTCCACTGAGCCACCAGTAGCGGCGGGTTTGGCCATTGCAAGTCTAATGTGTATGGGGTCCATAAGGGGTTGGCCAACGGTCACTTCTTAGTGTAGCTTTCCTCACAGACTGACCAGCACGTCTGTCCATACAATGACCGCTGTGGAGGACAATATGACCAGATCTGTCCATCAGCCTCCTCCAATTATAAAACTCCTCACATGGGAAAGCTGTTTTTCTCTTGAAGGACAGGTCTGCACCTCGCATGGACAGACATGCTGGTCGGTATATGAGGAAAGCTGTACTAATGAGAGAAAGTATCCAACCTCTTTTAACCTACATTTCTATTGGCCGACTCCAGCCATTAAATGTCGATTGGCTAATGCAAGACGATCTGAATTTTTTTTAACCTATTTTCACAGGCCATCTGCACTTCTATGCTCACCGAACATTTGACTCATCTGTTGGGTGGTCGGTGTCAGCATCAGTAATGCCATAGCATCTACAGCTGCCACAATGTGGGGTGCCCCCTTCCTTTATATTCTCAGAATCACTTGTCACCCTAAATGCGAATTTACTAGTTGCCCCATCAGAAGGTGGCATTGATGAGGCACCAGCTTACGCACCTCGATGTTACCATCTTGGGTGTCTCTTTGACACCTCAGAATATAGTTTCTGGGGCTGTCCTATTTTACGGTTTCCAAATTACCGTCCTGTTTAAAGTGCGTGCAGAAAGTGGCTGAAATGGATAACTTTATTGTACCTATATTGTAAAAAATGCCCTGAATTCTGCCATGGTGTTGGTGAGGGAGCTGTCTTATTTCCCCACAGATCTCATTTCTTGTCATCTCCGCTCACTGCCGAACTGTGTACACATTATGGTGGTGATTTTGTTATGTGCACACCTGTCCAATGAAAACTGGATGGAGACCACCAACTCCTCTCACAAAAGCTGCAGATGGCAAAAACATCTGGTTGCTTTCATACAGAATGAACACACAAAGGAAACCCTCCTTAGCGCAAATAAATGGATGAATTTTGAAGATTTTAGAATTTCAGAGCTGCGGCTTCTGCTAAAACTGAAGGCTCATATCGTACTGGAACGTGTGGAGCTTTGTGTAGTGATTGAGATCAATAGGTGACCCATGAGCATGCTATAAAGTGAAATAAACATGCTCTCTCTGGACGAAAAGGACTTTAAAAAGTAAAAGGTGGTTTTTGCATTTATTTAAATATTTTATTCTTTTTGGATAAACTTGTAATTTTTACCCTCTGGTGTTGTACTGAAGAGCCAAAGCAAAACTAATGTTAGAATTATCTTGTAGAATTCTATGGGATTGATTCCAGTCATCCGCCACATCAAATATTGCATTAGGTTGACCTCGCATGGCATTAAAAATAAAAATAAATAAATACTGCATGTAACATTTTCAAGGGTATGGGCACTGGACCAATGCACACATTTGGCATTGGTTGGATTCGGCTAAGGTACGGAACATCTGACCAAAATGACCTTATTTAAAGCCTGGTAGAATAAAAACTCTAAACAGACTTTTCCATATTTTGATTCAGAATCAACATGTCAGGAAGCCATTTTATGAGGAAACCAGTTTTCTTAAGTTGACTATACACTTTAGATAGCTCTCTGCCAAATGATGGTTTGGCTGATGGTTGCCTCGTCTCTCCTGTCCCCCACCATACACCAGAGCGCTGTATGAAACTCCTCTGACAGCGGTAATTCTACACACCAGATCCTTTTTCCATCCAACATGATTTATCGGAGAAGAATCCTGAGGCTCTCATAAACGGTAAATGTCCAGCTTTTCCCGTTGAAATTGTTGGCAACTTTGATCTAATGTGTATTGGCACTACTAGACCTTGGCATAGATGGAAAGTAGCAAGCCATGATGAATTCCATTCAAGTTGGCGGTTCATCCCCCTTTGTGGTATGGGTTACGGACTGGGATAATGGCATGTCTCGCATCTTTCTTTCTAGATCTGTTACCTTAGCTGTGGAGAACGTGTGTTGGTCACATACTCCTCTCAGCTGCTACTAAGATATGCGCTAGAGAGACTTGGCTGTTTTCAATAGTCCTGATTAAATGACTAATAATGGGTTTGATGTTCTTCACAATCTCTGATAGCTTTCGTATTCTTCTCACATTATGTTGTGTTAGAAAAATGCATTGTAATGGAAATACCAGACTCTCAGATGTGACACCAAATCAGTTGTGTAGTAGGAAACATAACAAATGTCATGTATGTAACGCTTCCGTACATAGCCCATTGGTAATACTGGGCACCATTTACTGCTTTATTGTGGTCATTGGTCACCAAGCAGTAGCAGCAGCACACCCTGGCATCCACTTATTCCTTACAGCAATGCGGAATATTCCTATTGTGACAGCCCCTTTACTTAATGAAACTTGCCCAGTAATTAGCTTGTTTGCATTATTCTGCATTCTGATAACATGCCCACCGTAAGTGCTGAGAGCCATATATCTACTGTGCAGCAGCCACATTTTATTCAATGGTGGCTATATTCTGTCCCACATCCACCAGGGCAAGAACGGCTTTAAGCAGCTATTCAATCTTGCTAATGGAGGAAAGTCCAAAATAAGGAAATATTTAAGTCTTATAGCACACCTGTCGTTTTACCCCAAACTAGAGCTGCCCTCATCTCCATCAACAAGTTAAAGTTTGCTTTTGATGCTCACACCAGTTTATATGTCCATTAATTGTCCTAATTCTCATGTTCCGTCACTTGCCAACCTGTTTTTGAGTGGGTAGTTCCATTTCATTGGCATTATGTCAGCACTGTAGGTGCTGGAACTTTCTATCCCTAGCTTTTAAGCATTTATTGCAACGGCCTATGACTTTCCAGCCCCAAACTGAAAACTTCTCTGTTATGCCTGTACTCCGTTTTACAGATAGGAGAGCAGGAACAGAGACTAAAACCCACCAATTTCTGCAATCCACTTCCTATGATTAAGCATCTCTGCTTGTAGAGACAAATTATAAGTCCGTGACGTCAAGTTAGAAGGGAGACACCTGCTTGCCTTAAGATTAGGGTGATTCGAATGCTCAAAACACCGTTTTGGTTGAATAAAGTGCTGTACTTTGCAGTACTTTGGTAATTAATTGTTTTGTCCAAAAATGACCCAAATTTATTAAGAGGGTTTTCCAGGCTTGGCATAAAAATGTAACTGTATGGAACGCATGCTACCACGATTTCCCTGTGTGATCCGGTGGTTACGTGAACACACATATTTGCATACTTGAGTTCACATACCGACTAGGCCTTTTTTTGATTTCAAGTGAAGCTACATAAGACCAGTCAGCATGTGACTGCAAGTATACAAACGACTTACATGTGGTCACATGACCATCCTCTTGCTCTTGTTATACCGGTAATTGTGACAGCGTGCAGACCACACACCCTGTCACAATTTGATTTACTACAGATTTTTGACCAGAGCCTCGACGACCCTTACCTTGTTTGTCGCCAACTGCTCTATAGTTTGATCGGTGAATCTTTTTTGTAATCTGATAAGGTGTTTTTTGTACATACTAACGGGACATTGTTTAAAGAATGTTCTTTATTTGTGCAGCATCCCATATGCTAATAAGAGAGGGCTAGACCTGCCTCAGATCGTCCAATCATGCTTCCCTGGGCATTGTTGACCACCTGCTTAACTGTTGTACAATAATTGGGAGTGCATGTAGGTTGTCATTCACACTCGGGGAAGTGTGATTAGAAGATCCAAGGCAGGACCAGTCTGAGGGTGGAGACCCCACCCTGCCGGACTGACCTTGCCTCATGAGCACATTTAATTGCAGGGTAAAACTGTATTTTTGAAACACTGGATAAGTTGTATAACACACGTTATCAGCTTACTGAAGTCTGCACCCATACCACTAACGTAGCGACTGAGCACGCTCAGGACGACTGACAGATTTCCTTTGAAACCAAATTGACTAAATTTAGAAGAGTTTCAAAATTGAAAAGTTTATATCGATTTGCTGTTCACCAGGAATAAAAAGGCCGAAGGTAAAAATATAAGAAAAGTGATCTCATACTTTCCTTTGTTTTGTTTCTGGTGGCATCAGTTAGTGGCACAGTTGGAGAAGCCCTCCCATGAACTTTTAATCTCTCTAAATCTGTATAAGGTTTCATTTTCATTCTGAGATTTTGGTGAGTTTTTCACTGTGTATTTTCAAAAAAAAAAATGCTTTACTTAATTGGTGCAGAAAATCTGCAACATCAAAAACTAAACAAAAGCTCATCATGGGAGCCTAGCCTACATGTTAGTCTAGTGTAGTGTCGGTGGACTAATATACTCACCTACCACTGCCTTCTCCGGTGTCCACCGCCGCTCTGTTCTTCTTCTTCTCAGTGTTGTCATCACTCGTCAAGCTCTCTGGATCACTCTGTGCTCTAAGAGTGAGACGAAAGTCTCTTTAACAATGTAGACCTATGGGACCTCGTTGAACCGGTCCACAGGCTTACTTTGTAAAAGCCCCTTCCGTGTCACACAGAGTGCAGGTTGGCCCAGAGAGACCAGAACGGTGGTAGATACCGGAGAGGACGGCAGTAGATGAGTATATAACACCCTGACCCTGCACTACTTACACATATACACAGGTTTAGAGAAAAAGAAAGTTCATGGGAGGAATTCTGCCTGTGGGAATATCCTTCTATAGGTAATTCACATGACTAGAAAGTATTGTCCCTGTAAATTGTAGGGTATAATCTCAGTTGATAGAATAATCCACATGTTCCCTTCTCTTACAAGTCCCACCACATCTTCATTGTAAAGCTGACATGAAGGCTCG
This sequence comes from Ranitomeya imitator, assembly GCF_032444005.1. NCBI lineage: Eukaryota > Metazoa > Chordata > Amphibia > Anura > Dendrobatidae > Ranitomeya > Ranitomeya imitator. The sequence continues at coordinate 154,738,047 of NC_091282.1, read as the reverse complement.
CATGCCTCCATGGCCATCATCCATGTGAAGAACATGCGTCATTGGACACCTCTGAGACAGTAGATGTACAAGACCTTTTTTTGCTTCTTAGACGTTCCCTTAAAATTAAACACTAGCTGTGGTATTCATGAACAGGACAATTGCGTAGGATACAAAAAAATTAATTAGACTAAATGATATTGTAAGATAAGATTGTGAAGCTCGGTATGGAAATAGCACGAATAAGCTCACTAAATTGCTGCTGGATGCAGACAAGGAAATACCTAAGAGAACGTGGCTCGCGAGCAACTGTTAATTATTTTCATGCAATGACAGCCTATTTACTTGATAACTGTTTGCCACGTGGGAATGCGGGTGCTATTTATTATAGTTGTTTCAAATAAAGGTATCGAGCTGGTTCAGAATATAAAAAATGTGTGTCCTAATCTTCATTTTTCAGAATAGGTGTGAATGTGATTTTAAGAGGTACGAGCCTGTAATGCTGGCACGATCTTCATACAGTTTTTGGAACACAATTTATCATTTTTTTTGCAAACATTTTGACTGTTCTGGTAATTGTTTGCCTGTAAGCATGGTACTGGTAGCTGTGGGCTGACATTGTGGAAATGCAGTCCGCTATTAGTCCAGTCCAGGTATGAAGTCTATTATTTTTTTCAATGCTACGTTGCATAGGAAAGCGTAAGATACCGTACTTTGTCTTTATATTGTGTTTTCATTAGTGGTTGAATCTTGGATGTGTATGAATAATTTTGTCTCATTTCTCGTTGATTAACGGCACAGAACCTCAGTCTAAATGGTTTTTTTTTTTAATGATGGAAGGAAAGAAAGCTATTTTTTTTTCATGCAAACAGCTGACATACTCAATACCAATGCTCCAGTATCATCGCCAACAAGCTGCATGATCTTTTTAATTTCAAAGTTTATCACTGCGTTCGCATGTTACTGCCACAGTTTTTTGCTGCATCGAAATTGGCCTCCTTTTGCGGCGCTTTTCTAAAATGACAGACGAAACCTACTCACGATTGAATGGATCCAACTCTCTCGCCGAGTGCCTTCCTCCAGTGTCTCCCCTCTCTTACACAATCTGTCTCCCTGTGCCCTGCGCATTTTTTCTACATAATTGTATGTAAGGAAGGAGACGCCCTGGTTGAGGAAACTTGAATCTACTGCCTTTTTCATTTTATTTTTTTAAATCCTGAGTCTGACCCATTGGTGATACCTGAGGTCTGTTGTTAAGAAATGACAATATTGTTTATTTGTATTGCATTAAATAGGTTGTGCACCCTACTGCTTGGTTTAAAAAAAAATAGGGTGGTACAACACTTTAACATGTTTTTTAGCACTTAACAATTAAGAAGGTAAAAATTGAAATTCTTTTTGAGGAAATGGATAATCTCCGAATTGAATGTTATCCTCACATTGAATGTATTGGAGCTACAGTGTGCATTCTCATCGTTTGTGGGACTGCCAAAAATAGTCAAGCACTGCACCGCTTTCTCTAGCAGTCCCATGTAGTAGAAGATAAAAGTAACAGAGACTGAGCACGTGCTCCCCTACTTCATAGACAATACAAGAACACTGAGAACCTTTACAATATATACAGTTAGCCTTGTGTACACCACTATATTACAGGTTTAGATTGTAACATCGGGGTCTTGTTCAACATCTGTATGCCTACGATACTGAGACATACGTAGTTTTGGTGGTTCATAATTATCATGCCAAAATGGTGGTGGCTTGCTATGGTATGATTAGAGTATCAGTCATATGTAAAGTAATTTAATACATATACTCAAGCATGAGTTGACAAAAATTCCTATTTTATTTCTCATCATTCTGGCATTTGGCAAATATTAATAATTATGGTAGTCCTAATTGACCTAAATGGTAAAGTTTTATTCTGATTTCATGTCAGATATAGTGAAAAACATGCATAGGTGTCTTTTTATATACTGTATATAAACTTTTGCTTTCAACTGTAGATGTGGTTTAATGTTCCTTCTTGCCTTATGACATTCTTCCACAAATACAGACTAATTTCTCTGTGGTTCTGGAGTTGGGGAGGCGAGTGTGTGGGGTAGGTGACAATAACATTGTGAGTAATATAGCCATTTCCTGGCTTACACTGCGCCCTTTCACTGTATCCAACGTTATGCAGCTTCAGCCTCCTCTGCCTCCTGCTTGTGATGGGTTTTCCCACGTCAGTTCTCATAGGTAGGAAGCAGATGAGACTTTCAAAAGATGCATTTAATAGAAATACACTGGAGGTTCTGCACACTACATTCATATTATTGACGAATGAAGAAGTTTTGTTACTGCATCTAAGCATACACAGCAACAAGATGGGTGGTGCGAAGTGGTGAAGATACTATACAAAAGCTGTCTGGAGGTATTTGATAGATTGCATCATCTCGCTCACAGGAAGTTGGAGGCTGAAGTCTTGTCACATGAGAACATGTACTTGTTTGGAGATTACATAACATTTCTACTACAAATCTGGGGCTCAAAATGTATAGATGCAGCAAATCACACTGCTGGATTATTGCCAGAGAATTACTTGTAGATGTGCAAAAAAAGATTGCTCGAGTGTCACTTTATTATATTCTGCACCTGAGAGCTGTGTAGGATGACTTTAACATCTGACGAGTTGTCCGCAATGTTCCAACCCTGTCTAACTCTCATTTACTTGTTTATTTTTGCTAGTTTATTATCCATATGTATACAGCATTACTGCTTAGACAACTTTGACATTTATTAGATAAATATACCAAATTTAATTGAGGCAACTGTTTCTTTTTCTGACATCTTCATTGGCTTAGTGAGTGTACCCTGCAAATTGGATTCATCTTCAGCACATGTCACTGCTGTCAGGGTGCTGATGATAATAATAAACACCTATACATTGTTTGGGACATCCACAATGCTTTTTTGCCTCCTATGTATATACTCTCTTTTTTTTTTTAAGGATTTTGTCTCCTTATAGCTCCTAAGGAACATATTTAAATAAACAAAATAATTAAACTTTTTTTTTACTCGGTTTGTAATATTTTGTCTATAACAACTTATGTATCTATAATATAACGCTGGGAGCGTCACTCTGTCCGAAGCCTTTATAGACTGCGCAAGCGCCGGTGCAGTCTGGCCCCCACAGAGTGACGCTCCCTGGAGATCGCGGTATGCGTAAGCACTGAACGCATACCGCGATCTCCACCGGAGAGTCAGGGACCGCCAGGAGGGTAAGTATATTCACCTTTCCCCGTTCCAGCGCTGCGTGCGGCTCCGTCTCCCGGGTCCTATGCTGTGACAGTTCAGAGGGCGCGATGACGCGCTTAATGCGCGCCGGCGCCGCCCTCTGACTGACCAGTCACAGGCAGAGGAGCCGGAGTGTGTCTTCAAGAAAATGGCGCCGGAAAGTGCGGACTGCGCAGGCGCCGATTCCTGCTGCCGGAATCGACGCCTGCACAGTCCGCGCTTTCCGGCGCCATTTTCTTGAACACACACTGCCGGCGCCATTTTCTTGAAGACACACTGCAGGTGTGTCTTCAAGAAAATGGCGCCGGAAAGCGCGGACTGCGCAGGCGCCAATTCCGGCAGCAGGAGGACGAAGAAAATGGGCGGAAAGGAATGGCGTAATTAACAAATTGCTGTGGCATGAAGCTGTGACACTTCATGCCACAGCCATTTTGTTTACGCCACCTGATTCCTTTCCGCCTCCATTTTCTTGGTCCTGCTGCCGGATCCAGCGCCTGCGCAGTCCGCGCTTTCCGGCGCCATTTTCTTTAAGACACACTGCAGTGTGTCTTCAAGAAAATGGCGCAGGAAGCGATTCCGCCAGCAGGAGGACCAAGAAAATGGCGGCGTAAAGGAATCAGGTGGCGCAAGTAACAAATTGCTGTGGCATGAGGCTGTGGCACTTCATGCCACAGCTATTTGTTACTTACGCCACCTGATACGAGGCATATACTATGGAGCAGCGTATGGGGCATATGGATGGGAGCAGCAAATTAAAGAACGGTGCCGCAGGATGGGAGCAGCACATGACAGAACGGGGGCGCAGGATGGGAGCAGCACATGACAGGATGGGAGCAGCAAATGACAGAACGGGGGCGCAGGATGGGAGCAGCACATGACAGAACGGGGGCGCAGGATGGGAGAAGCACATGACAGAACGGGGGCGCAGGATGGGAGCAGCACATGACAGAACGGGGGCGCAGGATGGGAGCAGCACATGACAGAACGGGGGCGCAGGATGGGAGCAGCACATGACAGAACGGGGGCGCAGGATGGGAGCAGCACATGACAGAACGGGGGCGCAGGATGGGAGCAGCACATGACAGGATGGGGACGCAGGATGGAGCAGCACATGACAGAATGGGGGCGCAGGATGGAGCAGCACATGACAGGATGGGGACGCAGGATGGAGCAGCACATGACAGGATGGGGACGCAGGATGGAGCAGCACATGACAGGATGGGGGCGCAGGATGGAGCAGCACATGACCGGATGTGGACGCAGGATGGAGCAGCACATGACAGGATGGGGACGCAGGATGGAGCAGCACATGACAGGATGGAGACCATATACCAATATAAATGCTCGCCACCTGGGCGTAGAACGGGTTCAATAGCTAGTATAATATAATGCCCTTTAGAAATGGTAATTCTGCTAGCGGATTCATTTCTGAAACAATGGAAAATGTTATTTATAGTTACATTTATTTTTAACAGTGCTGTGCAGACTTTAGAGAAATGTGTGGATGTAGGTTATTCTACACTATTACTGGACACTTTGTTAAAGGGGTTATTTGTGACTTTGGTTATTTTTTGTATGGAGTTAAGAACTTACCGATAGGTAGTTAACAAACTGCCTGTTCTGCCTGGTGACGATTTGTTCCGGCTCAAGTCGGTGACTCTCCTGTTTCCTTTAACCACACGTCAACAGAGAAGCTTTTTTATTCTCGTCTGCTCTGTTGGAATATCACTGCAGATGTCATGGTGATTGACAGCTGGCTCTCCGCAGTTAGGCAGCGGGAATCCGGCTGTCAATCAGCATGACATTGGCAGTGATGGCCGTCAACAAAGGAGCGCAGAAAATAAGAAGCCACTCTGTGGAGAGGATGTCGCCATAAGCTGGAGAATTGCTGGTAGGAGCAGTCTATGACTGCTCTGAGCTGCCGGAGGTCTCTGCCGGACAGGACAGGCAGGAAGTTAGCAATTAACTGCTTGTAAATTCTTAGCCCCATATGAAAAAATAAGCAAAGTCCCTGGATAACCCCCTTAAAGGGAACCTGTCACCCCTAAAATCAAAGTTGAGCTAAGCCCACCAGCATCAGGGGCTTATCTACAGCATTCTGTAATGCTGTAGATAAGCCCCCAATGTATCCTGAAAGATGAGAAAAAGAGGTTAGATTATACTCACCTGGGGGGGCGGTCAGATCTGATGGGCGCCGCGGTCCGGTCCAGGGCCTCCCATCTTCTTACGATGACGTCCTCTTCTTGTCTTCACGCTTCGGCGCAGGCGTACCCTGTTGAGGGCAGAGCAAAGTACTGCAGTGCGCAGGCGCCGGGCCTCTCTGATCTTTCCCGGCGCCTGCGCACTGCAGTACTTTGCTCTGCCCTCAACAGGGTACACCTGCGCTGGAGCCGCAGCATGACTACAAGAAGAGGATCTCATCGTAGAACTTGGGAGGCCCTGGACCGGACCACAATGCCTATCGGACCGGACCACAGCTGGTCCGCCCCTGGGTGAGTACTCATCTTTCAGGATACATTGGGGGCTTATCTACTGCATTACGATTTTGGGGGTGACAGGTTCCCTTTAAGGTTATCTGGCGCTAGCTTGGTCAAAGCAGACTAAAATCTATGTACATGTGGTTTTGTGATATGTGATATTTTGTGATATATATTGTGTATATATTCATCATTCATAGAACCTGGCCAATCATCTCCTCTGCCAGAAGATAAAATCTAGTTCACATTAGTGACTTCTGTTTATACCAGAACCATAACAACCCTGATGGAAAATATCCAATGTAATGTGGCACATCCATGTATACTATTTGACACTGTAAATCTGCAACAAATATCTGCATTGGTTATGTGCAAATTTTGTAGGGGATTTAAAAATCTGCAGCCAATTCCAAGGCTATTTCTTCTGTCTCACATGGATTGGGGTTTAAAAACCTCTTTTACATATAGTTCTACTCCAAATCGTGAAAGTATTTTCCGTGTTGGATCCTTATCTATTGCAAAAGTGATGCAGGTTGTACTATCCCTGCCATCAAAAATACCAGAAACCTGTCAGATATCATTAAATAAGTGTCAACAGAGTCTAAAGGCGGACATACATGTTAGAAGTAGGAATACGTTGATAGATGTTTATAGATGTTTTAGTCCACTTTGGCTTTTATGGTCGTTCCTACCAGATATAATTATCCAATGACACCTAATAAAGGACTAACGATTTATTTGGAAACATTCTTTCACAAAAAGAACATTTGTGTACTGTCAAATTAAATTTTTAACCCCTTCCCAACATGTGATGTAATATCGAAGTATTGCAGTGTATTCAATATCATTCAATAACAAAGTTATGGATCTCCTAAAAAGCTCTGAATAATCAGTAGAATAATAACATGTTTGAAATATTTGTGATTGTGCTGAACTGAAAAATCATATTGACAGGTAAAGGGCCTTGTTAAACTATGTAGACAGAAAAGGGGTTAATCTCAGACTGTCTTTTCAGTGACTAGGGGTCCGCACTAGTCAGCTAAACCACTTATTCATTACATTTTACCAAATGAATGTTTGTATTGGATGACCTCACAATGATGATCAGTTGTAGATTAATGTGTACTTTTTCTGGAAAGATTGCTATGACTGCCCATAGCCTTCATTTATTTTCCTATACTACTGATGAGTCGAGAATCTCGGGGATTGTATCATTTCAGATCGTAAATTCATGGAGCAGAATCCATTATTTATCAAATGTCATCATTGTAGTCTTAAGCCGTTTTGGCTAAAATATCCCAATGCTGGAAATGATTTTTTATGTTCTTAATGACAGTCTTTGCAAATGATGAATTCGTCTAAAATTCCATTTCATCTAACACCTAGAAAAATGGAAGTGTTCTACTTATTTTAGACTGCTCATTTTCTCCGGGTGTCTGTGGAATTCCCCTTAATTATGCCTCAGTAGCTAAACCTAGTGCGGGTCCCCAAGGTTTGACCGCCGCTTCCAAAGCACAAAGATTGCTCCCAATCTTCCAGCTAGGTCAAGTGCAAAAATTAAGATATGATCGAGTACTGGAAGTGGAGGCTTCTATCAAACCACCTATTCACCATGTCATTATGACAGCCGGCTGTAACAAATAGCTTTTTGTTTTAACTTATGACAATTAATTTCTAAAAGTAATGTAATCTGACAGTGAAAAGATGTTGAAAGACTTGTGAAGATGTCATAAGTGTGACCTTTCTGCCCAAATGTGTCCAAGAGCCATTTTAACAAGGGACCTAGGACAAGGAGTGCAACTCCTTTTGTACTTTTGTTAATTAGTTATTGATTTGAAACAATGCACAACGAAATATTGTCAGATTAACTAGACGCTAGCAAGGTCACGGTGTGACAGTCTGGTCTTGATAATCTTTCTACTGCACGAGAATTCACTCTCCCTAAACCCATTGTTCTGTGATATGTGGCTTTTGTACAGCTCTGAAATGGTTCCGAGATTGTGGCATGTTTCTAGTGATGTGACATCTCGGGTATCTCTTACACTACTGATAATAGCATATGGCACATTCATCCTGTGTTGCTGAGAAGATGAATTATGTCTATTGGATAAATACATTTACATATTGTAGCAAATGTGGCTTTAGACCTGATGGGGAATCTGGCTTATAGGGGATGTCCGCTACACGGATAGCTCCTTCTCAGTCACTTCTCAACCCCAGGAATGGATATTAATAACACTTAGATTCACCTCCTGGTTCTGGCGTCGTTCCGGTGTTGTCGGCACTGGCTCTCCCTGCGCTCATGTGACGTCATGTTTCCATTCGGTGACCACTTGACTGTTACTTTCTCTGGATGTCAGTTACAATGGAAGGAGGGGACAGTGAAGCGGCCGCTAATAGGCCTAAGGGATCACATGACATAATAATGTCACGCGAGCCCCGGGAGAGCCAATGTTGACGCCACCTGAAAACGTCTGCACCAGAGATTAATATGTGTTTATTATTTTACTCTGGCTGGTACTTAGTGATTGAGAATTATTTTACAAAGGGGATAACATTGAGATTGAGAAGATTGGACAACACTTTTAATGTAGAAGTTTAACATGGTTGAACCCTGTGCTTATAGGAAGCTGAATAAATGGCAAATCCCTAAATTACTTCTATTATACTAATTGATTTTAACCCCTTCCTGAAATGGTGATTTTTCAGGTGTTTTTTTTTTTACTCCCGTTCTTTCAAGAGTCATAACGTCTTTATTGTTTTGCCGATATGGCCTTATTACAGCTCTGGGGAGTATGCACGCATTTACATATAAATGATACATTGTATAAAAGATGCAATAGATATTATAAAGGGACTGAGAAAAGGCGATATGATTCAGACCATTGCTCATTCTGCCTTGCTCCCTTTATTGAAATTCAAGGGAAAAGAAAGCGGTCACTAGGGAGCGCTGTGAGGGTCACAGTTACAATTGAAAGCAAAAGGTCCACCGCAGCTCCAGCCGTTAACCTTCTAGGAGGATACAAAATGCAGTAAATAGTAATAACGGTCCTAGGAGCGCTGGAAATGAGACCAAAACAAGGATTTTAGTGTTGAACCACAACGCGTTTCAACGGTTAAACCGTCTTCATCAGGTGGAACTTGATGAAGACGGTTTAACCGTTGAAACGCGTTGTGGTTCAACACTAAAATCCTTGTTTTGGTCTCATTTCCAGCGCTCCTAGGACCGTTATTACTATTTATTGCTCCCTTTATTAACTTTCCCAAATAGTTATAGCATTTGTTCTAATACTTGTCCACCTTCTTCTTTTTTTATTATTCTGCATGTGATTTATTTTGCATTTTTTGTTGTATGTTATACCTTTATTTGTTTCTCACAGACAAGGCAAAGCATAAAAAAAAAGGAATCCCCGTCGATTAAATGGTTGGTTGTGGGACATCGTCTTATTGTTCTAATTTAAGAGAGAGAGAGAAAAAAGTGTCATGAATGTGTAATTAAATCTAATGACAGGCCGTTCGATGCCGACTAATGTTCCATAGTATAATGCAATCGTTAGGTTAACCACATTGATCTTGAAGCTATTCCTGTTGTATTGATGTAATTACTTGAAATGTGGACACGGGGAGCCGGTGGCCACAGCTGTGTACACACTCGTGCTTACTAGCAGTGCCTGTATTTGGACGGGCCGCCACCGGTTCACAACAGAGCCGATGTGGATACAGTATTCCACATTTGTAAACATTTGTTCCCAGTGCATTGAGGGAGTTGTGCCAATGAGAATCGAGAGTTGGCACAATGGTCGTCGTTCCACCTCTCTGGTTCTGTTATCTCCGCATACTAGAATTTGGAAGCAATTCCTATAGCACATTTTTTTTTCTCATGTTGACTGTGTTTGTAAGTGTCTTTTCAATACTTTTTTTTTTTTCTGGAAGCATCTGCCAGCTTCCGTCTATGTTTCATTTCTGGTCTGCAAATTTTCTCTGTGCGAGATCACAGAAAAAGAAATGTCGTTTCCAGACGGCTTATCAAGAATGTACGAAATTTTTGAACGGCAAAATAAAGTTTAAAAAAAAAAAAAAAAAACAATTTACGTTTTCCATCTATTTGTGTAAACACTGAGCGACATTTGCACTAAGATCTTCCTTCCTTCCCACTGCCCGGCATCAAACTACGTTATCCCTTCCGAAAGTTTCCTGCATCCGGTCTGCAGAAGAGAATCTGTCACTTTTGGCAAGAGGACAGGAAGTATGCGAACCTGTCACCGCAAGCAGTCTCAAAGGGCAAACTGCTTTGCAGCAGCTAATTAACCTTAGGAAATAATTACACAAATATGCAAATGTTGTTTAGATAATTCCGTGTGTTATCAGCGCAGGTAGTCCATCATAACTGCAGACCTTGGAGTGCCTAGATGTTAGAATCTGCAGCGCTCGATAAGGCTTTGTCTTTAACTTGGTATTTAACAATTAATGACTGTAATATTGCGTTAGTAAATTCAGACGCTTGTCCTTTAGAGGCAGCAGAACATAATAATATATTCTCGCCGCTAATCTAGGTGCAGTAATGTCAGCAATGTAATAACTTCTTACATTTTTTTTTCTTTTTACAACCTATAAAGAAAACATAAACATTTTTAAAAAAACTTAACTTCATTTTTCTTGTGTAAAATAGTGTCTTGCAAATATGTAATTCCAAATATGTTATTTATACAGGAACCAATGTTATCTCATTCTCCAAAAGACCCCATAATGAATGGATCCTGGTGATACAATGGTTGGGTATAGCAGGGTCCTATATGATTTATGGGCCGGAAAAAGTTTTTTTTTTTCTTACCATTAGTTTTGGAGAAGGTATTTTCTGTTGAGGAATTTGACTTTTTGACAAAACTTGAAAGCAATGCCTCCATTCTGAAAATGTTGTATTAATTGTTTATACTCATCTAGGTTACTTGTTGTTTCCATCAGCATAATTATGTATTCACAGGATAGATTGCACACAGATTTTGAGAACGATGCTTTGAAATACCGTATTTGAACAGGGTGATTGCACACTGGCTCATCTCCTTAAACAAGTACAAATGCAAAGTACCGGTACTTGTAAAAACACATAACCTTTACTATTTACCGCTTATTAAAATTAGTCTCCAATCTCAAGAATGGAGAGATATTTTATAGTTGCTCATTGCCTAGGATACCAGCACCTCTGCATAATAATAGCGGGGGCTGGTCCCATGGGCAAAGAGTGTAGCACTTACAAGCTCTTTACTATAGGGCTTGTAAGCGCTGCTCTGAAATTGGCTACATCCAGCCAGCTTCAATACTCGTGTTCTCCAATTCTGCTTTCAGCAGGAGAGCACAATTTGGGCCAGCAGATCAGCCAGGCCACTGGTCCAAACTATCAATCATCAGGAGGCACCTTCCCTTTCCCAGCAAGCAGCAAGGGGGAAGTGCACTCCTGAAGATTGGTGGCAGATGATGGATGTTCTGCTGAAGATAGAACATGGTACAGCTCCTTTAATTATGTTTGGGACTTCTAGAGATCGTTCAGCCAAGTGCAATTCTATAGACCCTGAATAAAGTGGTGACCACATGCGCTGCCTGCGCTTAATTTAATGGGTAATTTCAGAGCCTCGTTACTGGGAAAAGCAATCAACAGGTTATGTTCTCTCTTGTGGATAGCATATAATCTCCTCGTACCTTTCCAACCGCACATTCAGCGTCTCCCACTCCCACGCTACCTCCTCATCCCACTCTCTCTCTGTTGGAGTCTCCCAAGGCTCTGTTCTAGGACCCCTACTCTTCTCAATCTATACACTTGGCTTGGGACAACTCATAAAGTCCCATGGATTCCAGTACCACCTTTATGCTGAAGACACTCAGATCTACCTCTCTGGCCCAGACGTCACCGCTCTGCTGTCCAATCAGCCATATCCTCCTTCTTCTCCTCTCGTTTCCTCAAACTCGATGTGGACAAATCTGAACTCATCATCTTTCCTCCATCCCATAGATCTTCCTTACCTGACCTATCTATCGCAATCAATGACATCATGCTTTCCCCCGTACCGGAAGTCTGCTGCCTCGGAGTAACCCTTGACTCTGCCCTGTCCTTCAAACCGCACATCCAAGCTCTGTCCACCTCCTGTTGCCTCCAGCTCAAAAATATCTCCAGAATTGGAGAAAAGTTGTTTCACACTTTTTTGTTAAATAAATAATTCCACATGTGTTAATTCATAGTTTTGATGCCTTCAGTGTGAATGTACAATTTTCATAGTTATGAAAATACAGAAAAATCTTTAAATGAGAAGGTGTATCCAAACTTTTGCTCTGTACTGAGATACATATATCTCGATATTATCTTTTAAAGTTTGGATTTGATATTGCGTTGCTGGTCACCATAGTCTCTGCTTCTTGTTATTGCAGTAATGTTAGAATGTTATTTTTGTTATTTTTGCTATTTTGCCTATTCAGGCATTCCTAAATTACCTTGATGCTGACCTCATCCCTCCCAATTATTATTATCGTTAATACCTAGTACCTAAAGAATTGGGACTCGTCATGCACATCTCTGTTGGTATTGTTCGTTGTCCTTTTGCAGAGATGTCCATGCCCGGGAACATTTACCTCCCGATACATTTACTTCCAGTACTTCTGTAGGAAAATCCACGTCACATACCTAGCGTGTGACCCCATTCTTAGATGGAATCTGTCACCAGGTCTTTGCTGCCTTATCTGAGAACAGCATGATGTAGGAAAAGAGACCCCGATTCCAGCGATGTGTCACTTAGCTTACTGGGTGCAGTAGTTGTGATACAATCAGAGTTTTTAGATGAAGCAAAGGTCAGAGAGCTGCCCCCACCCACACCACAGCTTTCTATGTACATTGTCTATTGAAAGTGAGGTGCTATTAGAAGAAGGGCTGTGGTGTGGACCAGGACTCACGTGAGCGCCAGTCCTGGCAGTGATAATCTCCTGGTGATAAAACATTAATTTTATGGAAACAGCACACAGCCTAATAAGTGGCGCATCACTGAAAACTGTGTCAGCCCCTGCTGACAGATCCCCTTTATAGCGGCATTTGTGTTGAACTTGGAGAAACCACTTGCTGTATTAGTTGTTTACTGACCAATTCATACTGTTCTTAATTGATAAGTTTATTGTAAACAGTAGAAAGTTTGGAAATATTGCTAATAATCCTATTCTAAAACCAAAGAAATAGCTGGATCATAAATTGATATGTACGCCACGAATGAGTATGTTCACATTGTGGCCATTTAACAGGCATAACCTACGAGAGAAACGCAATGAGCATATACCCTGCTGTAAGTAAATATTAATGGTACACGCACTGTACATGACACAGGGGACTTAGGCCATGTTCACACAATGCGTTTTTTACTGCGGAACCGCCGCGATTTGGCCGCTGCGGATCCGCAGCTGTTTTCCATGCAGGGTACAGTACAATGTACCCTATGGAAAACAGGAACCGCTGTGCCCACACTGCGGAAATTCACTAAAAAAGCCGCGCTGAATAGCTGCAGTAAAAAAGAAGGACCATGTCACTTCTTTGTGCGGAACTGCAGCGGTTCTGCACCCATTGACCTCCATTGTGAGGGTCAAACCCGCAGTAAAACCCGCAGACGAAAAAAAATATCTGCGGGTTTTCTGCGGTTTGTGGTGCAGAACCGCTGCAGCAGGAAGTGCGTGGGCGGAGTGTGGCTGTCCCCCCGTGCTCCAATCCCACCCCCCCATGCTCCGATGCCACCCCCCGTGCTCCGACGCCCCCCCGTGCCCTCATCTCCCCCCCTTATACTTACCGGGCCTCCCGGTGTCCGTCCGTCCGTCTTCTCCCTGGGCGCCGCCATCTTCCCGGCAGATTCGTTCCAGGCACATTTTGATCACTGTGATAACCTCACAGTGATCAAAATAAAAAAAAAAAAAAGTAAATGACCCCCCCCCCCTCTTTATCACCCCCATAGGTAGTAACAATAATAAAATAAAGAATTTTTTTTTCCCCCCACTACAGTTAGAACTAGGGTTAGGGGTAGGGGTATGGTTAGGGGTAGGGTTAGGGTATTTTCAGCCATTTTAACCCTAAAAAAACTTCCTAGAAAACACACAGAATTGCAGAGAAAACTGCATAAAAAACCGCACTAAAAACCGCATCAAAAAACGCACCAAAAACGCGCCAAAAAACGCACCTGCGTTTTCTGCCAAGAGCTGCGGTTTTTAGTGCAGAAAAAACAGCAGGGAAATCAGGAACGTGTGAACATGGCCTAAGTAACCGCTGTGATTACAAAAGTGTGAAGCCATCCCACCGCAGCAAGGTTTCCCCCAAATGGGGACGGTCCTCTTCTCCTCTCCTTACTAAGTGCCCTGTGAGCTGAGTCTCCTACTGCACTGTACAGTTACATGTACCCTCATATAACACGTGTTCATTTCGCGGCATTTACCATTTCCCCCTTTCTTACAGGAGAACGGCAGCCCAGAGGAGCACGCTTTATATGTATGGGACAACTTCATTTCAAAATCCCCTGCTGAAAATGTATTTTTTGTTGCACACAGCTATGGGGGACTCGCTTTTGTGGAGCTGGTAAGATATCCTGTATCTTTATAATCTGAATGTAAAGAAATTATTTGATAGCAAATTGTTTTAACTGGTTGTCGAGCTTTTCCATACATGACCCAATTAATTGTGCTGTTAGGTTGTAAGATAACCTATATGTTGGAGCTTGGTCCTGGAGACTGGACGGGAACATTCACATAGGCGCCTTGATACATGGAGATCTGTGCATACTATTCATGTGCGAACTTGTAGTTAGTTAAGGCTACTTTCACACATCAGGTTTTCAGTGTCAGGCTAAATCCGGCGAATGTTGGAAAAACTGGATCCAGCGCAGATTGTGAAAAACTGATGCGACGGATCCATTTTTTGACGGATCCGGCTAGCCTATCTAGATTATTGGATAAAAAAAATTTTTGGAGCATGCTCAGTTAAAAAAACGGATCAGGCCGCCAGATCCGCCTTTTTCCGGATCCGGAACCTTTTGGCTCCCATAGGCTTCCATTCTAGCAAACAGCTGGAAGCGCCGGATCCGGCGCTTCAGGCTTTTTTGCCAGAGACAAAAAAACGTTGGTATGGACGTTTTTTCAAGAAACCGGAAGCGGGCGAAAACCAGACGAAACGCAATGTCATCCGGTGCAATCCGGCACTAATACAAGTCTATGGGAAAAAAAAACCTGATCCGGCGGCAACATTCGCCTGATCCATTTTTTTTTAAAATTAGCTGGATTTAGCCTGACACTGAAAACCTGATGTGTGAAAGTAGCCTAAGAGTTTATTATTATTAATGATATTATCCAGAAGTGGCTTTCTGTTGAATATGATGTATTTATTGGCATTAATCAGTAATACCTGTGAACATATTTATTTTACGCACTTATATAGCACCATTAGTTTCTGCTTTGCAGACATCAGCAGCCATCACTGTCCCCATTGGGGCTCACAATCTAGATTCCCGATCAGGATGTCTTTGGCTTGTCAGAAGAACCCGGAGGAAACCCACGCAATCACAAGGAGAACATACAATCTCCTTGTCCTTGGTGGGATTTGAATCCAGGACCCCAGAGTGGCAATGCTACAGTGCTAACCTCTGAGCCACCGCGCCGCCCGTATTAAACTTTGTAGTAGATCATCTTGGAGGATTGTGGTATCTTCCTCACTTTCCAGTAGCCCTTATTTCTTTTTTTTGCAGACTGTCTTGAAATTTTAGGAAACTTTTTCCATTGCCAAAAAAATCCTTCTAGAATAAAACAATAAGTTAAAGACAGAGAGGAGGGGGATGTTTCAGTTTCTGACATAGGGCAATAACAAGGTGTACTGTTTCCGGACAGACAGTATGCCAGATGGCACGTCATTTGGGTGTTTGTTGGAACCTTGTTAACATTAGCAGTTGCAAAGAATGTGGTGAATTTCAGATACATATTGTAACTTGCATAATATCGTAAAAAGATCACAAAGTTACCTCTGTAGTCTAACAGCAATAGGAGCAAGTAGATAATTCAATGACTGTTACTATATTAGTGATGGTGCACTGGTAGCAAACTAGTCCTTACGGGGAATCTGTCATCCCCTGGATGCTTTTAAGCTACTACTATGGGCATACAGGTAATAGAATGGTTAAACTCCTCTTACCTGTCGGCCTCATTGCTGTGGTCTAGAGGCTAAGAAATATACTTTGAATGTTTTATGTGAATGATTTCTTCCAGGCTTTGGGTCGTTCGGTGCCTGGAAGAAATCCCCGACTTCTCTCTTCATTTCAATAGCACCACCCGCCATGCACACCACACTGTCCTGGGACTTGTAGTTGCTGTGCCATAATCCCATGCATGCAACATGCACTCGTGCGGCTATAGGTGCCTTATCCGCTCTTCTATGGGCGATGTCTTCTGCTCAGGTGCCGGTGAGTCTTTGTTACTGCGCAGTGACTCGCCTACGCAGAAGCAGAATGCAGACACGGCCCATAGAAGAGCGGATAAGGCACCCATAGCCGCACGAGTGCACGTTGCATGCACTTCAGAGCCTGGAAGAAATCAATAACCTAAAACATTCAATGCACATTTCTGAACTTCTAGACTGCAGCAATGGGGCATACAGGTAAGACTAGTCTAGCCAGTATATTACCTGTATGCCCATAGTAATAGTGTAAAATTGACAGATTCCCTTTAACACTGGGGATAACAAGACTAAACCAGCGTCATAGGACTAAAATATGCTAGAATTCTCTGTTTTCTACATGTCCAGTGAGATTCTAGGCCGACAATGAATTCTTTAGTAATAATAGTATTCCGGTTATGGACAGCAGATAACAAAGAGACAGGACAGGCGAGGCTTCTGGAGTATTTGGTGCCACTAAGCAATTATCTTTAACCTGCAGCAAGTATTATTCTCTTAAACTGCAGGGAACATAAATATCTTATCTCTTTCAACCATATTTTTCACTGAATCAACTTTTATTTTTTTGGATCCAACTTTATTATGTTATTTAATTGTTGTTTCGTTGCTGACGGGCTGTAGAGTATTACTGTAGGCTTAGCATTGTTCCCAAACTCTTAAGAAAATTGTTTCAATTTGCTGGTTTTAGCGGTTTTATCGCTAGAAGAATGAAGAGTTGTCCATGGAGAGACCTCCGTCCAGAGGATGACGTTCTATAAAGATTGAAATTACAAAGTACATGAATAGAAATAAAAAAATGAAGAAAAGGGTTTGCACTTGACATCAGAGGGGTATTCTGAGACCGCATAGTTACCAGAATTAGCGGAGAACAATAAATCGTAGACTAATGTGTTACTGCTCTGGTAAGGTGACCTAATGGCTGTCCCATAAGATCTTTATAATCTGCGTGAAGAAATGTCCAGAGATTTTGTCATGTGTTCCGGTGACCGTTGTGGTCTTTTCGTGGTAACCTGCGGCAGAGCAGAATAATGCCACATTTTTTGAAAAATTTTAATTTTAAATTTGACTTTTTTGCTTTCTACCTGTAAGTTCTCAAACTGTGTTTTGTTTTTTTATAACCGGAGTTTGAGGGTCCAGGAAACTTTTTAATTTTTTTTTTTGGAAGTTTATAATTTAAGGCGTTCTTACATGGCAGTACATAAAGTGGCTTTTTTTTCACTACTTCTAGTGAACTAATGGCATATGCTAGGGATTCAACTTCAATGTCTGTCCCAATACAACCACACCAGTACCAGTAGTCTGTGGTGCATCAGTTGCTGCATTACAAGCGAAGCTGATGACTCCGAACATGCTGGGTGGCTGCCTTTCCATGAACAACCAGCAGAATTGTGAATGCATCTCTGGACTTCAGTACACAATCTTAATACCATGTCATATCTAAGAAATGTATTGTACTTTGAAGTCCTGATTCATCAAGCTTTTATCGGCGAAAAAGCATTGAAAAGTCGCAAATTTTGTTGCTCAGCAGAGAGGTACATAAAAATTTTGCAACTTTTGGCATTTTAGCAACAGTTTTTCCCAGGTTTGCCAAAATTGGTATAGTTGTGGCAGTACGGGAGTCTGTCACCACAGCTCATCTAAATCATGACAAGAGGTAGCGTTCCTTACATCAGAAAACTTACTCCAGATACCTCTTAATGAGTCAGGAGCGTCTGACTCCACCACGCTTACTCGTAGAGACCGGCGCAAAGACTTGTTCTTTCTGATTCTCTGTCTGTAGACTTTAATGACAACTGCTACAGAATTTACCACTCATCTTTTTTTTAGTTTGGGATTAATGAGGTTTGGTACCCATTTCTCTCTATTTGTAAAGTGAGATCCCCTAATAAGACATTTAAAAAATTGTAGCAAGCTCATCTCACATCTGAGGAGGCGTCCAAGGGGCATGTGCTAGCAATCGGCAGATACAATGAATGTGTAAACAAATAAGAAAGCTATACTATATCAGCTCTCCTAAGATCTGGTGTAACTCATGGATCCACCATTTTGCACAGGGATGCACTGAAGAAATCCCAGCTGGTTACTGGGTCGGGTACTGAAGAGGAAAAAGATCCAGCCAGCCTAAGAAATATTAAACACATGAGGAAAAAGACTCAAGGGGATGATGTGTTTGGAAACATCATGGTTCTTAATCCTAACCTCAATATGATTAAAAGCATGGTGGTCTGAAACGCGTCAATACTTTTGACATTTAATTTTTTTTTCTTTTTCACCTTAATGAATGTGTCCTTTTCTAATGCACAATTTCTGCTCTTTGTTCACAAGACCCGGTACACGATGTCAGCAGCGCCTCTCGCTTTTCAATGCGGAAGTTAGAAGCGCTAGATAGCCCCTTGAATATCATGAGACCTTTATATCACCACAATATTTTTCCAAAAATTCTGTGATACAGAATATACTTAGTGGTGGAAAAAAAAAACTGTTTGCAGTGAGGAAAAAATTCCTCTTTAGGAGAGTAATGTGATCTCATCATTAGTCTTGTTTTTTGTGTTTTGGTGCTTATATATGGAGATCGCCTGAATGACTTATTTATGTAGAGCTACTTATAATTGATATATTTCTGTGCACACACAGACTGAGCTGCTTCGGCATCCCGACAGCGTGCTTAGAGTAGTGATAGAAGGAAGTTTTTTTTTCTTTCAGAACACTCATTTTAGAGGTTAGAAGGACAGAAATCGCATCGGTTCCATGGGCGTTACAGAAGTTTTATTTTTTTAATACATTTTGTAATTTAGTGGTGCCATTCCCCATGGAATTCTCCAAGAAGGGGAGATAAGGTTCTTAATATCCGCAAAAAGCTGGTGAGTGGAAGAAAAACATTAATGCCATTGGGGAACTGGAGGCAGCTATTAATAATTTTTTCAACAATGCGCAGTACATGTGTTGGATGCTTTGAATGCTGGAATGGTTAAAGATGCGATCACAAATGCTGCATCATGTGAGAAACAGTGAAAAGTTAGTTTTGTCTGATTTAAGTGGTGTCAGTGGGCTAAGAATTAAGCTATGTGCCCACGTTGCAGAAATGCTGCGGAAATGTCCGCAGCATTTCCGCAACTCCCTGCCACTGTTAAAACGCATGCGGAATTCGCATGAGTTTTCCCACAAAACACAAGCGTTTTTAACTTGCAGAATGGTTGCGCTTTCCAAGCGATTTTGAAGCATCGCTTGGAAAAGTGATGGACAGGTTGGTCACCCTTGTCAAGCATAGTGCTTGACAAGTGTGACCATCTTTTTACTATTGATGCTGCCTGTGCAGCATCAATAGTAAAATATATGTTAAAAATAATAAAAAAAATAATAAATATGGTTATTCTCACCTTCCGACGGCCCCCGATCTCCTCAGCGGCACTCCCAATACGTTACGTTCCCAGGGATGCTTTTCACAAAGGACCTTTGTGACATCACGGTCGCGTGACCGAGACGTCATCCCAGGTCCTTCATGCAATGTATCCCTGGGAATGGAAGCTGCGAATGCACCGCTGAGAGGCGGGAGGACTCCGGGGGCTATCAAAAGGTAAGTATATTTTTTCTTTTTTTTTTTGCAGAAATATGGATCTCTGCCTGAAGGAGAGTCTCCTCTCCTGCAGATCCTGAGTACCATCTGCACATAAAGTGCTCACTTTACGCATAGTGGGCATAGCCACATGCGTAAAGTGAACGTTTCAATGCAATCCTATGCTCTGGATTTTACTGCTACTATGCAATTCCACAGCGGGAAAATTCGCAGCATGGGCACAGCAATGCGGTTTTTATGCATTTCCGCTGCTGCAAAAAAGCGTCAGAAATGCATAAAAAGCGCAACATGGGCACACAGCCTTAGGCTGGCACTCAGCAACTATAAACATGACGTCATGATATACAGTATTTATTATCGTTTGCTTATGTTGCGCCATCATATTGCCCAGTGCTTTACAGACATTATCATCACTGTCCCCATTAGGTCTCACACTCTAAATTCCCTATCAGTATGTCTTTGGAGGGTGGGAGGAAATCGGAGAACCCTGAGGAAACCCACGCAAACACAGGGAGAACATACATACTCCTTGCAGATGTTATGCATGGTGGGACTTGATTTGTCAAGTGTGGCCAATGATCCGAATGATTATTACCGTTACTATTATATCTTTTTTGGCCGATTGTATGAAAATTAGTCTGATTTTCTTCCGTATTGTCATCTGCAAGTCATTCGATTGTCAACATACAGTCATGGTCAACCGTGTTGTGCACCCTTGAAATTGTTTCAGAAAATTATTGCAATTACACATGTTTTGTCATACAGCTTTTTATTTACTTTGTGTATTGGAACAGCACAAGAAAAACAGGGAAAAAAAGGCAAATTGTACTTAATTTCAAACAAAACCCACAAAATGGACCAGACAAAGTTGTTGGCACCCTCAACTTAATTGCTTGCACATCCTTTGGAATAAATAACTGCAATCAAGCACTTCTTGTAACCATCAATAAGCTTCTTGCATCTCTCAACTGGAATTTTGGACCACTCTTCTTTTGCAGACATCTCCAGGTCTCTCATATTTGAAGGGCGCCTTCTCCCAACAGCAATGTTAAGATCTCTCCACAGGTGACCACTTCAGAACTTTCCAGAACTTTATTTCCATCTATCACTGGGTGCGTATTGAAGAGTGTTTGGGGTCGCTGTCCTGCTGGAAGACCCATGATCTAAGATGCAAACCCAGCTTTCTGACATTCTACATTGCGACTCAAAATTCTTTGGTAATCTTCAGATTTCATGATGCCTTGCATACTGGCAAGGCACCTAGTGCCAGAGGGAACAAAAAAAATCCCCAAAACATCATCATTGAACCGTCACCAAATTTGACTTTAGGTACTGTGTCTTTTTCTTTGAGAACTTCATTCTGTTTCTGGTAAATGGAAAGATGTGCTTTACAAAAAGGCTTTATCTTGTTCTCTTCTGTCCACAAGACGCTTTCCCAGATGAATTTTTGCTTACTTACATTTTGGTAAGCTGCAGTCTAGCTTTTTATGTTTGTCAGAAGTGGGGTCCTCCTGGGTCTACTGCTATGGTGTTTAGTTTCAATCAAATGTCGATGGATAGTTTGCGCTTACACTGTTGTACCCTAAGCCTGCAGGACAGCTTAAATTTCTTTGGAACTTGATTGGGGCTGCTTATCGACTGTCTGGACTACCCTGCATTGCAACCTTTCATCAATTTATCTCTACTGTCCTCGTCCAGGGACTAGTGTTGAGCATTCCGATACCGCAAGTATCGGGTATCGGCCGATATTTGCGGTATCGGAATTCCGATACCGAATTCCGATACTTCCCGCGTATCGGATACCGGAATCGGAAGTTCCCAGAATTCAAACAGAACGCAGCAGCCAATGAGGAATGATTGGAAGTGTGGGCACATCCTGTTTAGCATGGTGGGCATGTAAGTACTGGCAAGGCTGTGATTGGCTGCTGAAATGATGTCACTCTGCACTATAAAAAACGCTGCCGCCATTTTGCGCTCACTCTGCTGTGATTTCAGTTAGGGACAGGACGCTGTGTTCTAACTGAGGGCCAGTTGAGCTAGCTAATTGCTTTATTTTCCTTTCCAAAGGCTAATTTAGCAAAACGCTGTGTGTTCTTCACTGTTCACCTTGCTCTTGCCTTGCAGCGCTGTTTTAACAGCGTTCTGCAAGGTCTCTGTGTGTGTGTGTGTGTGTGTGTGTGTGTGTGCGCAGCTCACTCTGTAGTCTGTGTGCAGCCATATACCCGGTTGTATTCAGCTCAGGGGGGGTTCACACTGCCTCACACAGTTATCCTTTTTTGCTCATAGTGCAGCCTGCTGCACATTTTTTCTCAAATTTCCTATTAGTGTTTTTCCACCCGTCTCCAGCTAAATTGTGGAAAAACACTACATAGGATAACCTAGAGGGGGGTTTTTGGGCCTTGCAGCGCCGTTTACGGCTGTCTGCACGGTCTCCGTGTGAGCCCAGCTCGCCCTGTAGTCTGTGTGCAGCCATAGCCGGTTGGATTCAGCTCAGGGTTCGTTACTGGCTCATACCTTGAG
Source organism: Ranitomeya imitator (assembly GCF_032444005.1). Classification (NCBI taxonomy): domain Eukaryota; kingdom Metazoa; phylum Chordata; class Amphibia; order Anura; family Dendrobatidae; genus Ranitomeya; species Ranitomeya imitator. The sequence goes on along the minus strand of NC_091282.1, from coordinate 154,715,774 downwards.
AAAAATTTTCCTTTCTTTCAAATAGTTCAGCCTGTTTAAAAATTTTTAAAAAAATTCCCTATTAGTGTTTTTCCACCCGTCTCCAGCTAAATAGTGGAAAAACACTACATAGGATAACCTAGAGGGGGGTTTTTGGGCCTTGCAGCGCCGTTTACGGCTGTCTGCACGGTCTCTGTGTGAGCGCAGCTCGCCCTGTAGTCTGTGTGCAGCCATAGCTGGTTGGATTCAGCTCAGGGTGCGTTACTGCCTCATACCTTGAAAAACAATTTCCTTTTTTTCAAATAGTGCAGCCTGTTAAAAATTTTAAAAAAAAAATTCCTATTAGTGTCTTTCCACCCGTCTCCAGCTAAATAGTGGAAAAACACTACATAGGATAACCTAGAGGAGGGTTTTTTGGCCTTGCAGCGCCGTTTACGGCTGTCTGCACGGTCTCCGTGTGATTTAAACTAGCTCTGTAGCCCGATCTGCACAAAAAAAAAAGTAAAGTTCACCAAACACAACTTAACACTTGTGTAGGCCACATTTGAAAAATAATAAAGTTTAGTCCACACTTTACAACATTAGTGTTTCTTACACCTGTTAGAAGGAGCATTTCAGGAATAAGCACGCTAAGGCCTTAGTACTTTTCTGCTTATCTTTATCTGTCAACCAAGATGAAGAGGGCAGGGAGTAAGGCACGTGGGCGTGGGCGCGGAGCAGGGAGAGGAGCAGGGAGAGGACGTGGTGATTCTGTGCCTGCTGCGGGCGCCGGTGACTCGTCGTCACTCAGTTTCAGCAGGGAACAGTCCTTCATGCGCAGCTTTGTCGGAGAGCGCCGTGCACCGCTGCTGCGTTAAGACCAAATTGAAGCCGTTGTCGGGTGGATGGCAGCTAACGCCTCGGCATCGACTTCAGTTAGTGCCACATCCTCTCAGGCACAGAGCACTGGAGAGCAGCCATCTGTCTCTTCACCACCTGCCAAATTGGCCAGGCAGTCAGAGAGCCCAGGACAGGAGCCGTCTCTACTTCTGTTCTCTGAATCTCTTGGCTTGGAAACAGGGGGCCAGCCAAGCAGCATTGGAGAAATGGAAGAAGAGGCAGTGTGCAGTGATGCCCAACAGCTTTTTCTCTCTGACTCTGAAGAGGCAGGTGGGTCAGTGCCTCCGGTGACCACAGCGCAGTACGCATCTGATGATGAAACTCAGGTGCCGCTTTCTGATGCGTACTGTGCTGCCGAGACTACCCAGGAGGAGCAGTTGGTGGCAGAGGGTAGTGGAGATGATGAGGTCCTTGACCCATCGTGGCGTGAGGAACAGGAAGGTGGTGGGAGCAGCTCTGAGGAAGAGCTTCCCCTTACGGGCCAAAGAGGGAGAGGGAGGGGGAAGACTGCGGAGCCTGTAGCCTCCACTTTGGCACCCGTTAGGAGCCTGTCTCTTTCCAAAGCCAAAAAGGGCGCTCCCAAGACTTGCAGTGCCTGGTCCTTTTTTGACACAGTTGCAGATGACATTTGTTTTGTCAAATGCAAGCTGTGTCATCAGAAAGTAAAAAGAGGTAAAAGTGTCAGCAACCTCAATACCACAAATATGTGGAAACATGTGCGGACCAGGCACACGGTGGAGTTACAGAAACACTGTGAAGACGTAGGCCAACCAACAGCGGCAGCTACCACCTCTTCATCTCGTGTTGCCTCTTCCTCCACTGTTGTCCAGAGACCTAGTGTAATTCCACCCACAGCACCACCTTCCCAGTCATCCTCACACTCCCAGTCTACTCTACAGCCATCGGTAGTACAGGCATGGGAGAAAAGGCGGGCATTCTCGGCCAACCACCCCCGAGCACAGGCTCTGAATGCAGGCATTGCCAAACTGTTGTCCCTGGAAATGCTCTCGTTCAGGCTGGTGGAGACTGACAGCTTCCGTGACTTGATGGCATTGGCAGTCCCACAGTACAAGGTGCCCAGCCGCTTTTACTTCAGCAGGCAGGCTGTCCCTGCCCTGCACAGGCATGTTGAGGCAAACATAAAACATGCGCTACTGAACGCCGTCAGTAGCAAGGTCCACCTCACCACCAATGCGTGGACCAGTCAGCATGGACAGGGGCGATATGTTTCCCTCACTGCCCATTGGGTTAATGTTGTTGAGCCAGGTACAGATCGTGCGAGTGGCACAGGACGTGTCCTGCCCACTCCAAGGATTGCAGGAATCCAGTCTGTATGCATCGACTCCTCCTCTTACACCAGTTCCTCAGATTCCTCTCTGCAGGATCCGTCACAGTCCACCTCCACATGGACCCGTGAACGTTTACCTATGACCGACATGAGCACAGCCGTGGCCAAACGTCAGCAGGCCGTCTTGAAACTAGTTTCATTGGGGCATTGAAGCCACACAGCGCAGGAGCTCTGGAATGCCATCAAGCAGGAGAGCGATGTGTGGTTACTGCCAGCGAATCTCCAGCCAGGCATGGTAGTGTGTGACAATGGCCGAAATCTGGTGGCAGCTTTGGCCCTTGGCAACCTCACTCACATCCCATGTCTGGCACATGTGCTCAATTTGGTTGTGCAGAGTTTTCTGAGGGACTATCCGGATCTTGATGCCCTGCTGCACAAGGTCCGCCTAGAGTGTGCTCACTTGCGGCGTTCCAGCTTGGCCAGATCCCGCATTGCTGCTCTGCAGCGCCGATTCCGCCTTCCGGAACACCGCATCATATGTGACCTACCTACCCGGTGGAATTCCACGTTACATATGTTGGAGCGGTTGTGTGAGCAGCAGCAAGCAGTTATGGAGTACCAGCTGCATCAGGCGCAAAGAAGTCGCAGTCAGCGCCGATCAGACTTCACAACCACAGAGTGGGCCACTATGAAGGACGTCTGCCAGGTTTTGCGTCCTTTTGATTATTCCACGCGGATGGCAAGTGCAGATGATGCACTAGTCAGCATGACTGTCCCCCTTATCTGCCTGCTTCAGCAAACTTTGCAAGGGTTAAGGGATGATGTTGTGGAAGAGGTGGAGGATGAGGAGTCACCTTTTCCATCAGCTTCTGGAGAGTCAGCGCCACGTGGTTCCTCACAAAGGGGTACGCAGGGGCCAATTTGTGAGGAGGATGAGGAGGAGTCAATGGAGGAGGAAGAGCTCCGTCCAGAGGAGGGAGCGACACAATTGTCCAGTGGTCAGTGTGTACAGCGAGGGTGGGGTGATGACGAGCGGGCAGAGATCATGTCTCAAGCAGGGGACAGCGTTTCTGGGCCAGTTGGCACTCTGCAGCACATGGTGGATTTCATGCTGCAGTGCCTGAGAAACGACCGCCGCATCGACCACATTCTCAACATGCCTGATTATTGGGTGTTCACCCTCCTCGATCCTCGCTACCGGGACAACGTCCAAAACCTCATCCCTGCGTTGACCCGGGAGCGTAAATTGCGGGAGTACCACGACACACTGGTGAATTCCATCATCTTCTCCTGTCCAACTGAGAGGAGTGCTGCTAGTGCTTTACAAAGCAGCTCAGTGCGTCGAGGCAGTGGGGGAGGCTCTGCCCAAAGAGGGAGCAGAAGCAGTGCCTCTGCCCAAGGCAAGCCCAGTATGGCACAACTCTGGCACACTTTTGTGTGCCCGCCCCAAATGTCTACACCATCACCGGCGGCTCCAGTCAGCAGGAGGCAACGGTTCCGTCAGATGGTGACAGACTACATGGCTTGCCCTCTTACTGTACTCCCAGACGGCTCTTCCCCGTTCAAGTTTTGGGTCTCTAAGCTGGATACATGGCCAGAGCTAAGCCAGTGTGCATTGGAGGTGCTGGCTTGCCCTGCGGCTAGTGTCTTATCGGAACGTGTCTTTAGTGCCGCAGGTGGTGTACTATCCTCCGATAACGTTGACCGGCTTACTTTCCTGAAAATGAACCAGGCCTGGATCTCGCAGGAATTTGCCACTCCTCTGCCTGATTAAGTAATTGGGTGTCATCCAGGTCTCCTGCTGTGTTCATCTTTCTACCACCTGAACTGCTATTCCTGGGCTCCAACACCGCCAGTTGCGGCTCAGAAGTGCAGGCTGCACAGTAAAAACATACGACCCAGTGTTATTGGGTTTCAGTAACGTCAGCTGATCCCCAGCTGTGTAGCCGGCAATGTGTCCTGCGACCGCCACGCTGGCACAACAACCTAAATGTAAGGGAACCTGTCCCTCCCCCCCCCCCCCCCGTCGTTTGTTACTGAAAGAGCCATCTTGTGCAGCAGTAATGCTGCACAAGGAAAAGGTAGCTCTTTTTTTTTTAGCTCCTTGCACACGCAGAACTTAACACTTATAAAATGTGTTCACTGATACCGTTATACTGTCCCGGAGCTGGGACTTTCCTTCGCAATGTGACGCAGCACAGCCGTCATTCCTACCCCCTTGGTGCCATGCGCTGCCTCCTCAGCGTTGTTTTAAGCTGTCACGGAGCCTGCGCTGAGGAGGCAGCGCACGGCACCAAGGGGATAGGAATGTCAGCTGTGCTGTGTCCCATTACGAAGGAAATTCGCACCTCCGGGACGGTTTAACGGTATAAGGGGACACATTTTTAGTGTTTACTTCGGTGTTTGCAAGGAGCATAATTAAAAGAACCACCTTTTCCTTTTGCATCGTTAGTGCTGCACAAGATGGCTCTTTCAGCTACAAACGTCTTGGGGGGGGGGGGGGGTTAAAGGTTCCCTTTCAACTTGCTCCAATCAGGCTTCGGCCTACACTCTGTTCCTCTGCTCCTCCTGCTGTCCCTGGGCTCTAACACCGCCAGTTGGTGCCTGGAAGTGCTGTGTGCACAGTCAACAGTCGCTCCTCTGTTATTGGGGTTCAGTAACGTCAGCTGATCCCCAGCTGTGTGTGCGGCAATACCTCCAATCTGCTCCTCCTGCTGTCCCTGGGCTCTAACACCACCAGTTGGTGCCTGGAAGTACTGTGTGCACAGTCAACAGTCGCTCCTCTGTTATTGGGGTTCAGTAACGTCAGCTGATCCCCAGCTGTGTATCCGGCAACGTGTCATGCGACCGCCACGCTGGCACAACTAAAATGTAAGGGGACCTGTCCCCCCCCCCCCCCCCCTAGGCGTTTGTTACTGAAAGAGCCACCATGTGCAGCACTAATACTGCACAAGGGAAAGGTCGCTCTTGAAATTATGCTCCTTGCAAACGCTGAACTACACACTCATGTAATGTGTCCCCTCACACCGTCCAACCGTCCCGGAGGTGGGACTTTCCTTTGTAATGTGACGCAGCACAGCCGTCATTGCTACCCCCTTGGCACCGTGCGCTGCCTCCTTAGCGTTGTTTGATTCCGTCATGGACCCTGCGCTGTTATGTTATCCCTTGGCCATGCACAGTTTGCGCTGCCCGTCCTCTGACATCATTTGTTGTCGTCCTGGCTGCGCCTGTGCGTCCACGTTGCCCGAAATCACACCTCGCAGTGTCGTCTAATGTGATCCCACAGTGGGCCTGGTATCCATGGCCATGCGCAGTGCATATACTAGCCTCTCACTCCCCTTCTTCAAGCTTCTTCAGACTAGGCGGCGTCAGCTGATCCCTAATAGCATGCCACGGCCGTGACGCCGCACAGTCTGAAGAAGCAGGAAGGAGGTGAGTGAGAGGCGATGATATGCACTGCGCATGCCCATGGATCCCTGGCCCGCAGTGGGACTACATTAGATGACACTGCAAGGTTGGATCTAGGGCAGCTTGGACGCACAGGCACTGCCAGCCTGACACCTACATGATGTCAGAAGACGGGCACCGCTAACTGTGCATGGCCAAGGGATAACATTACAGCGCGGGCTCCGTGACAGAACCAAACAACGTTGAGGAGGTGGCGCCCGGCACCAAGGGGGTTGGAATGACGGCTGTGCTGTGTCACATTACAAAGGAAAGTCCCACTTCCGGAATGGTTTGACGGTGTGAGGGGACACATTATATGAGTGTGTACTTCAGCGTTTGCAAGGAGCATAATTATCGGAGCCACCATTTTCCATGTGCAGTATTACTGCTGTACAAGATGGCTCTTTCAGCAACAAATGCCTGGGGGGGGGGGTTAAAGGTTCCCTTTCAACTTGCTCCACTGCAGGCTTCGGCCTACACTCTGCTCCTCTTTGATTCCCTGGGTTTCAACACTGTCAGTTGCCACCTGGAAGTGTTGTCTACACAGAAAAAACACTAGGTGATGTGTCAGTGGGGTTCAGCACCGCCAGCTGTTCCCCTGCTGTGTAGTCGGCAACGTGTCCAGCACAAGCCACGCTGGCACAACAGAACAAAAGCTGCCACCAGTGCAGGCTTCGGCCTACACTCTGCTCCTCTCCTCCTCCTGCTGACCCTGGGCTCAAACACCGCTAGTTTTTGCCCGGAAGTGCTAGCTGCACAGAGAAAAACACCAGCCAATGTGTTAGTGGGGTTCAGCACCGCCAGCTGTTCCCCTGCTGTGTAGCCGGCAACGTGACCTGCAAACGCCACGCAGGCACATGAACTGAAATTAAAGGGAACCTGGCGCCACCCCCCCAGGTGTTTCTATGTATAACAGCCACCTAGTACAGCAGTACTGCTGCATTTGTACAAGGTGGCTGACTTTTTCTCCTTGCCCACGTGGAACTCAACACGTACAAAATGTGTCTCATTGAGACCATTCCACTGTCCCTGAGGTGTGACTTTCCTTTCTAATGATACGCAGCACCCCCCTTGGTAGCGTTTCCCGTCTTTTGTCATCATGGTTAGCTGGCTGCGCCTGTGCATCCGCCCTGCTAGAAACAACGCCCCTCGTTGTCATATTTATTTTGTCAGCGAGGGTGTGGTTTATGGGCACGAGCAGTGCATATGTTCGCCTGTCTTAACTCATCTCCTTCCGCCTTCTTCGGACTGTGCGGCCTCCTGGCCGTGGTAGGCGATAAGGGATCAGCTGAGGCCGCCCAGTCTGAAGCAGGTGTAAGGACATGTGTGAGCGGCAAACCTATTTACTGCACAAGGCCACGAATCCCAGCCACGCAGTGTGATTTTTTGAAAACACACTGTGGGTCTGGGATTCATGTCCATCGCTAACCGCAACTGCCGACATGAAATGAGGTCAGAAGACAGGAAGCGCTCACAGCGCATGGCCAAGGGATCACAATAGCGCAGACTCCTGTACAGCAAATAACAACGCTCAGGAATCTGCGCCCAGTACCTAGGTGCAAATTTTGACACCTGTGCTGCGTCTCCTTAAAAAGACAAGTCACGCCTCCACAACTGTTTGACAGTATAATGGGCTAAATAGTGTACGTGTTTTATTCAGCGTGTGCAAGGAGCAAACTAAATAGAGCAACCTTTTACTTGTGCAGCATTAATGCTGCACAAGGTGTGGCTCTTGTACCTTGCAACACCTGAGGGGGCGTTAAAGGTAACCTTTGAAATTGGTTCAACTAGGCTTCGGCGTACACTCTGCTCCTCTCCTCCTCCTGCTGACCCTGGGCTCTAACACCGCCAGTTTTTGCCCGGACATGCGAGCTGCACAGAGAAAAACACCAGTCAATGTGTCAGTGGGGTTCAGCAACGCCAGCTGTTCCCCTGCTGTGTAGCTTGCAACGTGACCTGCAAACGCCACGCAGGCACATGAACTGAAATTGAAGGGAGCCTGCCCCCCACCCCCCCAGGTGTTTCTATGTATAACAGCCACTTTTGTACAGCAGTACTGCTGCATTTGTACAAGGTGGCTGACTTTTTCTCCTTGCCCACGTTGAACTCAACACGTACAAAATGTGTCTCATTGAGGCCATTCCACTGTCCCTGAGGTGTGACTTTCCTTTCTAATGATACGCAGCACCACCCTTGTTAGCGCTGCCCGTCTTTTGACATCATTGGTTAGCTGGCTGCGCCTGTGCATCTGCCCTGCTCGAAACAACGCCCCTCGGTGTCTTATTTATTTGGACAGCGAGGGTGTGATTGATGGGCATGTGCAGTGCATATGTTTGCCTGTGTTCACTCATCTCCTTCCGCCTTCTTCAGACTGGGTGTCCTCATGGCCGCGGCAGGCGATAAGGGATCAGATGAGGTCGCCCAGTCTGAAGCTGGTGTAAGGACATGTGTGAGTGTCAAACATATTTACTGCACAAGGCCACGAATCCCAGCCACGCAGTGTGATTTTTTGAAAACACACTGTGGGTCTGGGATTCATGTCAATCGCTAACCGCAACGGCCGACATGAAATGAGGTCAGAAGACAGGAAGCGCTCACAGCGCATGACCAAGGGATCACAATAGCGCAGACTCCTGTACAGCAAATAACAACGCTCAGGAATCTGCGCCCAGCAGCTAGGTGTAAATTTTGACACCTGTGCTGCATCTCCTTAAAAAGACAAGTCACGCCTCCACTACTGTTTGACAGTATAGTGGGCTAAATAGTGTACATGTTTTATTCAGCGTGTGCAAGGAGCAAATTAAATAGAGCAACCTTTTACTTGTGCAGCATTAATGCTGCACAAGGTGTGGCTCTTGTACCTTGCAACACCTGAGGGGGGGTTAAAGGTAACCTTTGAAATTGGTTCAACTAGGCTTCGGCCTACACTCTGCTCCTCTCCTGCTGACCCTGGGCTCAAACACCGCTAGTTTTTGCCCGGAACTGCTAGCTGCACAGAGAAAAACACCAGCCAATGTGTTAGTGGGGTTCAGCACCGCCAGCTGTTCCCCTGCTGTGTAGCCGACATCGTGTCCAGCACAAGCCACGCTGGCACAACCGACCAAAAGCTGCCACCAGTGCAGGCTTCGGCCTACACTCTGCTCCTCTCCTCCTCCTGCTGACCCTGGGCTCAAACACCTCCAGTTTCTGCCCGGAAGTGCTAGCTGCACAGAGAAAAACACCAGCCAATGTGTCAGTGGGGTTCAGCACCGCCAGCTGTTCCCCTGCTGTGTAGCCGGCAACGTGACCTGCAAACGCCACGCAGGCACATGAACTGAAATTAAAGGGAACCTGGCCCCACCCCCCCAGGTGTTTCTATGTATAACAGCCACCTTGTACAGCAGTACTGCTGCATTTGTACAAGGTGGCTGACTTTTTCTCCTTGCCCACGTGGAACTCAACACGTACAAAATGTGTCTCATTAGAGACCATTCCACTGTCCCTGAGGTGTGACTTTCCTTTCTAATGACACGCAGCACCCCCATTGTTAGCGCTGCCCGTCTTCTGACATCATTGGTTGGCTGGCTGTGCCTGTGCGTCCGCCCTGCCCGACACAACGCCCCTCGTTGTCTCATATATTTTGACTGCGAGGGTGTGATTGATGGGCACAAGCAGTGCATATGTTCCCCTGTCTTCACTCCCCTCCTTCCGCCTTCTTCTGACTGTGCGGCCTCATGGCCGCGGCATGCGATAAGGGATCAGCTGAGGCCGCCCAGTCTGAAGCAGGTGTAAGGACATGTGTGAGCGGCGGACATATTTACTGCACAATGCCACGAATCCCAGCACCGCAGTGTGACTTTAGGAAAAGGCACTGTGGGTCTGGGATTTATGGCCATCGTTAACCGCACCGGCCAACATGAAATGAGGTCATGAGACGGCCTGCACTAACAGGGTATTGCCAAGGGATAACACAAGAGCGCAGTTTCCTGTACTGCAAATAACAACGGTAAGGAATCTGCGCCCAGCACCTAGGTGTAAATTTGTACACCTGTGCTGCGTCTCCTTAAATAGACAAGTCACGCCTCCACTACTGTTTGACAGTATAATGGGTAAATAGTGTACGTGTTTTATTCAGCGTGTGCAAGGAGCAAAATTAAGAGAGCAACCTTTGACTTGTGCATCATTAATGCAGTTCAAGGTGTGGCTCTTGTACCTTGCAACACCTGAGGGGGGGTTAAAGGTTACCTTTGAAATTGGTTCAACTAGGCTTCGGCCTACACTCTGCTCCTCTCCTCCTCCTGCTGACCCTGGGCTCTAACACCTCCAGTTTCTGCCCGGAAGTGCTAGCTGCACAGAGAAAAACACCAGCCAATGTGTCAGTGGGGTTCAGCACCGCCAGCTGTTCCCCTGCTGTGTAGCCGGCAACGTGACCTGCAAACGCCACGCAGGCACATGAACTGAAATTAAAGGGAACCTGGCCCCACCCCCCCAGGTGTTTCTATGTATAACAGCCACCTAGTACAGCAGTACTGCTGCATTTGTACAAGGTGGCTGACTTTTTCTCCTTGCCCACGTGGAACTCAACACGTACAAAATGTCTCATTAGAGACTATTCCACTGTCCCTGAGGTGTGACTTTCCTTTCTAATGATACGCAGCACCCCCCTTGGTAGCGCTGCCCGTCTTCTGACATCATTGGTTGGCTGGCTGTGCCTGTGCGTCCGCCCTGCCTGAAACAATGCTTCTCGTTGTCTTACTTATTTTGACTGCGAGGGTGTGATTGATGGGCACGAGCAGTGCATATCTTCGCCTGTCTTAACTCATCTCCTTCCGCCTTCTTCAGACTGTGCAGCCTCATGGCCGCGGCATGCGAGAAGGGATCAGCAGAGGCCGCCCAGTCTGAAGCAGGTGTAAGGACGTGTGTGAGCGGCCAAAATATTTACTGCTCAAGGCCACGAATCCCAGCACCGCAGTGTGACTTTATGAAAAGGCACTGTGGGTCTGGGATTTATGGCCATCGTTAACCGCACCGGCCAACATGAAATGAGGTCATAAGACGGGCAGCTCTAACAGGGCATTGCCAAGGGATAACACAAGAGCGCAGACTCCTGTACAGCAAATAACAACGCTCAGGAAGCTGCGCCAAGCACCAAGGCGTTATTTGGGACACCTGTGCTGCGTCTCCTTAAAAAGCCAAGTCACGCATCCACTACAGTTTGACTGTAGAATGGGCTAAATTGTGTACGTCTTTCATTCAGCGTGTGCAAGTAGACAAATTAATAGAGCAACCTTTCACTTGTGCAGCATTAATACTGTACAAGGTGTGTCTCTTGTAGTTTGTAACACCTGAGGGGGGGTTAAAGGTTTCCTTTGAAATTGGTTCAACTAGGCTTCGGCCTACACTCTGCTCCTCTCCTCCTCCTCCTGCTTCACCACGGGCTCGAACATCGCAAGTTTTTGCCCGCAAGTGCTAGCTGCACAGAGAAAAACACCCGCCATTGTGTTAGTGGGGTTCAGCAACGCCAGCTGTTCCCACACTGTGTAGCCGGCAAAGTGTCCTGCAAACGCAACGCTGACACAAAGCTGCCTCCAGTGCAGGCTTCGGCCTACACTCTGCTCCCCCTGCTTACCCTTTGCTCCAGCACCGCTAGTTGGGGCTCTAGGAAGACAATCTTTAATAGGCAACGCATCTGGGTTCCAGCACCGCCAGCTGGTTCTCGGCAGTGTTTTTGTCACTGGTACTCCCTCGTGCCAAACCTGGTTCCAGCACCGTCAGCTGTTTCCGGGTAGTGTCAAGCTCACTGAGACGCCTATGCTTGCCCCGTCGTGTTGCGGTCGGGTTAGCCAACTCCAGGGTGCCTCCAGTTTAGGAGCTTCCTATGTGGGCTGCGTGAACTGGTAGTCAAGGCTGGTTCTGTAGTGCCAGTAGGCCCAGCTCCCCCTGTAGGACTGTTGGCGTTCGGTAACTGCGGCTGCCTCGCGGCCTAGCTGTTCTCTCCTCTCCTGTGGGCCTTGGGGTCCACCACCTGGTTCCAGCACCGTCAGCTGGTTCCGGGCCGAGCCTTTGGCTTAGGTGCCTCCTCCTGGGTATCCGAGTTCCGCCAACGTCAGGCGGTCCTTGGTAGTGCTTTTAAGCGCGGGCACCTACAGCTTAGTAACCGGGTTCCAGCACCGTCAGCTGGTCCTCGGTCGTGCCATTGGCTCTTGCACACTGGGGCAACGCATCTGGGTTCCAGCCCCGCCAGCTGGTTCTCGGCAGTGTTCTTGACACAGGTACTCCCTCGTGCCAAGCCTGGTTTCAGCACCGTCAGCTGTTTCCGGGTTGTGTCAAGCTCACTGAGACGCCTATGCTTGCCCCGTCGTGGTGCGGTCGGGTTAGCCAACTCCAGGGTGCCTCCAGTTTAGGAGCTTCCTATGTGGGCTGCGTGAACTGGTAGTCAAGGCTGGTTCTGTAGTGCCAGTAGGCCCAGCTCCCCCTGTAGGACTGTTGGGGTTCGGTAACTGCGGCTGCCTCGCGGCCTAGCTGTTCTCTCCTCTCCTGTGGGCCTTGGGGTCCACCACCTGGTTCCAGCACCGTCAGCTGGTTCCAGGCCGAGCCTTTGGCTTAGGTGCCTCCTCCTGGGTATCCGAGTTCCGCCAACGTCAGGCGGTCCTTGGTAGTGCTTTTAAGCGCGGGCACCTACAGCTTAGTAACCGGGTTCCAGCACCGTCAGCTGGTCCTCGGTCGTGCCATTGGCTCTTGCACACTGGGGCAACGCATCTGGGTTCCAGCACCGCCAGCTGGTTCTCGGCAGTGTTTTTGTCACAGGTACTCCCTCGTGCCAAACCTGGTTTCAGCACCGTCAGCTGTTTCCGGGTTGTGTCAAACTCGCTGAGACGCCTATGCTTGCCCCGTCGTGGTGCGGTCGGGTTAGCCAACTCCAGGGTGCCTCCAGTTTAGGAGCTTCCTATGTGGGCTGCGTGAACTGGTAGTCAAGGCTGGTTCTGTAGTGCCAGTAGGCCCAGCTCCCCCTGTAGGACTGTTGGGGTTCGGTAACTGCGGCTGCCTCGCGGCCTAGCTGTTCTCTCCTCTCCTGTGGGCCTTGGGGTCCACCACCTGGTTCCAGCACCGTCAGCTGGTTCCAGGCCGAGCCTTTGGCTTAGGTGCCTCCTCCTGGGTATCCGAGTTCCGCCAACGTCAGGCGGTCCTTGGTTGTGCTTTTAAGCGCGGGCACCTACAGCTTAGTAACCGGGTTCCAGCACCGCCAGCTGGTCCTCGGTCGTGCCATTGGCTCTTGCACACTGGGGCAATGCATCTGGGTTCCAGCACCGCCAGCTGGTTCTCGGCAGTGTTCTTGACACAGGTACTCCCTCGTGCCAAGCCTGGTTTCAGCACCGTCAGCTGTTTCCGGGTTGTGTCAAACTCGCTGAGACGCCTATGCTTGCCCCGTCGTGGTGCGGTCGGGTTAGCCAACTCCAGGGTGCCTCCAGTTTAGGAGCTTCCTATGTGGGCTGCGTGAACTGGTAGTCAAGGCTGGTTCTGTAGTGCCAGTAGGCCCAGCTCCCCCTGTAGGACTGTTGGGGTTCGGTAACTGCGGCTGCCTCGCGGCCTAGCTGTTCTCTCCTCTCCTGTGGGCCTTGGGGTCCACCACCTGGTTCCAGCACCGTCAGCTGATTCCGGGCCGAGCCTTTGGCTTAGGTGCCTCCTCCTGGGTATCCGAGTTCCGCCAACGTCAGGCGGTCCTTGGTTGTGCTTTTAAGCGTGGGCACCTACAGCTTAGTAACCGGGTTCCAGCACCGCCAGCTGGTCCTCGGTCGTGCCATTGGCTCTTGCACACTGGGGCAAGGCATCTGGGTTCCAGCACCGCCAGCTGGTTCTCGCAGTGTTTTTGTCACAGGTACTCCCTCGTGCCAAACCTGGTTTCAGCACCGTCAGCTGTTTCCGGGTTGTGTCAAACTCGCTGAGACGCCTATGCTTGCCCCGTCGTGTTGCGGTCGGGTTAGCCAACTCCAGGGTGCCTCCAGTTTAGGAGCTTCCTATGTGGGCTGCGTGAACTGGTAGTCAAGGCTGGTTCTGTAGTGCCAGTAGGCCCAGCTCCCCCTGTAAGACTGTTGGGGTTCGGTAACTGCGGCTGCCTCGCGGCCTAGCTTTTCTCTCCTCTCCTGTGGACCTTCAGGTCCACCACCTGGTTCCAGCACCGTCAGCTGGTTCTCGGCAGTGTCTTTTGCTCTTGTACCTTCTGCTCCCCATCCTGGTTCCAGTACCGTCAGCTGGTTCCGGGCAGAGCCTTTGGCTTAGGTGCCTCCTTCTGGGTATCCGAGTTCCGCCAACGTCAGGCGGTCCTTGGTAGTGCTTTTTAGCACGGGTACCTCCTGCTTAGTAACCGGGTTCCAGTAACGTCAGCTGGTCCTCGGTAGTTCCATAGGCTCTTGAACCTTCGGGTAGCCATCCGAGTTCCAGTTCCATCATCAGGTTCTTGGCATTTTCTCAGCCTTCTTGTACCTTCTGCTACATTTCCAAGTTGAAGACCCTAAAGTCGACGACCCGGAAGACCACCCCGATGACGACGACCCGGAAGACCACCCCGATGACGACGGCTGAGACGACGACGGCTGAGACGACGACGGCTGAGACGACGACGGCGGAGACGACGACACTGGAGACGACGACCCTGGAGACGACGACATGGAAGACCGAGAAGCAGAAGAACAAGAGGCTGCAGAACAAAGAGCAGAAGAACATTAAGCATAAGACTTAATATCAGAGCAAAAGATATTATCTAAATTATATGCAGAACAAGACTAAGCAGTGTATGGGGGTGAGTCCGTTCCTCCTCGTGGTGCCCCTGGATAAAGCCTGATGCTGCAGGCCAAACTGAACGCGGACAAATGTAACTTTTGTGACTGGCAGAACGGAAGGTGTAATCTTCCAACTTTTATAGATAACAACTACGGGAATGCCTGTCACAAATGAGAATATGATGAAGAAGTAGAATAGGAAGAATAATAACAGTGGAATAAAAAGAATATGTAGAATAGGAAGAATAATAATAGTTGAATAAAATGAATATGAAGAATGTAATTAAAAAAAAAAAAAAAGGTAAAGGATGAAGAAGAAGATGAATAAGGTGAAGAAGAAGTTGATGTCAAAGATGCTGATGATGATGAAGATGAAAGTGTGGGAAAAGAAAAAAAAAAAGAAAAAAAAGAAGGGGAAGGGCGTGGAATAGTGAAACATCAATATCTGACATAATAAAAAAAATTTTTACATAGTCAATATCTTTGTCACTCCGAACGTCTTTGCTATTCTATTTGATTGTGCTAAACCTCTATGCCTTTAATGTCTCCGCCACCTCCCCAAATACATCCTGCATTATTCTTAGTTGTTTTCCTTCATGTAGAGTGAACCTACAAGGAAAGAAAGGGTTTATTTTAATTCCGATATTTTGGTCCCATTGACTTGTATTGGGATCGGGTATCGGTATCGGCGATATCCGATATTTTTTGAATATCGGCCGATCCTATCCGATACCGATACTTTCCGATATCGGAAGGTATCGCTCAACACTACCAGGGACATTAACTACAGAGGCATGGGTTTAAAAGTTCTTGATTTATGTTTTGCACCGTGAACAAAGGAAGATGGACTTGAGATTGTTGATATTTTTCAACAATTTTGGTTTCAAAGTCCTCAGTCAGTGCTCTTCTGCTATTTCTGTTCTCCATGCTTAGTTTGGCACACAGACACACAATACAAATATTGAGTCTACTTAACCCATTTGTATCTGGTTTCAGGTGTGAGTTCCATATTACCCACAGCTGTTACTTGCCTCAGGTGAGTTTGAATGACTATCACATGCTTGAAACAAAGTTGTTTACCCACAATTTTGGAAAAGTGCCAACAATTTTGTACACCTCATTTTTGGGGGCTGGTGTGAAATTTTGTCCAATTCGCATTTTTTTTGGTGCTCCAATACACACAAAGAAAATAACCATGCTCATAACAAGACGTGTAATTGCAATTTTCTTCGGAGAAGCAATTAATTTTCTGGAAGAAATGTCAAGGGTGCCAAGCAGGGGATGATCATGGGACCTCATATGAGAAGGTCTATTTGCACCTTAGAAAAAAAAACCAAAACACCTTGATATTCGGTGGGGTCACCGAAGACCATAAACTTGTGCAGAGAAATGAAATGCCAAGTCTCACCCGATCCAATGTTAAATCAGTCCATTTTTATTTTCTTTGCATCTTGGACAACAACGTAAAGTGCGGTAGTGCCAATAGTGCAGGTGCAGGAGTTTCAACCACTAAGAACGGAAGACATGACGGACCTTTACAAGTATGAGGGTATGTGCACACGATGCGGAAACCGCTGCGGATCCGCAGCCTTTCCGCAGCTGCGGGTCCGCAGCAGTTTCCCATGAGTTTACATTACAATGTAAACCTATGGGAAACAAAAAATGCTGTGCACATGCTGCGGAAAAAAACGCGCGGTAACGCAACGGTTTATATTCCACAGCATGTCACTTCTTTCTGCGGATTCCGCAGCGGTTTTACAGCTGCTCCTATAGAAAACCACAGTTGGAAAACCGCAGTGAAATCGGCGGTAAATCCGCAATAAATCTGCAGCAAAAACGCAGCATTTTTGCCCTGCAGATTTATCAATTCTGCTGCGGAAAAATCCGCAGTGGACCATTATACGTGTGCACATGGCCTCACTCCTATCTTTGACACTGCACCACCCAGAAGAGATCTGATAAAGAGGACATTAAAAGAAACACAGGATTATTGACACTAAATAAAGGGTAAAAAATTGGTGCCCTTATATCTCTTTTCTGCTATATCACAAAAGTCCATATCTCACAACTTTGCAGCCCTTGTAAAGTCATCTTCCTTTTAAAAGTGTTCCATACAGTATTATGGGCCTCACATATTCCTCCATATATTATTATGGGCACCACATAGTCCTCCATATACACTGCTCAAAAAAAATAAAGGGAACACTAAAATCCCACATCCTAGATATCACTGAATGAAATATTCCAGTTGTAAATCTTTATTCATTACATAGTGGAATATGTTGAGAACAATAAAACCTAAATATGATCAACGTAAATCACAACTAATATGCCACGGAGGTCTGGAGTTGGAATGATGCTCAAAATCAAAGTGGAAAATAAAGTTACAGGCTGATCCAACGTCAGTGGAAATGCCTCAAGACAAGGAAATGATGCTCAGTAGTGTGAGTGGCCTCCATGTGCCTGTATGATCTCCCTACATGCCTGGGCATGCTCCTGATGAGGCAGCAGATGGTCTCCTGAAGAATCTCCTCCCAGACCTGGCTAAAGCATCCACCAACTCCTGGACAGTCTGTGGTGCAACGTGACATTGGTGGATGGTGCGAGACTTGATGTTCCAGATGTGTTCAATCGGATTCAGGTCTGGGGAACGGGCAGGCCAGTCCATAGCTTCAATGCCTTCATCTTGCAGGAACTGCTGACACACTCCAGCCACATGAGGGCTGGCATTGTCCTGCATTAGGAGGAACCCAGGGCCAGCCGCACAAGCATATGGTCTCTTAAGGGGTCTGAGGAGCTCATCTCGGTACCTAATGGCAGTTAGGCTACCTCTGGCGAGCACTTGGAGGGCTGTGCGGCCCTCCAAAGAAATTCCACCCCACACCATTACTGATTCACTGCCAAACCGGTCATGCTGAAGGATGTTACAGGCAGCAGATTGCTCTCCACAGCGTCTCCAGACATGTCACATGTGCTCCGTGTGATCCTGCTTTCATCTGTGAAGAGCACAAGGTGCCAGTGGCGAATTTGCCAATTCTGGTGTTCTGTGGCAGATGCCAAGCGTCCTGCACATTGTTGGGCTGTGAGCACAACCCCAATCTGTGGACATCGGGAACTCAGACCATCCTCATGGAGTCAGTTTCTAACTATTTGTGCAGACACATGCACATTTGTGGCCTGCTGGAGGTCATTTTGCAAGGCTCTGGCAGTGCTCCTGTTCCTCCTTGCACAAAGGCTGAGGTAGCGGTCCTGCTGCTGGTTTGTTGCCCTCCTACGACCCCCTCCATGTCTCCTGGTGTACTGGCCTGTCTCATGGTAGTGCCTCCAGCCTCTCGACACTACGCTGACAGACACCGCAAACTTTCTTGCCACAGCTCTCATTGATGTGCCATCCTGGATGAGCTGCACTACCTGAGGCACTTGAGTGGGTGCGTGCTGCATTAACATCATCATGCTCTTTCCGCTGAGACATCAGAGTTCAGACGCAGAGGGGGAATGTTGGGAGAGGGAGCAGTAGCTAACAGTGAGTTCCCCTCCCCACCCCCAACTCACTGGCCCCATAAGTTTCCTACGTTAATAATTTCAATTTATCGTTAAGAATCAGATGTAATAGGGATGATCCATATGGGATGTCTTTTTTTTTTTTTTTTTTTAACTCTGTGCACTCATATACTTGAATATGTGCGTTTCTTATGCTATACGAAAGAGAATAGTGAACGCTGCAATTTTTTTTCAGATTGAAACTCAAGAAAAATGTATTCTAAACTGCCCTATTAAGTACTATTGGTTAGTGTGTTGTCCCTGTGCTTTGTTTTTAAGGCTAGGTTCACACTGCTAGCGCAAGTGCCGGTGTTAAAACGCTATAGCGCAGATGGAGCATCTGCTAGCTCTATCCGCGCTAGTGGTGACAGACCTGGAAACGCTGCAGCCCGCGTCTCAGGGTCCGTTACTCAATGACGGCACATCGCTAGCGCACGCCCATTGTGGGCGTGCGCTAGCGATGCGTCCGACATTGCAGTCTATGGCGGGGTTAACGGACTACGTTACACCGCATTATGCCGCGGTGTAACGTAGTCCATTAAACGTACCACCATAACGCAATGTGAACCCAGCCTAACATGGGCAGTATACCTTCATATAACATGTTCATCTGAACAAGTCCCTACTTAGCTACATGATGAAATAAGAAAATTATTCCAACAATGTTTCAACAATTGTCACTTAAAGCTGCCATCACACTAGCAATATTTGGTCAGTATTTTACATCAGTATTTGTAAGCCAAAACCAGGAGTGGGTGATAAATGCAGGAGTGGTGCAAATGTTTCTATTATACTTTTCCTCTATTTGTTCCACTCCTGGTTTTGGCTTACAAGTACTGATGTAAAATACTGACCAAATACTGATAGTGTGACGGCAGCCTAAGGCTTAAATAATTTCTCATGTCAGTACAGCCCCATTACATAAGCCATATTGGAAGTAAAGAAAGCTTATACAGTCATGGCCAAAAGTATTGACCCTGCAATTCTGTCAGATAATACTCATTTTCTTCCTGAAAATGATTGCAAACATAAATTATTTGGTATTATTATCTTCATTTAATTTTTTCTTAAATGAAAAAACACAAAAGAAAATGAAGCAAAAAGCAAAACATTGATCATTTCACACAAAACTC
Source organism: Ranitomeya imitator (assembly GCF_032444005.1). Classification (NCBI taxonomy): domain Eukaryota; kingdom Metazoa; phylum Chordata; class Amphibia; order Anura; family Dendrobatidae; genus Ranitomeya; species Ranitomeya imitator. The sequence goes on along the minus strand of NC_091282.1, from coordinate 154,696,752 downwards.
CAAAAAATGGGCCAGACAAATGTATTGGCACCCTCAACCTAATACTTGGTTGCACAACCTTTAGCCAAAATAACTGCGACCATCCGCTTCCGGTAACCATCAATGAGTTTCTTATAATGCGCTGCTGGAATTTTAGACCATTCTTCTTTGGCAAACTGCTCCAGGTCCCGGATATTTGAAGGGTGCCTTCTCCAAACTGCCATTTTTAGATCTCTTCACAGGTGTTCTACAGGATTCAGGTCTAGACTCATTGCTGGCCACCTTAGAAGTCTCCAGTGCTTTCTCTCAAACCATTTTCTAGTGCTTTTGAAGTGTGTTTTAGGGTCATTGTCCTGCTGGAAGACACTTGACCTCTGAGGGAGACCCAGCTTTCTCACACTGGGCCCTAAATTATGCTGCAAAATTTGTTGGTAGTCTTCAGACTTCATAATGCCATGCACACGGTCAAGCAGTCCAGTGCCAGAGGCAGCAAAGCAACCCCAAAACATCAGGGAACCTCCGCCATGTTTGACTGTAGGGACCGTGTTCTTTTCTTTGAATGCCTTTTTTTTTCTCCTGTAAACTCTATGTTGATGCCTTTGCCCAAAAAGCTCTACTTTTGTCTCATCTGACCAGAGAACATTCTTCCAAAACGTTTTAGGCTTTTTCAGGTAAGTTTTGGCAAACTCCAGCCTGGCTTTTTTATGTCTCGGGGTAAGAAGTGGGGTATTCCTGGGTCTCCTACCATACAGTCGCTTTTCATTCAGACGTCGACGGATAGTACGGGTTGACATTGTTGTACACTCGGACTGCAGAGCAGCTTGAACTTGTTTGGATGTTAGTCGAGGTTCTTTATCCAACATCCGCACAATCTTTTGTCAATTTTTCTTTTCCGTCCACATCTAGGGTTAGCCACAGTGCCATGGGCTTTAAACTTCTTGATGACACTGCGCACGGTAGACACAGGAACATTCAGGTCTTTGGAGATGGACTTGTAGCCTTGAGATTGCTCGTGCTTCCTCACAATTTGGTTTCTCAAGTCCTCAGACAGTTCTTTGGTCTTCTTTCTTTTCTCTATGCTCAATGTGGTACACACAAGGACACAGGACAGAGGTTGAGTCAACTTTAATCCATGTCAACTGGCTGCAAGTGTGATTTAGTTATTGCCAACACCTGTTAGGTGCCACAGGTAAGTTACAGGTGCTGTTAATTACACAAATTAGAGAAGCATCACATGATTTTTCAAACAGTGCCAATACTTTTGTCCACCCCCTTTTTATGTTTGGTGTGGAATTATATCCAATTTGGCTTTAGGACAATTCTTTTTATGTTTTTTTCATTTAAGACAAATTAAATGAAGATAATACCAAATAATTTGTGTTTGCAATCATTTTCAGGAAGAAAATGAGTATTATCTGACAGAATTGCAGGGGTGTCAATACTTTTGGCCATGACTGTAGACAGATCAATTCCCACTCTGGAGGACATTGGGTGGCTGTCGCTACAGTGGAAATGTGTGGCTACCTATTTTAATGCAGGACAATAAGACTTACATGAAGTAGAAAAACACCCTTTGGTGTACATTAAAAATCTAGAAAAACAATATTTTAACATATGGCAACTCATAATTTCATTGCCTGAAGATATAGGCTGCATTACATAAAAATTCTGATGGCGACATTTCTTGTTCTGATATTTGTATGATGGAATAAAATGCGTCTCATTTCTGTGCGCCAGATTGTCAAATCTTCTCCAGCTATGGAACGGTGGATATCTGCACTATAATGTATGACCATTTCTGGCATAATTGATAGGAAATATGTTGGGCTAAGTCACCACACTCCTGTTAACAAACCACCCCCATTCTAGAAAATTAACAGGATTGATGAAAAATACCCCCCCCCCATAATTCTGTGCTACAGCTCATGAAAAAGAAAAATCTGCACATGACTGTATCAGGATAATCTCCAAAGTGCATGCTCTCCTCTGTTCCTCACAACTCGATTGCGGGGGACTGATGGGTTGCTTTGGCAGACTGCAGCCTGCTGAAGGTCCCGTCACCGCAATCTTGAAGCATCGTTGGTTGTGCTTCCAATGAGACCTTGGTTTATGCTATGTACTGTTAGTGATCAAATGATCACAGGTTAAAGTCCGTAAAGGAAAATAAAATATTTGAATAAAAAAAGTTAATACCCTCAACCTACTGTCTCCTTCCCCATAATCCTGTAGAATGTAAGCCCGCAAGGGCAGGGTCCTCGCCCCTCTGTATCAGTCCGTCATTGTTAGTTTGTTTACTGTATGTGATATCTGTAACTTGTATGTAACCCCTTCTCATGTACAGCACCATGGAATCAATGGTGCTATATAAATAAATAATAAAAATAATAATAATATTTGAAAAATTTTAAAATTTGCAGTGTTTCAGTAGTTCCCCCAAAATGTATGCAGAAAATAAGTCCTCGCACAGCTCCACCAAAAGAAAAATTTAAAGTTGCAGTTCTCTGAAAATTATGACTTGAACACAATTTTAATTTTTATATTTACATTATTTTCATTATTTGTAAACAATAATCTTTACAAAGTTTATATATATATATATGTATATATATATATATATATATATATATATATATATATATACATATATATATATATATATACACACACACACTACACTTGCTATTGCCATACTCATACAGACCTAGATACACACACACACACACACACACACACACACACACACTTGGTATTGCCATACTCATACAGACCTAGATGCACACACACACACTCTTGGTATTGCCATACTGATACAGACCTAGATACACATACATACATACATACACACACATATACACACACACACACACACACTACACTTGGTATTGCCATACTCATACAGACCTAGATACACACACACACACACACACACACACACACACACACTACACTTGGTATTGCCATACTCATACAGACCTAGATACACACACACACAGAGACACACGCACACACTACACTTGGTATTTCCATACTCATACAGACCTAGATACGCGCGCTCGCACACACACACACACACACACACACACACACACACACACTACACCTGGTATTGCCATACTCATACAGACCTAGATACACACACACATACATACACAAACACACATACACTACACTTGGTATTGCCATACTCATACAGACCTAGATACACACACACACACACACACACACACACACTTGGTATTGCCATACTCATACAGACCTACATAAACACACACACACACTACACTTGGTATTGCCATACTCATACAGACCTAGATACACACACACACACGCACACTACACTTGGTATTGCCATACTCATACAGACCTAGATACACACACACACACACACACACACTTGGTATTGCCATACTCATACAGACCTACATAAACACACACACACACTACACTTGGTATTGCCATACTCATACAGACCTAGATACACACACACACACACACACACACACACACACACACACACTACCCTTGGTATTGCTATACTCATACAGACCTAGATACACACACATACACACACACACACACACACACACACTACACTTGGTATTGCCATACTCATACAGACCTAGATACACACACGCACACTACACTTGGTATTGCCATACTCATACAGACCTAGATACACACACACACACACACACACACACACACACTACACTTGCTATTGCCATACTCATACAGACCTAGATACACACACACACACACACACTACACTTGGTATTGCCATACTCATACAGACCTAGATACACACACGCACACTACACTTGGTATTGCCATACTCATACAGACCTAGATACACACACACACACACACACACTACACTTGCTATTGCCATACTCATACAGACCTAGATACACACACACACTACACTTGGTATTGCCATACTCATACAGACCTAGATACACACACGCACACACACACACACACTACACTTGCTATTGCCATACTCATACAGACCTAGATACACACACACACACACACTACACTTGGTATTGCCATTCTCATACAGACCTAGAGAATTGTGTTGCCAGGTCACTTTTACTGCATAAAGTAAAACCCTAAAGACAAAAGCAAAATTGACTTTTTTCAGTTTCACTTCACTTGGAATTTTTTTTCCAGTTTTTTTTTCAGTACTTGACACAGTAACATTATGTCTTTGAAAACCACAACACGTCATGGGAAAAAAAAAAAGCCATCATATGGCTGTATTGACATAAAAATAAAAAAGTTAAAAAGCTTTTGGAAGAAGGGAAGGGAAAGATGAAAGCGCAAATATGAAAAATTGCTTTCTTATGGGTTAATTCAATAATTTTACAATTTTTAAAATGTCTGGTGTCAGTAATTCAAGCAAAGATGAAACACAATTTATGGCTTGCTATGTTATCATATAATAAAGTGAGTTGATTTTATTTTTGTTATTGTAGGATATGTATTTTTTGTCTTTTTAGCGGATTGGATATTAATTGTATGATATGACGTTTATTTTCTGGCTTCTGAAAAATCTCACACTTAATATATAGGGATTGATTACATTTAGAGTCTTCCTTCACACTGTCCATTAACCCCATGCTTGCCAAAACAAAAAGCTGAAATGGCTAACTACCACTGAAAAGATTTAAAAGTCAGAACTGGCAGGCACAACAGATGACCAAAGTGTCACCACGCCTTTGCTCGTCTCTCTCATCACACTGGTGGACATGTCTCCACTTTTGTTCCTCTTTCATAATGCGCCACACAGATGTTTCAGAACAAGCCTTGACTTCTGACCTTAAGGTTGCAGAGGTCATGCTGCTCAGGGCCTGTGAAATTATCACAAGCTGAGTTAAAGTTTTTCCCCATCACAGGAAGTGGCCAGTAAGTAAGAAATAGAAAAGGAGCTTTGTCAAGGAGACAAGATGGTCCCAGTCAGGGTTGGCTTCTGTAGAGTGCGCGTACACTGCAGGAGATGCATGCTTGGGAGGAAAAATATAATATAACCACAGGCACATCACATATCTGTCATGCAAACCAAGATCTGAGCAGTATATTTACTTAATATGCCTTTTGTTCAAATGTAATAGGAGTAGACCGTACTTGTTTATATAGACTCTTAAATGGGGCTTTGGGGCTAAAAATCACCTTGTAAATATCTGCCCATAGAATTGGCCATGTGTGACTCCTCTATTATACACGTGAGTTTCTTGTTAACTTGTTCGCTTTTCACACACTGCTGGTCCGGTGTGGGATGCCACCATATAAATATGTTGATTTTAGATCGGGTGTCAGCAACTGCGAAGAACCTATCACAAGGCAACATCTCCTTTTGTCTCGGAAGAGCGATTATATGACGAAGCCATCATGATCTTCGTGTAGCGGATTCTCATTATGTGGAACGTATACCTGGTTCAGTCACTGTTGTGTTTTTATAATTGCAGTAGAACAGGGCGCAATGCCTACAAGATACATTGCATGATTTCATTTTTTTTCTTTAAAAAAGTTTCAACAAAATTTTAATTTCAGAAACTGTCCTAATTATCTATGCATTTATGAAAAGTTTATTAAATGGGTTGTACACTACTCGGACCACCCCATCTCAATTACAATATTACTCACGCTCAGAGCTGTAACAGCAACGGGTCTCTTGGGGCTCATGTGCTGTTATGTCTCGTGATCCCTGCAGCCAATCTGTGTTTAATGGGCCCCTTCAATCTCACTTCCCTTGGACTAAATTGACTAAGCAGGGCTCACTTGACATAAAAACATCACACAAGACTCGGTCGCCGATAAGATAAATTGTTTTTGCTCTACAGTTTCCTTGGTTCCCATCTATAAAAATCGGATGCCACTATGATGGTCCTTTTTGGATCAGATATTTTTTTCTCACACCTATAGACTTGAATGTGTGAGTCTCATTCAAGACTCGGATGAAAGTAGTGCATGGTGCAACCTTTTTCTCATGGACACTCAGACTGAAAAATAATCGTTCATATGATCAGCACTATTGATAAACATGAGTCAGTGTGCTCTAATTAAAAATTGGATATCATTCTTCTGATTTACACAGTCATCTGCATGAGCCCAAAGTAGAGCACACTGGGGTTTGTGAAGCGAAAGTCACTTTTTCTGTATAAGTTTATGGAGCCTCATTCTGAGGCTTGTGACTGCCGAGTGTGGATGGAGCTCAGCTCCTTAGGCTACTTTCACACTAGCGTTTTTTCAATACGTCGCAATGCGTCGTTTAGGGGAAAAAACGCATCCTGCAAAGTTGTCTGCAGGATGCGTTTTTGCCCCATAGACTAACATTAGCGACGCATTGACACACATCGCAACCGTCGTGTGACTGTTGCGCCGTGTTGTGGCGGACCGCCGGGAGCAAAAAACGTTACATGTAACGTTTTTTGCTTCCGATGGTCCGCCATTTCCGACCGCGCATGCGCGGCCGGAACGCCTCCCCCACCTCCCCGCACCTCACAATGGGGCAGCGGATGCGCTGTAAAAATGCATCCGCTGCCCCGTTTTGCGGCGCATTCACTGCTAGCGCCGGTACCTCGGCCCGACGCACTGCGACGGGCCGAGTACGACGCTAGTGTGAAAGTAGCCTTAGTCCGCTTGCCGATTACGATTACATGAATACAATGTGGTTTTGCTGAAGGGGTTAGTATGAAAAATACCGAGGTATACCAGGAATGGAGCTTTGACCCTACGATGACCTTTCAGAATACATTCAAAAATCATAAGGAGGAATTCATTATGGCAGCATTAACAAAAAAATTGGTTGAAGATTTATTGGTAGAATTTCTTGTTGTTCAAATATTTCACTCTTTTCCCAAATTTCACAACAACAAAAAATGCTTTCCACCACCGTTAAAGCCGATTGTGGCTGACATCATCAATAGTTGAAGGAAAAGCTTAGTTCCTGGGATAACAAGTAACTCCAACATTTGGCTGGAAATTTACCTGGGTTTGGAGAAATACAAAATATTTCATCATTGGATGGAACAAGATGGGCAAATATGGTTATCATAAGATTGCACTTTCTCCTTTTTCCCATGATGCAGCATTGCCGGGGCCTTGTTACCATCTGGACGTATAGTACTTATTTATCATGTATTAAAAATGTATTCTTATGTCAAATTGTTACTTTTCATAAACATAATTACGGTATTTTTATTTTATAAGATGCTTCAGGCAAATGTCGACAGGTTTCTTTTTTTATGTCTTCTCACAGATTTCTTTTTTTATGACTTCTTCTTGGGCAACTTTTGTGGCAACTTTGCTGTGGATGTCTTTTTTTTTTCTTAATTTTTGCCAGACCTGTATGTAATTTAAAAATAAGAGACTACTGCAAAATTTTTAGTTTGTCTGATTTTTCTCTTTATAGGTATATCTTTGAGTAAAATGTAAATTGTTCTTTTATTCTATAAACTACTGACATGTCTCCGAAGTTCCGAGCAATACATTTTGTATTTATTTTCTGAAAATGAGAAATGGTCAAAATAACAAAAAAATGCATTGCTTGCAGACCTCAAATAATGCAACAAAAAAATAAAACCCAGTTCATAATTATTTAGAAACAACAATACTAATGTTTTACCTCAGGAAGAGTTCAGAAATCAATATTTTGTGGAATAACCATGATTTTTAAGCACAGCCTTCATGCCTTTTGGCATGCTTTCCACCAGTCTTTCACACGGCTTTTGGGTGACCTTATGCCACTCCTGGTACAAAAATGTAAGCAGTTCTTCTTTGTCTGATGGCTTGTGACTATCCATCTTCCTCTCAGGGATTTGATGTGGTGGTCCAAAGATTAACCTGCCCAATTCCAGCCTTGCTGAAGCATCCCCAGATCAATACCTGGTCGTCTATTGGTTAGACGGAGACCTGGAGAGGCGTACAAGCCACAGTGTCTTGCACCCACTGTGAAATTTGGTAGAGGATCGGTGATGATCTGGGGATGCTTCTGCAAGGCTGGAATTGGGCAGGTTGTTCTTTGCGAAGGACGTATGAATCAAGCCGCATACAAAGTTATCCTGGAAAAACAGTTGATTCCTTCTGTTCAGGAAGTGTTCCCCAACTCTGAGGACTGTTTTTTTTTCCAGCAGGACAAAGTACCATGCCACATAGCTAGGTCAATCAAGGTGTGGATGAAGGACCACCACATCAAATCCCTGTCTTGGCCAGACCAATCTCCAGACCCGAACCCCATTGAAAACCTCTGGAATGTAATCAAGAGGAAGATGGATAGTCACAAGCCATCAAACAAAGAACTGCTTTTTTTGTACCAGGAGTGGCATAAGGTCACCCAAAAGCAGTGTGAAAGACTGGTGGAAAGCATGCCAAGATGCATGAAAGCTGTGCTTAAAAATAATGGTTATTCCGCAAAATATTGATTTCTGAACTGCTCTGCAAGCAATGCTTTTTTGTTATTTTGACCATTTCTCATATTCAGAAAATAAATGCAAAATTTATTGCTTGGAACTTTGGAGACATGTTGTCAGTAGTTTATAGAATAAAAGGACAATTTACATTTTACTCAAATATATAGCTATAAAGAGAAAAATCAGGCAAACTGAAAATGTTGCAGTGGTCTCTTAATTTTTGCCAGAGCTGTATATAACATTGTGGCAGCTTTTTAGTGAAAGCTACCATAAAAATGGACAGATCACTTTTTTTTTTTTGCCACTTTGTGGCTTTCGAAGTACGAAGTCGTTTTGACATTGCTGTGCATGTGTTCATTTTTTTACTTTAAGCTCTTTTTCAGGCTGTTTCAAGACATAATCTGCCTAAAAAAGACAGTGGGCCCATTTCCCTTATGCCTTTTTTCTGTAAGTAATCATTGCCTCCCATACCAGGTGATATGGTTCTTACATGGATGACCTGTTTCTCCAGTCAACGAGCCGAACTTGTTTCTTTTGTTAATAATAATAATAATATAAATCTAAAGTTTACAGGTATTTTACAAGAAACGCAGATTGATTTCCTAAATATTTCCCTAATAGGAGGATCGTGTAACAGCATATCTATTGCCCCATACAGAAAATGCACCGCTACTGACCCTGCTATTAGCCACTTCATGCCGCCCAAAAAAGTCACAAAAATATACCCGTAGAATAATTATTTAGAACCAAGTAATAGGAATAATATTGGGTGTTATAAAGCTAAAAAGAAATGAACACAACGGTGGAGATCATAGTAGAAAGGTCCTTCATTGGGAACAATGGTAGATTTTCACCGCTAGCCATGAATATTAGGCAGGATATCGTTTCATTAGAAATAATTTATCTATTGATCTACATTATTTAGAAATAGAGACCATTTACTTGCTGTTGGTGGAAAAAGGCTATATGTTTTACAGGATTTGACTTAATATTCTGAGTTAACTTTTTTGAAATGCAATGAGTGGGAGCCGATTCATCTGGGTGCATCAGTTTTTTCGCCAAACCATTCTAAGGGCTGGATCAGAAAGCACTATTGTTGCATTTTTTTTTATACAGCTCACCAGTATTGCTGTCAAACTGACATCAGTTGTTATCAGTTATGGAACAAAAAATTAATTTTGAAGGACTGGAAATTTGGAAGCCTGGCCTTACTCAACTTTTTTCTTAGTGTCATATTGTCATTTAATCCTTTAAGGACACAATATTTGGCCTTAAAGATATAAACCATATTTTGGCTTCATATATAATGTTTATTTCTTAGCACACCGTTTATGGGAAGACACATGTTAATATTTATATATAATTTTCAAGATATGGGAATTAAAGGGTTGTCCGGTCTAGAATGACAAGTCTGCACTCACTCTGCGTGAATCAAGCTGCAAAGATTTGCTCGTGTCTGCCCGGTAAAGGCGGTCAAGTATGCGATATGCATACTACCGTTCAGAACCCGTCTAGTGGGCCCAGCATTGCTCCATACTCAGTGCATGCGCTGGGAGGATTCACAAGTCTGCAGTCACACAGAATGGCTGAACACTTGTCATTCTATACCGGACAGCCCCTTTAAGGTCAAGTTCACACGTCGCGGATTTTCAGTGCGAATGTTTGCGCCACAAATCTGCAGCAATTTATAGTGCAGTAGAAGTAAATGGGTTTTTCAAAATCCGATTCACACATTGCGGAAAAAAATTAATGAAAATGAACGCATTGTGCGGATTTCCTGGTGTTGCTTATTATGTGGGTTTTCATTTCAGATTTCACTATATTCTGTGTATTGTAGTGGAGTAGGGTGAAATTTGCAGTACCATCCATAAGTAACACGTTCGGATTTTGTGTATGAACATGGTCTAGTTGTGGGCCGAATGGTGTGCCTTTTCTTGACCTAATCAATTTATACCATTGTAAATGTTGTTAGCAGCAATCTGGGATTTCAAAATCCTGGTTATTTGCCTTTAACTAGTAATCGTGAATGAGCCCACACATATGCCGGTGTTTAATGTACAGCATGAACCTGGATGTAAGGCTTGCCGTTCATTTTTAGAATTATTGCTGAATCGAGGAAATCATATTTAACCCTCTATGGTCATTTTACAGGGTCTTGTTGATGTATAAACAAGTAAGAAAGGAATCAGTGTATTTTTGAATGTGACTAAATCCCTGTCGTTTCTCGGCTTAGGAGTCCATTTAGTGAATCTTCTGAATGACTGACCACCTACTGTACACTGTGGGCAGAATTATTAGGCAAGTTGTATTTTGATTCCATGATACTTTTCATACATGTTGTTCTACTCCAAGCTGTTCAGGCTTGAGAGACAACTACCAATTAAGTAAATCAGGTGATGTGCATCTCTGTAATGAGGAGAGGTGTTGTCTAATGACATCAAAACCCTATATAAGGTGTGCTTAATTATTAGGCAGCTTCATTTCATTTGGCAAAATGGGTCAGAAGAGAGATTTGACTGGCTCTGAAACAGTCCAAAATTGTGAGATGTCTTGCAGAGGGATGCAGCTGTCTTGAAATTGCCAAACTTTTCAAGCGTGATCACCGAGCAATCAAGCGTTTCATGGCAAATAGCCAACAGGGTCGCAAGAAAGCGTGTTGGGCAAAAAAGGCGCAAAATAACTGCCCATGAATTAAGGAAAATCAAGCGCGAAGCTGCCAAGATGCTATTTGCCACCAGTTTTGCCATATTTCAGAGCTGCACCATTACTGGAGTAACAAAAAGCACAAGGTGTGCGCTACTCAGGGACCATGGCCAAGGTAAGGAAGGCTGAAAAACGACCACCTTTGAACAAGAAACATAAGATAAAACGTCAAGACTGGGCCAAGAAATATCTTAAGACTGACTTTTCAAAGGTTTTTTTGGACTGATGAAATGAGAGTGACTCTTGATGGGCCAGATGGAAGGGCCAGCAGAGGCTGGATCAGTAAAGGGCAGAAAGCTCCTCTCTGACTCAGACGCCAGCAAGGTGGAGGTGGGGTTCTGGTATGGGCTGGTATCATCAAAGATGAACTTGTGGGATATTTTCTGGTTGAGGATGGAGTGAAGCTCAACTCCCAGACCTACTGTCAGTTTCTGGAAGACAGCTTCTACAAACAGTGGTACAGGAAGAAGTCGGTATCGTTCAAGAAAAACATGATTTTCATGCAGGACAATGCTCCATCACATGCCTCCATCTACTCCACAGCGTGGCTGGCCAGTAAAGGTCTCAAAGAAGAAAAAATGACATGGGCCCCTTGTTCACCTGTTCTAAACCCCATAGAGAACCTGTGGTCCCTAATGAAATGTGAGATCTACAGCAGGGGTGTCAAACTGCATTCCTCAAGGGCTGCAAACAGGTCATGTTTTCAGGATTTCCTTGTACTGCACAGGTGATAATTTAATCACCTACACAAATAATGAGTTGGTGATTAAATTATCACCTGTGCAGTACAAGGAAATCCTGAAAACATGACCTGTTTGCAGCCCTCGAGGAATGCAGTTTGACACCCCTGATCTACAGGGACGGAAAACAGTACACCTCTCGGAACAGTGTTTGTGAGGCTGTGGTGGCTGCTGCACGCAATGTTGATCGTAAACAGATCAAGCAACTGACATAATCTATGGATGGAAGGCTGTTGAGTGTCATCATAAAGAAAGGTGGGTATATTGGTCACAAATTTTTGGGGGGTTTTGTTTTTGCATGTCAGAAATGTTTATTTCCAAATTTTGTGCAGTTATATTGGTTTACCTGGTGAAAATAAACAAGTGAGATGGGAATATATTTGGTTTTTATTAAGTTGCCTAATAATTCTGCAACTGAAAAGCTGCGAGTCCAGCTGCTATACTCGTATGTACCTGTCTCTGTAGGTCCCTTATCTCATTTGTGACACTGGTAATGTAATAGATGGGAGATATGTTTCACTACACCTAATGGCATCATTAATATAAAATCCAGAGTTTTATTTCCTCCAGCACAGTAATTGTTGCTGGTTTTTAGGAGGACATTCATAGAGTGGGTGGGAGAGTGTCCCTCCATATCTCCACCTACAGAGCCGTCACCACTGTGTGCTGACGGGACCTTGGTGTTGTCAGTCATGTGATCAGTTGCATGGTCTGAGCTTAAATGGGCAGCACGGTGGCGCAGTGGTTAGCACTACAGCCTTGCAGCGCTGGAGTCCTGGGTTCTAATCCCACCCAGGACAACATCTGCAAAGAGTTTGTATGTTCTCTCCGTGTTTGCGTGGGTTTCCTCCGGGCACTCCGGTTTCCTCCCACATTCCAAAGACATACTGATAGGAATTCTAGATTGTGAGCCCAATCGGGGACAGTGATGATAATGTGTGCAAAACTGTAAAGCGCTGCGGAATATGTTAGCGCTATATAAAAATAAAGATTATTAAATGGCTAAAGGGAAAAACTTTCAGTGTTCAGCGTGTGGGCCTGGAGAAGGAGCACTCTCTCCAGGAAAGTGCTACATGGACTTGAGAAATTGAAGAGTGTGTGTTCTGTCAGCCGTGAGTGGAAGAGACCCCGCTCACAGAAGGACTTTGTTTGTTGGGCCCCATTTTGTTTTGGTTTTCCTGTTTTGCCCAGAGGGCTGTATTTTCTTTACCACACACGAGTTTATGCTGCTTACAATGAACCCCAGGAAATTCTTAAAGATGCAGTGTACCTGTGTCTACCTCCATGTGCAGTAAAGTGAGCCGATGTACCACAGGTGGTGGAGAATGCGGGCAGAACAAACACAGTCCTCTATTACATTACCAGTGACACTGTCACACATTCTTAACTTTTAAATAACCGTGTTAAAGGGAATAGATCAGCAGAGTTTGACACTTCAGACTATATGTACAGTTAGGGCCAGAAATATTTGGACAGTGACACAATTTTCGCGAGTTGGGCTCTGCATGCCACCACATTGGATTTGAAATGAAACCTCTACAACAGAATTCAAGTGCAGATTGTAACGTTTAATTTGAAGGGTTGAACAAAAATATCTGATAGAAAATGTAGGAATTGTACACATTTCTTTACAAACACTCCACATTTTAGGAGGTCAAAAGTAATTGGACAAATAAACATAACCCAAACAAAATATTTTTATTTTCAATATTTTGTTGCAAATCCTTTGGAGGCAATCACTGCCTTAAGTCTGGAACCCATGGACATCACCAAACGCTGGGTTTCCTCCTTCTTAATGCTTTGCCAGGCCTTTACAGCCGCAGCCTTCAGGTCTTGCTTGTTTGTGGGTCTTTCCGTCTTAAGTCTGGATTTGAGCAAGTGAAATGCATGCTCAATTGGGTTTAGATCTGGAGATTGACTTGGCCATTGCAGAATGTTCCACTTTTTGGCACTCATGAACTCCTGGGTAGCTTTGGCTGTATGCTTGGGGTCATTGTCCATCTGTACTATGAAGCGCTGTCCAATCAACTTTGCAGCATTTGGCTGAATCTGGGCTGAAAGTATATCCCGGTACACTTCAGAATTCATCCGGCTACTCTTGTCTGCTCTTATGTCATCAATAAACACAAGTGACCCAGTGCCATTGAAAGCCATGCATGCCCATGCCATCACGTTGCCTCCACCATGTTTTACAGAGGATGTGGTGTGCCTTGGATCATGTGCCGTTCCCTTTCTTCTCCAAACTTTTTTCTTCCCATCATTCTGGTACAGGTTGATCTTTGTCTCATCTGTCCATAGAATACTTTTCCAGAACTGAGCTGGCTTCTTGAGGTGTTTTTCTGCAAATTTAACTCTGGCCTGTCTATTTTTGATATTGATGAATGGTTTGCATCTAGATGTGAACCCTTTGTATTTACTGTCATGGAGTCTTCTCTTTACTGTTGACTTAGAGACAGATACACCTACTTCACTGAGAGTGTTCTGGACTTCAGTTGATGTTGTGAACGGGTTCTTCTTCACTAAATTAAGTATGCGGCGATCATCCACCACTGTTGTCATCCGTGGACGCCCAGGCCTTTTTGAGTTCCCAAGCTCACCAGTCAATTCCTTTTTTCTCAGAATGTACCCAACTGTTGATTTTGCTACTCCAAGCATGTCTGCTATCTCTCTGATGGATTTTTTCTTTTTTTTCAGCCTCAGGATGTTCTGCTTCACCTCAATTGAGAGTTCCTTTGACCGCATGTTGTCTGCTCACAGCAACAGCTTCCAAATGCAAAACCACACACCTGGAATCCACCCCTGACCTTTTAACTACTTTATTGATTACAGGTTAACGAGGGAGACGCCTTCAGAGTTAATTGCAGCCCTTAGAGTCCATTGTCCAATTACTTTTGGTCCCTTGAAAAAGAGGACGCTATGCATTACAGAGCTATGATTCCTAAACCCTTTCTCCGATTTGGATGTGGAAACTATCATATTGCAGCTGGGAGTGTGGACTTTCAGCCCATATTATATATATAATTGTATTTCTGAACATGTTTTTGTAAACAGCTAAAATAACAAAACTTGTGTCACTGTCCAAATATTTCTGGCCCTAACTGTACATGTAGCTCTTTCCAAGACCAAGGTCAACAATATCTTTACATGACTGGACCTTTCCACCCTTATGGAGAAATTAGCATTTGAATGGATATGCAAATGAGGCTGAAGAAGTATAGTAGACCTGAAGCCTCTGTCACTCCAGCTCTATCCCTGTCCAGCGCCGCCACATTCTTCTGAACTGGCTGCCACTGCCTGAATTCACACAGCTTAGAGGCTGTCGGTCATAAAAAAGGAGGCAGGTGTGCAAAGGGAATAGAGCTGTAGTTAGAGAGGCCTACGATCTTCAGCATCATTAACATTTCAACTCAAATACTTATTTCTTAGTAACAGAGGAACAGACTGGCAATGTTCACATGTTCAGTATTTGGTCAATATTTTACATACTTTTTTTGGCTTGCAAATACTGGTGTAAAATACTGACCAAATACTGAATGTGTGAACATGGCCTACAGGTATTTCTGGAGTTGTCTTTGAAAGAACTAAATATAAATAGTTTAGGGGGTGACAGATTCCCTTTTGACGAGATGGCAGTCCTGAATCTCTTACCAATGAAACCCATGTTAGGGAATGTATTTATTTATGTATTTATCCAAGTAAATTTCCATACTTTTTTTTTTTTTACTTTAGGATGCGATTGCTCCTAATATCAACTTTTAAGTCTTCAGAAACACTAACTGTGCATTCACTAGACTGTACCCATGTGTATTATTTCCCATGTGCATTTTGTAAGCTGCTTTAAAATATGTAAATGCTAATTATATTAAGTCTGTGCGGCTGGTAAGGAGGCTGCAGAAATGAAGTGTGTAAATGATTGTGTGCAGGAACAGCCTTTCTTTAACACTTAAATATGTTAAACAAGAAATCAATATGCTCTTGGGATTAATACTAGTTTCTGAGTAGTTAAATGTACGTTATCTGTCTAGACGAGGAGCAGATGGAACAGGGCAGTGTTCTGCTCATCTCCAGACAATTGAGAGAAAACTAATATACAGTGCAGCACAGTGCTGTCAGGGAAATGTGACTAAGCAGAGAGTAATTACTGTGGCTATGGACGCAGACGCTTCGAAAGTGGGAAGGTACAAATGTGTTAGCAGGATCGGATTTCTTAATGGTTGCTTGTAGGGTTCTTTTTCTATCTTTTCTAGTTGCAGTAGAAATCTGTACTTCACTCACTCATTTTCTGGAGAGCTAATGGTGGATACTTCTCATAGGCGCAGGAGCCAAGCAGAACACACAGAGCTGCACTGTCCTCTATGGAGATGAGACAAAGCAGCTGCTGGAATCTGAAATGGTGCAAGAGGAGACCTCAGATGCCTTCAAAATTGTCAACATACAATTGACTCGGATTTACAAAAGGATTTTCTGAGGGATTCAATTATTCCAATTTATCTTTAGTAACTAGACACTAGCTATTTAGAAAACAATTCTGGGATGTATTAAGAGAAGCATAGAGTCTAGATCATGTGAAGTAATTCTCCCCCTCTACTCCTCCTTGGTCAGACCTCATCTGGAATACTGTGTCCAGTTCTGGGCACCACATTTTAAAAAAGACATTGAAAGACTGGAGTAAATTCAGAGAAGAGCTATCAGGATGGTGAGCTGACTGCAAAGTATGTCCTACGAAGAACGGGTGAAGGATCTGGGAATGTTTGGCTTGCAATAGAGAAGACTGAGAGGAGACTTAATAGCCGTCTACAAATATGTGTAGGGATGTCACATTGTAGAGGGATCATCCTTATTTTCATTTGCATATGGAAATGCAAGAAGCAATGGAATTAAACTGAAAGGGGATGTTTGCAAAAAACTTTTTGACAGTGAGGTCAATCGGTGAGGATCAATGAGAGGAACAGGCTGCCACAAGAGGTGGTGAGTTCTCCTTCAATGGAAGTCTTCAGACAGCAGCTGGACAGCCATCTGTCTGAGATGGTTTAGTGAATCCAGCATTGACCAGGGGTTTGGATACAATGACTATTCTGGCACCCTCACTCTGTGCTTAAGAAAAGTGAGTTGACAGACCACTAAACTCTTTCCTATCAATGTATTGAGGTGTCCTTTACAACTTTTATTGATTGGATCAGTGTAAAACTGCAAGAAAAATGAAAGTACTCAGTACAAGGCATACAACATATCTAAAGTATATAGTAATATGCATGGTACAGGACACACACAGTGTAATTGCACAACGTGGCAAATAGTCTAAATTGCTATAATAGCAGAATACTTCTTAGATAATAAAACCTGTAGAACAGAGTTGCTACATCATACAATATGGTGAGCTCTAACAAGGAGGACATAATAACTCACCGACTGTGCTATGTAGAGGTAAACAACCAGATGGTCTGAAAATCAGAGAGAGATGATCAGCATGTCAGCATCCATGAGGCCAAAATGGCTGCTGCAGAAGAAGTGGGCAAGGCTAGTGCAGAGGCTGATGGGAAACTACGGAAGCCTTGATGAGCAAAGATTAAATTGCACAGTAACCAATGAACCACGAAGTAAGTAAACAAGCTGTAAATAAGAGAACATTGTCAACAGATGGCGATGTTGGATATGTTATCACAATACACCTCAATTCAGTACTATTACAAAGCATAGTGAAACTGATGAGATGCATTTGTATAAAGGCAGAAAATTACCCTAGAGGTCCCTTCCCACTTTAACATTCCATGATTTCCTAAAACTGGTTATTTACCTTTTTCTAGTAAATGACCCTCCATATATGACTGTTCATTGAGAGACTCCCACTCACTAGCAAGTGTATAGAAGGAATCTACCGTATATACTAGAGTATAAGCCGAGATTTTCAGCCCACTTTTTTGGGCTGAAAGTCCCCCTCTCGGCTTATGCTTGAGTCATACCCAAAGGTCGGCAGGGGAGGGGGAGGAGGGCTGTCTAGATATACTCACCTACTCCCGGCGCAGTCCCTGCACGTTCCTGCTTCTTCCAGCGCTGCAGCTTCTTCCTGTACTGAGCGGTCACATGGTGCCGCTCATTACAGTAATGAATATGCGGCTCCACCTCCCATAGGGGTGGAGCCGCATATTCATTACTGTAATGAGCGGTAACAGTGACCGCTCAGTACAGGAAGAAGCTGCGGTGCCGGGGAACAGACATGCAGCGACGGCACCAGGCACAGGTGAGTCTGACGGGGGCAGTGCGCGATATTTACCTGCTCCTCGTTCCACTGTCGGCGCCGCTGTGTCTTCCGCAGTGATGCTCAGGTCAGAGGGCGTGATGACGCGATTAGTGCGCGCCACCCTCTTCCTGAACGTCGGTTCAGAGGATGGGGAAGACACAGCGGCGGGCAGCGGTGGAACGGGGAGCAGGTGACTATAGCAAGGGCCGGAAAGGTGAGTATGTAATTTTTTTATTTTTTTAATCGCAGCAACATCATATGGGGCAAATATCTGTATGGAGCATCTTATGTGGCCATGTGCAGCATTATATGGGGCAAATATCTGTATAGAGCATCTTATGGGGCTATGTGCAGCATTATATGGGGGCAAATATCTGGTGCAGCATTATATGGGGGCAAATATCTTTATGGAGCATCTTATGGGGCTATATCCAGCATTATATGGGGCATCTGTATGGGGCCATGTGCAGCATTATATGGGGGCAAATATCTGTATGGGGCCATGTGCAGCATGATATGGGGGCAAATATCTGTATGGAGCATCTTATGTGGCCATGTGCAGCATTATATGGGGCAAATATCTGTATGGGGCATCTTATATGGCCATGTGCAGCATTATATGGGGCAGTTATCTGTATGGAGCATCTTATGGGGCCATGTGCAGCATTATATGGGGCAATTATCTGTATGGAGCATCTTATGGGGCCATGTGCAGCGTTATACAGTCATGGCCAAAAGTATTGACACCCCTGCAATTCTGTCAGATAATACTCATTTTCTTCCTGAAAATGATTGCAAACACAAATTATTTGGTATTATCTTCATTTAATTTGTCTTAAATGAAAAAACACAAAAGAGAATGAAGCAAAAAGCAAAACATTGATCATTTCACACAAAACTCCAAAAATGGGCCAGACAAAAGTATTGGCACCCTCAGCCTAATACTTGGTTGCACAACTTTTAGCCAAAATAACTGCGACCAACCACTTCCGGTAACCATCAATGAGTTTCTTACAATGCTCTGCTGGAATTTTAGACCATTCTTCTTTGGCAAACTGCTCCAGGTCCCTGATATTTGAAGGGTGCCTTCTCCAAACTGCCATTTTTAGATCTCTCCACAGGTGTTCTATGGGATTCAGGTCTGGACTCATTGCTGGCCACTTTAGAAGTCTCCAGTGCTTTCTCTCAAACCATTTTCTAGTGCTTTTTGAAGTGTGTTTTGGGTCATTGTCCTGCTGGAAGACCCATGACCTCTGAGGGAGACCCAGCTTTCTCACACTGGGCCCTACATTATGCTGCAAAATTTGTTGGTAGTCTTCAGACTTCATAATGCCATGCACACAGTCAAGCAGTCCAGTGCCAGAGGCAGCAAAGCAACCCCAAAACATCAGGGAACCTTCTCCATGTTTGACTGTAGGGATCGTGTTCTTTTCTTTGAATGCCTCTTTTTTTTCTCCTGTAAACTCTATGTTAATGCCTTTGCCCAAAAAGCTCTACTTTTGCCTCATCTGACCAGAGAACATTCTTCCAAAACGTTTTAGGCTTTTTCAGGTAAGTTTTGGCAAACTCCAGCCTGGCTTTTTTATGTCTCGGGGTAAGAAGTGGGGTATTCCAGGGTCTCCTACCATATAGTTCCTTTTCATTCAGATGCTGATTGATAGTACGGGTTGACACTTATGTACCCTCGGACTGCAGGGCAGCTTGAACTTGTTTGAATGTTAGTCGAGGTTCTTTATCCAACATCCGCACAATCTTGCGTTGAAATTTCTTGTCAATTTTTCTATTTCGTCCACATGTAGGGAGTTTAGCCACAGTGCCATGGGCTTTAAACTTCTTGATGACAATGCGCACGGTAGACACAGGAACATTCAGGTCTTTGGAGATGGACTTGTAGCCTTGAGATTGCTCATGCTTCCTTACAATTTGGTTTCTCAAGTCCTCAGACAGTTCTTTGGTCTTTTTTCTTTTCTCCATGCTCAATGTGGTACACACAAGGACACAGGACAGAGTTTGAGTCAACTTTAATCCATGTCAACTGGCTGCAAGTGTGATTGTTATTGCCAACACCTGTTAGGTTCCACAGGTAAGTTACAGGTGCTGTTAATTACACAAATTAGAGAAGCATCACATGATTTTTCGAACAGTGCCAATACATTTGTCCACCCCATTTGTAATGTTTGGTGTGGAATTATATCCAATTTGGCTTTAGGACAATTCTTTTTGTGTTTTTTCATTTAAGACAAATTAAATGAAGATAATAATACCAAATAATTTGTGTTTGCAATCATTTTCAGGAAGAAAATGAGTATTATCTGACAGAATTGCAGGGGTGTCAATACTTTTGGCCATGACTGTATGTTGACAACAGCTATTAATGGTGGGTTATTTTGTTCTGAGCATAGGGATACCTTTTTAATGACATTTAAACCTTATATCCAGAAGACTTACTAAAGTTACTATTATTAAAATAATTTGTAAATATGTGAATGAATTTAAACCCTTGGGAGTAAACTAAAACTGCCCGACACCTTGTAGATGAAACAGTAGACGTAAACTCATAAAGTTAGTCACGATCTATTTATATGTGGCGAGTGTTCTCAGCAGCTTGGTTTTCCCATCAGCCTGCACGGGTGGGAAAACGCTGACCTTGATTACAGCTCCATGTATAGATGTTAATTATTATGTGACATCATTTTTATTAGATGATCATAAATGCCTGAAAAGTGCTGCATTCGCTACAGATATGTGTAAAAATGAGACTTTCATGCTAAATATCACTGCATTAATCTGGCATAAATCTAAATGATCACAAAGTCAAGTTCTTCTTACTATTGAGTATCTTAATATACAGTTTTTTTTCATTTACTTTTTTATGTAATTATCTTGAAGTTTTTCAGCTATTACAATGATACAATATGTCCAGCCGTGAGAGGAGTAGCTATAACTGGTGAGATTAGATTTGTGCTTTATCTACTCAAAATTTAAGTTTTTTTGTTTTTGTTTTATTCTTAAATGCAAGTACACTGTGTGGTCAATTATTAAGCAATTAAGTATTTTGACCATATCATTAATTTTATGCTGATTTTCCAACTACAAGTTGAATAAACTTGAATGCTCATTGGATGAAGCAGATCAGTTGATGTGTATGTGTGTAATGAGGAACTCCACACCATTTATCAAGGTGTGCAGAATTATTAGGCAGATTGTTTTTTGGGCCAAAAAAGAGATATAACCAACTATGAAAAGTCAAAAATTGCAGCACTCTTGAAACTGCTAAGATATTGGGGTGCGATTAGAGAAACATCAAACATTTGTTGAAAATAGTCAACAAGGTCGCAAATCAAGTTGTTGCAAAAAAAAAAAAAGACGCATGTTAATTAACAAAGATTTAAGAAGACTCCAACATGAAGCTCCCTATATCCTCCATTGCTGTCAATTCCAGAACTGCAACCTCCCTGGAGTGCCCAGAAGTACCCAACCACCACTGAACTAGACATATATGTCTTCAAGACTGGGCCGAAAAATGGCTAGCCATTGTTGCGCACTCAATCGTGTTTTTTTTTAATGATGCAGACTTTTCAAGTACCACTTCTTGAATAATAGTCTTCTAAGTACTGGTAATATGTTTGGGAGTTAAGGTTGAGTCCAGCTAGCTCATCCTTAATAATACTAGCTCATAGCTGTACCCCAACTCCACCTTGCTGGCTTCTGAGTCAAAGTGGAGGTCTGTTGCCATTACTGGTCCAGTCTTGGGCTTATCCATCTGGTTCATTAAGAATCACTCTCATCCCATCAGTCCATAAAACATTTGAAAAATCCATTTTCTGTTTCTTTTTCAGAGGTGATTGGGTGTCAGCCTCCTTACCTCGGCCATGTCTCTGGGCACTGAACACTGCGTACTTCTGAACCTCCATGGAGGTTGCAGTTCTTGAATATGACAGCACTGGAGGATAATGGGCTCCTGGTCATTTAGCAATTGATTCTTATCAAATCTTTGGCAATTCAATTGCATCCTTTATTCCTCAACATATTTTTTTGCGAACCTTTTGACTATTTGAAACAAAACCTTTTTATGGTTCTGTGATCACTTGCCAATATCTTAGCAATTTCATGAGTGCTGCATCCCTCTGTAAGACTTTTAACAATTATTGTCTTTTCAGAATCCATTAAATCTCTCTGTTGGGCATTTTGCCTGAGGTAAACAAGCTGCCTGTCTAAAGGTACCTTCACACATAACGATATTGTTAACGATATCGTTGCTATTTGTGACGTAGCAACGATATCGTTAATGAAATCGTTATGTGTGACAGCGACCAACGATCAGGCCCCTGCTGGGAGATCGTTGGTCGCTGAATAAAGTCCAGAACTTTATTTCGTCGCTGGACTCCCTGGAGACATCGCTGGATCGGCGTGTGTGACACCGATCCAGCGATGTCTTCACTGGTAACCAGGGTAAACATCGGGTAACTAAGCGCAGGGCCGCGCTTAGTAACCCGATGTTTACCCTGGTTACCATGCTAAAAGTAAAAAAAAACAAACACTACATACTTACCTAACGCTGTCTGTCCTCCAGCGCTGTGCTCTGCTCTCCTCCTGTACTGGCTGTGAGCCGGAAAGCAGAGCGGTGACGTCACCGCTCTGCTTTCCAGCTCACAGACAGTACAGGAGGAGAGCAGAGAAGCAGAGCGCAGCGCTGGAGGACAGACGGCTGTAGGTAAGTATCTAGTGTTTGTTTTTTTTTACTTTTAGCATGGTAACCAGGGTAAACATCGGGTTACTAAGCGCGGCCCTGCGCTTAGTTACCCGATGTTTACCCTGGTTACCGGCATCGTTGGTCGCTGGAGAGCGGTCTGTGTGACAGCTCTCCAGCGACCAAACAGCGACGCTGCAGCGATCCGGATCGTTGTCGGTATCGCTGCAGCGTCGCTAAGTGTGAAGGGGCCTTAATCCCTTGATAAAGGGAGTTGTATCCTTAGGCCGTACCCTCCATCATTATGCAGTGCAGTGCAGCGGGGTTGGTGCAGTGCCACCGACAGGCAGGGAAAACAGAAAATTCAACATAAACAGTGCCTTTATTTGCAGACTCGCATACAGGCGTGGTATCCTCTGGATCGCAGCCAGGTTTTCAAATACACAGTCCGTGTTCACAACCCATTCCCGTGGACAATGACACAGACACGTCTCTTGGGTGCGTCACCCACGTTGAAGCCCCTGGCTCTGTTTTAGCTCTGCACACACCTGGGTTGCACAGAGCCTGCTGCTCTGCAGCTTACAAACTCCAAACTGACACTCTCAAGGCAAAACTGACAGATTTAAATGAAATTGTGGCAATACAGCCACTTCCAAAACCCGGAGTGGAGAGAGGTATTCGCCCCACTACCAAACCTGCAAATCTCTCTAAAGATAAAAGGCCCTAATGGGTTTTCCTAAAAATCTGACTGAGTCCCTACTTGGACCCAATCTATACTTTCTTTTATTTTGCCTTGTGACTCACAAGCATCCTGCTGTGAACACGAGGCACTCTGGCGGGTTTAATAGGACTCCATCCACATCCTGGGGGATACAAATCACCCTCAAATACGATCTGCCTCACAGCAGATACACATCACCTGATCTGCTTCATCCAATAAGCATTCATGTTTATATACAGCTTGGAATTTAAAAATCTGCATAACATTAATGATATGGTCAAAATACATGCCTAATAATTGTGCACATAGTGTATTTGGGGGTCTAAAAATAATTTTTGCAATTGGGCATCATCAAAAATGTTGCACCATTTACTTATTATAGGCCCTGATTCCCCAAACATTGAATTTTAATGCGTTTTTTGGTCATAAATGGGATGAGAGGAGCTAAGAAAATGACAGATAAGATTTACAAACTCCGGTCAGTACAATCTCACTGATGAGTTCTCAGATAACTCTTTCTACAGCCAGGGTTAGATAGCACAAAAGAAAGGCTATAGTGACAAACGTTGCAAAATTCTTAATAAACCCATATTTTTAGCCTCAATAATACACATTTAAGTAAAAAGAAAATTGTCGAAAAAGTGGAAAACCACTTTAAGTAGTTGCATGCTGGATATAGCACAATTTAAATGAAAAAAAAACAACAACCCAAAGTCATGATTATTGTGCCTATCGCAGGGTCCATCCCTGGCAAGCAGGAATCTGGGAGACAGAGGAGCACAATAGATTATAAACACCATTTAATATGCGATCTTGCACTATTTGCTAACTGTAGACATTCTTTACCAGTTTTATATAAAGTTCTATAAAAAAGATGTATTTTATTATTTGTTTTGTGAGTCGAAAATGAACAATGTTATATAGAAGAGAAGCTGATAGAGAAAATGGCAACCAGTGGGATAACTCTGTCCTTCCAGAAACTATTACAGCATTCATCAAAACTGAATTGTTAGTGTAATTCAGTGCTTTGTTAATTCAAAGACGACTCTCCCTGCTACCCTCACCATATTTAGCTCTTTGTCTATATCTAGGCTTGTAAATCTATTCTCCTTAGTGCCTTTGCTATTTATTTCAAAATATCATTGGTTCATAAGTTACTGTTCCAATTTATACTGTTATTTAATCGCTCAACTATGGCCACTAATTAGTGCCAGACATATAATGCTTGTATAGATCAATGTAAGAAACAAAAGTGTAAGTAAAAAAATTGTAAAACAAAAAGTCAATCGTATTAATGATATTCAAATAATAATGGCGTCCAAGTAAGGTATATTAAAATTACAAAAAAAAGCTTGTACATGCATATTGCTGGATATATTGCTTTAGCAATCACATTAATGTATAGTATGACCAAAAATGAAAATATTTCAAGGGGTCCTCTCACGTTCTACAATCAGAACGATTTGTGGATATCGTAGTGCAGAGAAGAAACGGAGCAGAATGATATATAGGTTTGTTGGAATACAAACTTGTATTTTATTCACCGACATCCTCGGTGTTTGTATGCATAGGAGTCCAGAGGGTGGTCCTACTCAGTGACTGTTATCTACCTCCACATTTACCGTCATTAAGGGAAGACTGTCAATCACTGAGTAGATCCACCCACTGGACTCTTATGCCTTTAGGCATCCAGGATTTGTGGGAGTAATATATAAGCTTTAATTAAACTTTTCCCACAAAATGTTTATCAATCTGATCAGCTTCTCCTGCTCGAGAAGATCCTGACTTCAGATGAGATACCATTATCAATATGGCAGGTTCTCTACATATTATAAACTTGCACCCTGCAGCGCCTTCATGTGGATTTTATTGTACAGCTTTTTAGTCTTGTTTAACCTAAGAAATAAATCAATAAAAATGATGTGGTGTCCCACTTTTTTATGAAACCAGCAAAGGTAAAGTAGACAGCAGTGAGCTGATATTATCACGCTGGGAAGGTCTCTGGTTATTGAGCCCTTCCCAGCCTTAAAGCACAAGCCTGCAGCCACCCCAGAAGCAGCACTTCACATTAGATGTGGCAATTCTGATGCTTTGTCTTCGCTTTTCCCGATTGCCCTGGTGCTTTGGCAATTGGGATAATGGGGCTTGAGGTTAATATGAGCTGGGAGTGTTTTTTCAAATAGAGTATTTTTTGTGTGTATTTTTTGTAATGATTACTGCGTTAGTAATGGGGGTGTCTGATAGATACTAGAGTTGAGCGAATTTGCTCGGGTCCCTGCTTATTCGGCAAGCTATAGCGTTTACCGAATAAGCTGCGGATGGAACGTGGCTTCCTGAATCAGCTGTTCGGCTCTGCAGCTGCATGTGTCGCGTCTATGTGACAGGCACGACACAAGCATGGAGATCCTGTTTGTTGGGCTCTCCATGTATGTCGTACCTGTCACACAGCCCTGACACACAGCTGCGGAGCCGAACAGCTGATCAGCCGGAGCGATCCAGGAAGCCAAGTTCCCTCTGCAGCTTATTCAGTAAGTGCTGTAGCTTGCCGAATAAGCAGGGGGACCCAAGCATATTCACTCAGCTCTAATAGATACCTCTCCATTACTAACAACAGGGCTCGATGTCATCTGGGATTTTTGACAATCCACATCTGACATCAACCCCAAGCTCAGTTACCTTGATTGCCAACACACCAAGGCAAATTGGGTGTAGCGAAGGCAAGCATCTAATGTGATGCACCACTTTTGTGGCTTCTGTGGACTAGAATTTTTATGCTGGGAAGGTCCCTATAAAAAGGGACCTTCCCAGTCTGATAATATCGGCTCACAACTGTCTACTTTTACCTTTGCTTGTTTCATAAAATAGGGGAACCCACATCTTTTAATTTTTTTAATATTTATTTGGTTAAACATGCCTTAAAACTAAAGATTAAACTTCACATGAAAGGCACTAAAGGGTGCAAGCTTATCTCTATCTGTTGTATCTGTCTAATATCTTTATCGTGTCTCATCTATATCTTTATATAAGATTGCTTTATTAGTTTTATAGACTAGCTTTAAGTTGCAAAGAGCATGATAGCATGTAAAAGATATTAAAAACTCATTGCATATGGATTGCATGAGCATATCTTACAGATTCTAAGTGAGAAAAAAATTGCACACTCTGATGACAAACGGAATGCCATACACTTGACACTCGTCCACCTTTTCGGGATGAACATCAGAACGATTATATGTAGAATCAAAATAAACACAAAATATTAAACCACAAAATAGTGTTGTTACACAAGTAAAATAGATGTTGAAATGTTTATTGCACTCCACCTCCCCCCTTCAGGGAGTCCCTGAGGAAGCTAGTGCGAAACACATACTACAGTTGAGGTGAAGCGCAGCTTTGCCAGTTACATCTGTTGGTCAGTTTTTAATTTTAATTACTCTTGGTAATTGTTTGACCATTATACTATTACCCATGGGATGAGTACAGTAAACAGCCATCATGGGTTAGCTAGCTTCTCCCATTGGTGTGAGTGTATGTGTGGATATACACAGTTGAAAACAGAAGTTTACATGCACTATATGAAAAGACAGATATGCATGTTTTTCTGAATCTCACATGACATCAGAATAAACCTTTCCCATTTTAGGTCAATTAGGATTACCATAATTATTAACATTTGCCAAATGCAAGAAAAATGTGTGTGTGTGTGTATCTATGCGGTGTCTGCCGCTTGTTGGACAACAGACAGAACGCCTGTCCCAATTAGGGCTAACAGTCCCCCACAGGCTTCCTCCTACACAGCTTTGTCTACACATCTTATTCTAATTGAGCAGTCAGTATACTGATGAAGGTCTGTCTATGGCCGAAATGTCTTTATAATTGTTATTTTGACTGCATTAAAGTTCATTTCCCGAATTTCTTTAAGTTGAGTGCCAAGTTTTATTTCATTTACATTGGTTTGGGAACCTACTTGAGCACCTCTACATTAGTGCCACGGTATAGTCTACACCAGGGGTCTCAAACTCGGCTGGGTATATGGGAAAAACATTTAGTTTCGGTGGCCACATTATTTGCATGACAAAATTACATTTTTTTCTCTATACACCTTTTGAACTTGTCCCTGTCTTGTAGTAATGTGCCCAATGCTGGTCCCTACCTTGTAGTAATGTGCCCCATGCTGGTCCCTACCTTGTAGTAATGTGCCCCATGCTGGTCCCTACCTTGTAGTAATGTGCCCCATGCTGGTCACTATTTTGTAGTTATGTGCCCCATGCTGGTCCCTACCTTGTAGTAATGTGCCCCATGCTGGTCACTATCTTGTAGTAATGTGCCCCATGCTGATCACTATCTTGTAGTAATGTGCGCCATGCTGGTCCCTATCTTGTAGTAATGTATCCCATCCAGGTCCCCATCTTGTAGATATGGCCCCATCCTGGTCTTCATCTGCTAGTAATGTCCCCATCCTGGTCCCATTCTTGTCGTTATGTCCCCCATCCACATACCCATATTGCAGACATGTGCCCCATCCAGGTTCCCCCATATATTGCAGACAGGTCCCCCATCCAGGTTCCCCCATATATTGCAGACAGGTCCCCCATCCAGGTCCCCCCCATATATTGCAGACATGTGACCCATCCAGGTCCCCCATATATTGCAGACATGTGCCCCATCCAGGTCCCCCCATATATTGCAGACATGTGCCCCATCCAGGCCCCCTATATTGCAGTCAGGTCCCCATCTAGCCCCCCCATATTGCAGACAGGTCCCCCATCCAGGTTCCCCCATATATTGCAGACAGGTCCCCCATCCAGGTCCCCACATATATTGCAGACATGTGCCCCATCCAGGTCCCCCATATATTGCAGACATGTGCCCCATCCAGGTCCCCCCCATATATTGCAAACATGTGCCCCATCCAGGCCCCCCCATATTGCAGACAGGTAACCCATCCAGGCCCCTCCATATTGCAGACAGGTCCCCCATCCAGCCCCCCCATATTGCAGACAGGTCCCCCATCTAGGCCCCCCATATTGCAGACAGGTCCCCCATCCAGCCCCCCCCCATATTGCAGACATGTGCCCCATCCAGGCCCCCCCCCATATTGCATACAGGTCCCCCATGCAGGCCCCCCATATTGCAGACAGGTCCCCAATCCAGCCCCCCCATATTGCAGACAGGTCCCCATCCAAGCCCCCCTCCATATTGCAGACAGGTCCCCCATCCAGGCCCCCCCCCCCATATTGCAAACAGATCCCTGTTGTAAATTCCGCTCTTGGGCTCCCTCCGGTGGTTGTAAGTGGCACTTTTGTGAGTTCTGCTCTTGGGATCCCTCCGGTGGTTTTAAGTGGAATGGCTGCTCCTTGGATTTAGCAGTCAGCAGCTGCTTCCACTGATTGTCTATTCTGCTCGGCTATTTAGCCTGGCTCTTTCCTTCAGCTTGTGCCACTTGTCAATGGTTCCTGGTTGGATTCACATCTCTTTGGATTTCCCTGTTATCCTGACCAGTTCGGCAAAGCTAAGTCCTTGCTTGCTCTTTTCTGTCCACAGGTTGTGGACTTATCCGTTCTGTGCTTTCTATGTTTGTCCAGCTTGTCAGTATGAATTAATTCAGTTAAGCTGGAAGCTCTGGGAAGCAGATTTACCCTCCACACCTTTAGTCAGGTGTGGAGATTTTTGTAAACTCTGTGTGGATTTTTTGTAGTGTTTTATACTGACCGCACAGTATTCCATCCTGTCCTATCTATCTAGCTAGACTGGCCTCCTGTGCTCATCCTGGTTTCATTCTGTGTATGTCTTTTCCCTCTCCACTCACAGTCGTTACTTGTGGGGGGCTATCCTTTGCGGATTTTCTCTGAGGCAAGATAGTTTTCCTGTTTCTATCTTTAGGGGTAGTTAGTTCTCAGGCTGTGACGAGGTGCCTAGGGAGTGACAGGAGCAGACAACGGCTACTTCTAGTGTTGTGTTAAGCTTAGGGACTGCGGTCAGTACAGGTACCACTTGCTTCAGAGCTCGTCCCATGTTGCTCCTAAACCACCAGATCATAACAGATCCCCCACCCAGGCCTCCCACATTTTCACATAGACATAACAGAGAAGAAAAAAAAGATTCTTCTCACCTTTCCTCCGTTCCTGCGGCCTCCTTTCTGTTCCTGTGCCCCGCAGACACATAGACCCCTTGATGATCACGCTCGCTCCAGCAGTCGCCGACATCCGCGCTGTAGTGCAGTGTATTGCTGCGCAGAGACCGGCTCTCGGCACAGCAATAATAGTGTCAGTCGCGGCCTATCAGAGGCCTACAGCTGACATCTGCGTCCCGGCGCAGTTGCGTATGACATCACTGCCATGCGCAGATGTCAGCTGATGGCCTCTGATAGGCTGTGACTGTCACTAGTATTGCTGTGCGGCAATACACTGCACTACAGCGCGGATGTTAGCGGCTGCTGGAGCGAGCGTGATCATCAAGGGGTCTATGTGCCTGCGGGCCGCATGAAGCAGCCGGAGGGGCTGCGTGTTTGAGACCCCTGGTCTACACCTTCTCTTGATGTCCTGCTGACTTCACATCTTTATGATGACCCACAAAGCAAGGAACCCCATTTCCCACTCACCGGGAAATATTTTCTTACCAGCGCTGTCTAGAAGTTTGGGGTTAATAGAAACTTTGTCACGATAAGGCAGTATTAGACCTGTCGGCTTTTTAGAGAAAGCACATGGTAATTGTTCAGAGGTTCCTCCATGATATTAAGGTGGGAAATTCCTCTATTATAGCACAATGTTCTTTAATATTGGCGTGGTCTCTGCAGTACAGTTGGGTTACTGTAGCGTAGAATTGGATATAGAGTGTTGCTGGTTCTCATACATGTAACTACATAAATTATTCCAATTGAGCTTTTTATTGGCAGGGATAAACAGCATTCTGACCTGTTACATGGATAAAAAAAATAATAACAAGCCTAAACATAGGAGAAATGAGCTCAGCTTGATTAACTATTAATTGCAGCCACAGAGTTTTTTTCTAATCTCTCCTCGCGCAGTATTCCGGCTGGTGAGCTTTCGTTACCCTCCTGCTGCTGAAAATAACCTAGTTTAAGAGTTCACTGAAAACATGAGGGATTCATCATTATATATTTACTGTCTGAGGCTGATATAGCTGTAAGGTTTTATCAGATCCCATTGATCTATTGCGCATGTTCCCTCCCTAGGTTGCAGAACGTGCTTCTATTTGCATAAGGCCCTGGGCAAGGTTCTTTCTTGCATTGATTGGCCTGTCCAAGGGAGCCTGATGTGTTCTCGCATTGATCACTTTGTCTTTTCTTGGAAGACAGTGTTACACGGAGTTCATCTCAAACATTCTAGGGAAAAGGTAAAACTTTAGTGCAGATGTCTTAATTTTGTCAGATGCTCCTTGGAGAATAAGCTGCTCTCCTTCCCCAGAACAGTTAGCTTTGTTTATTTATGCAATTTGGATATATTTGCTCCAAATCTAACACCTCTTGCTGGCATATCCATTAAAAATACAATACACTTGTCTTCCGAGTACAGGCCAATTAGTTAACGTCTCACAATGAAATTCTGGAATTTTTTCCAGAGTTAAACGCAGCAAAGTTTTCCCTCTTACTCCAGGGAGATGCAATATATCTGTGCACAAGTCATTATCTCAACAAGACCTAATAGTGATGTGGCTGTTGCAATGCAACTAGAGAAACTGGTGGAAGCCAAACTATAGCTGTCCATGTATGACAGGCTGTGAAGTAGTGTGATTATCCTGTCTGTAGCCATCAGCTAATTCCCATAATGGCACAAACTCATTCCTCAGCAGAAGATAGGTATGACTGTATGCCAAGTCTGCATATCTTGGTCATTGAGTCATGTACATGGGGTCTTGGCACTAGGGTTATTATTTAAGATGGTAAATGATTCTTAGCGTATAAAAGAGTGTTCATTTAGGTCGATAGATACTATTTTATCCCCATACAGCACACACATTGTTAGCAGTCCTTCCCCTTTTTACATGGTTGGTGTTCTGGTTATGATTAATATGGATGTATAAGCTGTCAAATCAGCTGATGAATGAGCATTTTGTTCATCCGTAGTTTCAATGGTGGCATTTTTACTTGGGCTTATGATCAGGAACAAGCATTCTTAGGAACCCTCATTTGACAATTATTAGCCAATCCTGATGGACCTTAATTATGTCATAGTGACCCTTAAAATTTGCAACCTGGGTAAAAAAAAAAATTAAAACGGCGTTCAAAACAGTATTTTTTACAACAGCTGAACCAGTGATGGAAAGTTCTTAATTGAATTCAGTTTTTCATAGACCAAACAAAACTGCTTTTCCTATTCTTTCATACCCACTGCCACTTGTAATAAAAGGTGAAAGGACTTACGGTAATAGTAATAGTAACTAATCTTTCTCTTGATATTTTCATATTTAGTTATCACTTGAATCGCCTGGTAGTCCTGCTGCTGATACTCCCACCAATCACACAGTAGACCGCCCCAAGACGTGTGCAGCTTAGCAGACAGGAGCCCACAGCTCCTGTCTGAGTGTACATACAAGCTGGAGTATGAAAGCCTAAGCTTCTATTGAGTCCATACTCCGGGCTGTATGCCCAGTCAGACAGTAGTTGTGCAGGCCTGTCCTCTGAGCTGTGAACTTCTTGGGGTCTATTACAGGATCGGTGGAGGTTTCAAGATCCAGACCCCCACTGATTTGCAGCTAATTCAAGTGCTTCAAGTTTTCAATGACCTTTGTGTGCTTATATTGTGAGTTTTGAGAGGGAATCCTTGTCCAGTTTTTCACCAACCATTAAAAGAAAGAGTGCAGCCAACTTGTCCTGGGCTCTCCCTTCAGGGACCACATAGCAGCAAGACTTAAACCCTTAGTGACTGAGCTACCGTAATTTTGACCTTCATGACCAGTCCAAATTTTTTTGAAATCTAACCAGGATTTTATCCAGGGGTGTAGTGAGGGTTTTGAACCCAATGGTAATACACATAATTTGATAACGTTAAGTACTCCTATTGAAAATGTCATCATTAGTGTTGAGCACAAGTGCTCAGTACTTAAGTTTGCAAACTTGAATAGCAAGCACTTGTGCTCAACACTAGTCGTCATATCAAAATCATTTTTTTAACTTTTTAAAAAACCTTGACCCTAAGGCTAACCCTAATAGCAAAGAATGAAAGATATAAAAATTGTAATATAAAAAATGAAAAACATCTGACTAAGGGGATGATACAGTGGGGATATCATTCTTATTATTGACATTAGACCCTATCATAGTGATCAAAATAAACCAACAGGAAAAATCCCTGCTGGATGCCAGATGGCAGAACTCCGCATGCGCCCACCATTTTTTTTTTTCAGGAAGAGGAGGCAGAGGGCTGGGGGGATGGAGCTGTAGGGACGTGGTGATGGCAGGGTTACCGGGCGGGGAGTTTGGGGTCCTCACTTATCTCTCCTCAGACATGTGTATCTTAATTGTCAGCACCATAGCCACAGTTATTAATAACTTTGAACCTTGGCCACAGCTCTTTCTGCCATACTCTTAAATTTTCCTTGCCATTGAACCATTTAGCTGTATAACTCACAGTGACTGTAAAAGGAGACATTTCAGGATGAGATCAGTGTATGTGATATTCCCACAGTAGCAATAATTTATGTTTTTTTGTGTTTGCTGACTTTCAGAGCACTGTAGATAACACATCCCCGGATCACAACATGTTTCTTTTTCCTCTTTGAACATCTTTGCAGAGTTATTTCTCTCCCTCCTCTGAAACAGCACTATACACTGATCAGCCAACAGGTGAAGTGCATAACATTGACAATGACACCTGTCACAAAGTGAATTGTATTAGGCAGTAGGTGAACAGTAAATCTTTGCAGTTGATATGTTGGAAGCAAGAAAAATGGGCACTCATAAGATTCTTAGCATCTTTAGGAAGAACCAAATTGTAATTGACTTGACAATGGGGACTGTGCATCTGCAATACGGCAGATCTTCTCACTAAGCAGTGATTAGTAGCCAGCAAAAAATGGTTCAAGTAAGGACAACCAGTGAAACACCGACAGGGTTATGGGTGTCCTAGAGTTGATATGTCTGGGGAAGGAGGTGGGAATCCCCCAGAAGCCAAATACAGCAGAAGCAGGATGTCGTAAGTTGTGTGTAGGGAACTGTAGCCGCAGACTAGAGGTCTAAGGCCGGAGTCACACTATTGTACAATATGGCCGAGTGTTATTCAATAAAACCTCAAGTAGCACGTGGCCCAGTGTTACTCTATGGGGCAGCTCACATCTGCGATTATTTTCTCATGCCGAATTGGAGTCTCGGCTCACTTACACCTATATGAACCTATGGGTGCGAGTGACACAGCGCACAGCACTCAGATATCATCCGAGTGTGGTGCGATATATGCCGACGCTGGCAGTGGAGGAGATGGAGAAATTCGTTTTTCCACCTCCTCCATAGCGGTGCTCCGATCCTTTCTGTGTGAAAGGCTAGGAGCACAGTAGCATGACACTTGACTCCAGCTAGCAGCAGAGGAGGAGCCGAGAGTCATTAGCATATCGCATCCGATGCCATGCGCTAGTCTGACTCCAACCTAATGTGGACTTCTGACCAAGATTGAAAGTGCCCACAGTGGGCAAAAGTTCATCTGAGCTGGACCGTTGAGAAGTGAAAGTAGGTGACCTGGTCTGAGGAATCTTTTCCTTTTTTGTTTTACATAATATGTGGACAGGGCAGGATACATTATGGAAGAAAAACAAGCGACAGAGGCAATGTAAAAACATTGGTCCTTACATTCATGTGAATTACCTGCCTTAAACTCGTTTTAGATCAAGTAGACCTGTTTATGGTAATGGAATATCATAATGGTCTCAGCAGGATAATGTGCCATGCTATACTGTAAAAATTGTTCAAGAATGGTTTGAAGAACATGGCAACAGGTGTATGGGGTTGACTTGGCCTCCAAATTTCCTGTATCGCAATCCAATAAAATATCTGTGTGATGAGCTGGAAAAAAAATCAGTCATTAGTGGCCAAACTGGATTTATTGCAGCTAATATCTTGGCATCTGAAATGAGGTCTTGTTGGCTCTATGTCTTAGTGGATCAACTACAGTACCACACTCAACCTGTTTACATGAATGTCTCTATTTTTGGTAGGAAAGCAGCCATGCTTATCTATTTCTGTATGGCGCCTTTAATTCTATTCACATACTATTCCTTTATTATGTTTTTGTGTGTAAAATGAAGCTTTTATACAGCTCAGTTAAATTATGATGTTCCTAAGTATTGTGAAAAGACAGAGGATTTCAGCATTGTAGATAAGGATGCTGATGGTAAGTGTATACACGGAAAGTACGTAAACATTGCCAAGCATTGAGGGATTCAAAGCCTATTAAATGTATTCTGGACAATTATCCTGAAAATAAAAATACTTTTTTCCTCTTTATTTGTCAAGCGGAGAGAAAGCAAAACATCAGAAAGCATAATGTTTTTAGAAAAGAAAAGCCAAAAGAAGCTTGCAGGGGTACTGAATTTTAATTGACTTAAGTGCTTTATGAATAGAGTGTACCTGCTCCGATATCCATGTGTTCCTGCTGTGAGCCATTGCTGAAGTTGTGATTAAAGAAGCAGTCATGTGAAGTGGAGGTGGCACAGGGTAGGTGTACGTTACTCTCAGAATGCAGCTGTGAGGGCCCCCGAGGGATCTGTTGCCCACAAATAAACATGAGTGGTCTCATTATGTTTACAATATGGAAATGAATTGAAGAAAAGTTCTCAGCAGGATATTTTTAATATAGAATGGTCTGGAACCACGAGGGGCGGACCTGTCAGCTCTCACTGATTTTCTGAAGCTTACACGTTTGGAGCTGGTCCCACAGAATTCCAGCATCAGTTCTCGCTAACATTGCGATGGAGTCAGCCTGTTTCTTTTAAATAGCATTTTCAACTCACAAGCCCTGAAAATTTGATTAAACGTATAGAGCCCTTAAAGCTAGAGTTAATTACTGTGAAGATGGGTATAAATGTGGTGGCATGTATAGAGCCGGTGATCCTGCAAGAGAACGTCTTTGTATTAATTCCATTTTTTTTTTTTTTTGTTTTGCATTGTCTAATTACACACGCACACGCACACACTTACTGTTATTGTGATCAAGTTAAGCAAGTTGAATATAATATGATCTCTAAAAGGGCTAAAATTAAAGATTACACATTTCCTTTGTATTTTAGGCAAAATATATATATACGCTATATTCTCATCTTTTACATTTAAAAAATTGCAAAAGAAAAAATTTCCCTAGCAACCAGGCAACCCCCACATGTACTTATGCTGGCTAACAGATGTAAATCATTCAGCTGCGGCAAGAAAAACTAAATCTCCGAGCACGAAAAAATACTCAGAGGACCCCTGAGCATGCTCGTGAAATCTCGAGTAACTAGTATATTCGCTCATCACTAATCATTATCAGGGTCGGACTTGAGCACCTTCGACCCACCAGAGAAAATCATTCCTGGGGCCCACTATGTAGCTACATAGAAATAAATACAAGACCACCAATAGTGCGGTAAAACGTGCTAATATCAGGGTATAATATAAGGTAGTACACGTCTTAATTATGTAGCAGGGGATGGGGAAGCACTTTCATAGAAAATAAAGTGCCCCCCTCATAGAGTATACAGTAGCCCCCTTCATAGAATGTAATGTAGCCTCCCTCATAGAATATAATGTAGCCCCTCCATAGAATATAATGCAGCCCCCCTCATAGAATATTATGCAGCACCCCACAAAGTATAATGCAACCCCTCATAAGGTATTGTCACGCCGTTCTCTCTGTATCTGGTTGCACCCACGGCTGCAGCTGATCGTGACGGAAGCTCAATCCCCGCCCATAGACAGGGAATCTTTATATAAATTCTGCGCCTCAGCAATTGCCTGGGGACAGCATTTCAAGTACACACCCTAACCCTGATAAAAGTAGGGGAGGTGTGGCCGCGCACACCCTTAGCACACACAGAAACCATTACAACACAATCAGTGCAGGAACTGTGGCACAGGGCACCTGGCTGTGACTGCAAGCACTGACACACATGGAAAGTCATGCACCAGCTGCAAATGACCTTGCAACCCGCGAACAGCTTCCACAGCGGCAACCAGGGACCGCAGATGCGGATGGTCATGCAGCAGGGCAAAGACCCAAACACCATCTACGGCTGCGCAGCAGAGCAGGGAACTGAGAAGGCTCCATACAGGTTACAGCCAACAGTATTCCAGCTCAAATTAGGGGAAAAAGAGCAAAGCAAAGACGTGCATTGTCATGCCAAAAACCAGATACAGACAGAACGGCGTGACATTATCCCCTCCTAAAGCCCCCTCTTCTGAAGTCCCCAAAAAATACACAGAAACTTTTCTTGGGAAAGGAGCAATGGGTTAAAGCAAAGACATGCATTATCAATTCCAGGAACATAATCACAGCAGATACAGTTCAGACATGTTCAGGTACAGGACAGGTAACGGATCAAGGATTCGGGTCTGGATATAGCGCCTCCAGGACGGGCGCCAGAACAGGACAAATCAGGAATCAAGTTCTTGAACTCTGCTATATGTGTTTGTGTTCCTGCACCTCTCCTGTCTATGTTTTGGTACCAAAGTCCTTGCCTTAATTCCTGTTTTGTCCTGTTCTGGCGCCTGTCCTGGAGATGGTATATCCAGGTCCGAATCTGGGTGGGCCCCCTTGAATCAGTGGCCCCATAGCTGCTGGGTGTGCTGCGATTAGCGACATGCCACTGGCTGGGGCCCAGGAGCAGTGGGGGCCTTGAGCAGCTGCTGGCTGGTATGCCAGCAGGTGTCAGTGCCTGGGCCCATCAGAGAATTCTCCGGTGGGCCAGTCCGATCCTGATCATTATCCAATTGTAGAAGCCTGTCTTTTCAACTTCAGCTTTTTTGCAGATGGTGTTATGTTTGCACCAAGAATTTGTTGAAATTGCATTGAATCCATTCTTCCCTCTACCTGTGAAATGTTCCCCATGCTGTTGGCTGCAACCCAACCCCAAAGCATGATTGATCCATGAGTCCTGTGTCATGCTACCAGTAAAGTATCCTGAGATCATATGTGGTGTTGCTTTTCATCCATGAAGGGGGCTCACTCACAATTTTGCCTAAGAACACTGCCATGAATAAAGAATGGTATCTTAACCCATCTATGATTTTGGACGTATCCATAATTCCCAGTCACCTGGTACTTAACTGTTGTGAATTCTGTGGCAGAGCTCCCTCTTGTGGTCACGAGTGGTACTTCGGCTGATTCTCTCTGTGAGCTTCTGTTGGTGGAGGGAAGTGGTACTGCGGCTTCTGAGTTTCCTCCCTCAGGTGATCTGGTGAGGTCGTTAGGTGCTTCTCTACTTAACTCCACCTAATGCTTTGATCCTGGCTTCCTGTCAATGTTCCAGTGTTGGACTTGCTTTTCCCTGGATCATTCCTGTGGCCTGCTGCTCTGCATAGCTAAGTTCTTCTTTGCTATTTGTTTGCTATTTTTTCTGTCCAGCTTGTCTAATTTGTTGCTGGAAGCTCTGGGATGCAAAGGGTGTACCTCCATGCCGTTAGTTCGGTACGGAGGGTCTTTTTGCCCCCTTTGCGTGGTGTTCTTTAGGGTTTTGTGTAGACCGCAAAGTTACCTTTTCTATCCTCGATCTGTTAAGAAAGTCGGGCCTCACTTTGCTGAATCTATTTCATCTCTACGTTTGTCTTTTCATCTTAACTCACAGTCATTATATGTGGGGGGCTGCCTTTTCCTTTGGGGTATTTCTCTGAGGCAAGGTAGGCTTATTTTCTATCTTCAGGCTGGTTAGTTTCTCAGGCTGTGCCGAGTTGCATAGGCAGAGTTAGGCGCAATCCACGGCTGCCTCTAGTGTTGTTTGGAAAGGATTAGGGATTGCGGTCTGCAGAGTTCCCACGTCTCAGAGCTCGTTCTATGATTTTGGGTTATTGTCAGATCACTGTATGTGCTCTTACCGCTATGTCCATTGTAGTACTGAATTGCCTTTCATAACAGTACAGGAAGCCCAAAAGTACTAATGATTCTCAATAGAGGGAAAAAAGAAGTTCTGAGACCATTTTTTTTTTCTTTGCACTGTGTTTTGCCTTTTTTTTCCCCTAGACATTTGGGTGGTTCAGTACACAGGTGTAGCGATGGACATTAGAAGTCTGTCTTCATTTGTGGATCAACTCTCGGCAAGAGTACAAAAGATTCAAGACACTATTAATCAGAAATATATGTTGGAACCAAGAATTCCTATTCCTGATTTGTTTTTTGGAGATAGAAGTTTCTGAGTTTCAAAAATAATTGTAAATTATTTCTGGCCTTGAAACCACGCTCCTCTGGTGATCCAGTTCAACAGGTTTTGATTGTTATTTCTTTTTTGCGCGGCGACCCTCAGGACTGGGCATTTTCTCTTGCGCCAGGAGATCCTGCATTGAGTAATATCGATGCATTTTTCCTGGCGCTCAGATTGCTGTACGATGAACCTAATTCAGTGGATCAGGCAGAGAAAAATTTGCTGGCTCTTTGTCAGGGTCAGGATGAGATAGAGGTTATATTGTCAGAAATTTAGAAAGTGGTCCGTGCTCACTCAATGGAATGAATCTGCGCTGGCAGCTATGTTCAGAAAGGGTCTCTCTGAAGCCCTTAAGGATGTCATGGTGGGATTTCCTATGCCTGCTGGTTTGAATGAGTCTATGTCTTTGGCCATTCAGATCGGTCGACGCTTGCGTGAGCGTAAATCTGTGCACCATTTGGCGGTATTACCTGAGCTTAAACCTGAGCCTATGCAGTGCGATAGGACTTTGACCAGAGTTGAACGGCAAGAACAAAGACGTCTGAATGGGCTGTGTTTCTACTGTGGTGATTCCACTCATGCTATCTCTGATTGTCCTGAGCGCACTAAGCGGTTCGCTAGGTCTGCCACCATTGGTACGGTACAGTCAAAATTTCTTCTGTCCGTTACCTTGATCTGCTCTTTGTCATCGTATTCGGTCATGGCATTTGTGGATTCAGGCGCTGCCCTGAATTTGATGGACTTGGAGTATGCTAAGCGTTGTGGGTTTCTCTTAGAGCCCTTGCAGTGTCCTATTTCATTGAGAGGAATTGATGCCACGCCTTTGGCCAAGAATAAGCCTCAATACTGGACCCAGCTGACCATGTGCATGGCTCCTGCACATCAGGAGGTTATTCGCTTTCTGGTGTTGCATAATCTGCATGATGTGGTCGTGTTGGGGTTGCCATGGCTACAAGCCCATAATCCAGTATTAGATTGGAAATCCATGTTGGTGTCCAGCTGGGGTTGTCAGGGGGTACATGGTGATGTTCCATTTCTGTCAATTTCGTCATCCACCCCTTCTGAGGTTCCAGAGTTCTTGTCTGATTACCGGGATGTATTTGATGAGCCCAAGTCCGATGCCCTACCTCCGCATAGGGATTGTGATTGTGCTATCAATTTGATTCCTGGTAGTAAATTCCCAAAAGGTCGACTGTTTAATTTATCCGTGCCTGAGCACGCCGCTATGCGCAGTTATGTGAAGGAATCCCTGGAGAAGGGGCATATTCGCCCGTCATCGTCACCATTAGGAGCAGGGTTCTTTTTTTGTAGCCAAGAAGGATGGTTCGCTGAGACCTTGTATAGATTACCGCCTTCTAAATAAGATCACGGTTAAATTTCAGTACCCCTTGCCATTGTTATCTGATTTGTTTGCTCGGATTAAGGGGGCTAGTTGGTTCACCAAGATAGATCTTCGTGGTGCGTATAATCTGGTGTGAATCAGGCGAGGAGATGAATGGAAAACTGCATTTAATACGCCCGAGGGTCATTTTGAGTATCTAGTGATGCCATTCGGACTTGCCAATGCTCCATCAGTGTTTCAGTCCTTTATGCATGACATCTTCCGAGAGTACCTGGATAAATTCCTGATTGTGTACTTGGATGACATTTTGATCTTCTCGGATGATTGGGAGTCTCATGTGAAGCAGGTCAGAACAGTTTTTCAGGTCCTGCGTGCTAATTCTTTGTTTGTGAAGGGATCAAAGTGTCTCTTTGGTGTGCAGGAGGTTTCATTTTTGGGGTTCATCTTTTCCCCTTCTACTATCGAGATGGATCCTGTTAAGGTCCAAGCCATCCATGATTGGACTCAGCCGACATCTCTGAAAAGTCTGCAAAAGTTCCTGGGCTTTGCTAATTTTTATCGTCGCTTCATCTGCAATTTTTCTAGTATTGCCAAACCATTGACCGATTTGACCAAGAAGGGTGCTGATTTGGTCAATTGGTCTTCTGCTGCTGTGGAAGCTTTTCAAGAGTTGAAGCGTCGTTTTTCTTCTGCCCCTGTGTTGTGTCAGCCAGATGTTTCTCTTCCGTTCCAGGTCGAGGTTGATGCTTCTGAGATTGGAGCAGGGGCTGTTTTGTCGCAGAGAGGTTCTGATTGCTCAGTGATGAAACCATGCGCTTTTTTTTCCAGGAAGTTTTCGCCTGCTGAGCGAAATTATGATGTGGGCAACCGAGAGTTGCTGGCCATGAAGTGGGCATTCGAGGAGTGGCGTCATTGGCTTGAAAAAGCTAAGCATCGCGTGGTGGTATTGACTGATCATAAGAACTTGACTTATCTTGAGTCTGCTAAGCGGTTGAATCCTAGACAGGCTCGTTGGTCGCTGTTTTTTGCCCGTTTTGACTTTGTGATTTCGTACCTTCCGGGCTCTAAAAATGCATCTTAACTCAGTCATTATATGTGGGGGGCTGCCTTTTCCTTTGGGGTATTTCTCTGAGGCAAGGTAGGCTTATTTTCTATCTTCAGGCTAGTTAGTTTCTCAGGCTGTGCCGAGTTGCATAGGCAGAGTTAGGCGCAATCCACGGCTGCCTCTAGTGTTGTTTGGAAAGGATTAGGGATTGCGGTCTGCAGAGTTCCCACGTCTCAGAGCTCGTTCTATGATTTTGGGTTATTGTCAGATCACTGTATGTGCTCTGACCGCTATGTCCATTGTAGTACTGAATTGCCTTTCATAACACTTAACTAACTTGGACACATGGCTACGTTGTGGTGAGCGCCTGCCTACAGGGGCTGTAAGTGCAATGGCTGCTTTCTACCGCACCACTCCATCACTTTAACCCCCTAAGGGCTGCAATCAAAATTTATCACTGCATTTAAAGGGCAGGCAGAGGGATGAAGCCTCCTCTACCCTTGGATCGGCGCCCCGATCTGACAAGCATGATCTAACAAGTTTGTCAATGCAGTGTTGACAGTTTGTTAAAGCATAGTATCACGCTGCTGCAATGCAGGTAGAAGCTAGCTCTGTTAGGCGGCGATAGTGGAGAGAGGTCATGGACAAAGATGAAGCAGACCTGCCGTGCAGCGAAGCTACCACCAGGTGGCAGCAGGCAAGTCAAGCAAGCTGGGTGAATACAAGACTGTAGCGCAGTGCCAAAGGAATAAGCAAACTCCGGGTCAGAGACAAGCCAGGGGATCAGTAATGGTCAGGAGCGGATATGCCAAAGACAAGAGACAAAAGCAGGTCAGGGTCCAAGCCGAGTTCAAGTACCAAGAAGTCCAGATACAAAGGGGACACAGAGACATGACAGGGATCAGGGTACAACCCAGACACTGGTCGAGTCAGGAATAACAGCAGGACAAGTCAGGGTGTAACAGAGTCAGCTACTCACGCCGTAGGCAGAACTATAACTGACACCGCCTGGAGGATTCAGTGAATAGAAATAGAAAGCCTGAGGCCAAAACAAGACAGAGAAAAGTTAACCCTTGACATGATCAGACCGGGAAAGAAAGGCAGAATACAAAACACGGTCTGGATCATAACACATAGGAAAGCATTCCTATGCTTTACCAGTGATAAGGCAGCATACAGTAAAAGTCCCATGGTGGGATAAAGTAAAAAGTGGAAAAAATTGTAAAAACCCCTTTAGTGAACACCATAAAAAAAGCAAAAACAATGTTTGATTTTTGAGGAAAATGGGGGTGTGTCTTATAGTCTTGATGTACTTACCAGTAGTCTCATCACAGACTGCTGCTCGGCAGCTTCGCAGATGGTCGGTGGTGCAGGGGCTTCACCAACATTTTCTGAAAGCCCGGAGCCCCCGCACTTCCATTGCTATAATGCGGTGGCCTCCACGAAAATGGCCACGTATAGACCCCTCAAAGTCACTTCAAATATGATGTGGTCCCCCCCGAAAAATAATGGATTGTAAATTTGGTTGAAAAAATGAGAAATGGCTGGTCAACTTTTAATCCTTAACTTCCTAACCAACACAAATTATGTTTTGAAAATTTTACTAATGTAAATGTTATTTATTGAAAATTGCTAAATTTTCACCAAATTTCTGTTTCTTTCACGAATAATGTAACGGATATCGAATAAATTTTTACCACGATCATGGAGTACAATGTGTCACAAAAAAAATCTCAGAATCAGTGGGATGCGTTGAAATGTTCCAGAGTTATTACCTTATAAAGTAATTCTGGTCAGAATTGTAAAATTTGGTCTGGTCATGAAGGTGCATAGAGCCTTTGGGGGTGAAGTGGTTAATATCCTAACTTCTCCCAACAATCCAGGAGCAATTTGGTGATGAGCAATGCTTTTTCCAGCACAATGTTACAAGGTAAATTATGAGTGAGGGGGGGAAGGGAGGGCTGTAAAACACCTGAAAATTTAAACTGAAAATTTCTTAATTTCCATTGAGAACCTGTGTTCATTCTTAGAAAGTGAGTGCACAAGCAAAACACAGAGTTTGTGATAAACTCCCAGCACTGAGTAGGTAAGAATGGACTGTCATCTGTCAGGATTTGGCCCAGAATGATATCCAGCTGTCAAGGAGAAGTGTTGAAAATTGTAACTATCTTGCCTTGCGCAGGCGTGTACTATGGAGGACAGAGAATGAACTGCAATCCAATATTGCATGCAGCCAGCGGGTAAGGAAAGGGTGAATCAAACACCCGAAAACCCCGCCCCTATGGCTGAAGATTGTTCCCTCCAAATTCAGGTGACAGAGTCCCTTTAATCCTGAATTTATAGATTTGTTCATGGATTCATTTTGAAAAAAAAATTGTTTAGAAAGGCTAGCCAGACGTGATTTGATCAGGCCCATATTTTGTCAGCAATACCCATGTGCCCATGAGTTACATGATAGGGGTGGTCCGGCCTTAGACTACAAGTCTGCCGTCAGACTGTGAGGCTGCAGACTGTATTGAATGGCAACATCACGCTTGCTGTGGGGACTCTCCAGGACTGGTGCCAGGAGCGGGCAGTCATCTGGCTGAAAATATGTGATTTGCATTCTTCCAGCCACATACTGACTAGTCATTTCGGCCTCGCTCAATACACTTGAATTGAGCGAGGCTGTGCACAGCTAGTACTGCAGACTTGCATCTAAGGCTGGACAACCCCGTTAAAGGTTGATAGCAGGCTAAATACTATAATGTGAATCCGTACAATAAGTATTGTAGTGCACCGGTAGCCAGTGAAGAGGCAGTGACCCACAAAGTTCAAACATGAGTCTCATTAATGCGTTATCTTCACACAGAAAAGGTTCCAAACATATAACTTAAATGCACATACAGTGAGGTCCATATATATTTGGACAGAGACAACATTTTTCTAATTTTAGTTATAGACATTACCACAATGAATTTTAAACAAAACAATTCAGATGCAGTTGAAGTTCAGACTTTCAGCTTTCATTTGAGGGTATCCACATTAAAATTAGATGAAGGGTTTAGGAGTTTCAGCTCCTTAACATGTGCCACCCTGTTTTTAAAGGGACCAAAAGTAATTGGACAATTGATTCCAAGGCTATTTCATGGACAGGTGTGGACAATCCCTTCATTATGTAATTCTCAATTAAACAGATAAAAGGCCTGGAGTTGATTTGAGGTGTAGTGCTTGCATTTGGAAGGTTTTGCTGTGAAGTAAACATGCGGTCAAAGGAGCTCTCCATCCAGGTGAAACAAGCC
The DNA here is from genome assembly GCF_032444005.1 of Ranitomeya imitator. Taxonomy (NCBI): domain Eukaryota; kingdom Metazoa; phylum Chordata; class Amphibia; order Anura; family Dendrobatidae; genus Ranitomeya; species Ranitomeya imitator. Next base: position 154,652,263 of record NC_091282.1, on the reverse strand, counting down.
ATCCTTAAGCTGCAAAAACAGAAAAAAAACCATCCAAGAAATTGCTACAATATTAGGAGTGGCAAAATGTACAGTTTGGTACATCCTGAGAAAGAAAGAAAGCACTGGTGAACTCATCAATGCAAAAAGACCTGGGCGCCCACGGAAGATAACAGTGGTGGATGATCGCAGAATAATCTCCATGGTGAAGAGAAACCCCTTCACAACAGCCAACCAAGTGACCAACACTCTCCAGGAGGTCGGCGTATCAATATCCAAATCTACCATAAAGAGAAGACTGCATGAAAGTAAATACAGAGGGATCACTGGACGGTGCAAGCCACTCATAAGCATCAAGAATAAAAAGGCTAGACTGGACTTTGCTAAAAAACGTCTAAAAAAGCCAGCACAGTTCTGGAAGAACATTCTTTGGACAGATGAAACCAAGATCAACCTCTGCCAGAATGATGGAAAGAGAAAATTATGGCAAAGGCGTGGTACAGCTCATTGCCCAAAGCATACCACATCATCTGTAAAATACGGCGGAGGCAGTGTGATGGCTTGGGCATGCCTGGCTGCCAGTGGCACTGGGTCACTAGTGTTTATTAATGATGTGACATAGGACAGAAGCAGCCGAATGAATTCTAAGGTATTTAGAGCCATACTGTGTGCTCAGATCCAGCGAAATGCAGCCAAACTGATTGGTTGTCGTTTCATACTACAGATGGACAATGACCCAAAACATAAAGCCAAAGCAACCCAGGAGTTTATTAAAGCAAAGAAGTGGAATATTCTTGAATGGCAAAGTCAGTCACCTGATCTCAAAACCAATTGAGCATGCATTTCACTTGTTAAAAACTAAACGTCAGACAGAAAGGCCCACAAACAAACAGCAACTGAAAACCACTGCCGTGAAGGCCTGGCAGAGCATCAAAAAGGAGGAAACGGTGTCTGGTGATGTCCATGAGTTCAAGACTTCAGGCAGTCATTGCCAAAGAAAGGGTTTTCAACCAAGTTCTAAAAATGAACATTTTATTTAAAATTATTGAATCTGTCCAATTAATTTTGGTCCCTTTTAAAACAGGGTGGCACATGTGAAGGAGCTGAAACTCCTAAACCCTTCATCCAATTTTAATGTGGATACCCTCAAATGAAAGCTGAACATCTGAACTTCAAGTGCATCTGAATTCTATTGTTTAAAATTCATTGTGGTAATGTCTATAACCAAAATTAGAAAAATGTTGTCTCTGTCCAAATATATATGGACCTAACTGTAACTTCAGTGTTCAGTTCACACCAGTTCATAACAGCATCCTTTATATTGCAGTCACTACACACGCTAGTTTTCATCTGACTAGTTCCCATGCGTGTTCTGCACCGCTGTGTCACAGTCTCTACTCACAGCCGTACACAGACCTTGACATCCTCCTGTCTGCAGCTGTGACACACGCCAGTCCTTCCTTCGGGCACAGGACAGTCTACCTCCGGTTCACCTCCAGGCACAAGACCTGTCTACATCCGTGACAAGTCATCATGGACAGCAGCACCACTGTGTATGCTGTGGGTTGTCAGGCCTGCCTCTGGCCTTGACACACCCAAGGCTCCTCAGCCTCAACTCTATAAAATACTACAGGGCTTTTAACAATTGTAATCACAGCTACACCTGCGACTGTAACGCCCCCTCATGGCCTCACTACGCCTCTGTGCGCATCCTGGGGAGAACAAACAGTACTCCCTAGCTATAACAGGCATCACTGCCTCACAGTATTCTTTATAATGCCCAGTCTTCATTGACCGAAGCACAGACTTTCGTGGTGTTTAGTGTTGCGTTCTATTTAAACCATCCCACAATTGTCATGTGCAGGAATTTCTTGATAGAATTGTGCAGTAATCTTGTTGTAGACTCTAAAAGCCTTAATGTGTGTACAATTTTTTTAATATTTGGAAACAAGTTTTTGTTTGCTACAATGTGATGTGACTGAGATGTAATCTCTCTTGGGTTTTAAACAGTAGCTGCTATTGATTCTGTCTGTAATACACTGACCTGCATGTTCCCATGTGACCTGCACTCTCCCTAGTACATTCTCTGCAACTACAAATTTGTTACACAAAGCAAGGTGTATTTTATGATTATTCTGAGGAGCCTTGTACCCCCATATCAATACTATATTCTAAAATGACGGATTACCTTTGGCCAACTTACACAACTTTAACTTCAATATTGTCATAATACATGTTTGTTTTGGTTTGCAAAATAAATACAAAAAGTGGACAATAGAAGATTGGAAACAGGTGATTTGAATCGAGACAAAAGTCAATAGACTAAGCTTTGATGGGTCTGGAAGAAACAAGGGAAAAAAGGGGCTAACAGATAGAGGAATTGCAGGTACTTTCAAATTATGTAGAGGAAGAATGATGATATGAGGTTGTTTCACATCCAAAGGCATTAGATTCTTGATACTTGGATATTTGAACAGGATCAATGGTCGTCTCGGTGCTGAGCTATGTGTGTATCCTACAAGACGAGTTACTTCGTGCACTTGAGTACTATGGGTAGGAAAAGGTCGATAGTGTTTCAGCAGGACCATGATCTGAAGCATACATAGATATTGGCAAAAAAATTATTCGATTACAATGAAGTAGAGGTGCTGGATTGGCCTCCACAGTCCCACTTTTGGGAAGAGTTGAAGAGAAAGCTGTATACAAACCTAAGTGAGTCGACCAGTATGCATCAACTTCGGGAACGTGTAGAAGAAACCTGGGATCAGATTTCGGTCGGGACATTCTTGAATCTGATAGAGAGCATGCCGAGAAGATTTGAAGCAGTGTTGAAAGCCAAAGGAGGATTTACAAAATACTAACAAAATAAGAAGAAATAAAATTGACACTGTGACATGACCATAATCTGCATAACTAATCATATTCAAAATAGTTACAAGTCAAATTTATGTATGAGAGAGCCAAGATCATTGTCTATAAATTGATGGTAGTCTCACATTCAAAACATTGGTGAGATGGAGCCTGAAAGTAAAAAGTTCATAACGTTACCCTTTTGCTCATCCGTGTATCTCTAATGGGTCCCCCAACCTATAGTACTACAAAGGCATACGTCACGTCGAGGTTTTTTTTTATGTAAAATATGTATATTATGCCTTTTTGTAGACTAGTGTAGTTTACTACATTCTACCATACAGCAACAATAAAAAGTGTGCCAAATTTTGCCATCCCAAAAGAAGTCAATATTCTTGTAACCTCTGTCTGATAAAAGTAGACTTATAAATAGATTTGTGACTTACTGTGAAGATCTGAGGTTGTGGGTTGTAATAAGCGCCTAGGTAGGTTAACAGTGCATCTATTTTTATTCCTTACATCCATGGTCTTGCAGCAATTCTGAGTAGATGGTCAAAATGCAATATCCCCTGTCCACAAGATCCCATCCAGGGGCCAATAGTTCCACTGCCCCCATACTGTCTTTGAGACAGAGTGGCCTACACATACTGTAACTAAGGCTGTCGTATATAAAAAAAACATATCACAATACAACAAAAATGGTACACGCATTGTCATGACACCGAAGGTGTCACTGGCACTGCCTAGGGGCGCTATTAGGGGGGCACGAATAAATGTAGTGAGTGCAGAAACAAGTCACGTCGAACTCAAGGACCTCACTCTAATGCAGTGAGCACAGGACCTGGCACAGAGCAGTCACATGACCAGGGGGCGGAGCCACAGGACGTGAGTGTAGGGAATGACACTGAACACACAGTGTGCAGGGCACAGACAGAAAACAGTCAAATAGAGCCAAGGGTCAAAGCCAGGAGGGAGTGAAGTACCTTAGGGATAAGAAAGAGTAAACAGGGACAAGCCAAGAGGTCTGATAACCAGGAGAGGCAGAGCAGTACAAAGCAGAATGCACGGACGGAAGTCAGAGAACAAAACCGAGTCATACACAGCATTGGACACTAGCACAGAGGCACAACATTTACGGACGAAAACCCGGGTCAGCAACCACAAGCTGAGTATACGGAAGTATCACCGACACACAATCCAGGAACTGCCAACATTAAATAGCCGCCCCAGAACCAAAGAGAGGCAGACTAAAATTAACCCTGACCTGACCAGGATGGAGGCGGCACTATCCTGTCCACAGTCATGACAAGTATGTCCCATATTTGGGATTGTGCTGCTCCATCCTTGGGACAATTCTCACCTTAAATATTAGAACCCTTTTTATCCCGATGCCATTTTATTGAACAACTCTGGGCCATCACTCCTTAAAATCAAAAAAATCCCTTTCACATGGAAATGTCCAATGGCTTCTGCCTGCCCTCTCAGGTCCCTATCCTAATTTAATTGTTCCCTATAAATACACTTGAATCAATCATACACACTTTGGAATAAGAGAGTCCATCCTTCTATATAGGATTGAACTATCTCTTCCCAGAAAGTGTTGGACAGTGGTAGACTCTTGATTCACTTATGATCATTTTTGTCCATTCTGGTCTTGTGTAGCCTCAGTGCATATGTATGTAATATATAGGGAATGTTTAGATTTTGTAGTGCACTGGTTTGAGACATTGGAATATTCCTGATGCATTTTCTCATTCATTATTGCGCACACAGGATTTTGATAGCTGTCCAAATATTTGTTCCCAGACTTTGGCAACACTTGTGTTGTCTTTAAACAATTTCTAATATTTAGCAGTACTCCATACCTAACCAGTGTGCTGCTGATTTTGAGGTACCATGAAATTGTGCTGGTCATGTATTGTAATGATTGACACTGATTTATGTACGGTATTATATTGTAAGCTATAATGGCATGGTCCCGATATACTGTATAATCAAGGAAGATTACTTCTCCATTGCATTTTAGATGATAAAAAGTACCACTTGTACATCCCTTCGATATTATTGTGCACCAAACTTTTAGTTATAATGCGACAATAAATGAATATATGGGGTTACTCCCAGGTTTGATACGATTATGTGAAAGAAATTGAATAATAGTTTGATGCAATGCCTATTTTCCTTCTACCTCTCTAACGGCTCCTTCAGTGTTTCAATTGCTGACTTTTCTTTGTTCTCTCCCATTTAATGTTTGGATTCATCAGGGTTCATTCCTGGGTACCTTCCTCTTTCCTTTCTATATGCCACTATTGGACAAACGAACACCAGAATTTGCTTAGAGTACTATAAATATGCTAATGACACCAAATTATACACATCTGATTTTATCAACCCTGCACAGCTAAAAATACTACTAATTGTCTAACATCATGTCATCGCTGTATCTAAAACTGAATGTTTCAAAAACTAAACTCCTTTTGTTTTTACAACCTCCCCCTAAAACTGATATCTCCATTTCGGTGTGTGATACTGCTATAACTACCAGGCAGCATGCTCGCTGTCTTCGAGTTAAATTTAATTCCTATCTCTCCTTTACTCCCTGTATCCACTCACTCACTCATGTAACCTCAAAAACATCTGAAGTCACCCTTTTTTTAACCTATGAAATGTCAAAAGCTTTTTGCTCTTATTCATTCTGGACTACTGCAACTCTTTATGAATCAGTCTTTGTTAAACTCTCCCCTTTACAGTTTATCCTGAATGTAGCAGCCAGGATCATATTTTTTTTCCAGCCACTACACAGATGCCTCCACCATATGACAGTCATTGCACTTGTTGCCTATTGGCTAAAAAGTATAATATAATCTTATATATACAGCAAGCAGGGTCAGTGTATCCTATGTGAGGTATATGGCAGGGTCAGCCCAGGTCATGTATATGAGCATACTATAGTTTATAATGTGGACCTTTGTATACAGCATGAGGCGGTGTATATAGTGTGGACTTCACACTATGCACTTTATTCATGGGCACACGTCCACACTATAAGCAATCATCAACATTGAAATTGCAATACCAAGATGAAAAAGTAATTGAGTTATGGAAATCTCAGGATGGGTAGACATGTTAATAATATGTAAATAAGGAAACAAAATTTTCTAAACCTCTCTATTTATTCAGTCTGTAGTATGAGCCACGTACGGAAATCCATCACTTACTGCCTCGGCTGCTATCAGTGTGGATATTAATGGTCGTTTGAGGAAGGTTCTGCCACTGAATGCACTTGGGTAAATCGTCAAGATCTGCTGCTGGCAGCTCCTTAAATCCCAGATGAGCTAAATATCAGAAGTCCGTAGACTCTGCAGGCCATTGTATTATAGGTAAGACCATTAAAGGGCTTGAGGTACAAGCCTGCTGTCACTCTATATGACTGCAGACTTGTAAATCCTCAGTGCATGCCCTGTCAGGATTCTCTGGTACTGGCGCAGAAAATGTGTTTGCATGTGACCGCAAGTATGCGATTTGCAAAGATGCTGTCACATGCCGACCAATATGTTCACAGCCTCCCACAATACAAGCGAATTGAGCCAGGCTGGGAGGACACTTCTAGTTGGAATGTGGCCAGAAGTATGCCAATCACATACTTGCAGGTACATTATCACTTGCTCCCAGCATCGGAGAATCCTGACAGCACATACTGTGAGAATTCACAAGTCTGCATCTGCATAGAGTGACTGCAGACTTACACCCCAAGCCTGGACAACATATTTATGGCTGCTCATAGTAGCACAAACAACATGTGGCCTGGCATTATCATGTTGAGAAATTAATCCTTGGACACATTGGAGAAATGGCCACACACTGGTGCCACCATTTATCCATTTCATACTGCAAGTAAAATTGTTTGACGCCTTGGGCATGGTGTGCAACATCCAATCTCTACACAAACCATTAGAAGGTCTTTACATGACATTGGGCTACTAGCCAGACATCCAGCTACAGGTGTCCATAGACCTCATGCCAGCCATCTCAAAGTCTATTATGGTGCAGAACAAGACTGCATTGGAGGCTGGAATAGAGGTCTGTCCTCTTCAACAAGGAGTCTTAATTTTTTTCTTAAACACAATGATAGCCTGAGATTTGCCCGAAGGCCATGTGAAGAGACCTTCACGAGGCGACGTCACATAAGTCCTACTCCCAGGATCATGGTGTCGCATAGTAAAGCTTACGGTAGCAGGAATCCTCTAGTCTTCATAACAGCTGCACAAACAGCTCGGTGTTGCATTTGAATTGATTTGGTCATAGAATCAGTGGTGCTGCTATTTCTCCAAAGTGTTCCTGAAGCCATTATTCAACATGACAGTGCCAGACCACATGTTGCTCGAGCTACTGTGAGCAGCCTGCATGGTCTAAACATGCTACCAGGTCCTGCAGTGTCTCCAGACTTGTCTCCCATTGAGCACGTCCGGGACATAATTGACGATCAGGCATGATACACCCCAGACTTGCATTTAATGCCCATCTTGGTGATACACCCCTAGAGCCGTGAATCTAATGCCCAATACATTACATCACTGCTCCCATAGAGGTGGTCGGTGGGGTGTCACACATTACACCGCTGCTACCATAAAAGTGGACAAAGCGGTGTCACACATTACATCATGGATCCCATAGAAGTGCACGGAGCGGGGTCACACTTTACATAGAGTAGATACTAATCCCACTCTATGATGCACTCTGCTAATCCCTATATCTAATCCCATCATGTGATGCACCTGTACAGTCATGGCCAAAATTTTTGAGAATGACACCAAAATTATATTTTCACATGATCTGCTGCCCTCTGGTTTTTATTAGTGTTTGTCTGATGTTTATATCACATGCAGAAATATAATTGCAATCATATTATCAGTACCAATAGGTTATATTGACAGAATGAGTTAATGCAGCAAGTCAATATCTGCAGTGTCTTTGCAGTGTCTTCTTCAAGACCTCTGCAATTCTCCCTGGCATGCTCTCAATCAACTTCTGGACCAAATCCTGACTGATAGCAGTCCATTCTTGCATAATCAATGCTTGCATTTTGCCAGAATTTGTTGGTTTTTGTTTGTCCACCCGTCTCTTGATGATTGACCATAAGTTCTCAATGGGATTAAGATCTGGGGAGTTTCCAGGCCATGGACCCAAAATCTCTGTTTTGTTCCATGAGCCATTTAGTTATCACCTTTGCTTTATGGCAAGGTGCTCCATCCTGCTGGAAAAGGCATTGTTGGGCGCCAAACTGCTCTTGGACGGTTGGGAGAAGTTGCTCTTGGAGGACATTCTGGTACCATTCTTTATTCATGGCTGTGTTTTTAGGCAAGACTGTGAGTGAGCCGATTCCCTTGGCTAAGAAGCAACCCCACACATAAATGGTTTCAGGATGCTTTACAGTTGGCATGAGACAAGATTGGTGGTAGCGCTCACCTCTTCTCCGAATAAGCGGTTTTCCAGATGTCCCAAACAATCGAAAAGGGGATTCATCAGAGAAAATGACTTTGCCCCAGTCCTCAGCAGTCCACTCCCTGTACCTTTTGCAGAATATCAGTCGGTCCCTGATGTTTTTTCTGGGGAGAAGTGGCTTCTTTGCTGCCCTTCTTGAAACCAGGCCTTGCTCAAAGAGTCTCCACCTCACAGTGCGTGCAGAAGCACTCACATCAGCCTGCTCCAATTCCTGAGCAAGCTCGGCACTGCTGGTAGTCCGATCCCGCAGCTGAAACAGTTTTAAGATACGGTCCTGGCGCTTGCTGGTCTTTCTTGGGCGCCCTGGAACCTTTTTGACAACAATGGAAGCTCTCTCCTTGAAGTTCTTGATGATGCGATAGATTGTTGACTGAGGTGCAATCTTTGTAGCTGCGATACTCTTCCCTGTTAGGCCATTTTTGTGCAGTGCAATGATGGCTGCACGTGTTTCTTTAGAGATAACCATGGTTAACTGAAGAGAAACAATGATACCAAGCACCAGCCTCCTTTTAAAGTGTCCAGTGATGTCATTCTTACTTAATCATGATTGACTGATCGCCAGCCCTGTCCTCATCAACACCCACACCTGTGTTAATGGATCAATCACTAAAACGATGTTAGCTGCTCCTTTTAAGGCAGGACTGCAATGATGTTGAAATGTGTTTTGGGGGTTAAAGTTCATTTTCTGGGCAAATATTGACTTTGCAAGTACAGTAATTGCTGTTCAGCTGATCACTCTGACATTCAGGAGTATATGCAAATTGTCATTAGAAAAAATGAAGCAGTAGACTTTGGAAAAATTAATATTTGTCTCATTCTCAAAATTTTTGTCTGACTATATCTAATCCCAGTGTGTGTCACTCAGCGTTTCTATTACAGTACATGATACACTTCATGTAGCTAACCCCAGCTAATGATACAGCGAGCAGCACTTACTAACAGAATCGGTGCTGCCATCCATCCTTGGGGACACTGTCTACATTTCAGTTTCACTTTGCAGTCACCAGCAAAATGGCTCATCACTGTGATCCTAAACTTCATCTTCTCATCCTTTTGCAAACACCCAGGAGGGGAGGAGTGAAATCAGACACGTGATCAGGCCCCGCCCTCATTTACTGCAGTCGTAATGTGAGCTAGCTGTACACTAGGTTTTCATAGCAAATTTCAGCATCTGCTCCACCTAGTGTTTAAAATTGTAAAATATAAAACTGTTTAATTTTTTTTTCATATTTTACTCCATTATTCCAAAACAATGATGATGATAATAATAAAAAAAAATAATACTTTTGATTTTTCTAGATGTTGAAAGAAAAAGGTGGGGGGAATTTTTGGATGGCACCGTCCTTTTAATGAACAATAATATTTACTCACACATGACTGTCATCCCATTGACTGAAAACCCAAGACTCTAATTTCACTTTCAATTTGCTTGATTGTCCAAAATGTTCACATACGTTTGCCGCTCACAGACCAGATATTGGATCATAATCGGCCTCTTTAAAAGAATGACAAAGTTTAATATTTTTGACTCATTATGTTTGCTTGGTTCTTTTGCTCTGCTTTTATTTCTTGTGTGAAAATCTGGCATAGTTTAAGATCAAAATTATGGAGAAATATAGAAAATGCGGAAGCGTTGACAAACTTTCAAACACCACGGTGTATGCAAAAAATAAATAAAAACATCAGGTTTATTTTTTATGATTCATGCTGTCCTTGTGGGTTTATCTGATGTGACTATGAAGAGCTGTTGATCAGCTGACAAACGCCACTTAAAATGCAAGCGATGCAAGCACTTATGTGTCACAGCCATTATTGCCTGTTTCGTTGACAGTAATAGAGAACTCTTCAACAGACTGTACCTGCTAGGGGTGCAGGGTAATTGGATATTAAGAGTCCTAAATATAAATGAATTGATTAGGCTTGTAAAGCTGCTCATAATTTAGCGAGTGTGTACATAGTGTTTTGCAGCTGTTATTGTTGAAGTGGAATTGACCTGCAGTTCCCAAGTATGGCCTCTATGAGGTGTATGGAGCTGTAGAATTCCTGCCTTGTACATGTTATACTTCCGTGCTAAATGTAACCTGCTAACAGCTGATCGGAGAAGGTGCTGGATGCCGCATTCCCACCAGTTTGTGTTTGATGACCTAACCTAAGGCCACGTTCAGTATTTGGTCAGTATTTTACATCAGTATTTGTAAGCTAAAACCAGGAGTGGGTGATAAATGCAGAAGTGGTGCACATGTTTCTATTATCCTTTTCCTCTGATTGTTCCACTCCTGGTTTTGGCTTACAAATACTGAGGTAAAATACAGACCAAATACTGATTGTGTGATTGTGACCTAAGGATTAGCCATCAGTATTTTAGTTCTAGTCAACATCCTCAGAGTAAAGACTTTTTCAACACCAAACTCTTTTTCATGGAATTATGATAACAGTAGGTCAGGAACTTTCACTATTTTTTTTTTAATGTATAAGCACACAAATGTTTTGAAATCTTTCTTCAATTGAATTCTCTCACTTGATGCGACCTCAGGTGTTGCGAGACACTAGTGCACACAGGAGGGTCTTGCTTTGGTTCTTTTCAGTAGAATAGAAACCATGGATATGACTTTTCAAGTGTTGTATGGTTGTCTCTGTCACTGAACCGCCCCCTACCCCCTCGTTAATCCTGTGCCTCCCTATACCCATTGTCGTGATTGGGCAGAAAAATGTAATTTAATGAACACACTAAAATTAGTGATGAGCAAGTATACTCGTTGCTCGGGTTTTCCCGAGCACGCTCTGGTGGTATTTCTGACTGCTCGGAGATTTAGTTTTCCTTGCCGCAGCTGCATGATTTGCGACTACTAGACAGCTTGATTACATGTGGGGATTCCCTAGGAACCAAGCAACCCCCACATGTAGTCAGGATGGCTACTAGCTGTAAATCATGCAGCTGCGGCAAGGATAACTAAATCTCCGAGCAGTCACAAATACTCAGAGGACACCTGAGCGTGCTCGGGAAAACCCGAGCAACAAGTACACTCGCTCATCACTAACGAAGATTAATCGTTAGCTTGAGCTATGGGGTCCGGTTCAAACCAGGGCTGTGGAGTGGGTGTCTGTTTTGGTGGAGTCGGTATAAATTGGATCGACTCCAACTCCTAAAATATTTAATCACCAGAAATCTCAAATTGGGTATAAAGTAGGAATAAACTCCAAGATTACATACCACACAACCACCCCTATTAGTGTCAAAGGACAAAAGAGTTTTTAAGCACAATCAAGTATTTTATTAATTATAACAAACAGAATCAATATAATAGCACGGAATACTGCAAACGAAGCAGGACTGAAGGGGAGATAGAACCAGGTGTGTAAACAACAGTCTATAAATACATAGAAGGCCAAAACCAATCATATCAATAAGTAAAAGGATTTCAAGTAATTATAAATTGAACTTGTTTTATAGACTGTTATATATCAATACAAATGGTTATAAAATGCAATAGTTCTGTATAGCTAGTTATATCCAACTGATCATCCATAAATCGAAAGACCATGTAAGAAAGACAGCATACAGACCATAATAAATATAGAGGCAGTTTTGCTGAACTCGAATTATACCTGGCAGAACGTAATCTGCCATACAGGAGAGTTCAAATACAAAGAATCGCTGTAAAGTGCAGCAAGTGCCAATAGTGCAAATAAGCAGGGATAGTCCCCATATAATACATGTGCCGAGCTAAAACTTGTACAGAACCATAAAACACATAAAAGGACTAAAAACATATACAGAAAATAAGTATGAAAACGCCCATAGAAAAAAACATCCTAAAGAAAAGATCCAAATCATGATTCTCATTTAACCCGTCAAGTACCAAATGTTCAACCTATAGATGCAGCAGCTTTCCACTTGAGATAGAATTCTGAATAGATTCCCTCCCCTGATACCCAAGGTTACCTGGTTAATGGCCATAAATTGGAGGTTACTTGCGTCAGACTTGTGTACCGCTTGGAAATGCCTGGCAAGGGTCTTTAACTGTTTACCCTCTTTTGCCTCCTTTGATTTCTCAATATCGCGTATGTGTTCTCGTATTCTGATGCAAAGCTCTCTCGTGATCATACCAATATATAGTTATTGCAAGGGCAACGTGCCAGGTATATGACACCTTGGGATGTGCAGGTGAGGTATTTTTTATTCAAGAATGTTTGAGACCTGTCAGAATTCTGAAATTCTTTGCTCTTAACTGTATTTGCACAGGCTTTGCATCTTTTGCAGGGAAAGAAGCCTTGAATTTCCCCAAAAGGGGTTCAATTGAATTTATTTGTTAGGGCAATAGTCGCTCCTGACAAGTAGGTCAGATAAGTTTTTAGACCTTTTGGCTGTTATAAGCGGCTTGGGAGTCAAAGTTCTCTTCAAAATGGAATCTGTAAAGAGAATAGTCCATTGATTTATGTATAATTTTAGTGAATTCATCCCATTGACTGTTAAACGGTGTAATTAGTATTACTTTATCAGACCTTTGCTTTTTATCATTATTCATATACAGAAGCCGATTCCTGGTCATATTCTGAGCCCTCTTATATGCATGCCTAATTGATCGATGTTCATAGCCCCTTTCCCAAAACCTAGAATAGAGATCAGATGCTTGGGCCTGGTATGCTTGTTCCGTGGAACAAATCCTGTTGGCCCTAAGGTATTGCCCTACAGGGATAGAAATGATTGTAGATGGCAGACGAGACGACTTGGCATGTAATATAGAATTTGTCGCTGTGGGTTTCCTAAAGATGGTAGTTAAAATTGTACCATGTAGTTGGCAGATATGTCAATATCCAAAAATGTGACCTTTTGTCCATAGGTGTAGGTCAGATGTATATTCAAATCATTATTATTAAGACCTGCCATAAGGTTATTGAGTTCATCTACAGTGCCTTCCAAACGAACGTAATATTGTCTATATATCTTATCCAGTTTTGTATTTTCTCAATACCTGGAATGAGAAAGCACTGAAAGATGTCTTTCCCAAAAACCTAAAAACATGTTCGCATATGAGGGGGCATAAGCCACCCCCATAGCTGTACCCTGTAATTGAAGAAACACCTGATCCTTAAAAGTAATGCAATTATGCGTCAGGACGAATTCTAAAAGGGTCATAAGAAATGCAACTAAGCCACCATCCAAATTGCTATTATGCAAAAACCAGGATACAGCCGCGAGACCCTGAGAATGTATAACTGACGTGTAAAGCACATCGACATCCGCTGTATCATATGGTCATCCAAATGAAGTTGATCCAAACTCCTAAAATTTGTAATCTATGTTGGCATACTATCCTTCTAAAAAGCTGTCCTTAATACTGTCTTTTGGTTTTAGCTCTGTACTTCTCGAACCAAATGGGACCAGAGCTTCTAATTGAAAAGAAGAATGGCTATATTCTTCTGAATATTATGACATCCTTAGGCTCTGCTCACTCTGGCATAAATACAGCCAAAGTACAGGCTAAAACGTTGCAAATTAGACTCCATTTTAATCAATGGGGTCCTTCTGTAATTGCCGATGTTTAGTATGTCAGAGATGAATCCTTGTTCTGCTTCTATGACATAACAGAGCAACATAATTGGACGACACTGGTGTGAAAGGTCTTATTTGAGAGACAAAGTCATGACTGCCGAAAAAACCTGACACTTTATTTTGTTGTTATTAAATTTCAGAAAGTAACTCTGAAAATCAAGGGCAATACTAATGAGTCAAAATGCCGTTCTGTCTATAGCTCCATTCGTCAGCTTGATGTGACATCAGATGGGAGACTTTACAGAATCTCCTGACCAGCTCTTACATTGATAGACCCCATGTAGAAATGCCTTCATCGTAGTCTTGTCTTTTCTGGAACAACCTGATCTTTGCATCATAATTTATTGCTACGTCGTACTTTGGTTGCAGGCACTTGTAAACCTGACAATGTTATAATGTGTAAATTTATGTAAGGAGGTTGAGTGATTTTATTAATTATTGATTTGCCTTTTAATACATATTTTCTAGGGCAAGTTCACATAAGTGTATACAAATGCGATCAGCGTTATATCCACAAAAGTGAGATGATTTTTTCTCTCTCGTCATCTGTGTTCAGTCTGTATCAAGTCCATTCTTTACAGCGGCAAGTTTTCATGATTCACAAGACAATGTGCAGTTTCATGCAACAAACTAGTGCACGCTACTATTTATTGATATGCAGATTCGGTCCGTGAAAAAAAAAAATATTCATCTGTACTGCCCCATTGCATAACATTGGCCCTGTCCATTTTTTTTTGTTTTTGTTTTTTTGGGGACATCACTCGGACTGAAAATTTGGTTGTGTGAATGAGCCACTAAAGTGTTTATTCACCACCATCTAGACAAAAGTCTAAATTCGAGTTAATAGCTTGTGTAGCAAAAAAAAAAACACCAAGTCATAAGATCTAAATCAGTGTATTAACAAAGTGTAAAATCAGTGAATATAGCATGTTAGACTATACCATAGCATCATGTGCATATACAATGCAGATAATCTTCCAATATTGCTGGATTGTTAATACCAAAATTTGCCCCTTTCGTAAATCAGATTTTGAAGCTTTGATGTTTTGGGGTTTTTTGGGTGTTTTTCAGTGTGGATATTACTAATTGGAAATATTGCCAGTGTGTATGCAGCTGCACTTTTTTTTATCTCAGTTTTGGCTTAGAAAATGGCATAAAAAAATAAAGTGTGAACTGTTCCTTATACTACAGCTCGACTCATAAGATTGGCTGCTGTTAGGAAATACAAGCTCACCGGGAGCTCAGTATATGGAAAGTTGATTTCTATACATTCTAAGGGATGTCGGATCGGTAGAAGTTCAGGTTCTTACACCAGATCCGAACTTTTGAGAAAGATGTGTACCTGAATTCCATTGAAAAAAAATTATTCTGCTAAGAAAAGAAAAAAATTCTCTCTGTCAGTATTTGCATTAGTTGTAAATGTAGGATAATTATATTGATACTGCGCTGATTTTGCAGAACTTTGTGAAGCTAGTTAGCAGTAATGACCTTTCATCTGTAATCTTAGCATGGATCGTGCTGTGGTTCCTGTAAATCTGATTCTCAAACTGGATTTTCAAGATCATGTGAAAGTCTTATTGTATGAAACGTGTAAGAAATTCATCGTGCTCTATTCATATGTATCACTGCGTCCTCTCCACTTGTTAGCTGGCGCTTGCTTGATTATGGTGCACAGAACACACTTCTCACTCTTTCTTCGCGGCGCTCACAAAAGGAGGGCCTGGGAACTTGCCCACTTCACTCCTCTCGCTCGCTCTTTGTATCTGGGGCATTCTTAATTCATCCGATGCAGAGCACTATTCCATGATGCTATACGTGTATATACACGCTATCCAAATTGCCAACATGTTGGTATGAAATGCTGCTGTGTTCTTGGTGGTCGTGCCGAGCCAGTATTAATATACTCGCCGACTGTCCATCTTCAGTGACTTCTTAGAACATTTGTTATAAGTTGTGTACACCAGAGTCCGAGAGCCTTAGTACTACACAGAAATGAGACTTTGTAGTATAATTAAACTACTGATGATGAGAATTCTTTATTTTTATACATTAATTTTTTACATATTCAACATGAAATCTTATTTTTTTAGCTGTGCCCTATTTTAACTATTTTTTTTATGCTTAATTGTATCATAATAAAAGAATTATGACTTTTTTATATAATTTTTTGTGAAATTCCTAGAGCTTTGCTCACTATCAGGGCTTGTGCACGCGACCACTTTTCTCAGACGGGTGCTATACATGGTTTCCACGGATAGCACTCGTACCCTATGATATATTATGGGACTGTGCACATGGCCTATTTTTCTTCCTCGGTCAGAGTGGTCTGCTGAAAAACTTGGAGGCTCGTCCAATTGTGATCCGAGGGATCAGCTGAAAGTCGACAATGCAAGTCTATGGTCCGTGAAAAAAAAATCTGATGGCACTTGTATGACGTCTGAGTGTGGTCCGACAGAAAGGGCAAGAATGGAAACTTAGTTTGTCTCGTAGATGGAAAATAAATTAAAAAAATTCCACTCGGGTTCAACTCTGATAAAACTGTCTGATCAAAATGTCTGTTTTTCATGTTTGTAGAGAAATTGGTCATGTGAACCTGAACTTAGGCTAAGTTCACATGAGCATATAAAAAAAATCCAATTTTCATATAGAAAAAAAACTAACAATTTTCCATGTGTATTATAATCAGTATCCCATCTGTATGGGAGCCGTAGGGCAGTCATTTTTATACATCAGCAGTGATTAGAATTTACAAAACCAAAAATTGTTTTCTAATGTTAATGACGATGTTTCTGTAAAACTCCGATGCTACATGAGTGATCCATGTGATTGTAAATTATTTTTTTGTGCATCCAAAAAAATTTAGTTTTTTGTCATTGGAAAAACGGAAGAGATGAGTGCATGCGGCGATTAATTTTTTCTTACGCGTGCATTCGATTCGTGTGTGTATGTGGGATCATTGGAACAGCCCTATTGAATGATATTAGTAACAGTGATATCCGTTTGTTTTCGTGGACGTCACGGTCTCAGAATACATTTGTGTGAACATAGCCGTGGTGAACGCGAATATTCCTGGTTCCTATCTGAAGGTTGCTTCCAGATTGCTGTAGTATGGGCGTGCTTTGCACTTGTGTTACAGACGCCATACCTTTACCACCGGCTTCTATGATGAACCAGAAATGGTGTCACTGTCATCATGTGCTCCTCACACAGCATATGACGTGCCTCAGAGCTCTCTGTGTGACTAAAGCCATCTTCACTGTATTCTGGCCCGTATTTGTAAGCCAAAACCTGGAGTGAACCTTTCATAAGGAAAGTATGTACTCCTTTTTTTGTGTGCTTTGGCCACAATGAGCTTTTGATGCTGCTTATCTTTAGAAAACTCCTGCTCTCTGGGTTTCTTTTTAACTCTGCGTAAACTGACCCGTGGTATGAGTTTCAAATCCTCAACATGTCAATTTCTCTTAAGACTTGCATTAGATGTGGACAATCAGTATGTTAAAAACGCACATGTAATCTGCTGCAGGAACGCATTCAAAACGCATGTAATCCGCACATGACTATATCAATAAAGTTTTGTGATATACAATAACAAATTGTATTGTGGTACCATGCTAGCCAGAAAAATCGATGTGAATACTTTTCTGCCCAATGATGACAAAAGTATTCTAGGAGCGATACCTTTATTGGCTAACCAGAAATTATGTTCACAAGCTTTCAGAGCACAGTGGCTCCTTCTTCAGGCAAGATTACAAATAGATTAAAAAGAAAAAAGCACAACATTTAAAGAATACTACATCACACTTCCCACCCCCTGAATAAATGTCCTCCTGTAGTATTCTTTAAGTGTTGTGCTTTTTTCTTATTAATCGATTTATAATCTAGCCTGAAGAAGGAGCCGCTGTGCTCTGAAAGCTTGCATACATATAAAGGTATCGCTCCTAGAATACTTCTGTCATCATTGGGCAGAAAAGTATTCACGTCAAATAAAGTTTTCTCAAACCCAAATATTAGGAAGTAACAAAAACAAAGCAGTGTTAAAACACGATAAATACACATGTTAAAAAAAAAAGCAATGAAAAAAACGTAAGTGATTTAATTTACTTTATAAGTGCAAAAAATCTACAACATCAAAACTCACCAAAAGCTTATTGTGGGAACAAAGCCTTACAAATACTGATGTAAAATACTTAGTAGAAGCCTCCTGTGTGAACGAAGCTTATGGATGGATTCAAATTTGTTGCACACTTTTTGCTACTGAACGTCCACTACATTAATCTAGATACGATTTGTTTCTGCAGCAAGTACATGGATTTCCGAAGAAACCTGCGTAATTCTACTACAAATCTGTGGCATGTGAACATACGTACACTGTTAGGCTACTTTCACACTAGCGTCATACGACACATGTCACAATTCGATGTTGCGACGTACCGACGCATACTGTGAAAGCGTCGCACAATGGGGGCAGCGGATGCAGTTGTTCAACGCATCCGCTGCCCCATTCTGAGCTGCAGGGAGGAGGGGGCAGAGTTCCGGCCGTGCATGCGCGGTTGGAAATGGCGGACATGACGCACCAAAAAATGTTACATTCAACGTTTTTTGGTTTCAACGGTCCGACGCAACCGTCGCACGATGGTTGCGACGCGTGGCAAAGCGTCGCAATCCGTCGCTAATGTTAATCTATGGAGAAAAAACGCATCCTGCAAGCAATTTTGCAAGATGCGTTTTTTCACCAAAACGACGCATTGCAACGTGCGTCGTACGACGCTAGTGTGAAAGTAGCCTTAGATTCTAGCCCGATTCCTTGATGTTTCCCATGAATATTTGTATTATCTTTCTTGCAAGACAAAATGTTGATAACAAGGAATATTAAGAAGTTACGTAAGTTTTCATTAGTAGAAATAACCTGCATTTACAGAACATGTTAACCCCGTCACAACCTGTCTGCAGACTGCGCGGTGGCAGTGGGTTGTCTTGACAGCCCACGGTCCTGACTCTTGGCCTTAGGACTCATTCATACACCAGTGATTTTTCTTTTATACTAAAAACATAATTTTCTTTTGCAAGAGTTAGTTTTTACAGTCAGAATTTCATTTTTTTTTGTTGTGGGGGAAGGGCCAGCATGAAAAAGTTTCTCAAGTTTATTAAACAAATCACCATATTGGGCATCCCTAGGATGCAAATTAGTATGTCATCAATGTACGGTCTTTTTTATTTTTATGGACCCATAGACTTGAATCACTGATTTGGATCCTAGACTAAGATGAAAAGTGGACAAAACTCAGTGCAATGGTCCAGAAAAAAAGCTCAATCTTGTGAGCAGCCATTTACACTGTATTGGATATGTCCACTATCATGGCTAGAACTCGTACGAGACTCGCGGGTGGCTATCTGTAGCATCGTAGTGTTTAATGTGAGCAATCAAAAGACTTTCGACCCCAGTTGTGGGACAAAAAAACTTTATTAAAAAAAGTACAAATGTTTTTATTAAAATGGAAAAATAATAATTCTGCATATTTAGCTTTGCCATTTTAGTAACAAGTATTGTGAAGTTGAGAGATTTCTACTGCAAGTTATGTGATTTAAATACTCTGACAAAAAATAAATAAAAATTTTTTCTAAGCTTCCCCCCCCCCCTAAAAAAAGAAATGATAGTTTATAATGAGTTCTTTGTACCCCAAGACAGTAAAAATAAATAGTGATGGCTGTCAGAATGTGGCAATTGAAAAATTATAATTTCATAATTTCCTGACAAATCTACAATTGTTGTGCAAAAGTAAAACAAAATAACAGAGGCGGACCTGCTGTTCTATTCAAACAGAACCCAAAAACTAATTTATTTCAAATAACCACTGAGTTTTAAGTTTTCCAAAATGGCAACAACATAAAATAAAAATAATATCTTAAAGAAACAAGACCTTTTACTTCTAGGTCAATGGAGAAATGAAAAAAAAAATAAAATAAAAAGTCAAAAATATTTTGCGTCTTGAAGACTAAATTAGGAAACCTAATTAAGTGGTTAGTTCCTGTAATTTAATTTGTATACATGGCGCAGTACTGAAGCACTTTCTGATCCGAACCACTGACGTCCAGTAGATATTTTTGTTATACTCGACCCCTGATGTCTTTATCTCTTTCTCTTGCAGCAAGTTATTTAAAACTCCATTTTGCTTCGCGAGTTGTGATGATTGTTGTTTGCGGCCGCCCTTCGGTACATTTACACAAACTACCATTTTCCAGCCACAGTAACAAATCAAGAACAAAAGGTGACTTTAATCTTTGAAAGGCGGCACCTGTATGATTTGACATTCAGCAGGGCTTCAAAGCAGCATGTCACAATCCATTACTGCCACTTTTAGCAAGAGAGGGGTTAAAAATAATGGGTCCACTAAAAAGGGAAGCTTTTTTTTTTCCTTTTCCCTCGAAACCTACTATTACATAGTATTATAATCCACGGTGCCTCAGAAACCTCCTGACTGTTCTCCAGACATTCCAATTTAGTCATTCAGCCCATGCTGCCTATATTGTGCGGTCACCGGCTTGTAGCAGGCATCTTCACAGTCAGGGGCTCCGCAGGTCCTGCAGACCCCCATGGTCATATATTGCTGCTAGTTCAAGAACATACTCTTAGGCTCTGGGAATTTTTACACCGTGTCAGACTTTGCGTGTTTTGTTCCAAATGTTTTCAGTAGTAAATCAGAATATGTATAACAACCAAGAGGGAAAAATAGGATTTGTGCCAAGTTATCGTAAGAAACGCTAATATGTGGTCAGATTCTGAATAAATAATAGGTACCAAATTATGGCTGCTTAGCTGGGGTGGACATTACTTTGGTGGGACCAAGGAGGTAAGGGCCCACTTCTACCTCTGAAGAAGCTGGAATTGTTTGTCATGATAGTGGCCCTCTCCTCTCTGTCCTGCCTGGCTTTACAGTACATGAAGTGGAAAAAATAGCTTCTAGGCATAAAGTTCTCTGTATTTAGATAATGAGAGATATTTAGCATAAGTTGACTTATATAATGCATGGATATGAATTTATGGTATCTCAACATGGTAGAGACGGGGCACTGGACAGGAATGAGCCAAAAGTAAGTAAGGCCACACATCTCATCTGGTGGTTGTGACTCAATAATGGCCAAAAGCAAAGCGCTACAGGGGTATGGGTGGAGTTTGAAGGGGGTGAAATGTTGTGGGTGGTTTCTTAGATGACCATAATTTTTCGACCTCAAGGAGAGACACCAAGGGAAATATGTTTCACCCATCTTATAATACCCTGTAGTCAGGCGAAAGATACGTTTTTACATGTGAAGGGAAACTGTCTCCTCTGTGTGCAGCATGTTGTAGAGGAGAAAATGCCGGGCTGGTTGATATATATCTTTATGGAAAAGAATTCAACATAAGTGGTAATGTATGATGTTTAGTTCTTATTCTGGTTTTAGGACTCTGGCGGGCGGAGCTGCTCAGGGACTGACACCTATTTTTGCATGATCACTTTATTTCAAGGAATGCTGTCACTCGGTGATACCACCTGAGTAGATTCCTAAGACCAGAATAATGAGGCGTATAACATAAGTTGAATCTTTTACCATAAAACTTTATATCAATCTGATCACACATCGGACTTTCATAGGTTCCAAAATCCTTACATTTTCTCCTCCAGCACGGCTTTGCTGGAGTAAGATAGTCGTATGCTGTCCTTGCTAGAGGGTTCAAGCTGTCTGAGATCTGTTTATCTGGTGTGGGAACATTCCCTGATTTTATGTGATTTTCAAAATTAGTATTTTTAAGAGCTTGTGCAACGCCATTTATAAGGGTGAAAGGAAATCTCATCCTCAGTTTAGACACTAAATGCAGGCAGCCTCTATTCTGTGAACAGAGAGGCTGCTGTAATGTTCTCAATAAGAAGAGTGATTTCGAAAATTGCTAATTATACAAGGTGAGTCATTTTTTTTCGCCTTTCTTTTTGCGCTATGACTCCTCCACTCTTTTCCTGTCTTGAAATCTTTCTTACCCTTTGATTTTCTCTTTCTCCTGAATACTTCATCACACGTTTCCTCTTTCAGGGACAGTAACAATGATTGTTCTCTTAGATCCGGCTCCTATAGCAGTTTCTATGCATTAGACCCTAGTTCTGGTACCAGCGACCCCAGATATGATGTTTATATATGATGTTTAATTGCACTGCATTATTTAAAGAGAATATCCGGGATTTAAAAAAAAAAAAAGTGCCTAAGCACTAATCGGCGTGTAGTTGCTAACAGAAGCAGCCACCTGACTGTTGTACCAGCGCCGGTCATTGTGGGAGCTAAATGTAAGAGGGCTCCAATGTAGATTGAGTATCTGGGATCCACAAATTGCACAGTGCAGGCAAGATACATAGAAACACTAGAGAAAATGCACTTTTTAGGAGAAAGTGATCAACCAGGAATAATGGACAAAAATATTTCTTATAAACAACAAGCCAAAACAGCAAATTTAAAAACCTTTAAAACAGGGCACAAAACGCAGTTTGCTGGGAACTAGACAAAATGTCATTAAAAAAAACACCAAAGAGAAAAGAGTATAAGTACTATAAAAATATTTCTTTTATTAAATAAATTACTAACAAATATAATACACAAACATAGTGCCAGAGGCAGCAAAAGCCATATGTTAGTCAAGGGAGACCAAATCACATGTATTCACCCTTTTGAAATCATACCATTTGTCCACATAAATATAGATCCTAATTGTATCAACATAAAAAGTACATACAGTGCAAAATGCTGCCTAGTGGCATGCAAACATATTATATTGTAATATCAGGTATTATATTGGCAGACAAAGTGTAGTGATGGTGCTCCCGCTGCCCCAACACAGGTTTTGTGTGGTCACTGTCACGCTGCTGCAATGCAGGTAGGTGCAGACTCCACTAGATGGCAGTAGGGTGGAAGCAGGACTGCACCTAAACAGAGCTGGCTTGCAGTGCAGCAGTGAGGCTACCACAGGTGGCAGCAGAATAGTCAAGCCGGGTCATATCCTAGACTAGCGCAGTACCAAAGGAATAAGCAAACTCACAGTCAGAGGCAAGCCAGGGATTCAGTAATGGTCAGGAGCGGTTAAGACAAAAGACAGAAGCAGGTCAGGATACAAGCCAAGTCAAAACCAGGGAGTCAACACACTAAATTGAAACAGAGTCAAGACGGGAATAGGGGAAAACTCAGACACAGGTTCAGACAGCAAACGCAGCAGGACATATCAGAGCAATCCGAGTCAGCTACAGCAGCACTAGACAAAAACTATAACTGACATCACCTGCAGGAAGCAGCGGCGATAAATAGCCAACCTGAAGCCAGACAGGCTGAGAAAGGCTAACTCTTGACACGACCAGACTGAGAAAAAGGGAAAACAGGACTCAACCCGGTCTGGATCATGACAGTCACTTCCTCAGGAGGCATTAATTATAAACAACAAGCCAAAACAGCAAATTTAAAAACATTTAAAACAGGACACAAAAAGCAGATTGCTGGGGACTAGACAAAATAATGTCCTAAGTCAAATCCTCAATTGGACCTCTTAGTAGAATGTGGAAGCAAGCATAGGAAATAACCAAATGGTCAAACACATGATATGCATAACAGGACGTGAAAGGTCAATGTAAAATAAGCAACATTATGTAAAGTGCATAACTGTGCAAAAATACAATACAAGCACCAAAAACAATAACGTCCAAAAATAGGAACCCTGTTATCAGAAATTAGGACATGTATGTATATGTAAAGGCCTAACACAAGGGATCAAGTAATCTGTCCTGTCTCATGCTACGGGAGGAAAGGAGGGGTTCAGTTAAGAAGTTAAGGGGTTCAGTTAAGAAGAGCAAGAATGTTACCCATGTCTGTGGCCCAAGGGGAGGGAGTAAGCCCAGAGCCCCACGCGTATCGCCACTGAGCAAGGTGGCTTTATAAGGGGTAATTTTATGGTTTGTTTTAAATGTTTTTAGTTTTGTTGTATTGGCTTATTGTTTAAATGTTTAAAATAAATATTATTTTTGGCCATTATTCCTGGTTGATCACTTTCTTCTGCATAGTTCCATTTCTTTAGTATTTCTAGGCATTGGTCATTGACCGCTCCCGCCAGAGATTGTTGCTCTCTGTCAACAGAGCAGTGGTTTCTCTTCCTGTTGAGAGGGCGGGGCTACTGGCGTTATGCTAATTGACAGCCGGCCTCCCCCAATTAGGCAGTATGACACAGTATACCCGCCCTGTCAATGGGAAAAGAAACAGCCACTCTGTTGACGTGGCATTAGGTAAGTCTGTGACCGCTCTGTGCCGACGAAGAATGGCTCCGGGCACAACAGGCAGGTAAGTAGCAGCTACCTGTCTGTTGGTGCTTAGGCAATTTTTTATTATTTTTAAGTCTAAAATATCCCCTTTAAAGTTCTGTAAGAACCACCCATTATAGACAACCTTGTTCAAAATGCAGCCACTAGGGCGACCATCTGATCACCCAAGGTTCCTGATGGCTGTCCTTGCAATACAATGGATATGCACATTAATGGAAGCCTCTTGTATCGAGCAGCTTTCCCTTATGGCTCACAGAAGAGGTTTCTTACCGAAGCACCTACCTGTTATAATGTCCATGTACTCTAGTGTGATCTATGGGCTTATTATGGGGCAACGTCTTTATCTCCTAACTTCTCTGGATCCACCTGTTGTCACTGTAGGTGCAGGGCAGACTTTTTCACTGGCCGGATATTCTGTTTTCCGTCAGAGAGAACTGTGTGTAATGGGTTCGGTATAGTCTGTACTGTGCGCTATGGAGTTGCTAACAGTTATGTTCTTGATACATACATGCCTTTATTTCTATAGACATTTAGTGTAGTGAGTGAGCCTAGCCCATGTCTTCCCACTTCTCCATCTGACACTAGAGGGCACTGCTGATCCTCTGTTTTAGGTCCTCACATGATTGTACAGTAAGAAATCTCATTCTTGTTCTACCTTTGTTTTATTAAAAAAAAAATTCTGTGCATAAAATGTAGCGAAAACCTAGAGCAGCGTGTTCAGCTGAGCAGCCGGCAAGTGCTACTGTCATAGAGGAGATAGTGTAACTAGCCCAGAGAAGCAGAGCCCTGCTGCATGCACTAGAAATGTCATGCTCATCAAAGCCAGGAGCCCAAGTTTGTCCTGTCATGAGGTTTGTGTTCCTTGCCAGCCGCACTTCCAGCCAGCATGTGAGCTGAACATCTTCAGGGAGGAAGCGGGAGCAGGAATTAAAGCCTTATAGAGATTTACTTAACACGGGTCACATGAAGATCAGCCAACTCCTCAAAAGTAGTGGGAACAAAG
Source organism: Ranitomeya imitator (assembly GCF_032444005.1). Lineage (NCBI taxonomy): Eukaryota > Metazoa > Chordata > Amphibia > Anura > Dendrobatidae > Ranitomeya > Ranitomeya imitator. The sequence continues at coordinate 154,627,053 of NC_091282.1, read as the reverse complement.
AGAAATGTAGACGTTCACCTACATTCAGAGCGTCCTCTCCACAAAGGTGCATGCCTAGATAATATTTCCAGTGCTGCTGAGTATGTGGCATAGATATTCTCCGTTACTATCTAATTGCCTTATTTCATACACACATCAGTCCATTTCCATTGCAGCTAATTAACCTACCAATATGGCTTTGTGCATGTATGATTTCCCAAATATATGTGAAACTACTGTAGTTAAGCATTGGTGCACATTATATTGCATGTATTCACAATTTATACATGGCATTCTCATTTCAAATATTGATTGCGGCACTATAGTTAGTGGTGTAAAGTGTACCAGTTAATACACTGTATGGCTGCTCTTTTGGTCCTTTCGGTTGGTCCTTGGGCCTAGAGCATTCTCCTAATCGCTAGTGACATAATTGAGTATCGCAGCACTATAGGACATGTGCGGTAACATGGTGGGCAGGCTGAGTATTGTTCAATGGCATGGTGGGCAGGCCGAGTGTTGTGCAACAGCTTGGTGGGTGGGCTGAGTGTTGTGCAACAGCTCGGTGGGCGGGCCGAGTGTTGTGCGGTAGCACGGTGGGCAGGCCGAGTGTTGTGCGGTAGCACGGTGGGCAGGCCGAGTGTTGTGCGGTAGCACGGTGGGCAGGCCGAGTGTTGTGCGGTAGCACGGTGGGCAGGCCGAGTGTTGTGCGGTAGCACGGTGGGCAGGCCGAGTGTTGTGCGGTAGCACGGTGGGCAGGCCGAGTGTTGTGCGGTAGCACGGTGGGCAGGCCGAGTGTTGTGCGGTAGCACGGTGAGCAGGCCGAGTGTTGTGCGGTAGCACGGTGGGCAGGCCGAGTGTTGTGCGGTAGCACGGTGGGCAGGCCGAGTGTTGTGCGGTAGCACGGTGAGCAGGCCGAGTGTTGTGCGGTAGCACGGTGGGCAGGCCGAGTGTTGTGCGGTAGCACGGTGAGCAGGCCGAGTGTTGTGCGGTAGCACGGTGGGCAGGCCGAGTGTTGTGCGGTAGCACGGTGGGCAGGCCGAGTGTTGTGCGGTAGCACGGTGAGCAGGCCGAGTGTTGTGCGGTAGCTCTGTAGACTCAGTTTGTTTTGTGGAAGCTTTTTTACGCATCGTGGCAGTCTTTATAGCGGATCTTTCTTCTCGGTTTACAATACAAACTGCATTAGTTGTTAAATAGATCTCTTGGAGCCAATTAAGCTGTTGTGCTTACTTTAAATATCCATGTAAAAACAACTGTATAATCCTTATTGAAAGTTGTAGTTCAGTCACCACATACCGTGCTCAGCCTGACTGACAGCTGCAGCTTGTACTGAACAGTGTGAGATTTTAGCAGGACAGGTGAATAGTTGTCAATCAGGCTGAAAACTATACAATAAGGATTGTAAAATCATTCAGACTTAGATTTTCAACGTAAGTACACCAGCTTCATTGAGTCCAAGAGATGGATTTAATAATTGTGTTCAGTTTATATTGTGAAATCTAGTGACATTATAACCACAAGTAAACATATCTAATGACCTCTCTAGGACAGTGATTACAAATTAAAGAATTGTTTCGTATTTCATTTTCACATATGTAATAGGCCTGCATCTCCAGTTCTTTGAGGAGATGCCTGATCCACAGCACTGTACTGGTGAAATAAATCATTCCACTATATTAAAAATGTGTATATAAATGTTTGCAAATATATGTGTATTTGTCCATATCTGTGTGTATGTGAGTGTGTGTACATGATGGATAGATATATATTATACACACATATGGACTTTATGTGCAGGACTGGCGATTGTACCGTTAGACAGTAAGGAAGCTGTTCGTGGGATGAACAAGCACGGCTTTGAGATGTGTAATTGGGGTTTTTTTTCTTTATGTCGTGATTAAGACATTTATGCAAAACGGTAGATTGAAAGAGACAGGCTTTCAGCATAAAGTACCGTAATCTGTCAGGCCTGTAGTTGATGCCCAGTGCAGTTGTGGCGTGTTCAGCCTGGGAGATTTCATGGACCTTTTCACTGCTGGAGAAGCAGGAAGGTATTCGTTCATAGAGTAGGACAAGTTCCACCAGCAAGGAAGTGGTCAAGGAGGAACTCTTAATTGTTTCAATGTGAAATTCCTCTTTGTTGTGTGGAGTCCTTGGCATTGGACAAATTACACCGCTATTGCTGCAATATTGAAAGCATTCAGTATGAGCCCATTCTAAATGTGTACTACTTGAGAAAGCGTTTGGGGTAAGCCTGGATACCTCGTATATAGATTAATTGGTAAAAGAGTCATGTGCAGATTAGCTATATTCTTCTATTTTCCTCCTTACACTTCTAATGTCTGCATACTTTTATGTTAACTTGTGATATATATATATATATATATATATATATATATATATATATATATATATATTTTGATTATTTTATTTTTGACTGCGCTTAAATCGTTTTTTCTTCGACTAGAAGACAGTTTTGGTCTCCATCTAACCTTCTAGTCACTGCCAGCTCTAGTTAAATGACAGATCTATTACTACTATGCCTTATCAGTTCATAAGCAAATTACTGATTGATCAATAAGTGGCAGATTATGGTATATCCAGCGTTTCATCATATGAAATGTTACGTCGCGGCTGTAACTGTCTACAGGCAGTCAGATGCCAGCGCGGTTATAATAGGTTTTCCTCCCCCCTAGCAGTTTATTGCTCTTAGCTATCAAAAGTTAATTTCAAATCCCGATACAGTTGCATTAATTTTCGAGACATTTTCTGGGTGTAGAACAGAAAAGAATAACATGAACTTTACACCGCGGCTCTGTAGCTAATCGTTTTTTTCCTCCAGCTAAAGGGAGTAGTACTAATGTTCATGGACACAACATCTGTTTGCATGGATGCGAGGAGGGGGGAGTCAGGGAAAGTTGAGGCTTGTGAATATTTGATTCTTTGAAATGACAAATTTGCCCTGGAATATGAGAAGGTTGCCTCGCGCAATATAAAGAATTGGACACTTTTCTTATTAGAGAGACTGTAAATTTGTAATTGTAAAGTATATTTACGGCACAGTGATACTGCAAACTACATATTGGATATAAACCCAAATCACTGGTAGAAAATTATATTGTTTTTTTTTTTTTAAATTGGACCTCGAATTTTGGATCCATGTATTATAAGCCATTTTTAGTGCTTGCTAGTTACTATTGATCTGGGCTGGATACCAACTCTATACGATACTGTTTTTTGAGGGCACATAAAGGTTAATAAGGTATCTCCCACAGCTGGACTTCATTAAGTCTGCCCACAATTAACCCTCCAGTCCACGCTGCCTATAGCAATTATCTTACAATTCGATGTCTTCGCTGCTTTCTCAGTTGGGTTTCCTCAACAGGTAGAGATGAAATGAAGCTCCGTTTTAGGAGCCACCGGCCATTTAGTGATTTGAGATTGAAACTGTAAGAAACTAATAAAAAAGTAATGCAAAGAAGTGATTGTCTCTTGAGTTTTTATCTTTTGAAATAAGAAATCTGCACTTTTTAGGTATTTTTGTTAAGCTGTAGATGAATATTCTCATTGAACACCTGTTTTTAGCTTGTTTTACTTCATGTAGGTACTGTTTTTTTATTTTTATGTTGGTTGATTTTCTTCCATACCATCACTGAATTCTCTGTAAAGATTTAGAATGGAAAGAATTCATTATTTTCTATATTTCAATACAGTAAAAGTTTCCATATGTTATTGGGTAGATGTCATTTTGTTCCCGCTTCATGACGATAGTTAAAAAATGAAAATAAATTCTCTCTCTCTCATGTATTATGTGTCTTATATTTGACTTAACTTAGGGGATTATTCAACTTTTCTATATGCCACTATGATGCAGCCTTTACTTTTCTAATAAATGCTCCTAGAATAAATGAAACTATTAATGTCGAGTTCTAAAATCATCTCGTTGATGATGTATCTGATGTTGCGTCTTTGGGTTTATTTAACCGATTCATTTAACTTTCTATATCTAAAAAGTAATCGGTTCGTTTTATTTGGTAAAAGGTAGAATTATCCTTAATAATTGGATACAATTACTTTTTTTAAAAAAACAAAACGAACAAACCATTTTATAACTATCAACAAAAAAAAATTTTGTAATAAGTTTTATTTAGAAACAATATTAGACATATTTTTGTATTGACATTAACTTTTGATAATTTTTTTTTTGTTCAAGCTATAAAAAGTTATGGCGGTTCAACGAACAATTGGTAAATCTGCGTCAACCAATGGTGACAAACGTTTCTTCACAGAAGTACTTATCTAGTTCCTAAATTACAATCATTACATTATCATGTGTTTGTGTGGTTGAAATACTGACGCAAACATTGGTGTAATAACTTGGTTCCAGTTAATAGGGCAAATGCAGGCTCCTTAAGATAACGAATGTCTTCTTTAAGTCCTTCCTGGGGTCCCTTATAACTTTTACAGAAGTCATTAACCATTTCCATCCTGCCTGTGCAGTGAAACAAATGAGGCACACTAAATTCCTCAAGTTCTCTACTGCCTCTGGTATCCTTTACGTTGCTGACAGTTCTTCTTTAGGTTTATCGCAGCGAGAAGGAAAAAAATATAATAAATGACGTGCGAGTTGATTTCCATCGTACACACAGTGTTTCTAGCAAGTGATCTATCAGTCTGCTGCTATAGTATGTGTGTGGTGATCCTTATATCTGCCTGCCTTGAACTGTGATCTTTGGACTTCTCAGAACTCCTTTGGGTAATATCTCGGATAGCGTTTCCACTATGTTCTCTAAAGATGACACCGAGGGCAGCTTTAAAGTATGTGAACAATAATATTGAGATTCCTCATTAGTGTTGAGAACAGTCTTTCGCTTGAGAATCTGTGAACCCTGAAGCCAGTGGACGAGCGCTGAAATGTACAGTATGCTTAGTACTTGTCGTTTAGTGTTTCAATATGTGGACGTCCCTTACAAATTGAGATTATAAACTGCAGGGCCTTGTTTCTTGGATAACGCACAAATATGATATTTAGCAGTAGTACAGTCAGTCTAGCCCATGACCCCAAATTACGTGGCTGTGGAGGGAGATTTTCTTGTAGACCTCCTGTGGTTCGTGAAATCTAGGCTTAAGAACACCAAAACGTCAATACGTTGCACACTTATTAGCACTAAACGTTTCCATTTATATATGTATCTGACTATCTGTGCTTCCATCTACCATAGAAGTTACATTTTTTAGCCCCAATTCATCATTTTTGTATCTCCACTTTTCTAGCATAATTTGTTCTTCATTAGTGGGTTTTTCTATTTGATCCTTAGTCTCTATAAGTTTTGCACCACTTCTTAAGTTGTCGTTCACTTTTAAGTCATTTTTTTTCCATCGGCAACTTTGCTTATCAAGATATTCTAGCCAGATTCATATAATAATATAATAATGCTTTTTAACAAAAAAAAAAATGTTCCTTACTTTTGGCACATCTCACTCGAGTCCCTATCTGGAGTAAAGTTTTGGTTATTTTGGCGCAGTTGAAGACTAACGTCTGACATTTAAAAGGATTCTGTGACTTCTCTCTAAAAAGGTGCAAAAGAGGAAAGAGACAGGAAAAAAAGAACATTTATTTTGGGAAACTTCTTCAATCCCTGCACCATTTTAAGGAGGTTAGTAAAAACAAACAGAAAAGTGACTTAAAAACAAAACACAAATGATAAACTTTTGAGAGGCACTATTTGATTGCAGCCCTTGTTTTTGGTTAGTATGTGATTTATTTATTTTTTAATCTTTAAAATTTTCCATAATTATATAGTTTTTGTTAATGTATTTAAAGTAATTTATTGGGACGGAGTATTGTATCTATACAAAATAACAAGAGCCAGTTCCTTCTGGCCAGTTCCTCATGGAAATCGGACATTCTAAAAAATAAATAAATAACATGGCAAAGACCAAATGAGGTTAAAAATAGTTCTAGACATAAGAAGTGCACCAATTGTAAATCTTTGGGGTTTTTTTATTTGCTTTTTGTATGACTAGAAAAATATATTTAGCAAATGTTCCTTCTGATCTGTCATAGAACATACGCTTGCATTGATATTGCATAATGTTATAACGATCTATATATTAAATGAAAAGTTGACCATTTAAACCCTTCACGTCCATTGGTGTACATGTACGTCATCGGCCGCATCCCTGCCTTTGATGCGGGCTCACATGTTGAGCCAGCATTTTTCTCCGCACTTGAAGTTTGATTTAATCAGCCAGCAAGTGCCTCTAACAGCCGCGGGTGGATCTGAGATCCGTTTTTTGGGTCAGCTGAACATTTCAATAAAATGCAATGAGGCAATCAAAACATCATGTCTACCCCAAAATGGTAGTAATAAAAACGCCAGCTCTGGGCTCAAAAAGAAGCCCCAGATTCTGAAAAATGATAACGTTATGGGTCTCAGGAACTGATTCTTCTTTTTTTTTTTTTTTTTTTTTTACAAATTTCTGAATTTCTTTTCGCCATTTAAATAATAAAAATATATATATACATATTTGGTATTTGCGTACTTGTACTGACCTGGGGAATATTGCCAGGTCATTTTTACCATATATTGAACATGGCAAATTTAAAAAAAAAAACACTGTGGAATTGTACTTTTTTTTTTTTTTACAGTTTAATTGCACTTGGAATTTTTCCCCATTTTCTAGCACACTGTGTGAGTAAGAAAGGTTTCACTCAAAAGTACAACTCGTCCCGCAAAAAACAAGCCCTCATACTGCTATATGGCTGTAAACATTTTAAAAAAAAGTGATGGTTCTTGTTAGAAGGGGTTAATACCTGTTTACGGGAATATATGTCACTCTAAAAACCTGGTAGTCGTCTTGGTCCAGCATGTAGCTGCCATGTGTGAGAGCAGAGTGCGGAATACACCTGTGACCTGCCTGGAAATATTCGGGGAGCCCAGTATCCTTTGTTAATCCCTGAATACGGCCGGCCGCGGCATCTGTGAGGAACAGGTACACGGTAATTTCCATCATGCTGTAATTTAGCTGGTGATAATTCCGGATTTATCTGTGAGAGCTGATGGAGTGGAGAACCGCCACAAATGTGTTGTGCTGCATTTCAATCCCAAATTGTCTGCTGCCTTTGTGTCTGAACCAGAAGTTTGATTGCCGTATCACACTGGAATTAAGAGCAGCTAAAAATACTCCAGCATTTGTATCTCATTTACTGGAAATGTCTGCAGGCTTCATCTGACACTGCAGTTTCTATTCATCGGAGAAGTCACCAACATTTCAGAGCGTTCACAGAATGTTACAGGCTCAAATGCAGAATTTGCTCCATCAAATTCCTATGAATAAATGTGTGTGTGGTTATATACCTACGTGTGTGATTATATATACCTATATGTGTGTGATTATGTGCATATGTGTGTGATTATGTACCTATGTGTGTGATTATATATACCTATGTGTATTATAATATATACCATGTGTGTGATTATATGTACTGTATATGTGTGTGATTATATATACTGTATGTGTGTGTGATTATATATACTGTATGTGTGATTATATATACTGTGTGTGTGTGATTATATATACTGTATGTGTGTGTGATTATATATACCGTATGTGTGTGATTATATATACCGTATGTGTGTGATTATATATACCGTATGTGTGTGATTATATATACTGTATGTGTGTGTGATTATATATACTGTATGTGTGTGTGATTATATATACCGTATGTGTGTGATTATATATACCGTATATGTGTGTGATTATATATACCGTATGTGTGTGATTATATATACTGTATGTGTGTGTGATTATATATACTGTATGTGTGTGTGATTATATATACCGTATGTGTGTGATTATATATACCGTATATGTGTGTGATTATATATACCGTATGTGTGTGATTATATATACCGTATGTGTGTGATTATATATACTGTATGTGTGTGTGATTATATATACCGTATGTGTGTGTGATTATATATACCGTATGTGTGTGATTATATATACTGTATGTGTGTGTGATTATATATACCATATGTGTGTGATTATATATACCGTATGTGTGTGATTATATATACTGTATGTGTGTGGTTATATATACTGTATGTGTGTGTGATTATATATACCTATATGTGTGTGTGATTATATATACTGTATGTGTGTGTGATTATATATACTGTATGTGTGTGTGATTATATATACTGTATATGTGTGTGTGATTATATATACATATCTGTGTAATTATTTATACGTGTGTGTGTGTGTGATTATATATACCTATGTGTGTGTGATTATATATACATATCTGTGTAATTATTTATACGTGTGTGTGTGTGTGATTATATATACCTATGTGTGTGTGATTATATATACCTATATGTGTGTGATTATATATACTTATATGTGTGTGATTATATATACTGTGTGTGTGATTATATATACTGTATATGTGTGTGATTATATATACCTATGTGTGTAATATATACTGTATGTGTGTGATTATATATACTGTATGTGTGTGATTATATATACTGTATATGTGTGTGTGATATATACCTATGTGTGTAATATATATATATACTGTACGTGTGTGATTATATTTACCTATGTATGTGTCTAATATATACGGCATACTTATATACATCTATTGTATGTTTGTGTGATTTTATATACCTATATAAAGTAAATGTTTGTGATTATATATACCTATGTGTTTGTGTTTAATGTGAGTGTGTGTGTGTACATACATACATACATACATACACACATACATACATATATATATATATATATATAATTTTTTTTTTATTTGAAAATAAGTATTTGATCCCTTGCTGATTTTGCAAGTTTGCCCACGGACAAAGACATGAACAGTCTATAATTTTAATGGTAGGTTAATTTTAACATTGAGAGATAGAATATCAAAAATAAAATCCAGAAAATCACATAAATTATATAAATTTATTTGCATTTTGCAGTGAGAAATAAGTATTTGATCCCCTACCAACCATTAAGAGTTCTGGCTCCTACAGACCAGTTAGATTCTCCTAATGAACTCGTTCACTGCATTAAAGACAGCTCTATTACATAGTCACCTTTATAAAAGACTCCTGTCCACAGACTCAATTAATCAGTTTGACTGTAACCTCTACAACATGGGCAAGACCAAAGCTCTTTCTAAGACTGTCAGGGAGAAGATCATAGACATATATAGCGAAAGGTAGAGCAGATTACAAGTTCTCCTGGTTCTGCAGGGGCAGAGCAACATTTTTGTATTGACTTTTGGAAATCGTTTCGGCATAGTGTGTTTATAGCTATATTATCTTTGTGATGGCCTTGAGTAAAGAATGAGCCCTCGCCCTTATTCTGCTGTTTGCAGTCATATTATTGCTGCTTATGTATTAAGTTGTTTTCATATTAGCATTACAATAGGATCGGTGGCTGTCGGGATGAGCAACTGCGGATATTAGATCTACTCTATATATATCCGTCAGAATAATAATCTGCGTTATTAAACTAGTATTGTGCAGACCTCTTTATAGGTATACATTTGCTCTAAATATTCTGTTGTGTAATTTATTACAATTATTTGTAAAACAAATGTATTTTAGAAAAATAATAACCTCCTAGCTTTGTATGGATTTTAACTTCTTCCTCACCGGTCCATAAAGTGATCGTAGGAGACCAAAATCTGTATCTTCACTTTTCTAAGTAAGCTGTGCTGACAGAACACACTGCATAGATCTGTGTCTTGTGACAGGATTGTGTCTTCCAGAAGCAGAATAACATAGGACAGGTCAGACATTTACAATGCAATATCCTAAAAAAGCGCTTTACACCTTCAGTCCTTCTCCACCATCGGCACAGACAATAATTCTTATCGAAACCCTAGGGGTGCCCAAAGATGTTACTGTAGTTGATAAAACTGGTCTATATCAACCAAAATGATTAATCTGGAAAAATCTAGAGAACAATCATAGCCAACAAATCATAGACAATCGTTGTTTGAATAGACGACATATCTTTAGTCTTCATTCGATCTGTAGTTGAGTAAATATTTCCATAAATTTGGTTGATTCATCGCCTGCTATTATTAAACATGTATGGCCAGTATAGACTTTTCCGACTGTTTCTGTATAATGGTTATTCGCTAGACAATCATTCTTTAACACTAGGACTACTGGACTGGTCACCCCCCTAGAACTACCAAATGGAGTCATTTTGACTCCTGGCTTGTTTTAGTTTAATTTTAGACGTTCTTGCTCCTGGTATTGTTGTAACTTTAATTTATAGAATGTATATAGAATATATATATATATAAAATGCAAAATAGCAAGAATATCGTCAGGCTTTAGCGCACTTCTTCTAGCCATATTAGCAATTAGCAAAACTGCAGGCCGTATTCTACAGAAATTATGTAGTCCACTCGAGAGTTCACTGGTTCACCGACGGATCTCCTGTATATGCCCTGTGTATGTCAAGTAGGTATATTTGCAAAAAATGCTAATTATTCTAAGTCTAAGCCAACATTTATTCTAAACATACAAGAAAATGAAAACTAAAAGAAATAATAACATTTAGCGACAAAGGCTAGCAATATATAGTCGGGAGTCAAAATGACTCCCTTTAGTAATTAAAGGTAAATTTTGAAAAAAAAGGTACACTTTTTTTTTTTCTAAAAACTATTGTCACAAAATCTTTTTTCGCATCCTAATTGAGTAAAAGTCACCGAGTCTCAAACCGGAATTCGGAAAAATATAGTCACAGAAGAGAAATAAAAATTGCGAGGAGTCAAAACGACTCCATCGGTAGTTCTAGTGTTAAAAAGCAGAAGGGCAAAAGGTCACTTGATCTCAATTTTTATTAGGAATACAGACCATGGAAGCAGGGCCTCATGATCCTTCTGGATTTTTTAACTACCTTTATCAAATGATAACCCAAATTTAGAAAAAAACATGTACACAAAAATATAGGATATATAAAAATAGAATAAAAAATAACATACAATAATAATGAGACAACACAGGAAAGAAAAAGGGGGACACCTGGTATAAACAGAATAAACTAGAAAGACCAAAGTTGGCATACAGACAGATAAAGAAATAAAGCCCGAGTATATAATATAAAAAAACACTATATAATTGTACGTACATGATTCATATATATGCGCTAAAGTTGATCTACAAAATACAAACTACTCCAAATAAGCCATCTATATGAAATTCATGCCGAACAAAAACAAACAAGCAGTCATAAAGGCCCATAAAAACGTACAAACTTTATTAAATACAAATGTAAAAATCTTTAAATGTATATGTACAATGAAAAAAGCGGGGGACAATGCACATACTCAATGGCCACACATCAAAGAAAGGGCTTAAAGGGCCAACCTCCCCTGCATCTATCAGGTATTTTACCGTGATTATTTCTTTGAGACCGCTGGTATAATATTAACCATTTAATTATGTGGCACTTGCCACAATAGTCTTATAGTCTATGGGATATTTACCATTATAGCTATATGCTATTATGTTAATGCAGGGGTGGTGGGCCCTTTAAGCCCTTCTTTGACGTGTGGCCATTGAATATGTGCAATGTCCCCCGCTTTTTCCATTGTACCTATAAATTTAAAGATTTTTACATTTGTATTTAATAAAGTTTGTACATTTTTATAGGACTTTGAGTGCTTGTTTGTTTTTGTTTGACATGTGCATTTGCAGTTGGCCCCGATATGGTCCTTACATGCGTGTATTTAGGTGACAAGCGATATTAGTTTGTTGATATATTGAAGCGCTGGAGTCCTGGGTTCTAATCCCACCTTGGACAACATCTGCAAGGAGTTTGTATGTTCTCTCCGTGTTGTCGTGGGTTTCCTCCAGGTTCTCCGGTTTCTTCCCACATTCCAAAGACATACTGATAGGGAATTTAGATTGTGAGCTCCTTCGGGGACAGCGATGATAATGTGTGCAACATGTAAAGCGCTGCGGAATATGTTAGCGCTATATAAAAATAAAGATTATTATTATTTAATCTTTTACGTGTAATATGCTTGCTACAATTCTGTTATGAGATTCATGTAGAGCAGACCATCAACATCTAAAGAAAGTATAATACCCGTTTATGTAGGACAGAACCTGTGTTTGTTGGGAAGGGATCAAAGACCAGGGGCCCACTGCACTCAGCACTCGTTTGGCATAGAAATACTTTGTCCAGGAGTTCACCTTCATCTAATGTGTATAGCCACCTTAATGCCAGCAGCTGTCCCACCAAATGCACAGCAATCCCACTCGCATCCTTCACAGCAGAGTGGAGAAAGCCATTGTCTGACTCCTCTGAGAAGAAAAAAGACTGGATATGTTTATCTATGGAAATGGGCTGCTAAGATCTATGGGCAGGACACTGCTCTCCCAGAGAATCTGCCTCCAGAGCTTATAGAATGGGGGAGTTAGCAATCTGAGCCATGTAGATCAGGAGAGCAGATTGTCAGCTATTACATGTCTCACAGTGGAAACGCCCCCTTTAATTTAAAATGAGCTGTGGAGGGAGATTCTCAGGGAGATCAGTGTCCCACCTATAGATCTTAACAGCTCATTTAAGTAATTATAACAGCATAAATGTCTCTGGAGTAAGAGCTTGGATTACAGATAGCAAGGTATCCTTTTCTACATATAGACAGCTTAGGAGGGTTGGTTCTATTGCAATATTCCCTTTAATCCTACATAGATGTTGTGGAGGGTCCTGAAGCGAGCTGACCATGGGAGAAGTCCCACCAATGTAACAGAGTTGAAGCTGTTTTGTAGGGAGTAATGGGTAATATCTCTCCAAGACTAATCAACAATTACCGTAAAAGTTTAGATATTGCTGAACATAGAAGTCACACCAGATACTGAAAGCAATGCTTCACATACTTTTGCCACTTAGACATGTGATATTGGATCATTTTCCCCGATGAAAACAATAAGTCTAGTATTTTTGACTCATTAGTTTAGTTTTTCTCTTCATTTACGCTTAGGACTCTGATATATTCTTAGGTCACATTTTAGTAAGGACATTTCTGAAGGGGTCATAAACTTTGGAGCACACCTGTAGTTCCATGATGTGCAGAGAAAATAAAGTTTTGTACTGTCCAAGGAAGATGTAGTGTTTTCTGCATATTTGCACACTTTTCCACTCCAGATACCAATGGTAAAGCTTTGTTCTCAGTAGCATCATGGCGTCCATATTTGCCTCTATACTTGCTGTATAAGATACTGAGACGACTGACGAAACCTACAAGATTGATCATAAGTGAAGCTTTCCCATAGTGTCACGGTGCACTCATGGGCTAGGAACGAAGCTCAGATTTTTATTATTTGGCTTCGATATGTGATGTTGTTACATCAGTTTAGAGAAAACTTTGTGTTAGAAGAACATTGTTTAATGTTTCAGAGCAGCTTCTTAGCTTGAAATGCAGCCCAAAGCTTTGGGTCACTGCGTGTATTATGGGAAAATGGTAATTATGGCCAAAAGCTTCACATAAACTTTACTCAAATATTTTGGATGTCTGCTACTTAATTGTTACAGTCTATTCTTTAAGGAAAATGTTGCTTTTCGTATGTAAAATTATTTTTTTATATATATTCACATAGATTAAAAAGATTATTTTTTGCATACCGAACTGCAAATTTTGTAAAATGCATTTTTTTTTCCTTTTTAACTTTATGTAGAAATGTCACTTTGTAGTATTTGACTGCATTGTTAACCGTTAGGTCTACGAATTTTATTTGGAATGACTATGTGCAAAAGATAATTTGCTACGTGTGTAACAGGCTGCAAAAAAATAGAGAAAAATGCTTCGTAAGGAATTCTCTATTTCCCTTCTGTAGTATTGACTCGCACTTCATTTAGGACACAACACCGCCCTTTGTAAGATCCACAATGGGAGCTGCCGCTGGTGACTCTTTAGCCACAGTCTTTCTGGTCCCTGGATACCTTACATTGGCTGTTATTACAAGATCAGAATTAGCGCACTTCTCGCACTCTGGGCGGCACGGTAGACCTGTGGTTAGCCATGCAGCGCTGGGGTCAGCATCTCCAAGGAGTTTGTACTTTCTCCCTGTGTTTGCATGGGTTTCCACCTGGTTCTCCGGTTTCCTCCCACACTCCAAGCACATACTGATAGGGAAATTAGATTGTGAACCCCATTGGGGACAGCGATGATAATGTCTGTAAAGCGCTGCAGAATATGATAACGCTATAAGTAAGAGGATGGACTGTGGAATGGTTAAAAAGGGGTCCTCACAGTCCTCTGTGTGTGCTGTCAGGATTCTCCAGTGCCGGCAACGTGAGCGATTTGCTAACATTTGGCCACATGCCGACTAGATGTACACAGCCACACTCAGCACATGTGAAATGAGTGAGACCGGACAAGTCTAGTCAGAATGTGTCTGGAAGTATGCAAATCGCATATTTGCACTCACTTGACCACCCGCTCTCTGTGCCGACCCCGGAGTATCCTGACAACATGTGCTGTGAGGTTTCACAAGTCTGCAGTTACATAGGGTGAATGTGGACCTGAGCCCCAAGCCTGGACAGCACGTTTCAGGGGCGAACCATAAGGACAAAATAGCGTCTCACTATTTTGTCCTGATGAAGTGTATTTTGACCCTGAAATGTGACCTTTTATTGAATCAAGAAAAACCTAATATCTTCACCATATCTGAGTCCATCATATTTCTCTTGAATCTAGAGAAGTGCAGCAATTCTGACCCTTTCTTATTCTATAAGCCAAATTATGTTACTTTCAGCCCAGTTTATCTGTACAGATTTTTTTTCTTATATAGCTGTAACACAGAATGTTATCCATACAAAAATGCACTACTTTGTAATGTATTATAGGTTGGCATTCGGTCCATCCAATTTTGTAGCACACAGAATAATAAATTTGTCAGCAACATAGGCCACTCCTCCGCAAAGCCCCACACACTTTTGTTTTCCTTTTTTTAAAAAAATATAATGGCGGTGCTGGCTGGGAGATGTATGATAATGCCAAAACTTGTGCAATTACAAGTTACAAAACTTTTTGTGACATTTTGGCTAACCATATTGGGGATAGTATCCTTAGTCCATTCTTACAATACCAGAACATTTAATTAAATTATCAACATTTTGAATTGAAATTTTGAAATTGTCCAGTTTTTCCACATCAAAAATATCCACTTAAACCACTGGTTGTTAAACTCGCAACTAATATCGAGTATTGAATCTATGCCACCATGACATTCCCTCCCTTCATTCTTTATATTTGTTGTTCTGTCGTTGTCTGTCTCATGTCACTTTTTATTTTTCCTGACTCTTTTTTTTTTTTCCGATTTAGTCGTTTTTAGATAATAAAAAAAACAAAACCAATAAAAGCCTGTAGCTCTACTGTGAGCTACAATAGGAATACGAAGGCCCCAGAAAGTGTCTTCTGACAGCGTTTATTCTGTACAATTGCTTGTTTTGTGGCTTTTCCTTCCTCTGCGCTGACAAAGGTTTCAAGAACTGAGGTTGCATCTTCAAAGTGCAGGAAAAGTGAATGTTGTGTTATCCTGTTGAGGCAGTGGAAATCCAGCTGTCTCTGTGTAAATAACCTTGCCGTAAAGCTTTCTATCCATCTGTGATGCGCGGAGAGCCGCCCCGGTACCTTCCCTTCTCATCGTTGCTCATCATTTGACTTTTGTGTTGGTGTTAAACATGGCTCTGAGTTCTGCTGACCTGAAAATTGTCAGTCCAATATTATATTTGATCAGCAGAAGGTTGATGTTCACACGTTACTACGCGGCTCGAGCCGTTGTACTGATGTTGGGTAACCTGGAAGTCTGATTAACTATGCGTCTGTCGCTCCAGGCCAAGTAAATAGTGATATTACAGAACAGTATCAGGTTTGATAGACACGGAAAGAAGATGCTGGGATATTGATATGTGGATCACCTGAAGTGCCGGAGAAACATTAAACCTAACTGTAGGGATTGTTAAGCCCCGATGATAACAATGATACTTCTATCTAGGACTGAAGAGCTTTGATGTCTTCCAATGAAAGAGTGACTTCACCCAACCTTTCCATGATGGTTTATTGAGTGCCATACTTGCAAGGGGTTAACTCTTAGCACTTTGTGTATGCATCTCTGTTAATCAATAGATGTATCCAAGCTTAAAGGGAACTTTTTGCAGTGAAAATGTAGTCTGTGGGTAGGATGTAATAAAACAGGAGAAGCAGAATGGATTGATGTAATTTTTTTAGGGAGAAAAGATGTAACTTATACGTTTTTCATTTTAAATCCTGCTTATTCTGGCCTTAGGAGTCCAGTGGGCGGTGCTACGTTCTTCATATGCTTATATAAAAAAAGAACGTCAATCACAGTATATCAATCCGATCATTTCCTGTTAAAGAGGCAATCCCATTAATTTTTATGTTCATTAAATGTGTATGCATGTAGTGTAGTGTGAGTGTGTTAGTAAACTCGCCTACTGCCGCTCTGACGGGGATCCAGCGCCGGTCTTCCCTGCTTCTCAGTGATGTCACGGACATTGCGACTAGCCAACTCCATAGGCTTACACTGTGAAAGTCACTTCTGGGTCACGCGGAGCGCACTGTGACTTGTCCAGTCCACTGAGTGGAGAAGGGCGGTGGACACCGGAGAGAGCAGGTGTAGGTGAGTATACTCATACACTTACACTACTCTACATGCACATACACACATTTAATAAATGCAAAAATTATTGGGAGTGCTTCTTTAAAAAAAAAAATCAAGCAAAAAAAAACCTAATGCCCACAGAAAGAACTGTATTACAATTTAACAGAATATAATTTTGGTTAGGATAACTTTCTTAGTTCTGTAATTTGCACAGAAAACCAGATACAAAATCAAAGATAAACACAGTATTGCATTATCCTGTCTGTTATATCTTCATGCACATACCACATATTTATATATACTGAGTAGTTTATTACATTTACCGTACTGGTCAAAAATCTGGACACACCTGTTCATATAATGGTTGTCCTTTTTAATACAGTAATAAAAAAAGGGTTATTTTCGGGAATCCATGCTAAGGTTGGGCATGTATTCTGGTTTGTTTACTCCTTGTTTCCATTTGGGTTCCTTATTGTCTTTGCTTCCTTCAGTCTGAATCTACAATATGCACATTCCAGTAAAACCACTACGTGAACAGGGGTGTGCAAACGATTAATCAGTAGTTTTATTAGGAATAGTCTCAAAAATCTAATAACCCTTTAAATGTGATTTCACTCACAATCTGTGTTGAAATAAAAAACAAAAAACGGGGAAACTGTGACATCACCTTATGTGATTGGCGGATCCTGTTATCAGCTGCATATAGAGGTGTTACCTGCCATTGTAATCCTTCATCTGATGAGCCTGACTTAAAGGGTTTGTCCAATCCAAATCAATAAGTATGCAGTCACCCTGTATGACTCTGTATGAGTTATACCTGCTCCCGGCCAGGGCCTGTCTAGTGGTCTGGCCTTGCTCCACACTTGTATAGAGCGAGGCCGCTCCCCGTGTAGTGATGCCAGTGGGCGTGGACGTCTAGAAGGTGCGGCCTCGCTCCATATAAGTCTATGGAAGTGAAGCAGCGCCCACTGGCTGGGAATATGTATAACTCATACATACCCACCGGTCCCAGGTCCGAAACCAGCGAGCGTCATATGTCTACAATCACACACAGTGACTGCAGACTTATCGATTTGGATCGGACAGCCCCTTTCAAATCCCCCCTCCCCCTTTTGCCCCATTAAAAATAAAACCATTAAGAAAGAAATATACACATTTGGTATCACTGCGTTTGTAAAAGCCCGATGCATCAAAATATAAAATAAATTTAATCCAATCAAGAAACGGTGTAATGAAAAAAAAAAAATGCTAGAACTACGTTGTTTTGGGCGCCACAGCATTGGAATAATGCAGTAAGAGGCGATCAAAACATTGTATCTGTCGCAAATTGTATCCGTGAAAACGTCAGATCAGGGTGCAAAGAAGAAACCCTCACACAGCTCCTATATGTAAATGTTACAGGAAAATGCTGACAAAAGCAGAAAAAATGGTTCTTCCAAAGTTTTATTTTTTTTATCAATTAAATGGAAAAAAAAACCTAAACCTGTTTGGTATTCTCGTACTTGTACTGATCTGGGGAATCCTATCGCCCTGTCTGCTTTACCATGTAGTCAATATGGTGACTAAAAAAAAGCACAAAAAAAATAACATGTGTGGAATTGCTCTTTTTTTGTAATTTCAACGCACTTGTATTTTTTTTTCCTGGAATTTTTTTTCATGTTTTCCAGTACACTATGTGGTAGAATGAATGGCGTCATTAAAAGTATAACTTGTCCCGCAAAAATCAAGCCCCCTAGTAAGGCTATATTGATGGAAAAATAAAAAAGTTGTGACTTTTTGAAGAAGGGGAGGAAAAAAATGGAAAAGGGCCATGGCGTGAAGGAGTTAAGGGCATGCGGGGTATTTTGGAATCTGTAGTGGATTATCCTGTAGTTTTGCGGCAGATTTTTCTCTTTACGGTATGATGAGTACATTCTGTATTTCAATTGTAGGAAACAAATCTGCCTTGTCTGAGCGCTCGTCTTAAAGGGAATAGTATTATTAGGTTTTTTACGTAGCTCATTCTGGGAAAATAGAGAATATATACTGTAGGGTTTTGTTTTTTTAATTATATGCAACCTAATCTAAAACCCAGCAGGATTCTTAAGGACATTTTTGCAGATAGGGAGTCATAATGGGACGCATAAAGCTGGGAGTTTTGGCTACAACGTTAATTTTCTATATTCCTCCCCAGGCTTACCCTCCAGCTGTGGTTTCTTTTGCCTCTTTTACACTTGTTCTTTTCTCTGGCATCGTTCTTTGTTCTTGCAGAGCTTCATAATGAATATAATGGTGCTCTTATGTACTAATGACTGGTTGAAACTTTTTTCTTTTCCATCTATTTGAAGCCTTTTTTGCCACTTTTGCTTTCCTGTTACTGGCGCGGTACGAGTGGTGCGCCCGTCCATCGCATTGATGTAGGATGCACGGTTCCCAGTGCTTTGTAGAGGAGTTGGAATAAGGCAATTTCTAGCACACACGTCCTTCGAAAAGCACATCCATTGTGTTGTCTATTTCCCACTACTAACTAGAGTGATTACCGTATTTGATATTGCTTAAAAACTGCAAAGTACGGTATGCCAAGTCTTTAAAGGCTGAAGTTAAGGGGGTATTTTTTCTCCTTAAATGCAAAGTTTCTAAATAGTCTTCACCAAAAATGCTCTACATTTCTGCTGCTGCGGTAGATTGCCTATAAGCTTTTTCTCTCCCTTCTCTCAGTCTCGTTAATAACTTTTTTGTGTTAAAGCAGGTTGCACACAGATAAGCAGCGGAGAGGGTGTAAAGCATCTAATGCTTAATGGAGGGCAAAGATAATTAGGCTCCTTAGAAGGAAGAAAGCGTATGGAGAGGAAATGAGTGCAGCTTTGTATCTGTGCTGATAGACGTAAGCAGCTAGACCTTGGGACACACAGAAATCACATCCAGCCTGTATTACAGGGAGGGACACTCCCCACAAGAGAAACTTCTTCTTAGACCGCAGACTGAGTATTAGGGAATATGAAAATGAATGCAGGAATGAAGATTACAGACTGACGCTTGGTGCAAATTGATTAACTAAAGGAACTACTGACAGAAGTGAAAAAATAATTTTTACATGCGAAAGGTGTCCATCCACAGCCCTTAAGATGATCAGTACAAAGTTTACTATTTGCATTTTATCTGGGTATCTCACATGGTTTATCCATAATTAAAATATAAGGGGTTTATAGAAAAAAAAACCTCTAACCGTGATAATGCAGTAAAATAACAAAATAACTATTACTCATTCCAACCCGTAGCTAAAGCACCACTCTTCTGCTCTCTGCCGGCCGTGCAGTAGTGTTTCCATACCCATCATTTAGGCAGCTACTTCACTAAATCGCTGCCTCGGCTGTCATGTGCCATCAATGGAAGCATCACCGCTGCGGTCAGTGATTGGCTGCAATGGTCACATATATGATGAACATGATTTCATCTATGTATATTGGTGGCATATTGATACATTGATTAATGGTTATTGTGAATTTTAGACGTATCCTGTTATCGATTTTTCTAAATCTCACTCAAACTTTTCGTTATGACTTCTTTTCGGCTTAAAGTATAAAGTTGATCTGCAGGAGGCATTGGATTGGTTGTGTACCATGATAACCCCCTTTCAGATCTGTGTCCATGGAAGGATTGATGTTCTTTCTCCTCTTGTGCTTTCCAAGGATTTCATGTTCGTATCTTATCGGAGCAGAAGTCTTTCAGCTGCAGGAAGTCATTGGCTGAACTTCCTGTGGATAACCATTATCAAGTCCCACACATGTCATCCAGTCTTCTGTTCGGAGGCATTGATAACATTGTGTAAAAGTTTGGCTGCGTAGGAAACCTGTTAGCAGGCTGCTAACTACACCGCGCAAATAAGAAGAAATAACTTTGTAACTTGACAGCAGAACCTTCATTATCCCCGGGAGTCCGGCTGTCAGTCTTTGCCGCTTCATTTCACTTTACTTGATGCTTCCGTAAAACCTTTGGCAATAGATTTTTTTTCCACTGCTTAGAGTTTTATATGTTTCCACTTGCATTGATTATTACCAATGAATCTATTTTTGCATGTTGACTATTGTACCATTACTTATCTTCTATCCATTTTTTCCATTGATTATATTTAGGTGTCCTGATTTATATTACACAGTATCATGAGAAAGGAAATGGTATATCTGGCACCTAAAAAATATGCTTTTAGCTGAAATGCATCGGTTTTTCTCTGGACAGTGTCTATATTTTTAATATTGGACTCATAAATGTGTTTTTTTTTTTTTAATTTTTACCTTCTACTGCTCATAGCTGGAGAAAAATTTTCTTTTTTGCAGTGGCACCTAAAAATAGTTGCATTACTTTGTTGATATAAATGTAAGAGTCCATATACTGTGAATTTTTGGGGCCAAAGCCCTGGGTGTCAGCCGAGAGGTTGGGGTGGCAGGTGTTGGAAACACTCTGATCAGATATTGATTACCTATCATAAGGAGGGGTCATCAGTATCTTTGTCCTGCGCTGCACGTTAAAATTTACTACGATGTGTCACTGTGGGTAAATACTAAAGTTCAGATTTTAATTTAAAAAAATCATAGAAACAATCATAGTAAAAAAATAACTTTTAAAATTACATTTCATTAATAATGTTACATAGAAAAATGCATCACGAGTTAACTGAGACTTTGTCCATGAGCTTTTTTCTGACTGCTGAGTACATATAACGCGCATGTAACTCTTATAACTCTTATCTTTTTTTTTTACCTCTTCTATGCTAGTTTAGGAACACATGGAAATCAAAATGAACTTTGGTGTGGTCATAAATCTGTATAGATGAGTTCAGAAGACTATCAAACCCTTCCCTCCAGTTCAAAAATAAAAAGTTATGTAATGAGCTTAAAGTATTAAGTTACATACAGTTTACTAATAAACTAATATCACATGTGCTCCGATCTTCAGCTGTCTTTTGCAGCCCCAGATTTGCTATGTCTGTGTAACTGCCATGATAAAGAAGGGGACTGGCTTAGCTTTTGAAATAAGCCAGCCCATCTCCAAACCCAGTATTGGTCACTTGTAGAGTTAATCAAATCAGTTCTCATGATTCCGGTCCAGCGGCCACATTGGTGTTCTTAGGCTTCTGTACCAGGCCCGCTATAATATCATGCCATGACCTAATAAAGTGGTGGGGCCGAGTAGTCAGAAGAGGTGTCCAGAATGCCGTCAGGTAGTAGAAGGTTTGCGGCAGGGGTGTCAAACTGCATTCCTCGAGGGCTGCAAACAGGTCATGTTTTCAGGATTTCCTTGCATTGCACAGGTGATAATTTAATCACCTGCAGAGAATGATTCCAGCACCTTGTGCAATGCCAAGGAAATCCTGAAAACATGACCTGTTTGCAGCCCTCGAGGAATGCAGTTTGACACCCCTGGTTTGCGGTACTCTGGCCCGGCTATCATGGAGCACTGATGTGGCCACTGGACCAGGGGCCTGTAAATAGTTTGGGCAAAGTTTAGTCACTCTTTGACTCAAGAAGCGCTGTCCGTGTTTTACAATGCATGTTCTGCACCAATCTATTCACCATCTAACGGAGGGGAGGCTAAAAATGAGACCACCATTCTAGCTGCGATTGTTTGGCTACCACGGCTGCTGTCAGATCTCTAAATTTTATTCTGTATCTATGTAATAAAATATTCTATAATCTCCCTTGCATTTAGCACATAGCGTTCTGTCTTTTCTGTGCAGTGCTTTGTGCTGGCTGTTTTTGGATATTGCTATATTAATTAGCTTTATTGGGAACATTATTAGCATACGCTGTGAACAGTTTAGCATATGTGTTAAATCCCGCATTGTAGCTCACAAAAAACATATGCGGCTAATAGTTTAAAGCCAAAGATGTGCCGCTACAAGAGGGTGATGTTATACTGTGTTGGGGTATGTATGTTGGGGTATATGTGTTGGGCACATGTACACAGAGGGCTTTCTACCCAGATTTTTGGATGGAAATTCCGCTTTTTATTAAGATATAGTCACAGGTCGATTTTTGCTGTGCGTTTTGGAGCTGAACCCATACAAAATCCATGTCCGAAAACAATACTCTGACCCTTGTTAAAAAAAAAAAAAAAAATTCCAAGTGAAGACTTATTTTATATGAATGATACGGTCATATGTCAAAATTCAAAAACTTTCCATCATTCCCCACACAATGAGTATTTGTTGCATTCGCAAAAAACTGCTGACAGGTTCCCTTTAAGGATGTGCACACAACATCTTTTAGACATTTGCGTACTCGCCTGGTTTTAAAAGAGAAAAGCACTTCAAAAAAGCACTGTCAATGTTTTTCGAGAAGTGGCTTTTGTGTAGCTTTTTTTTTTTTTGCAGCATTTTTTTAATTATACAAACACTGGTCAGGTCACTTCTTTTAACCTCTTTGAGACTTTCGATGTCTGAAAAAAAAATGCCTGAATTTATGCACAGCAGGTCATTTTTTACTTAGAAATGCATTATTTTTAGGATTTTTTAAATCACATTTTCTAGTGGGATTTTGAGTTTAAACGCCAGAAAAAAAAGTCGCGCGCATGTAGCCTTAGATGAGATTGCATGTCGTCTGCTATAAAATGTTTCTAGTAAGAGTATAAAAGTCCGACAACAACATGTTAATGAACCGCGCACCGCTAAACTTTACAAAGGCTTTAAAGGCATCCCATCAGAGTTGGCTCAATCACAGGAAGTCTACGTTTGAGTAATTGCTCAATCTATAATACAGCTGGATTAAAATCCTACATTTTGCATATGTTTCTCAGACCTGGTGTTGTTCTTTCCCCAACAGATGATTCAGCGTGAAGCTGATGTGAAAAGTAAGGTCACCGCTGTAGCACTGACAGATTCCGTTCACAACGTGTGGCACCAGGAAGCCAATAAAACGATTCGAGAGTGGATGCGCGAGGTAATCATTTTCTTTGTTTGTGTCTTTAGTTGAGTAAAGCTAACAGGAGGAAAGCATAATGCAATATTCTGAGGCACACAGTGGCAGGTTCTATTAATGAAACCTCCATCTTCTCCCTGCTTTCCCACACTTTCCCCTCCTGAGTTTCCCACACTTTCGTCATCCTAAATGTATTTGCCCGTAATGCTGGTTTTTGTTTTTTTGCAGCCTAATTTCTGTTTAAGAACGTAATATTAGAGAGTTTTGTATTTCCTTTTGCAAAGAGTACTGACATACTAGGGAGTCCATAAAACATATTTATGGTGAGAAACCCTCAGGAACATGCGCACAGTATAATCTCTACAGCTGCCTCATACAGCATGGATCTGGTATATTTTTTCAGTTGTATATAAATGTTCCTCATAATATTAAGGGGAACTGGTCGTCTGATTCATTCTGCCAGAGCGATGTTCAACCTGGATCAAACTCTGCAGCATTTCAGAGAAAAAGCACTTTGAGGACTATGAATTTCAGGTGACTAGTCCAAGGTCCCCAGTGGCTTCTCCCCACCACACGCCTCATGACTGACAGGTCTTTCCCTGTGTGTTTGTACAGTGAGAGACATGTCAGTATGGGTGCAGGTCAGGGAGAAGCTGATTGTGACCTGCTTGAGACTTTCCATCAACTCATAGATCCCAGGCAGCATTTCAACGTAACTTCCTTATGAAATCCCGCTGCGTTTCAGAGTAAGATATACCCGGCTACATAGCCTGCATAGGACTCATGCTGCCTGTGGTTCAGGCAGCTTGAATGATGGCTTGTTTATGGCACTGTGCCTGATAAACATTGAAAGAGACACAGCCCTTGTTGGAGCACCACAAACTCTTCAGACAACCCAATAGTGGTGGTGCCAGGATGTTGTCAGAGGCAAAATCCCAGGAAACCTCTTTCATCCTCATTAGCGATTCTGTCCGTTCCAGATTATATGACTGAATCTAGTAGCTTGTTTTGCTGAAGACAGGAGATTCATCAGCCATTTGACCTTAGTTTTACTGCTGAAATATACAGATTGCATAGGCAGACACGGACAACTGAGGACCCATGATCAAGAATAATTTATCGGCCCCTTGTGTTAGAGTTACCAATGTGATTTAAGTGGGTGCGACCTATACAGCACCTCATGGATTGTGGACATTATCCTGCTAAAAAAATGAGAAATACCATTGACACGAGGTGTATTTGGCCTTTTCAATGAGTAGGTGCTATGTGTCAAAAGAGCGTCCACATCCAACGATCGAAGTCTTCCCAACAAAACGTTGCCACCATCGACTTGCCTTATTCCCATCGTGCATTCTGGTGCCAGCTCTTTACAGGTAAGTGACACACACTTGCCCGGCCTTCCACCTGATGATTCATTAGTCCAGGCCATCTACTTCCATTGTTCCATGGTCCATTTTTTTGTGCTCACATGTTCTATGCAGGTGCTTTACTTGGTGGCCACGATTCAGCATGAGCACTTTGACCAGTTTGCAGCTACACAACTCCATGAACATTTACCTAGTTTCACACAATAAATATATCCCAGCCCATCACAAGTTTTATTGTTATTAACGATTTGTGTGTATTATGTTTTTCTGACGAGAACAAATATATAAGTAAAGATATTAAACCAACTATGAATAAATAAAAAGTGGCCATATCTGGAAATCAAGTATAAGATAGAGAATATCCATAGACTCTGCTCATAAGTGAAGGGATATTTTCTCAATAGAATGTACATGCAGCTTCATTCTTTAATTAAATTGAGAGCTGTTCACGTGGTTTTTGATAAAACTTTTCACTCTTTATTAATGCATTGTATCTACATGTTTCAGTGGGTGTAATACCTGGATTCCTATTACAGGTCTGTGTCCACTTTATATTTCTCGTCTTGCGAATTCAGCATTCTCCCCTAATACATGTTGTCATTAAAGGCTTTGTGCTTCCTCACAATCAGGAATTTAACGTTCACAGCTGCAGAGAGAGATACAACCGTGTGCCGGCCCGACCAGTGAGAATATGGGCACATAGCACCGCTGCCTGTCATACCTCACTCACATGCAGAGAGAACAAAGCAGAATAGCTGGGCAGAAGAGCCTGTTACCGAAGAATAGATTACTGCTAAACACTAATATAACTATGTGCAAAGCTGTCCTGCCCAGCCAGTGTACAGCAGAGAGTAGGGGCCGCATCATTGCTCTTGTTGGCTGCTCTTATCTATTGGGTGTTGCATGAAGGCTGGTCAAGACAGTAGATTAGAGGGCCCACCCTGGACGTGCCACAGCTATATCACTGCCCTTACCATCTATATTACCATCTACAAACACTTTTTTACAGATTTCTGCAAAAATTAGCAAATGCCACTCTGTCATTGCTCTCGCATTGGACATATGTATAGAACATAGATCCAAAAGAGACAGTAAATCATGAAATTTGCGGGAAATTAAACATTTTCTCAGATCTGTCATCTGTCCACCCTTACCTTGCCATTTGTTATATCTTATGATGTACTTAAACCCCTGGCGATACCTCCATTCTCATACGCAAGACTGAACATTCTTAACCTTCCTTTGAATTAGAGGTCACTCATTTATGCAAATGTGAGATACATCTTGGATTTTGCATGTGTGTTACATTTTCAATTTTGCTTACAAGAAAGATGATGCCTGGTTTCTGGGTTTGTAGCCATGTGCTGTGCATTAACTTGATCTAAGACTCCATTGATATGATAGTTGTGTCTGCCCAAACCACATAAAGCTTACATTCCAGTCAAGCAAGAGTTTTCTGTCCGGGTCTGGTGACTTGGATCAGTTTTAACATGTGAGCAGCAATGTTCGTTCAATTTTAACTTCCCTTACATGCAAGGAGCTGAAACAACTACAAAGCTTGCTTCTTTGAATATTCAGCATTAACCAAGAGGATCATTTTATTAAATGTTTTGTTGAATGATCTTTTGGAAGATCGATCTTGTGCAAGCCTAGATAGGTCCACCAGGGTCTTTTCCGCCATTATCTTGATAATATCAAGCCATCGTGTTGCTTGTCCTAACATTGTTCCTTCTATTCCTCTGATTACGAGTGACTACGCTCTTCGTATGATGTGTTCAAATTAGGCAGGTCATACCTTGGAGACCCTTGCTTCAAGTGACCCATTATTAATAAATTTTTTGACTTTTTTTTCACCATGTTTTTGTGTAAATTTCTTATGTCTTGGTATAGTTTTGAGCTGTTCTGGCATTGTCACTGCCACACTGAGCATTAGACTTTTGTCCTTGGGCCTAATGGTTGTATTGACATTGTTTTTGGACATCATATGGTTATGACACTACTCAAATGCAGTTTATAATATCATGTAAAACATTAACGGTAAGAATATATACATGGTTATTGGAAAAAAAGGGATCTGGCACTGCTCCCTACTATTCGCACTGTCAGTGTCCATGTATGAGGACATCAATGTCATGGCAGTGAATAGGTTGTGGTGGTGCTCACCATGGAAATATGCCACTTGAATATAGAAAAGGTAATAAATGGAGCACTAACCACTTAGCATAAAAGTTTATTTTTTTGCAGTTCCAGAAAGATTAAAACAAACTTGGCTAACAGCCATATCACCTGAAAATCGCGCTTCCTCTGAGCCACTTTCCACTTACTCCCATTGCAGTGCTGCTTGCATTCCATTTTTTCCTACATTTGGAGGCCTTTTGGCTGGTTTCCTGTGGAAGTTATTGCACCCACAACATTAGGACTGTGCTGCTATTTTGTGTGTGTGTTAAATAATGGACACATTTTTTAGGCTGACACAAATTTTGTTTTTCCCAAAGTTTGCTACTTCAGTGTTTCTGATCTTTTAGTTAACTGTTTCTATGGTTACTGAAGTACAATTTTAAGCATTTAATCCATTTTTAAAGTTTATGCAAAGACTCTATTTTCAGTGTTCAGACTTAGTTTTCAAGACTTCTACAATTCACCACGGCATGCTGGATATCATTTCCTGGGCCAAATCCTCACTGATAACAACCCTTTCTTCCCTAATTCAGTGGTTGGAGTTCATTATAATTTCAGTATTTTTTGTTTGTCCACCCACAATTTAAAGATTGACCACATGTTCCCCATTGGATTGAAATCTGGTGAGTTTTCTGGCCATGGACCCAAAGTTTCAATTTTCTTTTCATCTCACCTTAGTTATTGCTTTTGCCTTGTAACGTGGTCCCAATCATGCTGGAAAAAAACATTGTTCATCACCAATTTGTTCCTGGATTGTTGGGATTCTGCAAGATCCCATTCTTAATTCGTGCAGTGTCATTTAACAAAATTGTGAGTGAACCCAGTCCCTTGAATGAAAAGTAAATGAACACATGAATGGTCTCGGGATGCATTACTGTTGGCATGACACAGGACTCATGGTAGCTTTCACCTTTTTTTTCTCTGGACAGCCATTCTCCCAGATGTCCCAAACAATCTAAAAGGGGCTTTATCAGAGACAATAAGCTTACTCCAGTTCTCTGCAGTTCAATCCCTGTACGTTCTGCAAAATATCAGTCTTTCCTTGATACTTTTCTTGGATAGTAGTGGCTTCTTTGCTTATCTTCTTGACACCAGGCCAGCTTCCAAAATCTTTCGCCTTACTGTTCGTCCATATAAACTGAAACCTGCCTTCTGCCATTCTTGAGCAAGCTCTCCAAGCAACACTGCCCTTGTAGTTCCTTGCCATTCATGTGATCGCTCTTCGTAGCAATCAAAAGTTAATGCAAATTACCAGAATAAAAACTGAAGCAGCAAACTTTATGAAAACCAAAATATGTGTCCACCTCAAAACTTTTGGCCACTACTCTTCACAGTGGGGAAAATAAGTATTAGATTGCCTACCAACCAGCAAGAATTATGGCTCTCGCAAACCTGTTTTTCCTTAGAAGACCCCCTACTCTGCACTCAGTACCTGTATTAATTGCACCTGTATAAAAGATGCCTGTCCACACACTCAATCAATCACACTCCAACCTCTCCACCATGGCCAAGGTCAAAGACCTGTCTAAGGACATTGGAGACAAAATTTGTAGACCTGCACAAGGCTAGGATGGGCTACAGGACAATAGGCAAGCAGCTTGGTGAGAAGGCAACAACTGTTGGCACAATTATTAGAAAATTGAGGAAACACAAGATGACTGTCAATCTTCGGTCTGGGGCTCCATGCAAAATCTCGCCTCGTGGGGTAAGGATGATTCTGAGAAAGATCAGGAATCCGCCCCGAACTGCACAGAAGGACCTGGTCAATGACCTGAAGAGAAGTGGAACTGCAATCTCAAACATTACTGTTAGTAACATACTATGCCGCCATGGAATTAAATCTTGCAGGGCACGCAAGATCCCAATAGAAAATCTTTGGAGGGAGCTGAAACTCATTGTTGCACAGCGACAGCCCCGAAACTTGAAAGATCTGTGTGGAGGAGTGGGCCAAAATCCCTGCTGCAGTGTGTGCAAACTTTGTCAAGAACTACTGTAAACATCTAACCTCTGTAATTGCAAACAAAGGTTTCTGTACCAAATATTAAGTTCTTTTTTTTAATGTATCAAATACTTATTTAATGCAATAAAATGCAAATTATGTAAAAATCATACAATGTGATTTTCTGGATTTTATTTTTAGATTCTGTCTCTCACATTTGATGTTTACCTGCGATAAAAATTATAGACCTCTCTATTCTTTGTAGGTGGGAAAACTTGTAAAATCGGCAGTGTATCAAATACTAATCTAATACTAATTTTCCCCACTGTGTATGAGGGTGTGTGTATACATTACGGAAACCGTAGCCTCATCCCACCCATTATCACAATCTCTGAGGTTCATGTAGCCATGTTCCATGTCTTATGACGTTATCTTAAGACTACCTCTTATAATCGGCCATATTTTCCTTTGCTGCACTTAAATTATTAATTGTTTTCCTAATTACGGTGAGTAATGGTTACCATGTAACATTACACTGGGTCCATATTTTTAACGTTGAAAATTCTTGTTGGTTCTAGCCTCTTCTGTCCTTTATGTTTCATAGAGTGGCTCTGTTGGGTCATAACCCATAATGGTTATTGGGAATTTCCGTTCCATCCTTGTGTCACTTGAGAGTATACAAGCAATTAAGTGCTCAAGGAGTCATTTTTACAATTAAATATTTTTAAATTAAGGACCCAGATAAGTCTCTGAAGTAATGATTTTCATATGTTAATCCGTTCCAGGGAGTAGTCTAGAATAAAGGTTGAACAAGACTAAATCACGCTGCAATCAACCACATTAAACAAATTATTTTGCTTATTTTGCTCTACTGGGATACCCTTCATATGGTAATTTCTCTATGCGGCGCTCTTCTCCTCCGATTCTATTCTTG
Source organism: Ranitomeya imitator (assembly GCF_032444005.1). Classification (NCBI taxonomy): domain Eukaryota; kingdom Metazoa; phylum Chordata; class Amphibia; order Anura; family Dendrobatidae; genus Ranitomeya; species Ranitomeya imitator. The sequence continues at coordinate 154,597,102 of NC_091282.1, read as the reverse complement.
CTGCATATTTCTAATTGCATATACATTAAGATGTTGGTAAAGGCTACATCAAACGATATAATAATAAACTTACCATTGACTCTATTTAAGTGAGGCCAAGCAGCCAGATATATCTTTAGTCTTATCAAAAACGGGGTGGGGTGTGTGAAAAGATTGAATGATATTTCAAATATATAACTAATAGCTGCTTGTCTGACTCTCTAATTGCTGTCATTACAGAGAGACTGGGGGAAGGGAGTCATTTTAGACCTTTTCTGTTGTAACATTGTCGGCCTATTTTTAGCAGCGTACAAGTCATGGATTTTCAATGTATGAGAAGCTGAGATGAATGATAAAGGCAGTCGCTCATTTGCATATCTTGACAGTACTCCTCGTAGTATTTTCCTCCCCAGCCCCAGCCCAGGTTCACATAAAAGATGTGTTAATTGTGTGCTAATGTATAGCGTTTTACAAGGCTCTGATACAGTATTCTGTCAGTGGCAATACTAATTTAGGTACTTAAAAATGATGGAATAGTCACATTATCCCTCTATGATTTCCACCTTCTTGTGGGGTTTTCTTCAATATACATATTTAGTATTTCATTTTTTTTATTTCAAACACTTTTTTTGGAGGGGAGGAAGGCTGGGAGTTCTGTTATTCATACAAATCAATACGGAATTTACTTTTCAAGTTGAATCAATTGTGAGAAGAAATATATACGGTATGTGTTTGAGTTTGTAACTTGAAAAGTACCTCCCGGTATATATATGTATGTATATAATATATACATGCACACATACCACAATCAGATTAGGGATAAGGATCATATAACATTGTAATATAATATAATGAGAATATATATATATATATATATATATATATATATATACACACTAATATATGTGTGTGTATGTGTATATATATATAGAGAGAGAGAGAGATTCAAAAAAGAGGCAGCACTCCATAATTCAAGTGAAAAAAATGTGGAAGGTTTTAATCAACCCACATAGCTGGGCGACATTTCAGCTCCATCTGAGCCTTTTTCAAGCTTGAAAAAGGCTCAGATGGAGCTGAAACGTCGCCCAGCTATGTGGGTTGATTAAAACCTTCCACATTTTTTTCACTTGAATTATGGAGTGCTGCCTCTTTTTTGAATCTCTGTGAATCTGGTGCAATCATTGGACTGGTTGCCTGAGGCCCTGCACCTGAAGATAAGTATAAGCATGGTGCTGTTCCTTTTTTTCTATTATATATATATATATATATATATATATATATATATATATATATATATATATATATATATATATATATATATATATATATATATATTGTGGGTATGGAAAGTATTCAGAAAAAGGTTCTTTTTTTCTCATTAATATACACTCTGCACTCTGTTAACTGAAAAAAAAAACAGAAATGTAGTAATCTTTGCAAATTTATTAAAGAAGAAAAACTGAAATATCACATGGTCATAAGTATTCGAACTCTTTGCTCAGTATTGAGTAGAAGCATCCTTTTCAGCTAGTACAGCCATGAGTCTTCTTGGGAATGATGCACCAAGTTTTTCACACCTGGATTTGGGGATCCTCTGCCATTCTCCCTTGCAGATCCTCTCCAGTTCCATCAGGTAGGATGGTGAACATTGGTGGACAGCCATTTTCAGGTCTCTCCAGAGATGCTCAATTAGGTTTAGGTCAGGGCTCTGGCTGGGCCAGTCAAGAATGGTCACAGAGTTGTTCTGAAGCCAGTCCTTTGTTATATTAGCTGTGTGCTTAGGGTCATTGTGCTGTTAGAAGGTGAACCTTTGGCCAAGTCTGAGGTCCAGAGCACTCTGGGAGAGGTTTTCATCCAGGATATCTCTGAACTTGGCCGCATTCATGTTTCCTTCAATGACAACCAGTTATCCTGTCCCTGCAGCTGAAAAACACCCCCATAGCATGATGCTGTCACGACCATGTTTCACTGTATTGGGCAGGTGATGAGCAGTGCCTGGTTTTCTGCACAAATATCCCATAAAATTATCACCAAAAAGGTCTATCTTCATCTCATCAGACCAGAGAATCTTATTTCTCCTAGTCTGGGAGTTCATGTGTTTTTTTTTTTTATAAAGTCTATGTGGGCTTTCATATTGCTCAGTTTGGCTGGACTGTCAGGTGTAGGAAGACGTCTGGTGATCTCAAACTTCTTCCATTTAAGGATTATAGAGGCCACTGTGCTCTTAGGAACCTTGAGTATTGCAGAAATGCTGTTGTAACTTTGGTCAGATCTTTGCCTTGCCAGAGTTCTGTCTCTGACCTCCTTGGCCAGTTCCTTTGACCTCATGATTCTCATTTGGTCTGACATGCACTGTGAGCTGTGAGGTCTTATATAGACAGGTGTGTGCCTTTCCAAATCAAGTCCTATCAGTTTTAGTTAAACACAGCTGGACTCAAATGATTGAATAGAACCATCTCAAAGAGGATCACAAGGAAATGGACAGCATGTGACTTAAATATGAGTGTCTGAGCAAAGGGTCTGAATACTTATGACCATGTGATATTTCAGTTTTTGTTTTTAATAATTTTGCAAAAATTTCTTCATTTTTTTTTCAGTCAAGATGGGGTGCAGAGTGTACATTAATCAGAAAAACTGAACTATTTTGAATTTACTAAATGGCCGCAATGAAACAGTGAAAAATTTTAAAGGGGTCTGAATATTTTCTGTACCCACTGTATGTATTGTGTACGTCTATATACTATATATATTGTGTGTATATGAATGTACAGAGTATATATATATATATATATATATATATATATATATATATACTAGCTGAAGAGCCCGGCGTTGCCTGGGCATAGTAAATATCTGAATATCTGTGGTTAGTGATAGCACCTCACTTCTCTTATTTTCCCATCATGCCTCTCATTTTCCCAATCACATCTTTCATTTTCCCCCTTTCATCTCTCATTTTCTCCCTCACACCTCTCATTTTCTCCCTCACACCTCTCATTTTCTCCCTCACTCCTCTCATTCCCCCCTAACACTTGTCATTTCGACCTCACATCTGTCATTTTCCGATCACTCCACTATTTTCCCTCACTCCTCTCATTTTGCACTCACACCTTTTCATTTTCACCTCACACCTCTCATTTTCACCTCAGTATATACATGTTTGTCATCTCCCTTATATATAGTATACACCTATATGTCATCTCCTGTATATAGTATATACCTGTATGTCATCTCTCCTGTATATAGTATATAACTGCTGTGTGTCATCTCCCCTGTATATAGTATACACCTGTATGTCATCTCCTAATATATATATTATATACCTGTATGTCATCTCCTCCTGTATATAGTATATACCTGTGTGTCATCTCCCCTGTATATAGTATATATCTGTGTGTCATCTCCCCTGTATATAGTATATATCTGTGTGTCATCTCCTCCTGTATATAGTATATACCTGTATGTCATCTTCTATATATAGCATATACCTGTATGTCATCTCCTCCTGTATATAGTATATACCTGTAGGTCATCTGCTCCTGTATATAGTATATACCTGTGTGTCATCTCCTCCTGTATATAGTATATATACCTGTATGTCATCTCCTCCTGTATATAGTATGTACCTGTATGTCATCTCCTCCTCTATATAGTATATACCTGTTTGTCATCTCTCCTGTATATAGTATATCTGTGTGTCATCTCCCCTGTATATAGTATATACGTGTGTCATCTCCTCCTGTATTAGACCTCGTTCACACGTTATTTGCTCAGTATTTTTACCTTGGTATTTGTAAGCTAAATTGGCAGCCTGATAAATCCCCAGCCAACAGGAAGCCCTCCCCTGGCAGTATATATTAGCTCACACATACACATAATAGACAGGTCATGTGACTGACAGCTGCCGTATTTCCTATATGGTACATTTGTTGCTTTTGTAGTTTGTCTGCTTATTAATCAGATTTTTATTTTTGAAGGACAATACCAGACTTGTGTGTGTTTTAGGGCGAGTTTCATGTGTCAAGTTGTGTGTTGAATTGCATGTGGCTACATGCATGTAGCGACTTTTGTGAGATGAGTTTTGTGTGGCAACATGCGTGTAGCAACTTTTTGTGTGTCAATTTGCATGTGACAGGTTAGTGTAGCACGTTGTGTGCAGCAAGTTTTGCGCATGGCGAGTTTTGAGCGTGGCGAGTTTTATGTGTGGTGTCTTTTGAGTATGTGCAAGTTTTGCGTGTGGCGAGTTTTCCATGAGGTGAGTTTTGCACTTGTGGCGAGTTTTGCAAGAGCCTAGTTTTTGCATGTGGCGAGTTCTGCGCGTGGCGAGTTTTGAGAGGCGACTTTTGTGTTTCGACTTTTATGTGGCGAGGTTGGTGTATTTGTGGTGAAATGTGTGCTGAGGGTAATATGTGTTCAAGCACGTGGTAGTGTGTGGCGCATTTTGTGTGTGTTCATATCCCCGTGTGTGGTGAGTATCCCATGTCGGGGCCCCACCTTAGCAACTGTACGGTATATACTCTTTGGCGCCATCGCTCTCATTCTTTAAGTCCCCCTTGTTCACATCTGGCAGCTGTCAATTTGCCTCCTACACTTTTCCTTTCATTTTTTCCCATTATGTAGATAGGGGCAAAATTGTTTGGTGAATTGGAAAGCGCGGGGTTAAAATTTCACCTCACAACATAGTCTATGACGCTCTCGGGGTCCAGACGTGTGACTGTGCAAAATTTTGTGGCTGTAGCTGCGACGGTATATAATATACTAGCTGTTTCCAGCTAGCTAACGCTCGGCACGCTCATTGCTATCTAATTAGCGCTGCTGGTGATTAAACTAAAGTAAATAATGACAAAATTCAATAGCGCTTACGCAGGTGGTAAATTAACTTAAAATGAAGTTAATAACAATAATAATCATTAAAAATCTGGATAATACTAATAATACATTTTATTCACAGTGTAAAATCAAAAGCAAACTGGATTCAGTAAGATGTGTGTTTTTTATTCATTCTAGCATCTAAACAAATTTCATAACGAAACATAAATTAAGTTAAAATTTCTCTGTAAACACAATCACGTGTGAGGACGGAGCCTCGTGTGGTAATGTGCGGGGACGGAGCCTCGTGTGGTAATGTGCGGGGACGGAGCCTCGTGTGGTAAAAGGGTGGGGACGGAGCCTCGTGTGGTAATGTGCGGGGACGGAGCCTCGTGTGGTAATGTGTGGGGACGGAGCCTCATGTGGTAATGTGTGGGGACGGAGCCTCGTGTGGTAATGTGTGGGGATGGCGCCTCGTGTGGTAATGTGTGGGGACAGAGCCTCATGTGGTAATGTGGGGGGACGGAGCCTCGTGTGGTAGTGTGTGGGGACGGAGCCTCGTGTGGTAATGTGTGGGGACGGAGCCTCGTGTGGTAATGTGTGGGGACGGAGCCTCGTGTGGTAATGTGTGGGGATGGAGCCTCGTGTGGTAATGTGTGGGGACGGAGCCTCGTGTGGTAATGTGGGGGGACGGAGCCTCGTGTGGTAGTGTGTGGGGACGGAGCCTCGTGTGGTAATGTGTGGGGACGGAGCCTCATGTGGTAATGTGTGGGGACGGAGCCTCGTGTGGTAATGTGTGGGGATGGAGCCTCGTGTGGTAATGTGTGGGGACAGAGCCTCGTGTGGTAATGTGGGGGGACGGAGCCTCGTGTGGTAATGTGTGGGGACGGAGCCTCATGTGGTAATGTGTGGGGATGGAGCCTCGTGTGGTAATGTGTGGGGACAGAGCCTCATGTGGTAATGTGGGGGGACGGAGCCTCGTGTGGTAGTGTGTGGGGACGGAGCCTCGTGTGGTAATGTGGGGGGCGGGATTATATGTGGTAATGTGGTGGGGGCGGGATTATGTGTGGTGATGTGGGGGGCGGGATTATGTGTGGTGGGGGGGCGGGATTATGTGTGGTAATGTGGTGGAGGCGGGATTATGTGTGGTAATGTGGTGGGGGCGGCATTGTGTGTGGTAATGTGGTGGAGGAGGGATTGTGTGGTAATGGGGTGGGGGCGGGATTGTGTGTGATGTGGGGGTGGAGCTACTGTGCCGGGGGCAGGATTAGCGAGTAATCACGATGCCTCATGAATGTGTGATACATGAATTGTGAATACCATATTGGCTTGTGAAATATATTAAAAAACACATGAGATGCTTAGTACAAAATTTGGCCAAAAAATGTGAGCCCATCCACCAACGTCAGGGTAATCTCATGGATAGGATGGGTCCCTGACCTGACTACCTTGTGTGAACACTTACCTCTGGCTAATGTCATGGTAAAGCCTGTATTTATAGGAAGGTTGGAACCAGATCCCTGACCTGACTGCCTAGTGTGAACACTTACCTCAGGCTAATGTCATTTTTGGCCAAATCTTGTCCTAAATATCTCATGTGCTTTTTCATATATTTCACAAGCCATTATGCTATTCACAAATCATGTATCACACATTCATTTGCTTTAGTACAATTGAGTGCAACCATTTATCTATTTGCGATATATATATATATATATATATATATATATACAATTATATATATATATATAATATATATATACTGTGTATGTATGTACATATACTGTGTGTATGTATGTGTGTGTGTATATATATATATATATATATATTATAATATAATCATAATATGCACACATAAATAGTGTGTGTGTGTATATTATATAATGTTTTCTGATCCTCATCCCTTACCTAATCTGATACGGCGACCTCCTTTTATCTCCACGGTGCACTTCTTGGATTTAGAACAGTAGGTTGCCTTGACAAATCTATTCAAAACTCCGTTCCTTGGCTTTTATTGGTGGGGATTCAAGGCTTTCACATTTCTCCTCGCTGCTATACAGCTGACATCTTCTTCCAGACAGAATGAATTAAGGAAATACAATAAGACACTTGATCTACCAGTCAAGGATCTTTCCATGTTGAGGATAGATTCCATAGTGCGCAGTCAGGGTAGCAGGCATCTCTAAATACACAATACCGGCTTGTTTACCAGTCCAGCAAACAAATTTTTTCCGTTTTTTTAGCAAACCTGATTAATAGGTGAAATATTTCTGTATATGTAAAAAAAAATAAAAATGACAGGAATCAGAGTAAAAACGGCAAAGTGTTACATTTGCAGAGGAACCCTTTTTTGCATTTTTTAAGGAATAGTTGCAGCTTAAACAGGATCACGTATTGGTGTCTTAGGCCGAGCGACATTTGTAGAATGTACTGCTCTGATGTTCGGACTGTATGATGGATGTTCACAATCAATCATTGATGTCATGTTTTCTTAGCCCGATCATCCCTTTCACGTTGGTATGAGAATAATTCATTGCAGTCCTCCTCTTTAGGCAGATAGTTATTGACATGCATCAACATTTGAAGTTCAATTTTCTGTCATTGTTTGTGAAGTATAATTTCTAAACTTGACAGTGTGTGCAGACTCGGAGCCACACATGTGGGAGAGGGAAAATGATGAGGATTGCATATTCTTAGTCAAAATGATGTAAAGACACATGAAAACAAACATCTATAATACATAGAAAAGGAAATACACAGCTTGTTTCAGATCTCCACTTTCTGAAGGGATTCCGTTTACTTGGTGGCACTCCCTCCTGATGGTCAGTGCCCAGGTGTCATACCCAGCCAGTACACACTGACTATACCCCTGTTTCTGGGTAGAAGCTCCAGAAACGTATGTGTTCAAATTCAGACCAAAATGACCATTCTATACTTTGGAAATGATATGACTGAGATCATTGAGTTTATAGCTAACAAAAGCATGTGTACAAAATGTTTCCCGATTGTTAGCATAATTTTGGCTTTTGGGGACATAATTTAGAATAACAAAAATGCTTTATATTTGAAAATTATTTGCCGACTATGTTGGTACTATAAAACTAGAAATAAATCAAGTAGAATTCAAGTTGGAGTGGCACCTAGTTTTCATTAATCCTTTTAGTGATCGTTGCCATTCATTTAAATTATTTAAAATGGTTTGTTTAGGATTCCTGAAAATGTTTATTTCACTGTGTCCACCTAATAGTACGGCAAATGCTAACCTGAAGGAGTTGCCCAACACTAATTTACTTTTTTTTTTATTATGGGCCTAAAAACTAACAGGCAGGTAGTTGCCAACAGTGACAACTAGCTGCATATTCTAGCCGGCACCAGATCAGAGCAGTATCTGCTCCTGCCGGCAATTCAGCTGCTCCCTGTCAGCAGAGCAGCTCTTCTTCTTCTGGGTTGCTCTGTGGTCAAGACGTGACTGCTAACATCAGGCTGATTGACAGACCTCTTCCTGCAATTAGCAAAATCCAAAACCAGGTACTATTCACTTTTATAAAGCAAGGAATGACCAAACTGCACAATGCCCATGTATATTTAAAGATTGATCAATTTTATTAAATACAAAATTAATTTAAAACACTAACAATTTACATAAAAGGAATTGCCTCCAATGTGAGGAACACAGATTGCAAGGAATATTGGCATACACACCTACAGTAATCATAAATTGTAGTGGAGACACTATTTAAAAGAGCTTGCAGATGAGATCTGACAAAAAATACATGGCAAGGGATTCAAATTCCAGAGCCTATATATGGGGTATTGAGCACCAATATATCCTGTGCTAAGTATAAAATATCCAACCAATTGGTTAATCCCCCATGTAATGAAGGATTCCTATGTGCTCAAATCGCTAAAGCTCACATATGCAATTATGAACAAAACTGACTTACAAAGTGTGTGATATCCAAGGCCCTCTGAAGAAGTGTGGACGAAATGCGCGTCGGGGTGGAGGAACGAGGCTCGGATATCACACACTATGTGACTGGTTTTGGATATTGATATATTCAGCATAGCACAATGATATTTGTGGGATCAAAAAGTAGTTTGATTTAATTCCTGCAATTAGGTAGCTGGGAGCCGCCATTCAATCAGCATGACATCAGCAGTCATATCCTGTCGACAGAGCAGCATAATGGAAGAGAACCCACTGCTCCACCAATGTCAGCGGAAGCTGCTGAATCACTGGCAGAAGAGGTCACTGACCATTCTCTCTGTGCCAGCAGAGATCGGCATCGTGCACAACAGACAGGTAGTTAGATGTTTCTTAGGCCCATAGTAAAAAATTATAATATAGTCCTGGATAACCCCCTTTATGATCCACAGTACTTTGGAAAATGTAAGATTGGAGCATAATATAACTTTTTGCGTCACATACTGCCACCCATAGGCTCTGCACTAAGTGATAACACCGCAAAGTGAGGCTTCCTGTACTGTCACTTTAATAAAAAAAAATATCCATTGACCACCCAAAATGCTTTGCTGCTGCCTTTCCAATACTTGAAAACCCACTTGTGTATCGTTTCCATATATTTATGGTATATACTTTATTCCTTCAAATTTATATTTTTTCTGATTTGTCTTTTGCAGAATTGCTGTAACTGGGTATCCAGTAGTGAACCATTAGACACCCCGGTGGAATCGATGCTGCCAGACTGCCCCCGTGTATCTGCAGGTAGAAGTCTCATGCTTTAACAGTACTACAGTGTTTTCTATATAGGCATGATGACTAGCAATGTACTACAGATTCAATCTACCACTTATGTGGCAAACGCAAGATCAAGATTGCGCAAGCAATGGTAGTGTGGGGTCTCAGGGATTCTAGGTGGGACGGATGATGCAATTTCCTATCAATATTGGTGATATATTCCCTCTTCCATTATGGCCAGCCAAACACAGCGTGTTCTGGAAGTTTGAGGGTGTGTGTGCAGTGGGAAGGGTGCAGCCTGGAAGTTAACTCTGCCTCCAGAGCTTATTTTACATGAAGGAGGAGTTACCAGTGTGATGGCCTTTCTCTGCCCTCCTGATCTCGCTGCAGAGCTGTGTGTGATTATACCTGACACATCTGCAGATTCCTCTCAGCTTCCATCTCACAGGCAGACAGGGTTACAATATTGGTACAATACATGAGAGCTCAGAGAGAAGCAAAATTGTGTTTGCAAGAAGACAAAGTTAATTTCTTCTGTAATGTGTTAGTTACTTGTCTCACACTGGTGACTCCCCTTCATGTAAAATAACTCTGCCCCCAGAGATCATCTTTCAGGCACCATTCTCCCCAGAACCTGGAAGTGGTCACTTATATGAAGTGATACAAGATGATTTCTTAGCAACCAGGCATCTGGTATGAGACATACATGTATCACTCTAATCAGCAGTCTATAACCTGTATGCCCATATTAATAGTCTAAATATTTCAAATGTGGTGACAGATTCCATTTAAACATAGTAAACTAATGCAATTTCCACTTTGACCACTGAGCCTCATATTAGCATGATGCTTCCTGTTCCATAGATATGACTTTCAGCAGTCTCAATATCATCACAGGCAGAATTTCAATGATAGATAACACCTTGGTATATAGATAACACAAGATTCAGCATTAACAATGGCACAGTGACTTCTGCACAGATCAGAGCATTCCTGGACAGCTCTCCCATAGAAATCAGTGAATATCTCCATGTTTCCTTGGGTATGTGTGTCCGCTGTGAATCACATCTCTGAATAAAATAACAGCAGATCCGGCAAGATGACCAGCCTCATAATAATACTCAGAAAATAAGATAAAACATGTAGAATCAGGAAAAAAAAACATTAGAAAAAACTATGTAGCAGTTGCTGGTTTCGATTAAAATACATATTTTCCCTTTAAACCAAACAATCGTATCATTTTCAGCCCAAAGAAATAGGTCATTCTGAATATTATCACGTTTGTGTCGAGACACTCATCGCCCCCTTATAAAAGAGACACTCATCGCCCCCTTATAAAAAAGATCTCAAAGTGTCTGATATGATGCTAGTAGAATTATTATTATTATTATTATTATTTATTATTATAGCGCCATTTATTCCATGGCGCTTTACATGTGAGGGTACAGTAGATTATTCTATTTACGTATTCCTGGTGGGAGTCGCAGTATGCCAATCCTTTCAAGGTAAGTTTCAGCACCTGTTCTTATCCCTTCGCTTTTGGGGGAGAATCGTGATCATTCCATTATAGCCAATGGCCAGCCAGAAGGCCACAAGTGAGGCTGATAGAGGGCAAAGTATCATGGGGCTTTAATAGGCGCATTCATAGACCTTTATATGTAACAAAAAAAACTTCACTAGTAAGATGAATATTCCAATGGCATAGCCCCTAAGCTATAATATTGGAATATTCATCTTACTAGTGAAGTTTTTTTGGAAAACGGTGTTCTGCGCTGTTGGTGATGATCCAGACGGAGATTCAATGAGACAAGGATTGTGCTACAATGTGGTTTATTTTCATTGTGTTTCAAAGTCATCCAAGTTCTTCACCAGGAAAAACCGCAAGGAATGAAGATGTTGGATGATTTCAAAGCATTGAAACTAAACCTCATTGTTACTATCCTTGTCTCATTGAATCTCAGTTTGGATCCTTACCAGCAGTGCAGATCTCCACTTTCCTTTTTCCTGCATGATATTATATTGGATTTTGTAACCCATGATTTCTCGATTTCGTTCTATTTAGTGTTGTATATTACACAACAGAACCAAGAGAGCATAACTGTTTTATGACGGTCAATGGTATCTGGATAGAGCCCTATGGCGTTATCGTGTTTCTCCTCTAATGTTCCAGCTTACTTATTAGTGATGAGAAAATGTGCTTGGATAAGGTTTTATCTGGGCACGCTCGCATGCTAACCAAGTGACTTCGGCATGCTTGGAACATGTGTTTGAGCCTCGCGCCTGCATGTCTCGCTGGTGTATGCCGCAACACATGCAGGGATCGCCTAATAAACAGCTGTGAGACATGCAGATGCGGGGACTCGAACATATTATTCGAGCACGCCAGAGAATGCTCGGAGAACACCTTATCTGAGAACTTTCGCTAATCACTATTACTTATATATAAAAAGTATAAAATGCCTTTAACACAAAATGGCATTCGCCCCGCTTGTAGAGTCAGTAGTGACTAGCGCCGTCTCTGCCAATGGAGACTTGTTTGACCTAGAACTCCTAAAACGACTCTTACAATTTTCGATACTTATGACTTACCGCCTACTATTTCACATAAATAGGAGCGAATGGAAAAAGAGTCACAACAGTTGGGAGTCCGCCTTGTTCCTTGTTGACTACGGCTTTTCTACCACTCACAACCTAATTCCATCTCTCCTGCTTCTTAAATACATGATTAAAAACCATTAAAACAATGTAATTGTCTGTGTATAGACCACACAAGCGCATGCATACGGCCTTCCCGTATATATTTTCATGTGGCTCATTTGTTAACGCACTACTGGTACATAAAATATTGAAATATGCAGAGTAATTTGCTGGAGATGTCAGACAATGTGTTTAATTAAAATATAGATGAAAGATAATACATCTTTCATGGTTTAGTCGCTTGCATTATCTTGAAATGATATCAAGTAAAAACAATCTCACGCATGTGTTAAATGTAATTAGAAAAATAATTCTGTTACATCAGTGGGAGGATGGCGCTCATCTGAAATAACTTTTATAGGTTTACCCTAGCGCCTGAGTCTATTGTTCGGTTTTACATCTCCACTTTCTTTTATGTCATCAGTAATTTTCTATCTTTGTGTTTATTGTACGGGATCTACTCATTTCTTCTTCTATAGCCAAAGCGACAGTTTGATGCCCAAACCCAGGTGGGTTCAGCACGCCCCTCACTCATCATTGTACAGTAACGCTCTCTTGAGAATTTAGGACTTGAGTAAATAAAAGCTTTTTACTCCCTGCAGTCGGGCAAGAGAAATAGAGAGTCTGACAGCTTCTTCTGTACGAATGGAGGAGCTATATGATAAGATATTCACCATATGTTCATTGTGTGGGGCACAAACAGCATGGGATCTGTATGGAGGGAGGGTGCATATGGGAGGTATGCTTGGAATATTTTTTTTTTTTGTATGGGATGATCTGCAAAAGCACGCTAGACAATTGACACCATACGGTCTACATCACGCGTCGTGATTTTAATATATTAGGGGAGAAGTGGCATTTCACAGCAATTTAACATATTTAAATAACTGTAGATAAATATATGAATATTCTGAGGTTTTTTGTTTATGCTTATGAGCTTTGGCGCTGTTCATTACTTTGCACAATTCTTCATTGTGAACTGTTAAGCAGAATGAAAATCATTTCAATACAGTTTGCAAGGCACTTACAGGCAATGAGACCATCAGTAAGGATAATAAACAAGTTTTACCATATGACATGATGTATAATGATACACATCTGAAAAACTTTATTCTTTAGGGGTTTTTTAGTTTCACTATTTTTGGTGATAATTATGTGCATGCATATATTTATGTCTACATATTTGTACATATGCATTTATCTATATGTGCATGCATGTATGAATGTGTTCATGTGTTACACACATATATATCTATATCTACACATATATGTAATACAAACACATTAATACATGCATGCACATATATATATATATATATATATATATATATATATATATATATACAGTATATGTCTCAAATGTGTGTTCATGTGTGTATGCGTGCGTATATATATGTATATATATATATATATATATGTGTATATATGTATGTATGTATGTGTGTGTATATATATATATATATATATATATATATATATATATACGCATACGCCACTGGGCATTAAAGTCCTAGTTTTTCTTTTTGTGCGGTTTCCCTTTTTTTGCATACGTTTGTCTATTTGCTTATGCATTTTTGTATATATGCATGTATCTATGTGTATGTGTCTGTATATTTGTACCTGTGTTCGTATATACTAATGTTATTTATTGTAGTGCCATGTATTCCATGGCACTTTACATGTTAAAGGACTCTGTCACCTGAATTTGGATGCTATGTAAATGCCCTGTGTCCGGTCCGATGGGCGGTGTTTCTTCTTTTTTCCTCCACCCCATCCTTCCCCGCTGTCCACAAGATTTTCCGGAATTGGAGTAGGTGTCCTCCATAGTTTGCACGTGCGCAATGCAATCTTGTCTCGCGCAGTATGCTTTGCCCATCTGCGGGCAAAGCCGAAAAGCAATACTGCACATGCATCGGCGCACTATGTTTCGGAAGTATTTCTCTGTGTTCAGGAACATAGTGTGGCGGCGCATGCGCAGTAATGCTTTCGGCTTTGCCGGCAGATGGGCAAAGCATACTGCACATGCGCAAGACAAGATTGCATTGCGCACGCGCGAACTATGGAGGACACCTACTCCAATTCCGGAAAATACAGCGGACAGCTGGGAAGGATGGGGTGGAGGAAAAAAGAAGAAACACCGCCCATCGGACCTGACACAGGCCATTTGCAGAACCAACCAGACAAATTCAGGTGACAGTCCTTTTAAAGAGGCATACATAATAAAAAACAAGTACAATAATGCTGAAACAATACAAGTTACTTACTGGTACAGTAGAAGAAGAGATCCCGGCCTATGAGGGCTCACACTATACATTATACATGCATGTGTCTACATTTGCATATGTACGTGTGTGCGTACATTTACATCTATATATTATATATATGTGTTTGTACATAGGTATGTGTCTATGTGTATATATATTTATGCCTATATTTGTATACATTTGTGTTGGTGTTCTACTTGCATACATGTGAGGATATGTGCACACGTTCAGGATTTCTTGCAGAAATTTCCTGACAAAAAACGGACATTTCTGCCGGAAATCCGTATGCATTTTTTGCGCGTTTTTTTTCCGGAGCTTTCTCAATGCATTAAATAGCGGGAAAAGCGCAAAAAATCTGCAAAATTAATGAACATGCTGCTTTTTTTACCGCAATGCGTTTTTTTTGTGGGAAAAACTCATCATGTGCACAAAAATTGCGGAATGCATTCTAAATGATAGGATGCATATGTATGTGTTTTTATGCATTTTTATCGCGAAAAATCCTGAACGTGTGAACTTACCCTGAGTGATATTGACCTCTTTATTTGCAGCTTTACCTATATAAGTTACACATTTAAGGGTCACTGCCCCTCCATGTACCCCACTATTCTTTTTTTTTTGTGTGTGTGTGTTTTCCTTTGTGGTGTGCGCAGATAGAAATATTGGCCCACAGATCGAGCCATATTGGGCACTATGGGGTAAGCTGTCCTCCAACAAGCAGATGAATGTTATCCACAGCTTCTAATAAATGGCTTGCACTTTTTGGATGATATTAATTAAAATGTATCCTTGCTTTGTCTTGCAGTGGTAGAGTGCTTTCATCTCCCCATTGCATTGTGCAGCTCGGCTCCCCTAGCTTACGGTAGCATTAAAAATATAGTTTTGTGCATTGAGATGAGCTATCTAATCATTTCATTACCGGTGGTTTAGGATATGGAAGACTTTAAAAGCTGTCTAACAATAAGACTGTCACCGCACAGCCTCATCCCCCTAATAAGCCATTCAAACCTGTAGCCAGTGTCTTTGTGATATACAAGCACTTTATTAATAAAACTACACTTTAAAAACCTCCCTTCGTTATATTGGATTGCTCTTTTATTATCATGCTGGCAGCATGTTAATCTGTAAAAATAAGCGGGGGGAAATCTAAAATTACAGGCAAGAAACTCCAGTTCCCCAGCTGTAATACTGGTGGCATGTACCGCGTGTAAACAGGCTCGAGATAGCACGCTGTTAATGCTTTGGCAGAATCAAAGTAGTGCAAGTACACACAGCACATCAATGCTCAGGGCTCCGCTCCGTGGGCCGGGAGCCGCCAGTTCTCAGCATGTTAGACACAGATCTGTGAAGCTGATTTTATTAGCGTTCTCTGGTTTCTCATTTTCGCCCTACAAACAAATTAATAACCCATTGATGGGTGGCGTTCTGTAACCTTTTTGGGTACTCTCCCATTAGGTAGAGTCTGTGTTCGCAGCGACGACGTGATGGTGATATTTGCAGAAAGCCGCGAGAAGCTTGCTATAAATAAGGGGCGCCAGCTGTTGGAAAGGACCGAGGCTCGTTCAGAGTAAAATTGTAGTTATTTTGTTGATTGCCGTTGCTTGAGGGGGGGGGAGAAAAAGACAAAAGGAAGTTATTTAAACTGAAATTATATCTTTCTTTAGGGGGTGGAGTTGCGTCTGTGAATGAAACGTTTCGCTGGGATCCTTTTCTATGGGAAATGGCGTTAGCCGGTGACGAGATGCATGTGTTCTTGGTGGGGCCCTTTCCAATGCGGGATTACGTCTGTGTTAAGATGGCCCCCCTCAGCTTGTTCAGAAGGGTTAGAGAAGTTCCTGAACCCTCCACATGTGGTCAGCACTGTGACGGAGTCTAACAATGGTATAATGGACACAGCAAGCACCATGAAGAAAAAGAGAAAAAAAAAGCGTACACAAGAGATAGCAGGCAGTCTATAATTATAATGTGCTGCGGCACTCCGGAGTACATTGTATCCTTCTATGAAAGGGAAGATAATAAGACAAGCAGCTGGTAGTAGTGGAGAGTCAATCAAATTGAGGCTGGAAATGAATTAGCTTCAACAACTATGTTAAGAGACCCCAGATAAAAAGAGCAGCCACAGTTCGGAGTGATCAAATAAAACCATACATGAAAAATGATGGTAAATATTAGTACTTCAATTACAAGGGATATTAGAAGAGTCCCTGGGCTAATAGACGAAAACCAATCAGAGCTAGCCCAGCCTCAGGCTGCAGGGGTTTCCTCTAAGTGGCCCATTAGGTTCAAATAATTAAAATGTTGTGAGGGATTTATTTATCCAATTAATTATTTGTTGATTGTAACGTCTTAGTACAACTCTCTCTTTACGTGAGACTTATACAAAGACCTAAACCATAGGTGGTCCCTGGATCCACTAGAGATCCATGTCCAAGGTAGGTGCCGTTATGGTGGTTTTCATAATCCATTAATTAGAGAATAGGTAAACATCAGTAGTAGTCAGGAGATTCGACAGGAGTGTAACTTTGTAATTTACAGTGAGGTATCATTATTTAATGTTGTCAAGTGGCTGTGGCGTATACCAATCCCTACTATGGATTGACAGTCTGTGTCACTTGCACACATTCTCTTACACACACACACACACACACACATATATGGGTTCAGACTGGCCCACAGAGGGTAGGTGAATCCCCTGGTGGGCCCCTCACCTCCCTATATGAACAGTATGTAGGACAATTTACATGATTCACTGTGTACAAGCCAAGTTATCTTCAAATAATTCATCAAACTACCTAGTTTATTATATAGAAGAGCAGGTACATTTGTGAATGAGGGAAATGTAATGTTTGCATATAGTATATACTTGGTGGGCCCATGCCACCCCAGCCTGTTACTGTCACACACACAGACACACACACACATCACACTCATGCTGTATATACACACACGTCACACACTGTCTAGGGCAATGTTTTTTGTATTTTGTTTTCTTATTATTGGTAGCTTATTATTATCGTCATAAAGCTCAGCAATCCTCATCAATATGTTCTTTTATGGCAGAAACCTGAATATAAGGACTGCATTAAGTGGCTCACGCATGATAATACTGTACGCACCCCACAGCTCTTTTCTGTGTCCAATAGGCAATTCCTGTACGTCTAGAACCCCCCAGTGCTTGTCAGTCAGGTGGGACCTTCTTTGCCTACAGAAGTGCTGTTGTCCATCTGGACACTTGTTCATGCCATCAGTACACAGAGAACAGTGTTTGTGAGGTTGATGTCCTGGGGGCAACTCTGGTACCTGACAGTACGTAGCGGCGGCCGTTGTGTTACAGTGTGGCTTACAATCTGGAGATTCTGGTCTCAGAAATCTGAAGATGATATACACTAAGTATACATTATGAGGATAGTCTAGACTCTAGATTAAGTGAACCTTTCAAGTTGGATGCATTATTATTATTATTATTATTATTATTATCTAAGAATTGGGAAATGAGATATACAATCAGAAATGTAAAGTTCCTTATTCAAGCAACATAAAGACCTGCTAAAATTCTAAAAAGGACCGGTACTGTGACCTACCACACTGAATGAAAAGTATGAAGTTTGTAAAGTTCTCATTATTAGTTCCATGTTGTGTAGTAGGACTATATGCTTTGACATGACACGGAAAGCTCACATTCTTGAATTAATTTCCTGATGTCCTCCAATATTCAGGAGTATGTGATCACCTGGTACTCAAACATGTTGGATTTTAACCCCTTTACCCCCAAGGGTGGTTTGCACGTTAATGACCAGGCCAATTTTTACAATTCTGACCACTGTCCCTTTATGAGGTTATAACTCCGAAACGCTTCAACGGATCCTGGTGATTCTGACATTGTTTTCTCGTGACATATTGTACTTCATGATAGTGGTAAAATTTCTTTGATAGTACCTGCGTTTATTTGTGAAAAAAACTGAAATTTGGCGAAAATTTTGAAAATTTCGCAATTTTCAAACTTTGAATTTTTATGCAATTAAATCACAGAGATATGTCACACAAAATACTTAATAAGTAACATTTCCCATATGTCTCCTTTACATCAGCATAATTTTGGAACCAATTTTTTTTTTTGTTAGGGAGTTATAAGGGTTAAAAGTTGACCAGCAATTTCTCATTTTTACAACACCATTTTTTTTTAGGGACCACGTCTCATTTGAAGTCATTTTGAGGGGTCTATATGATAGAAAATGCCCAAGTGTGACACCATTCTAAAAACTGCACCCCTCAAGGTGCTCAAAACCACATTCAAGAAGTTTATTAACCCTTCAGGTGTTTAATAGGAATTTTTGGAATGTTTAAATAAAAATGAACATTTAACTTTTTTACACAAAAAATTTACTTCAGCTCCAATTTGTTTTATTTTACCAAGGGTAACAGGAGAAATTGGACCCAAAAAGTTGTTGTCCAATTTGTCCTGAGTACGCTGATACCCCATATGTGGCAGCAAACCACTGTTTGGGCGCATGGGAGAGCTCGGAAGGGAAGGAGCGCTATTTGACTTTTCAATGCAAAATTGACAGGAATTGAGATGGGACGCCATGTTGCGTTTGGAGAGCCACTGATGTGCCTAAACATTGAAACCCCCCACAAGTGACACCATTTTGGAAAGTAGACCCCCTAAGGAACTTATCTGGATGTGTGGTGAGCACTTTGACCCACCAAGTGCTTCACAGAAGTTTATAATGCAGAACCGTAAAAATAAAAAATCATATTTTTTCACAAAAATTATATTTTTGCCCCCAATTTTTTATTTTTCCAAGGGTAAGAGAAGAAATTGGACCTCAAAAGTTGTTGTCCAAATTGTCCTGAGTACGCTGATACCCCATATGTGGCAGTAAACCACTGTTTGGGCGCATGGGAGAGCTCGGAAGGGAAGGAGCGCAGTTTGACTTTTCAATGCAAAATTGACAGAAATTGAGATGGGACGCCATGTTGCGTTTGGAGAGCCACTGATGTGCCTAAACATTGAAACCCCCCACAAGTGACACCATTTTGGAAAGTAGACCCCCTAAGGAACTTATCTAGAGGTGTGGTGAGCACTTTGACCCACCAAGTGCTTCACAGAAGTTTATAATGCAGAACCGTAAAAATAAAAAATCATATTTTTTCACAAAAATTATATTTTTGCCCCCAATTTTTTATTTTTCCAAGGGTAAGAGAAGAAATTGGACCTCAAAAGTTGTTGTCCAATTTGTCCTGAGTACGCTGATACCCCATATGTGGCAGTAAACCACTGTTTGGGCGCATGGGAGAGCTCGGAAGGGAAGGAGCGCAGTTTGACTTTCAATGCAAAATTGACAGAAATTGAGATGGGACGCCATGTTGCGTTTGGAGAGCCACTGATGTGCCTAAACATTGAAACCCCCCACAAGTGACACCATTTTGGAAAGTAGACCCCCTAAGGAACTTATCTAGAGGTGTGGTGAGCACTTTGACCCACCAAGTGCTTCACAGAAGTTTATAATGCAGAACCGTAAAAATAAAAAATCATATTTTTTCACAAAAATTATATTTTTGCCCCCAATTTTTTATTTTCCCAAGGGTAAGAGAAGAAATTGGACCTCAAAAGTTGTTGTCCAATTTGTCCCGAGTACGCTGATACCCCATATGTGGCAGTAAACCACTGTTTGGGCGCATGGGAGAGCTCGGAAGGGAAGGAGCGCCGTTTGACTTTTCAATGCAAAATTGACAGGAATTGAGATGGGACGCCATGTTGCGTTTGGAGAGCCACTGATGTGCCTAAACATTGAAAACCCCCACAAGTGACACCATTTTGGAAAGTAGACCCCCTAAGGAACTTATCTGGATGTGTGGTGAGCACTTTGACCCACCAAGGGCTTCACAGAAGTTTATAATGCAGAGCCATAAAAATAAAACAAAATTTTTTTCCCACAAAAATTATTTTTTAGCCCCCAGTTTTGTATTTTCCCTAGGGTAACAGGAGAAATTGGACCACAAAAGTTGTTGTCCAATTTGTCCTGAGTACGCTGATACCCCATATGTGGGGGGGAACCACCGTTTGGGCGCATGGGAGGGTTCGGAAGGGAAGGAGCGCCATTTGGAATGCAGACTTAGATGGAATGGTCTGCAGGCGTCACATTGCGTTTGCAGAGCCCCTAATGTACCTAAACAGTAGAAACCCCCCACAAGTGACACCATTTTGGAAAGTAGACCCCCTAAGGAACTCATCTTGATGTGTTGTGAGAGCTTTGAACCCCCAAGTATTTCACTACAGTTTATAACGCAGAGCCATGCAAATAAAAAATATTTTTTTTTCCACAAAAATTATATTTTAGCCCCCAGTTTTGTATTTTTCCAAGGTTAGCAGGAGAAATTGGACCCTAAATGTTGTTGTCCAATTTGTCCTAAGTACGCTGATACCCGATATGTGGGGGGGAACCACCGTTTGGGCGCATGGGAGGGCTCGGAAGGGAAGGAGCATCATTTGGAATGCAGACTTAGATGGATTGGTCTGCAGGCGTCACATTGCGTTTGCAGAGCCCCTAATGTACCTAAACAGTAGAAACCCCCCACAAGTGACCCCATATTGGAAACTAGACCCCTCAATGAACTTATCTAGATGTGTTGTGAGAACTTTGAACCCCCAAGTGTTTCACTACAGTTTATAACGCAGAGCCGTGAAAATAAAAAATCTTTTTGTTTTCCCACAAAAATTATTTTTTAGCCCCCAGTTTTGTATTTTCCCAAGGGTAACAGGAGAAATTGGTCCACAAAAGTTGTTGTCCAATTTGTCCTGAGTACGCTGATACCCCATATGTTGGGGTAAACCCCTGTTTGGGCACACAGGAGAGCTCGGAAGGGAAGGAGCACTGTTTTACTTTTTCAAAGCAGAATTGGCTGGAATTGAGATCGGACGCCATGTCGTGTTTGGAGAGCCCCTGATGTGCCGAAACAGTGGAAACCCCCCAATTATAACTGAAACCCTAATCTAAACACACCCCTAACCCTAATTCCAACGGTAACCCTAACCACACCTCTAACCCTGACACACCCCTAACCCTAATCCCAACCCTATTCCCAACTGTAAATGTAATCTAAACCCTAACCCTAACTTTAGCCCCAACCCTAACTGTAGCCCCAACCCTAACCCTAACCCTAATCCTAGCCCTAACCCTAGCCCTAACCCTAGCCCTAACCCTAGCCCTAACCCTAGCCCTAACCCTAGCCCTAACCCTAGCCCTAACCCTAACCCTAACCCTAGCCCTAACCCTAGCCCTAACCCTAGCCCTAGCCCTAACCCTAGCCCTAACCCTAGCCCTAATGGGAAAATGGAAATAAATACATTTTTTTTTATTTTTCCCTAACTAAGGGGGTGATGAAGGGGGGTTTGATTTACTTTTATAGCGAGTTTTTTAGCGGATTTTTATGATTGGCAGCCGTCACACACTGAAAGACCCTTTTTATTGCAAAAAATATTTTTTGCAATACCACATTTTGAGAGCTATAATTTTTCCATATTTTGGTCCACAGAGTCATGTGAGGTCTTGTTTTTTGCGGGACGAGTTGACGTTTTTATTGAAAACATTTTTGGGCACGTGACCTTTTTTTATCGCTTTTTATTCCGATTTTTGTGAGGAAGAATGACCAAAAGCCAGCTATTCATGAATTTCTATTGGGGGAGGCGTTTATACCGTTCCGCGTTTGGTAAAATTGATAAATCAGTTTTATTCTTCGGGTCAGTACGATTACAGCGATACCTCATTTATATCTTTTTTTATGGTTTGGTGCTTTTATACGATAAAAACTATTTTACAGAAAAAATAATTATTTTTGCATCGCTTTATTCTCAGGACTATAACTTTTTTATTTTTTTGCTGATGATGCTGTATGGCGGCTCTTTTTTTGCGGGACAATATGACGCTTTCAGCGGTACCATGGTTATTTATATCTGTCCTTTTGATCGCGTGTTATTCCACTTTTTGTTCGGCGGTATGATAATAAAGTGTTGTTTTTTGCCTCGTTTTTTTTTTTTTTTTTCTTACGGTGTTTACTGAAGGGGTTAACTAGTGGGCCAGTTTTATAGGTCGGGCCGTTACGGACGCGGCGATACTAAATATGTGTACTTTTATTGGTTTTTTTTTTTTATTTAGATGAAGAAATGTATTTATGGGAATAATATTTTTTTTTTTTTTTCATTATTTTGGAATATTTTTTTTTATTTTTTTTACACATTTGGAAAATTTTTTTTTTACTTTTTTACTTTGTCCCAGGGGGGGACATCACAGATCAGTGATCTGACAGTTTGCACAGCACTCTGTCAGATCACTGATCTGATAGGAGTGCAGGCTGCTTCACAGTGCCTGCTCTGAGCAGGCTCTGTGAAGCCACCTCCCTCCCTGCAGGACCCGGATCCGCGGCCATCTTGGATCCGGGGCTCGAGCAGGGAGGGAGGTGAGGAGACCCTCGCAGCAACGCGATCACATCGCGTTGCTGCGGGGGGCTCAGGGAAGCCCGCAGGGAGCCCCCTCCCTGCGCGGTGCTTCCCTGCACCGCCGGCACATCGCGATCATGTTTGATCGCGGTGTGCCAGGGGTTAATGTGCCGGGGGCGGTCCGTGACCGCTCCTGGCACATAGTGCCGGATGTCAGCTGCGATAAGCAGCTGACACCCGGCCGCGATCGGCCGCGCTCCCCCCGTGAGCGCGGCCGATCGGCTATGACGTACTATCCCGTCCAGGGTCAGATAAGCCCAGGGCACCTGGACGGGATAGTACGTCTAAGGTCACAGAGGGGTTAAGACTTAAGGCCCCCATACACATTAGACTGTCAGCCAAACTCCTCAATATCAGCACGAGCCAACTGATTGTCTGAAGAGGTCAGTCAGACATGTCGCATTTCGGACTGCCAATCGCATTGTTCTCCTGGACGTAAGCTGCCGGTCAACGGTTTGTCGGTGTCTTCCTCATAGACAATAGTGCTCCTGTGTAAGGGAGAGATGGCTATCAGTTGGGTGTTTGGCCGACTGACATCTAATATGTATGGTGGCTTTAGAAGCTACCGATGCTGGATCGTGTGGCGTTACATGGATCAACTGGATGTCTGACTTGTAAGTTCTGTGATGTTTGAACAATATGTGGGGGTTAGTTGGAAAACATATCCAGGAGGACCCATGCGAATGAGGTTAATAGCGACTGATAGATGTTGATGAGGCCACACACAGGTGTGAACAGTGACAGCAGGATCCAGCGTAGAGATGTAGAGCGCATTGGATGACTGTACAGCACACGGCAACTCGAAAGAATGCAGCGCTTGTACACGCGCAGTATATATTGAGCATCTATTAACAAGTTGTGTTTTATTACAAAGCAGCATTCAAGATTCAGTGCTGAAATCTCCCAGCATTCTCTGATGACTCGATGTCTCTACAGAACTTGTACCATCCACTATCCGATGTACTGATGTAAACTTCCAGCACCTCACCATGAGCGCTGATAGTGAAGTTCTTACAAGTGTCCTGCCATAAGACTGTCCGCTGTTTCCAAAATCAACAAATGTCCAACCAATGGCCCAAGTTATTTCACAGCCATGCTCCAATCGCTAAAACAAAATGGCAACTTTTTTTTTTTTTTTTGCAAGATTGGTAACAGAAACTGCAATTTTTCTTGTTAACTGTTTGCTGCAAAGTGTTCAAGAGAGTCTGTCAGCACAAAATGACTGCTCAAACCAAGCACAGGCGCTCAGTGCTCTCTTGCCACCTCGATTAATATACATCACCATCCTTCTCTGACTCTTGTAAAGCCAAAGCTATTAATAAAGGAAACAGAGAGCAGAGATAGCTGGAAACCAAGCAGGTGAGAAAGTGCATTAAACTGCTCAGCCAGGTGAAGCATTCACCCAGAGCCTGTGCTTGGTTTGATCAGTCATTTTGTGCTGATAGATTCCCTTTCAGCAATTTAGCAAATAATACAATGACGAATGATTGCTAGGTTGTAGGCAAGAATAAATAGCGTTAACCCTTAAATAAGACCCCACTCTCGCTTCACATCTGTCACAGCTTCGGTATGAAATATCGCAGGTACTGTTGATCAGAGGAAACGGATTCCATTCATTACTCTCCTTCAGTAATAGAATTAATGTTCTTTATTTTTCCTTCGGCCAAGTGGTAGAGAGGGACAGGTAGCGTCCTCTGGCTGATGGGTGTCCATGTGGAATAGGTAGATGACTAATTTCTGGCTCTAATAATAGAAGTGCTGCGCGGGTGCTATTTCCAGCCTGTGGCACCTCTGTCTGCATTGCAACAATTATCTTGGTGCTCTGGAGACCAAGACATCTCTAGAAAAGTTTTATGCCACTGCATTGTCTTAATTCATCTCCTTAGAAAGAGAGACATCAGAGATCATTCATAAACTCGTTTCTTGTTAACCCATCACGGGCTGATGCAGATTTTTGCCTTGGCTAACAAACTGGTGTTCTAATACCTTGATGCAAAAAACTTATTTCGTATCAGATATTATTTTATATAAAATTGCTGGGTCAATTTTTTATGAATTTCTGAAGGGGTGTGGCTAGTATGTGGCGAGGGCATGGCTTGTATCAGGGTTACGTATTAACCCCTTTCTGACATCAGGCGTAATAGTGCACCGATGTCGGACTCCCCCCTGTTTCGTATGGGCTCAGTAACTGAGCCCGCACCTTTCCGGGCACATGTCAGCTGATATATACAGCTGACATGTGTCTGTAACAGCCGCAGGTGGAATCGCGATCCACCCGCAGCTGTTAGCTAGTTAAATGCCGCTGTCAATCTCTGACAGCAGTATTTAACTCGCGCTTCGGGAAGCGCACTGGAAATCCCGCCGATCTGTGACCTCGCCATGTGATCGTGAGTCACCGATGGGTTGGCATGACAACCAGATGGTTGTCATAGACAGATTGCTATGAGCGCCGACCACAGATGCATTTGCCTAGATTTTTAGTAGAGCCAGGGCTTGTGTTCACTATGTGTGTCAATTCTGCTGGATGAAGCAGAGTTGAGTGTGCTGCTGGTGAGTGACCTGCCAAAATGTGAGCTGTAACTTAGAGACATGTGCCGGGGTCTCTCTCTGTACAAAGACTGCTTGGAACAGTTAGGAAAAGCTGAGAAGTTTGTGTGTTGGAGCTGCGGATAAGATGTATAAGCTGCAGCCGTTTCATTGTGAACTGTGCCCAGAGTTGAACACTTCTGTTTGGCTTTGGAAGCTGCTGGAGGGGATACCGAGATTAGTAGAACCGTACCTCTTCTGTGTCTGAAGTTTGCTTCAAGAGAAAGGTCTCTAATCTATATGGGTGACGTGTGTGCTAACTGAACAGTTTATTTGCTGTGACCCTTTTGTGCCCAGAAGAGGTTGTTTTTAGTTTTGAATCCGTTGTTGTTTTATGACAGCAATAAGACTATCTGTTTGGACCAAACCGCATTGTCTGAACGCTACCTAATGCCTACCTGAGAGTGAATCCCTGCACACCGTACTTTTGTGTAACCTAGTTTTTTAGTTGTATGTGTTAAGGTTTTGTCCTGAGGAAGAGGTCCTGCATGACCTGGAAACGCGTTGACTGTTTTGAAATAAAGCTTTGAAGAATATTGTCTGCCATTCATCCTTATCAGCAGCGCAGATTTGGACATATACACCCTGTTTCACCATTGTCCTTGATTTTTGGGCCCGTCCTCTGCAGCAGCTGATCCATGCTTTTTATATGTTGCTTAGTTGCTACAAAACAAGGTGAGGTACCTCTCTCCTGTGCACCCTATGTTTTTAACCACTTAAGACCCTATTTGCTTTTTTCCTCTCCAGATTTTCTACGTTTAAACTACTTCAGACTTTCCCTGGTTTGTAATTAAATAACTGATGTTACCGGTATGACTTATATATAGGAAAATGGTGGCAAACCGCATTACGTCATCTCATAGATAATACGATAATCAATATAGTGGGCAGCGTGGTGTCTCGGTGGCTAGTACTGTTTGTGGCCCTTGGGTCCAATTCCGATCAAGGAGTTTGCTTGTTCCCTCCGTGTTTGCATGTGTCTCTTCCGGCTTTTCTGTTTTCCTCCAACACTACAAAAACATGCTGATGGGGAAATTAGATTGTGATAATGATGTTAAGCGCTGCGGAATATGGTGGCGCCATATAAGAGAAATAAAATAATGAAATAGTGGGGTAATATACTGATTTATTACTGGGCTGTTTATATACACAACCCATTTACAAGAAATCCCATGAAGATCTTAGCTCTATTTCTGTAAGCATTATAGATTTTGATGACAAGGCACGTGTGCTGCTTACATTACAATTCTGTGTTGGGGAATTGAATGATCTATGGCACGTGAGGCTGCAGTTGAGGTTAGAGTATTGTAATAAGTGGTTTGGAGAATCGCTTGTGATCATATCCATTTACAGTGTTTACCACAAATAAATCATCAGGAAGGATTCTATTATCTGTGATGTACTGTCTTCTGCCGCTGTCTCCTGTGCTTCGTGTTGTATGAAGATACCAGAGCTGATCTTTATATACCCCCGTGTGCGCCTCTCACTACGAGATCATCACAGCAATGCTTCTACGGGGGAAAGCCTCCACGATACCAATGTGTGACACGCCGATGTACAGATTATATACATGGCAACCTCCAAAGCAAAACTCGGGCTGAAAACCTCCTCTGCTCACATTCCCACTAGAGGAGCCTCACTGTGAACATCTAGGACTGCTGCTTCTTCACCTGGCGTACGTACCTTCAGACTGCCTTGAGAAGATGGATGTGTGTTTTTCCGACTTCCTCGTGATCTGTAGTGTAATATGACAATTTAGAACAAGTATATTTGTTCATATATATAGTTATTTGCCTTGGGCTCATGGATGGACGGTATGTGCCCGGAGAGTCCCATAGATGCTGTATTAAAGATCAATGCCGCATAGGTTAGGAATTCAGTTGTCATGTGGATGAAGTGCTTCTCTTGATTTGCACTTGGGGACTTTTCCACTACACACATTTATGATATATTAAAGGGAGTCTTTCAGCAGAGATTGACTGCTCTGTGCTTCACGGCAGGAGCAAACAATTAGCTACACCTTCCCACCTGCTTGTTTTCCATCTATCTCCACCCTTCTCTGGCTCTGTCAATCAAAGAAAAAAGGGGAGTGGAGATTGAGGGAAAACAAGCAGGTGGGAGGTGTAGTTAAATTATTGGCCCTGTCGTGAAGTACCGAGCGGCGGTACATTTTCTTGAAATGTCATCCTGTGCTGACACAGTCCCTTTAAATGTGTATGTTTAATATATAAGTTCATGAAATGTCAATACAATGTCATTATTCTACAATTGGTGAGGCACAGACTGATGCTGAGAATGAAGGAGCTGGAACTCTTGCATAGTAATGTTTTCCTTCCAAGTTTTTCCTACACATTGGTGCCCAGGTGTGCAGGGACTGGCAGCCACTCAATTCAGTTGAGTGGACCCTTTACAGCGAGTGTCAAGGACCCCACTGTAAAGTAGAAAGCAGTGAAGGAGACTCACAGGATTAGTGATTCTAAATTATGGTGGGTTCTTAATATTCATCCTGAAGGTTCGACTTGGCAACATGTTTGCCGTTTTTAAGATGGACAAAATATGAGGTCAGAATAGTTTAGAAATGGAAGATCCTACCATTCAGATCCCACTGATTGTGAGTTTTTTTCATGATATATTGTATTTCATGATAGTGGTAACATTTCTTTGATATAACTTGCATTTATTTGTGAAAAAAATAATTTTGCTGAAAAGCAATATTCTATTTTTTTATTTTTATTCCCTTAAATCAGAGCATTACCGTTTTTTTCCGACTGTAAGACTCACCAGACCATAAGACTCGCCAGACCATAAGACACACCCCAAATTTTGATGTGTAAAATAGCAGAAAATTTTTTTTTTATAAGATGGGGTCCCATCTTATTGTCCGAATTTGAGGTATCTTACCTGAGGGCCAGCGGTGGTAGAGCAGGGTCACAGGAGGTATGGTCCCTTCCTCAGCAGTGCGATACAGCAGGACCATCTTCCTGAGGCCGCGCGTGCGCAGATTGAGATCTCGGTGGCCATTTTCCTGAAGCCGAGGGCTGCCGAGATCTCAATCTGCGCTTGCGCTGCCTCCGGCGGCCCACGGCTTCAGGCAGGTGGCCACAAGGAAACCAACGATGCACTCCGCACTGCCGACACCGAGCCTCAGCATCGCCACACCGCCGCCGGTTCCCTGAGAAAGGGACAATGCTACACTGCTGCCACAACCCCCCAGTAAGCTTGCATTCAGACTATAAAACGGACCCCCCATTTTCCTCCCAAATATTTTGGGGAAAAAGTGCATCTTATTGTCTGAAAAATACAGTATGTCACACAAAATAGTTAATAAATAACATTTGCCACATGTCTACAATAAGTGAACACAATTTTTGAAACAAATTTTTTTTGCTAGGAAATTAGAAGAGTTAAGTTGACCAGTGATTTCTCGTTTTTACAAGAAAATTTATAAAAACCATTTTTTATATGGCAGAAAATACCCAAAAGAGACACCATTCTAAAATCTGCACCCCTCAATTTTTTAATGCAAAATTTGCTGCAATCATTAACGGATGCCATGTTGCGTTTGGAGAGCCCCTGATGTGCCTAAACAGTGGAAACCCCCACAAGTGACCCTATTTTGGAAACTAGACCCCTGAAGGAATTTATCTAAATCTGTGGTGAGCACTTTGATTGCACAGGTGCTTCATAGAATATTACACAAAAATGTTTTTACCCCACAATTTTTTTTATTTTTACAAGGCTAGCAGAAAATGGACCCCAACATTTGTTGTGCAATTTCTCCCTGAGTACATAGATACCCCATATGTGGTTGAAAGCTACTTTTGGGACACAATGCAAAGCTCAGAAGGAAAGATGTGCCATATTGGAGTTCAGATTTTGCCGGTCTGATTTGAAGGTGCCATGTCACAGGGGTAGAGCCCCTGAGGTAACAGAATAGCAGAACCACTTATAAGTGACCTCATTTTATAAACTACACCGCTCAATAAATTCATCTAGGGATGCAGTGATCATATTGACACCACAGTTGTGTCACACAATTTTATGCATGTGACCAGTGTTCAAGAACTTTATTGGTTGAAACGCGTATGGTTCTTATACATCACTCCCTTTTTTATATTAGCAATTTTGTCTGAGATGTCCTAATTGATGTTGTATCAATTTAAAAAGAATTCTTTCAAATGAAGCTAAATGAAACATTTTTATCAACACCCTGGTGTGTGAGCTGGATCCATTTTCACACTGTTCAAGTTGCCAAATGCTGTGCAGCAGCAGGATTCCTGTGATCCCATCCTGGACTGGAATTACGCCTCAGGTGTGAGCTGATTTTTCACTTATTCACACAAGTTTATACCATTGGGCAGTGAAGAAAAAATAATTACATTTCTTCCATCAAAATTTCGCATTAACCCCAGATTTTACATTTTCACAATGGGTAAAAATTGCACCAAAATTTGTCCCACAATTTCTGTTGAATGTAGAAATACCCCATATGTGGCTGTGCAGTACTGCTTAGCCATACGGCAAGATTTGGGAGGGACGGAGCATTATTTGCCTCCTTGAGTTCAATGGTAATATTCTTTAAATATTGTGCTTTTTTTCTTATTAATCTATTTGTAATCTTGCCTGAAGAAGGAGCCTCTGTGCTCTGAAAGCTTGCAAACATATTATTTTCTGGTTAGCCAATAAAGGTATCACTCCTAGAATACTTCTGTCATCATTGGGCAGAAAAATATTCACATCGATTTTTCTGGCTAACACGGTACCACAATACAATTTGTTATTGTACATCATCATCTAAATCATTGAATGACATGAATCAGATGAAACCCCCGTGGAAGCTACTCACTATAATGATGCAGCTGAGTTAGTCTGGATTCCGTCTGTCCTCTGTACAGTGTGGTCCTTCTTTTCAGAAGTGCACAAAACTATGGTGGACCTCGCTTTTATGCACGCCGAAAAAGATGGACCCCACCAGACCACAGATCAGACTGCGTCCACAGTGACTCCATCTGCCTCATTATAAGGAATCTTCTGTCTGGGGTTCCATCTGAATCGCACGTTTCAGAGATTCACACGGAAACCCCGGTTTAAGCGCTCAGCGTAGAGTGCAGGATAAATGAGCCTTACCACTTTCTTTGGGAGGCAAAATTAAAAAATCAACAGAAAGTGAAGAATTGGTTTTATTTTATTTTTTTGCCGTTCCTCCTGTAGTATAAGTGATTAGACGTCTTTATTCTTCGAGCCGGTGCAGCAATACCAGATTTATATCATTTTTCATATTTGGCTACTGTCACAAACTAAAATAAACTTTATATTGCAAAAGCTTTGCATCTGCCGAAAATCATGTGATTTTTTTTTTTTGTGGAATGAGTTGATGTTTTTATTGGTACCATTTTTGGGCACGACTTTTTTTTTATAGCTTTCTACACTGATTTTTGTGAGGCAAAATTAACAAAAAAACAGCAAATCAGGATTTTTATTTTTTTTAATGCCGTTGCAAGTGTAGTAAAATTGATGTCGGCTTTATTCTTCGTGCCAGTGCGATTACAGCGATAATGCATTCATATCGTCTCTTTATGTTTTGGTGCTTTTACATAATAAAAACTATTTTTTAGAAATAATTATTTTTCTATTGCATTATTTTGAGAGCTGTGACTTTTTTATTTTTCCACTGACAGAGCTGCTTGCCAGCTTGTTTTTTGCAAGACGAGATGAATTTTTCAGAGATACCATTTCTATTTGCATTAGTCTTTTTGAGCGCAGTTTATTCCACTTTATTCAGCAATTTGATAATAAATCATAGTTTTTTACCTTATTATTTTTTTTTTCTTTTTTTACAGTGCTCACTGAAAGGGGTTAACTAGTGGGGCACCTTTTATAGGTTGGGTCTATAAGGATGTGATAACAAATGTGTACTTTTTTGTTTTATTTTTGTTTTTACATAATGTATTTATTAGATTAATTTTTTTTTCAGTCTTTGTTCTTCATTTTGTGTTGTTTTTTTAATATATATTTTTGCACTTTAATAACTTTTTTAAAAACTGTTTTATATTGTATGGGACATCAACTTTCCCTGTCCTGAGCGCTCCATCGAGACCATCGGCACAACGCAATCGCAATCATGTTGTGCCGATGGGATAAGGAAGCTCCCTCCCTCGCTCTGTGATGCACTTTTTCTAATGCCGTGCAATGCCCTCAGCATCATCAGAGGGGTTCACCGCCAGCTATCGGTGCTGCACGGTGTTGGCTCTCATGTATAGCTGACACTCAAATTTGATTGTAGTGGCACTCAGCGTGAGCCCGCGCCATCGTGAAGCAGTTTATGTATGGCACAGCTGCCGCAGCACTGTACATATACAGCACTTGTTGAGAAGGGGTTAAATGTAAGAAGGATGTGTGAAGAGATGCTACGAGAGTCCTGACTTTGTAGAAAATTTTGTATAAGCTCCAACAGGGATAG
The DNA here is from genome assembly GCF_032444005.1 of Ranitomeya imitator. Classification (NCBI taxonomy): domain Eukaryota; kingdom Metazoa; phylum Chordata; class Amphibia; order Anura; family Dendrobatidae; genus Ranitomeya; species Ranitomeya imitator. The sequence continues at coordinate 154,565,111 of NC_091282.1, read as the reverse complement.
TTAAAAAAGTGAGGTAGGGCGATAGACCAGTCTAAAGAAATACATATTTAGGCAGCGCTTAAAATTGTAAGTATTGAGAATTAATCAAATTGTCCTGGGTAGTGACTAGGGTTCTCATTAGATAAGCAAACTCCCAAAATTTGTTTCCAGCATATTCTCTCGAACTGGCCAGCAGTTTCAATTTAGTCCTGCTCAAATCTGCCCCCCAAAAATGTTTATTATGCTTTGAGGTCTACCCAGCTCCAAAAGCATAATAAACTGAATGGAAAGAAGGGATCACAAATAACATACAATACTCGCCTTTCCCTAGGCCTTCCCCTCATCTGTTTGACTTCCGCTGATCTAGCTTTTGGTCTTCGGTCTGGATCGTCCAGCGCTGGCTTGGCTTTATGTAGGTGCCTGACACACATTATGATGTGCACCTCATCCAATGTAACCATGTAAGGCTTGGCACTAGAAGATCAGGGCCAAAGATTGATCCAGAGCTAGTGGGGAGCGGTGGAAGGTCAGATGAGCATAATATATTGTTTTTTAACCCTTTCCTGTCCCTATAAAAAAAATCCAGAAAAATGGCTACCGGCTGCGATTTTGCTGGATTTGCATAAACTGAATCCTAAAAAAATATTGAGTCGGGAAATATATAAATTAATTTAGTGAATTTAGGTGTCAGTCGTGGCTATGTCAGATAATATCTTTTATCTATTGTAAAGAGGAAAATGCTCAATGCAAAGAAAATGGTAATGATCCTTTAGTTACAGATTGAAGCTTTAGTAGTGATTCTCCACATCCATATTCTTATTCCTCTTCATTTTTGACAATAATTCAGTATTAAATTCATGAAATCCCTAATTGGTGGTTAAAACTTTCCAAGGTGAATCTACTTCTCAAACCTGTAGGTCATCTCCTGTCTATATGTGGAGGAAGACTGCAGCAGGTTTCATAGCCGTGGAAAGATTTATTCCAAAATAACTCCTTTGCTCTAAATATCTGTCCTCTTTTCTTCCATGCCTGATTTAATAGGTGTTTTAAAGCTAAGTGTTAGCCTCTGATTTACGGTATCATGGCAGATGGTGTTTTACCATTAAAGATGCTCTATACAAACCATTTCTCGACAGTGCTAGCCTGGTATTAATATTAATGTTGATAAATCAGTGCTAATAGAGTAGGCCTGCAGCTCTATAGTCTCTATTTCAGCTCCACGTCAGGTCTGACAAGTATTGCAGCAGATATTTTATAACTGAATGTCAGCATTATCTAGTGTGCATGGTGCGCGATGTTTCATGGAACTATATAGAACATGACACGTGTTATGACTGCTCAGAGAAGTCCCACATATCAGGATATCAAATGCTGGCTACATTAAAGAAAATGGAGATTTTTCTGGGGAGAAAAACATTCTAGTGTTGACCCGCAATTACATTGCGAGATGATCGTGACTCGGCATTCCTTGGAATGCTCGTTAATGATTATCTTTCAGTGTAAACAGGCTGCCGGTGAACAAGCAAACTGCTCATTCATTGAGGTGAAATAATCTTTTGCCAAAAATAAAAGATCATCGTTCTCGGCAGCACGTCATGCTATAAAAACAGGATTCACACTGCCAAGAACTATGGCAGCATATGTGTACTGAGCAATTTATTACAGTGTGCATTGTTTACTTTCGGTCTGTCAGTGTATACAGGTTAGTAAACAACCGCCGATGAGTAGAGTTTTACCAATTGGCGGTTGTTTCGTACCATTGGTTGGTCCATGTAGAAAAAAAAAAACACTTACATAAGTTTAAAAGTAACCGGAAAAAATAATGTCTTCACATAAGTTGATTATCTTCAATGCCTCAAAGAAGACCACAAGTGCTCTCTGCCATGTGATATTTTATATTGTGACCAGTTGGAGGGAGAGAGGGGACTTTAGTTGAAATTTAACGATCTAATAATGCATTTACTTGTCTCTAATGCCTGTCGTATATTCTGTTGGTGTGTCTGCATGGAGTTAAAACGTCAATCTCTTTCCATGTCCCCTTTAACCTAATCTTTAACAAGATTTTTTGCTGTAAATTGTTACTGCTAGTTATATGTCTCTTCATTCTTTTTCCAGCCAGTGACTTAATAATAATAATAATATTGTCCTCCTTCTTGATGTTCCTGCTTCAGAACATGTGCTACAGTGAATGAAGAGCAGGAATCTCCCACATCTGTTTGTGCTGTATACACAGACACAGCAGCTAGTCTCCACCCACAAGCTCAGAGACAACTGGACATTTGAAATAACAACCATAGAGGGGCAAACTGATGAATCATGCATGATACTTGTCATATAATGGCCAAAGATGGAGGTAGTCTTCATGTACACACTAAATTTATGCTGAAAAGATACCTGAATTGACAGATACGCTTTAATATTTCCATCACGCAAGATCAAGCCTCAAACCCTTAAAATAGTTTTTACACCTTTCTGTTTAATAACATTTTTTTTTTTTATTTATTTTACTGAATTTGTGTTCCATGTGTAAGTGTGTGTCTATGTGAAGCCGAGTAATTTTTCACCATAATATTGTAGAACGCTTTAAGAATTTACCCTGTTTGTAAAGTTTACTAGATATGTCAAAATGTCTTAGGGGCAGGAATGTCTGTTTTATGCACAATGAATTTGGCATACTAGTGACTGTATTACGGGGTTTACATCCCTGGAAGTCTTTAGAAACAGTGTCTGGCACCAGCTTACTATTAGGCAGTAATTAGTGTAACTAACAGCTAATATGAAAGAGTAGAGTAGAGGTCGTCATAAGACTTCAAAGGTCTTAACAGGTTAGGGTTGGAGGGCAATCTCTACCCTTGCTTAATCTGTTGCCATATCTGGTGAGATTTGTTGAAATCTTCAGTGACCTCCAACCCTGAGGTGTTGCTCTCTCGGAGCTTCCCGGTCACATGTCATGTTCTTTATTCCCATCTGTTTAGATGTGCATGGGACTCTGGGAATAGCAGCTTCTTTTTAGAGCTCATGCTCAAATGGATTGACTTAAATCTTTCTCTCTCTGCCATTGGTAGCTGTAGAGAAATTTCAGTTTCGGCATCCACAGAAGCTACAGCACTTGTGTTGTACTGCCCATCACATACAAGAGGCACAGAAGTCATGTAGCTACTACACACCTACTGTCCATTGTTTCATGGTACAAACACTAACAGTTTAGCAATTTATTAGTTGTCTCATCAGAGAATACCCCTTTCAGAAAGTGGCCACCCATAGTTGAGCCCCAATTTATCATTTGCATTTTTTTTTTTAAATGATGCAAGCAATTCATGAGTTTGACACAAAGTAAAAAAAATTGGCTTTTTTTTCCCTGTCTTGAACTACTGCAACTTTTGGTGCCAAATGCTATACACTTGGGGAGGGGGTGGCCATGGGGGACTGGAATACATTTTGGGAAATTTGGGGACTTATTAAAAAAGTACAAATTCAGCCGGAAACATCTGAAAAAGCTAAACTCCACCCACAAAAGTGGAAATCAAAAATAAAAATGTGCGCTCAAATAAAAGTCTTTTAAAAAGGCGCAAATAGAATAATGAATTGTGAGCAAACAAAAAAACAAAACTAGACAGAAAACAGGGGCAAAGGTAGTGATGAATTAGAGTCTTGGTATCCAGTAGACGTCTTGTTAATGTTCTTAAATTCAAGAACAACATTTTTGCTTCTAGCCTTCGTCATGTAAGATTGGGGAGGGAGGGTGACAATTGCTGTGCTTGTATTCATCACTTCGAGCTCTTCCTTTTCTTTCTTCATCTAGTTCTGCGAACATTTTACACTCTGGTGAACCATTTGTTATTTCAATTGTATGACAAATCCTTGAGCCATGATGTGATTCCAAATAACCACTTTTGTAGAGGACATCTAGCTTGTTATGGGTTAGCATGCCTGGATATTGGCACATGATTGTAGTTTTACATAAAGAGGACCCAAATGTGCATGACTGGGTATCCACAGTGTAATTTTACATATATAGCTGTAGTATTTTACATCTATTTTACTTAATTGTGACTTTATGAGCACAACAATGATTGAAATACAGAACTAGTAAAAGTTACCTTGACTAAGTGTAATTCAACAGCAAACTTTCTCTGAAGAGAGAATATGCTCTGTGATAAGTTATTGAGTTGTTGTTGTTAGCTACAGCTACATCTGTATCAGGAGGTAAGCTAATGTTTGATTTCACTATAATTTCCAAGCATCCAAACAGTACTTTTGCTCCCATTGTTAGACAAATTAAGGGTAGACCTGCTTCCCTCCATTGTTGCTGTAATTGGTGGGCTTGCGGTGATTGGGCCAGAGATGGAGTAATCTGTTTGCTAGACCTGATAGCTGCCAATATTTTATTTATACCTTTTGTATCTGTAGTGAATTTCTTCACTAAAAAAGTGTTGTAAAGAATTGCCTAATCCCAAGAAAAAATTGTTTTTATTTTGACATACGAATTTGACGTCTTTTCTTGGTTCCACACTTTTGAGGTATTGCTTACATCAAAAATGCATAAAAAATCAGCAAAAGACATGAATATTTCTTTGGCACTGTATAATTACCGTGTATACTCGAGTATAAGCCAATGTTTTTCAGCACATTTTTATGCTGAAAAAGCCCCCCTCGGCTTATACTCGAGTGAGGGTCCCACAAGATGGAGGGCGAGCAGCAACGGCAGAGCAGCAGGTAACAAGAGGCAGGAGCCGGCTGCTGCAGCTAACAACTGTGCCCGCTGCTAAAGAGAAATTAATATTCACCTCTCTCCACTCCCATGTGCTTGGAGACCAGTAAATATTCATTCCCTTTAGTAGCGGGCAGACATGATCGCCCAGCTGCTGCAGCAAGCCAGCGGCTGAGGTTACTGTGCCCGCTATTAAAGAGCAATGAATATTCATTACTCTCCATTCCTATAGTCCCAGGGTGGAGAGCAGTGAGTATTCTAGCAGCTGTCCTATGCTTGTAAGCAGCACATGATGTCCCTGCCATGCACTGCTTACAAGCATAAATCAGCTGCAGGCATCAAAGCAAGTCGCTGTGAGGGAGCGCAGGGATGGTAAGTAGGATGGCTTTATTTTTTTAAATGTTTTTCTGATGAGGGCCATGCATACCAAGATAAAGGTGAGGTTGCTGTGCATACCAGGATAGGGGTGAGGGTGACATACATACCAGTATAGGGACGAGGGGTTGTGATGAGCGAATATACTCGTTGCTCGGATTTTCCCGTGCACGCTCGGGTGATCTCCGAGTATATGTTAGTGTTCGGAGATTTAGTTTTTGTTGATTCAGCTGCTTGATATACAGCTATTAGCCAGCCTAACTACATGTGGGGATTGCCTGGTTGCTACGGAATCCTCACATGTAATCAAGCTGTCTAGTAGTCGCAAATCATCTAGCTGCGGCAAGGAAAACGAAATCTCCGAAGACTAACAAATACTCGGAGATCACCTGAGCGTGCTCGGGAAAATCCGAGCAACGAGTGTATTCGCTCATCACTAATGAGGGGGCATGCATACCAGGATAGGGATGAGGAGGCCATGCATACCAAGATGGGGATGAGGAGGCCATGCATACCAGGATAGGGATGAGGAGGTCATGCATACCAGAATGGGGATGAGGAGGCCATGCATATGAGTGGCCCCGCCTGGGCCGTGGGGTACTCGGTACCGGGTCCGGTGTTTCACAGGGGGATGTCAGGGTGGTGACCCGGTCCGTTGCCCTGGGCGCCCATGTAAAAGGGAAAGGACTTTAAAGAGAATAAAGTTTATGTTCGTGACGCCACCTGTGGTATTCGGTCAGTGCGGACCGACGCCACTTTAAGGGGTCCTCTGGGGTGATGTTATGGCAGCTAGATAGTATAACTTACCACAGGTGAAGTATTTCCCCAGGTCTCCCGGTGTATAGATGGAAGATGGTGAATGGCGCAGTAGGGAACGAGGACACAGTTTTGCAGTCTCTTTACCTTGTTTACTGAAGACAACAGGCAGCCACAGTTCAGGGCACCAGATCACAGGGCAGGCAGGGTTCAGCCGGCTTGGAGGCAGGTTAGGAGTCCCCTTTTCCAGGTGGAATTCAAAGCCTTCCTCTAGCACCGTGGTGTTGTTGTAGTCCCTTTCTGCCTATGGCTTTAGATAAGGTCCTCACAGATGGTCTCTCTCTCTGTCTCCCATATAGGATAGGACATAGCCCGTATGACTGGTGACTTCAGCCTGTTTATAGGGACTCTAGCATGCCCCGGGCTCTGAGTGTCACTGTGCCTCCTGGGTATTAAGGCAGACAGGTAACTTGGAGTTCAGCTGTCCTGCCGGTCTCTGATGTAAGTTGTAGAGGCCTTTACAACCTCGGAGTTCCGGCTACCGGTTTCTGCGCCTTAGAAGAAGGAAGCCTGCTGGTCTCCCGCTGGTATCCTCTCCTGTGGTTCGCTCTCCTACACGCTCACTGCAAGATATTCGGCTTTCTGTATGTCTCTTTCCAGGAACTGCAGCACTGTGGCTACACAGCTCCATAAACCCTCCTCTGCCTCAGACTGATCCAGTCTGTTTCCTGGCAAGAACTGTTCTGACCTTTCCCTACAAACTACCATATATATGGGGAGTCACCTAGTAAATAGGATCTAAAGCTCCCCCTGGTGGCCTTGTGTGAATGTGTTGCATGCTTGTGTTTACAAGGTGACAGTTATCCCTTCTTACCTCCTAATGTAACATCACTCTCCCCGTGAGGAAAGCAATGCTACTGTGACGACCAGGACCCTGGAGCACCACATATACCTGGATGGGGATGAGGAGGCCATGCATACCAGGATGGGGATGAGGATGCCATGCATACCAGGATAGGGATGAGGGGCCATGCATACCAGGATGGGGATGAGAAGGCCATGCATACCAGGATGAGGATGAGGAAGCCATGCATACCAGGATGGGGATGAGGAGGCCATGCATACCAGGATGGGGATGAGGAGGCCATGCATACCATGATGGGGATGAAGAGGCAATGCATGCCAGGATAGGGATGAGGAGGCCATGCATACCAGGATAGGGATGAGGGGGCCATGCATACCATGATAGTGATGAGGGAGCCATGCATACCAGGCTTTTACTCAAGTCAATAAGTTTTACCAGATTTTAGTGCTAAAATTATGTGCTTTGGCTTGTATTCGGGTCGGCTTATACTTGCGTATATACGGTATCTACTGATCGATATAAAAAATCTGCCTGCAGCTTTTTTTTAATGCGGAAAAACTGTAAAATTGCCCTAAATAATGGAAGAAAAAAAAAGTTTTTCCTAAAAATGCTTTGTGTGAAGACTCCCTTGATGATTTATTTTATGCCGTAGATTGTCTAAAAGTTCCAGAATGGGTGCTAGATTTGGGGTACAGGGGTGCACTTTAGAAGATGGCTTTCCAGTATCAGCAGCTCCTTTCTCTTCTCTGTAGTACTCATTAGTAGTAAGTGCTGAGGGAATTTCCCCTGTGGCCCCATTTCACTGTGGTCCTGATCTGTATCAATAGGATCTATGTTGTGGTAATTTAAAGCAGCAGTTCCAGGTTTACAAATCAGTGGCTACTTATTATAAGGCTCTAAATTTTTCTTATTGTGCTGTCAAAAACCTGCACCGATAAACTTTATGAGCCCCCTGAAAGCAGCTGTACCATTTCCCCTCATGCTTCATTTTCCCTCTTGAAAATTAGCCGAGACTTACAGTAATATTATTATTACTCAGCATGTTCAATTGTTATTTCTCGATTCCAGTTTTAAGTCTAAGATCTGTTGAAATGGTATATTAATCACAGCCTAAAACGCCTTGCTGAAATGACACATTAATATAAAGTTGGGAACACGTCTAATTCTCCTGAATGTTTTCCTTACATAACAGTTTATATGTTCAGACCTGATCTGTGACATGTACTCTACAGTTAAGTGCCATTAATCCATTTACAGCTGCGAGCTGCAAAGAGCCAAAATTACCAGTTAAAGAATGTATCAGATGTTGAGGGGAATTTACACTCTCTGGCATTGTTCGGCTTTTAAATGTTAAGTGAGAAGCATTTGCAAGGCTTAAAGTCAGCCTTTTTATTTTTCTTAAAATAGGGGGTTAGTTTGGCAACAGTCCTCGGTTCTGAGCCTCTTGGCCAGGATCCAACACGCTGGTTGTTTGGCCACACTTAGTTCCACATGGCTGGCTCTAGACGGCAGAAATGGCCTAGCTCTTTATTGACCTATTGCCCGCGACACTCCCACCTCATTCTCAAGGTTTTCATCCCCATCAGAATCCAGAGAGATTGAATCATTGCAGCTAAAATCGAGAACCGCTCTTTTGTTAGCTGAGCTAAACACTGTATCACAAGCAAGGTGTCTGTTCATTTTAGATGACTCTCATTAAATTGAGCATTTGACTTCATAAATACATGGTGAAATTCACATTCCTCGCTGTTATTGCTGGGTTTTTAAGCATTGAGATATAATGGCTTAATTGTCAGGATGCCGATTGAAAGATGGATTCCTTGTAGTCGAAGGAGAGGAGATGAATGCAAAGCCTAAAATGCTGAACTAGTGCACTATTGAGCATAACGGCATAAGTCTCTAGGTCTGTCCAGTCCAATTGTTTCCTACAGTAGTGACTTAATTATATAGACATGACTATAGATAAAGATCCATATGGTCTGGTATTGACGTTTCTTCATATATTAATAAGTGTTTTGTAACATTATAGTGCTGTGTAGCGATTGTCACCATTGGGGCTCACAGAATATTTTACCTATCTCACAAACACGGACTTTCCAGGTCTAATCTCATTGTAGGCCAATTAGCTAATTAGTAGATTCGTATTAGTTTTTGGCATGTCTCAGGGAATCTATGCATCCTCCATGCAGATATTTGAAATTAATTCTTCATAAAATAAGTACCGTAGATCTGTAAGTAAGATAAAAATAAGTAGATCTGCAACTAACCACTGATTCAAAGAATTAACATGTCATGTCATATTAATAATAATAATAATCTTTATTTATATAGCGCCAACATATTCCGCAGCGCTTTACAGTTTAACAGTTTCAATTGTCACGAATCGCTGCTCCGGGGTGTCACTTATTCGTCACGTGTCACACGTGACTTTGGGTTGTGCCTGCAAGGGTTAATCTATCTCCCCACTCTCCGTCCAGCATTCAACCTCTGTCCTATGCTGTAATGGGAGCATAAATCACACACCGACCCAGGCCACACACCCGCTCATACGCGCTGCCACCACTCATCGAATACACGGGCGATGAGTCCCAGAAATAACTAATCAAAATATGTCTATCACTCATAAGGCTCACACACCTCTAGGCTATGGATTCTTTAGAACATTCAAGGTTCAACTTATTAAAGTTTATACTTTAATAGAAAAAGGTTCAATGCTTACAAGAAAAAGGTATAAAAAATATGATAATAAAAATACATACAACTTATGCAAAACAGTATAAAATAAAGAGGAGAAAACTTACAGAATTCATCTAACTTGTAGTCTGCTTTCTGCTCCCTGAGGGGGGGTGAATGTAGTTGTGGAACACATCAGCTTTTCAGGCTGCCCTCATCATGTGATATTGCACCGGCGGTTGACTGTAGCGCTGGTGGATGTGGACCCACTGCGCGATGGGCCGGGTTTACCCTGTAGGGGCATGACTAGGTGTCTACATAGTCTTCAATAGAGATTCTGGTGGTGAGGATAGGTTGGGCTTCCGGTAGACACCAGGTACCACTCCAGGGCAGTTCGTTGGTTTGCAGCAGCTGACCTGGGGGGTCAGAGTCGTGGATACATGGTACAGTGGGGCAAAGCCAAAGATGAGGTCAGACTTTTCAAGGTCGAGGCAGGCACCACGGGTTCAGGATACATAGCTGAGGTCCGGAGCAAAGAGATTAAACAGGATAGGTATACAAATCAGGTCAGTATCGGGAGAATCAAAATACACAAGCAATAACTGGACACTAGCAGTACAAACTGACAAGGACCAACATTCGGGCAAACAGTGGTGGGAAGAACTGCCTAATAGAGAGCCTGCTTGCACAGGATAGACGGGGAACCCAATCCCTGCAGGACACAGCATGGTTAAATTCCTGCAATGACTGGTGACTAGGGTTGAGCGACTTTTACTTTTTTTGGGTCGAGTCGGGTTTTGCGAAACCCGACTATCTCAAACGTCAAGTCGAGTGAAATCGGCCGATTATCGCGAAAAGTCGGGGATCGACCGAAACACGAAACCCAATGCAAGTCAATGGGGAAGCATAGTCGGCAGTGAGTGGGGGCCAGGAAAACACCTACAGTGCCCATTTTAATGGCAAAAACATCCATTCTTGTTACTGAAGCTTGTCAATCTTAATTTACCTTATAATAATAGTTAGGCATTGGAAATTGGGGGTCATTTGTGGGGGGTAGGGCTGGTTCAAGTATTTAGTGGGCCCAGGAAATGTGGACCATGTCGCGGCAGTGGAGCAGGGAGAGGTAAGTATTTAAACTTTGCAAGTGCTGTGATCCTGAGCAAGCAGGGGGGGCCCACTCGTTGGCATTGCCACTGGCACAGGGCCCCTCAAAGTACGGCGGTGTGTTTGCACATCGGGGGCGCCTCCCACCAGCAGCGACACTTTTGCGTACTATGAGGGGCCCTGTGCCAGTGGCGTCACCAATGATTATTCCCCCCCCCCCACCTGATGAAGGAACCTGCACTTTCATCTGCACCTTCCTCTTTGTCCCTGTGTAAGGTGGTATGGTATGCGGGAAGGGGAACCTGACTTTCAGCAGGGTCACATTCTGGCTGTGTAGTGTGCACGGGGAATGTAGCGTTCTGGGTCAATGTACCAGCAGACTCATCTATCACTGGCTGGGCAATGGGCAGGATGAGGAGGAAACACAGATATAGGCCCAAATAATAAAGTGGGCTAAATGCAGTTCAAAATTGGTAACAGGACTAACCAGGCGGCATTGCTTTGTTCAGTGGAGGACAACTGTAATGAGAGGCTGACACAGTGAGTAGGTTAAAGATTTCCATAGGTTTAAGAATACCCTAATAACATGTTTCAATTAATGCCTATCTTATTTTATATATTGGCTCGTTTTACCACCTGTATCTGTACATACAAACATACTGACTGGTGATTTACTTGTACAGCTTTATGTCTACTAAACTATATTATATAAAAGGTGGCTGGACCATTTTACAGAACAAGCTCTTTTACCTTTTGTGTCGCCCCTATTTCCTCTTGATTTTAGGCTCTTGATAATGGGGACCTTACTCCACTGGTTTGAATTGTTGAATAGTTTGTTACTCTGTAACTCTTTCTACATACAGGTCCTTCTCAAAAAATTAGCATATAGTGTTAAATTTCATTATTTACCATAATGTAATGATTACAATTAAACTTTCATATATTATAGATTCATTATCCACCAACTGAAATTTGTCAGGTCTTTTATTGTTTTAATACTGATGATTTTGGCATACAACTCCTGATAACCCAAAAAACCTGTCTCAATAAATTAGCATATCAAGAAAAGGTTCTCTAAACGACCTATTACCCTAATCTTCTGAATCAACTAATTAACTCTAAACACATGCAAAAGATACCTGAGGCTTTTATAAACTCCCTGCCTGGTTCATTACTCAAAACCCCCATCATGGGTAAGACTAGCGACCTGACAGATGTCAAGAAGGCCATCATTGACACCCTCAAGCAAGAGGGTAAGACCCAGAAAGAAATTTCTCAACAAATAGGCTGTTCCCAGAGTGCTGTATCAAGGCACCTCAATGGTAAGTCTGTTGGAAGGAAACAATGTGGCAGAAAACGCTGTACAACGAGAAGAGGAGACCGGACCCTGAGGAAGATTGTGGAGAAGGACCGATTCCAGACCTTGGGGAACCTGAGGAAGCAGTGGACTGAGTCTGGTGTGGAAACATCCAGAGCCACCGTGCACAGGCGTGTGCAGGAAATGGGCTACAGGTGCCGCATTCCCCAGGTAAAGCCACTTTTGAACCATAAACAGCGGCAGAGGCGCCTGACCTGGGCTACAGAGAAGCAGCACTGGACTGTTGCTAAGTGGTCCCAAGTACTTTTTTCTGATGAAAGCAAATTTTGCATGTCATTCGGAAATCAAGGTGCCAGAGTCTGGAGGAAGACTGGGGAGAAGGAAATGCCAAAATGCCTGAAGTCCAGTGTCAAGTACCCACAGTCAGTGATGGTGTGGGGTGCCATGTCAGCTGCTGGTGTTGGTCCACTGTGTTTCATCAAGGGCAGGGTCAATGCAGCTAGCTATCAGGAGATTTTGGAGCACTTCATGCTTCCATCGGCTGAAATGCTTTATGGAGATGAAGATTTCATTTTTCAGCACGACCTGGCACCTGCTCACAGTGCCAAAACCACTGGTAAATGGTTTACTGACCATGGTATTACTGTGCTCAATTGGCCTGCCAACTCTCCTGACCTGAACCCCATAGAGAATCTGTGGGATATTGTGAAGAGAAAGTTGAGAGACGCAAGACCCAACACTCTGGATGAGCTTAAGGCCGCTATTGAAGCATCCTGGGCCTCCATAACATCTCAGCAGTGTCACAGGCTGATTGCCTCCATGCCACGCCGCATTGAAGCAGTCATTTCTGCCAAAGGATTCCCGACCAAGTATTGAGTGCATAACTGAACATTATTATTTGTTGGTTTTTTTGTTTGTTATTAAAAAACACTTTTATTTGATTGGATTGGTGAAATATGCTAATTTATTGAGACAGGTTTTTTGGGTTATCAGGAGTTGTATGCCAAAATCATCAGTATTAAAACAATAAAAGACCTGACAAATTTCAGTTGGTGGATAATGAATCTATAATATATGAAAGTTTAATTGTAATCATTACATTATGGTAAATAATGAAATTTAACACTATATGCTAATTTTTTGAGAAGGACCTGTATATCTGCAGAGTATGTCGGTGGCATATACGGTAATTATTTTCATTATTATTGGGAATTATGCTTTGTTTGTAGCTGGATTTCATAAGGTGCATTCAGAACTATACAATATGTTTTAAGTTTTAGGTCTGATCTGGTAATCCCGGCTGTAAGCATATGGCCTTTAACAAGCGGGTTACATTTCTTGGCACTGCATCAAAGTTGCAGCTATGGCATTAAGGAGCAAATCGGAGTAGCCCTGATTGTATAATTTCAGGTAAAATCCACAATTTCATATTCACTCAAAGTCAGACCTGGTTTTACGATTTCTACCAAAACAAGGTTATATTTCTTTTTTCAGCACGTACTTAAATCGTAGTTAAATATTCCCCATGATGTAACAACAAGGCTAAGCTAGAAGCTTTAGTAGACCTTCCGCTGCCTGTAGTTCTTCAAAGTTTAAGGAAAATATATAAGACTTGCTATAAATTCCTAGAGCAAATGGGACACCTGTGGTGTGTTTCCGTAATATTCCAAGTTAAAACGTCGCTGAAGGAGAGTGCCACACTCCTCGAAATACCATAAAGCTGTCACTTAAAATACGAGTCCACTTATATGGCAGAACAGCTAAAAGCAAACTGTTGTTACAAAGCGCTGCAATGTGACAAATCGCTCTCCAGTACTAGATCCCGGTCTGAAGAAATGCCTCCCTTAAAATGCATTCTTCATGGGGACTACAGTCCTTACATTCATTGTCCTTTATGGCCACAAGTTGTTATATTCTCACAGTTGCTCCAGACAAAGCAACAAGCCAACTGCGGCGTATTATTGGATTAGGGCATATCCTCGCATTGAGCTATTGCCTTGCATTACATATCTAATTTTATTGTCAGAAAAGTTGTTGAATAAGAATATTTACATATTTTTTTTCAGGATCATCTCTTTTTTTATATGCCCATCACATTGCACTGGTTGAAATAAACTCTGTAATTAGCTTCTCCCGCTCTAGCGCGGCCTCTCTGCCCCTGTTCCCATTTTTGTTGACAGGCTGCAGCTATGTTTTCACAATTTGAAGAACGTGACCGCTGCGGCCAATCACTAGGTTCAGTGGCTTGTGTTATCTTTATAGGTTTATATTGCAGTAATCAATATACGTGCACATGCTGATCTTTTAGGGATATTCAGCTTATTTGAAAATGGACACAGCCTGTAGGGGAACAGCTACTGATAACTCCACAAGCTAACTTCTGAAACCTTCACGTGTTCCCTAGACTCGGTCTACATCACTCTCGGGTGTTCCTTTGGCCGCTGACGCTTTATCCATATTATGTAAAATGACGTCATTTCTTAATAGCTTCACATTTTGGCAGTACATCTATTAGTAGTCTGCCTTCGTGAGTCATAATATTGGGTAAAGGAACATTGTAGGCATTATGTAGACCAAATAGTTTTTTTTTTTTTTGCCGGTATATGGAACTCTTAAATTCTTTTCCTTAAATAGGATGGCAGTACTATAGATACTTGTAAGGCTCTGTTCAGATTGAGCACAAGCATTTGTTTCTGAAGGGTTTGATACAATTTGCTGTCATGGTTGGCATGCAACTCACTTGGCACTCGTTTATTAATTTTGTTAAATTAGTGCTTGGTTTTTCAATCTTTGTGGAGAACATTTTCTATGTCTTTTGACGCCCCTATTATTCAATTTTCTGGCCGTATAAAAACTGAAAACCACCAGAACATTAACGGATGAAGGAGACCAAAAACAGAATTTTATATACTGTAAATGTATGTAATTTGTCCACTCAAATATTTCTAATCACACTATAGGAGAAATGAGTCTACAATACAAGATCTGTCAAATAACACAATTTATGCTCTCCACACAATTTTTGCGGTACCATGGTTATGGTGTTGTATTTAGGGCGCTTTACAATTTATTGTTGCTTAGATAAATTTGTGAAGATGTTCTTGTCATTCTGGTTCCCACAAAGGAAATGTAAAGTTATTTCTGCATTATAATTATAAAATGGTCACACTTCAGTCTGTGCATCATTATACTTCACCATCAAAAATTAGATTTTGAAATATTCTCACAGGTATCGGCAGAGCTTCATTCCTTTTGTGATTTTCTCTTTTAGATCCCATGAAGTATCATATACTTTCCTCCCTATCTCCAGCCACAGTGAGCCACCCTCCGTAATATTTTGACTGTTTTCCGGCCTCTCTACTCCTACTCTGCTTTAGGGTAAGTTCACACAGGGCGTTTTTGCTGCTTTTTTTTCTGCAGCAAAACCTTATCTTCTTGGCAGGAAAGAAGCGGAGTCAAAAACGCAGGTTTAGGTGTGTGTTTTTTGGTGCGTTTTCGTGCATTTTTTATGCGTTTTTTAGTGCTTTTTTTCTCTTAGTCCATGCTAATCTCCTTGGATTTTCAGCAGCAAAAGCACAGCAAATAATGATACCTGTGTGGGTGAAAAAACGCAGCAAAAACGCTGAAAGAAGTGACATTCTCTATGTCCAAAAAACACAGCAAACCACAAAATACTGATCACGCAAAAAACCAATGTGTGCGCATGAGATTTCTGAAATCTCATAGGCTTTGCTGGTACTGTAAAAAGCAGCTGAAAATTAGCATAAAAAAACGCAGCAAAAGCGCCCTGTGTGAACTTACCCTTAGAAATCTTTCTTCATCTTCTGGTCTGGTTTGATGCTTTTCAGCACTATAGCAGCAGTGAGATAGGCGAAAGTCTCAGCAGCACCAAAATGGTAGGATATTTTAATGAAGTCTAATTAATAAAGGTTGCTCAGCTTTGGCTTTACGAAGCAAAAAAGAAATGGCCGTTCAAAATGTATAAAGCCTTTAATACTGCCAATAGACCTTCCCATTTAGATCATTTCCCCTCAAATGGAAGGTGCTTTTTTTTTTTTTGTGGCTTCATACTGAGATAGCATTATCTGAAGTATGTTGCATTTTTCCCCAGACACAAATTAGTAAGTAGAAGCTCACTGGTTGCTGCAGTTTTGATTTAAAAGCTAATTTATCTGCTGAGGATCTAGCAGTTAGCTCTGAATGCTGAGCTCTGTATAACCCCGCCTGCGCCACTGATTTGGCAGCTTTCTGCGTCCACTGTGCATAGGCAGAAAGCTGCCAATCATCAGTGATGGGGCAGAGCTTATGAATATATGAAGGACTGCGTGCAAGCAGGTTTAGTAGCTTTCTAGTGGTGATCTACTGATAAAACAATTATTTTATCAAAACGATACTAAGCTGTCAATTAAAGATGTGGGCGGGGTTATAGAGAGATCAGTATTGACAGAACGTATAGATCTGCTGCAGATAAAATAAGTAATGCCTAAATTGATAACGCCGCTCGAGGAAGCTAGAAGTGCAAAACGCGCGTTGGGGTTTTTTTTTTTATCCCAGGTTCAGGAGCAGGTTGGTTCATTTGTCAGATCGGTCACTCTTCCCTCCTTTTGACTATGGGACTTTCTTTACTGCCGTTTTGTGGATTAATTCCAATATGCCACATCTGTTAGCCCACATGGATATTGATAGGATGATATGGTGATTAGATTTACTATTTGGTCCTAGTATATGGTAGCGGTACTTTGTATCGTGCGCCCCTAATGAGGTATTGGTAGAGTGCAATCGCCAATGTAGCGTTTTTCTGGACTGTGTACATTGCACGTACATACGTAGGATCTGCTATTTATGTATAACCCTTTAAAGATATGAGATTACCCAATCAGTATATGTACTATTAATATGTCTTGGAAAACAATCATTTGTCAGCCTACATATATTTAATTCTGCATTGTGTGCCTCTAGTGGGACACTGATATTGTATATGGTAGCATTTATTTGGAGTTCACATTCCTTGCACTATTGGCACTTTTTAGGTATATTTCTAGTAGCTGATGATATATACAGATCTGTTATGATGCATTGAACCATTAATCCACGTATAGTATTCTTTAATTTATCTTCACAAACCTTTAATGGTATTATTTTGAGACTATCTATGTATTTATAGATGTAATTTGTATAAAATACGAAGTGGTTAATACATTTAACCTGCACTTCTCTTGTCCTGTACTTGGTACTAGGATTGTTGTCTATCTCTTGTCTATTGCGTCTTGTTCAATTACAAAATTAGGTATTATTGTCTGAATACAGTTTTTAGAATATTTTTCAACAAAAGAATTTTCTAACATTTTAATAGCTCTAGTGTCCATCTTCTAGATAAAATAGTGCTTTTATCAATACTGCAGCAAGCAGCCCAGAAAGGCTATGTGCACGTGCAGCATTTTTGCTGTGCTTTTTATGCAGCCAAAACCTACTCTCTTAGCATTAAATAGGGTGCATTCAAATTCCCGGTTTTCAGACTTCCCATTAATTTTTCTTGTTTTTTTTCAATGTTTTTGGGTGCGATTACATGTGTGCTTTGTCTACAGTACATGTTTAATAAAGATAGTTATATTCAACAAAGTCACAGCAAAAAAGCTGTTGCGTTTTCCGCAGCATTTTTTTTTTTACCTTTTTCATTGCTTTCTATGGGTGAAGAAATGCAGAAAAAAAGCTGCACTTCTCAAATCAACTAAACTAAACAAGCGTGTGCATGAGATTTCTGACATCTCAGAGCTTTTGCTGGTACTGTAAAAAGCAACTTTTGATTTGCATAAAAAATATGCATCAAAAAAGCTGCAAAGATGCTGCATGTGAACGGTAACCTAAGTGATACATCACCGGAATCCGGGTCTGCTCTCAGATTAGGTGGCAAAAGCTTAGTGATGGATTCCCACTAGACCATGTTCAGAACCCACAGCCCCTTTAACTGTGTATACATCAGAAGTTTATACTAATTCTTCACGTTCACACATTTCCTAATGTGCCTCTATCCATAGTGTTTTGTAAGGCAAAGCCTTTCTAATTCAAATGTTCATTGTTTATTATACCATTTCTTTTTGCCTTTCTCCTGGTTCTTGCATTGTTCCATTATGTTGCAGTGCGGGTTTGGATAGTGGATGTTTTCTTGTTTTATTCTAATAAAATTGTCAGTGTGATTGCATGTTCTGTTCCACCTTCATCGTAGCTTTCATGAGGCCCAGGATCTCGGTTGTAATAAGTATTCTATGGCAAACAAAGAAACAACCAGAAAATGAAACGTCCCCGGGAAAGTTAAGTTATTGGAAACCCATCAAAGATGCATCTGCATTTCAATTATAAAGTTTCCTACCGCATCAGGTCCACAGAGAGGAGAGTTCTGCAGTAAAGAAGCTCTTCAGGATGGTTTTTTTTGCTTGTATAATGCTGAATTGTCTCCTGCTAAAGAATAATGTAGAGGCTCTTGTGTATCAGTTTTATTTAAAGTGGCACTTATATGGTATACTTGAGATATTTGATTCCTTCTTTCCCTCTGATATGGTCCCTTTAATCAATGCCTCCTATATTTCCCATTATGTCCCTGCCTCCACAGGGTGTGGTGCTCGTCGGGTGAAATGATCTTGTGCTGTACAGTAGATCACTGATCAGTGTATTTATCTAGTCAATATCATTCCTTGTGGACTTGATAGATCACATATTGACTATAGCAGCAGCACTTTTTAGGACCGTAGTTAAATAATTTTAAGTGATATGTGCAATTTTAACACCATCCCCTATTGGTTTTTCCTGATCGCCAACCTAGTGGAAGATGTTGTGCGGATATCCACAGTGCTGATGTCCGTGCCACTGGTTTATCAGAGGGTAAAGGGGGATGTCTCAGATGTGCCAAGAACCTTCGACATCAGAGCTTCTCAACTCCAGTCATCAAGACCCACCAAGTCAAATTTTCAGGACATCCTTAGTATTGCACAGGTGAGGTGATAATTTCATCACCTGCTCAAGCATTAATTCCATCACCTATGCAATACTATCCTGAAAACATGAGCTGATCTACAAAGTGAAGGCTGAGTAATTGCCAACTGTTTTGTGAAAATACAAAAGGGACCTGAAAGTGCGAACGGCAGCAAGCTCATGTACCAGCACCGGATTTGACACACATTCACATATCTTTAATTTTGACTGTAGGGTTTATTTCACGCAATTGAGTCATTGGTAAAAGCATTCAGCAGACATTTTCCAAACCCTGAAGGGAGTTCAGGGAAGGCAAGTTTTATCATTCTTCTGTTACAGGCATGTACCTTGTCATGAGATAAAAGGTCAGCGAACTGGCAGGTACGTGATCTGTTGTTTGACATTCTTTTATAACATGTCGTAGCTGAATTTTTTTGGGCCATTGTTTTTGTCACAAGAAGATAATCTTTCCCAAACCACAGTGAATAAGTTTAAGTAGCTGTCTCATCTAATGGAAAAGGTCATAACATAAGAAAGTGCCACTGGTTAGTGTAGGGTGACACACTGCCCCGCTTGTCTAATTTGATTACACACAGTCGGTGAAGCCTCTGGCAAAGCTGATTTTAACGATAATCAGCTTCTTAACCTTTTGAGAACTAACGTAAACACTACCCACTACTGGTCAATTACGTCGCTCTAAAATATATAAAGTGCAAAGGTACGAGTGTACCACTAACACATGTTGTGACACAATTTAACAGGCTCACTTAAGAGGATTACAGGCACTTTTATCTCCGCTCCTCTTACATGTAGTGAACTCTTTTAACATTTGCAAACTTGATAGTGGTCTTGTAATATATAGTTCTTTGGACATGTTCATTGTTTTGCTCAAATCTATGACTTTTGTAGTAGTGTCACTCCATGTATGTGTGACCAACTTGAACGGCCACTGAAGTTTGAGGTTGTCCCTTTTCAGAAAAGTTTTTCATAGGCCGAGGTGGCATTCGCTATGTCACTTACCCCATGTGCAGGGCATTGCAGTAGCTTAGGTATTCATGGTTATGACCACTAACAACTAACTGTCACTATATGAGTGGTCATAACTAGTGATGGGCGAACCCCCCGATGTTCGGGATTGGCAGGTTCGCCCCAGTTTTTTGTAAAGTTCAGGGCTGGACATGACACGAACTTGCATCCGAACCCCGATCTCGGACTTTACATCTATGGAGTGGGGAGGGGGAGCTGTAAAAAAAAAAAGCAGAAAATTAATAAACATTATAATTATACTTACCTGTCCAGTGACGCGTCCTCTTGTACCGCTGTCTCCCGGCTGCATCTGCTTCCGGGGCCGCTCATTAACTGCCGGCAGTATTTACTGCACTCGGCAGTCTTCAGCTTTTTCCGGCAGTGTTCATGAGGTGACATCACCGCATGAACACTCCCGGAAAAAGCCGAAGAATGCCGAGTGCAGTGAATACCGGCAGAAGATAATGAGCGGCCCCGGAAGCAGATGCGGCTGGGAGACAGCGTGACGGGAGGACGCGTCGCTGGGCAGGTAAGTATAATTATAATGTTTATTATTAGTTTTCTGCCTTTTTTTTTTTTTTTACAGCCGAACTGGACCCGAAATGTAACATGGGAAACCCGTGTTCGGGACCGTGTGACCGAACTCTGTGTTCGGTACGGTCCCGAACTTTACAGTTCGGGCACGCCCATCCCTGGTCATAACCATGGATACCTAAGCTACCGCACTGCCCCGCACATGGGGTAAGCGACATAGTGAATCAGAAGAATTATACTACATTTTTAACTGGAGCAAATGGAGGTATCGAACAATATTATTTTACATTATATTATATTGTTTTTACACCCACTCCATATTGGGGTGGGATTTTTGAGATGGGAATACGCCTTTAAGCTCCTCTTCTAGTCTACGGAGAAAAAAAATCATGTGCAGCCTCCCTCACTTCATAGAAGATGTCACATACATGGGCATTGTTAGAGAACCACTGTTAGAGAAGCTGCATCCATAGTGGTATGTAGATTACCAAGGTTGGTCCACGGCGTATTTTGATTCTACAAATTACAACAAAAGAGATGTCCTGGATGGGCAATGAAAAGTGCAATTTGGAGGGTTGGGTAGGAACAAAGTTGGTTGTCTCATGGATTTGGGAATCTATAGTTTATTGTTGTATGATATTTACAAATTCAAAGCCCCAATTCATTGCTCTGGGAACATCAAAGGCTAAAAAAGGGTAAAAAGACTTAAAACCCAACTTTGTTCTTCAACTTTATTTAGCATATTTTGAATAACCCCTTTAAATGAGATTGTATAGTACATGTGCAGGCGTACATAGTGAAGCCTATAAAGGACGTCTTGAAAAATGAGGAATCTAAAGGAATATGAACAATTTTAATTTTTTTCCCATGAAAAGGCATTTGGAATAAATTCCTATAAAAGTGACTCAATAATATTTATACTTGGGGTCAGCCAGTGGCTGTCTTTCCCTACTCCTCCATATACAGGAGCGCTTACTCTGCCTGTGTTCTCTGAGAGCTGCTGCCAGACTCCTCTGGTGGCGACTTATATCGCCAAGAACCAAAAATTCGGCAGTCAGAAATCGGACATGCAGGATCCCTATGTCCCCCAGCATCGTCTGTTGGAGGAAGAGTCTGGAAGCCCCCATGCACTTTAGACGGACCCTGATGATTGTTTAATGTATATGGGGACTTTTAACATTATAGTATACTTTTTATATGACGTAGCAAGTTATCTAATGCAGTACTAGAGGTATATGAAATATTTGGTAGCATCATGTCATAATCTTTAATTCTTTCCAGCTCCGAGAGGTGCAACAAATTCTTTAATGACGTTTCCGGCTTGAAGTCTTGGCCATTGTGGCTGATTTTCCATTAAATGAATCTGATGGCCGGCCGTAGCTGTAAGCTTCCTGCAAATCACTTGATGAGAAATCCAGTTCAAATGTCAATGAAGAGAGTGAAATGGTGTTTGGCTGTCATTTGCCAAGTATTGTGTAGCGGTGAATAACCATACAATGCTGACCTTATTTAAGAAAATGAAACAATGCACTTTGTTATCTCAAAGTAAAATAGCTAATTTCCTTCCATCTGTAATCTATAATTTTAATCAAAAGTGTGTATGAGTCATTGAAATTCTGTTATGGCTGCTTGATAACATTAAATTCAATGAAAACATCAGTGGCCTACAGGATCAATATTTTTAATATGTGTGCATTGCAGTGCTGCAGATTTTTTTGGCTAATAGATCGTACCCATATTGATTTCCATGGGAAATGTTAGACTAGTACTAAAATAATTAAAACAGGAAAAAAAGGACGGCTTATTGGTGTGGAATCTTAAAGAAGATAGAAGTATAAAAATTGGTTATTGACTAAATTGCTTGGGGTGAATGAACTTTGGGCACATGCAGTAAACTGATTCATACTGAGTAGCACCTCGGCCCCTTCAACCTAAAACAGTCAATAAGCTATTACAACAATGCAAATTGTGGTGAAAATACCATGCTGTGCATATAAAAAAAGAACGAGCTGTCAATACTGAAGTGATCCGACCTATTTTACATGTGATATTTCTACTGCGCAATGAAAGCACAAAGTCATTTTCTTTATTCTTTTCCTTTTCCTGGCCATTTGAAGCTCGAAATGTATATCCTGCAAATTTTAATAGAACATACATAACCGGTCATCAAAAAGGTCAATATTACATTGTTAGTCTGATTGGTGTATTACGGTACACTGCTAATACTCTCCTCCCTGGGTGGGGGAAAGGTACAGACTGAGGGCAGATTTAGGAGCTAGGGCAAGGAATGTGGCCCCGACATCTTCACCATCAGAAGTAACCCGGGAAACAGGGCGAGCTAGCGTTGGGGAAAGGAAAAGAGCCCCTGGTCCCTGGACACCCAATAAGAGTCGTGACATTTGCCACACATCTATATGAATTCCTTGAGGGATGTAGTTTCAAAAATGGGATCATTTGTAACTCTGCTAACATGACCTGGCGTCCGCTATCTATTCCAGCCAATTTTATGTTACAAAAGTCAAATGTTGTGCTTATCTATTCCAAGCCCTGCCATGCACCCGAACAGTAAGTTTCCACCACATATGGGGCATATCTGTATACTCAGGAGAAATTGCACAACAAATTGTATGAAAATGCTAAATTTGGGCTAAAGTAACATTTTTGTTGGAAAAAGTAATTTTTTTTTCTTTCTCCTTGCTTAAATTCCTGTAAAGCACCTGAAGGGTTAATCAACTTTTTGAATATTGTTTTGAGCACATTGAGTGGTGCAGTTTTTAAAATGGTCTAACTATTGGGTATTTTTTTGTCACGTTTGTCAGTCACTGCAAATGTGATATACCCCCTAGAAAAATTGGGTTTGTAAATTTTGTTGGTAAAATGAGAAATTGCCGATAAACAATTATTGCCGACAATTGCCGATCCTTTCTTACTTCCTAACAAAAAAAAAATTATGTTTAAAAATAATGCTGAGTTAAAGTAGACATGTGGGAAATGTTATTTATTCACCCTTTTGGGTGATAGAACTCTCTGGTTCAAGGGCGCAAAAATGAAAAGTTTGAAAATTGTGAAATTTTCTAAACTTTCACTAAAATTCCAATATTTTCACAAATAAACGCAAAAAATATCGACATAAATGTACCAATATCAGGAAGTACAATATGTTGCGAAAAAACATTCTCAGAATCATGTGGATACATTGAAGCATTCCAGTGTTATTACCTCATAATATGACACTAGTCAGAATTGAAAAAAAATGGTCTGGTCAAAAAGATGAAAACAGGTTCTGGTGCGAAACGGTGAAAGGTGTTGTCTAGTCTGAGGCCAGGGTCACACTTGCGAGTGCAATGCGAGAAACTCACACGAGTCTCTCGCATCGATACCCAGCACTGCCGCTGGCACTTGAGACCAGAGTGTGCCGCTGCATAGAAATACATGCAGCTGAACGCTCCAGTCCGAGTGCCGGCGGCAGTGCCGGGTATTGATGCAAGAGACTCGTGTGAGTTTCTCGCATTGCACTCACAAGTGTGACCCTGGCCTAAGAGGAAAAATCTGTAGAGTGCCAAATTGTGACAGTGTGCAATGTCACAATTCCCATGTATGCCCCATGTGAGTGAGCATGTCACATGATGGCAACTTTGCCTATTGCACACATGCAGTCATGTGCGGACTAGACTCCTATAACTGCTCTCAATAGTAGAGAATTGATGGAGGCCGGATGATAATAGCTGGCATGTGACCGGCAGTATGCACATCATACTTGTGGTCATGTGACAGCGCACCCTCACGGGGTATACAGTGGAATCTGGCAGTGTGTACATTGTACACTGTCATGATTTGACACTTTGCAGTCATATACAGTGACTGTAGTAATTTCTAATTGGAATAGACAACATCTTTAAGGGCTTTCATTGTATTTTATATCTAACATTAAGGCAAATCCTTCACTGTACAGGACCACAAATGCTGAGTGCCTTGATAAATGTCCCCAATGCTGCAGGTAGAGAAAGCGATACAAGAAGCATGGAAAGTATGATCAGCTCACCTATCCACGAGTGCACAGGATTCCAGATCCTAAGCAAAGGCCATCCAAAGAAAGTGGGGAAATCCACATCATCAAATGAGCAGTTATATCATCCGGGAATAAAGTCCTAAGAAAAGGTTTCTGGCTCCTTGTTTTGACGCGTTTCGAAGTGTTACTTCTTATTCATAACCTTAGGTTACGCATCAAAACCAGGACCCTGAATCCTCTTCTTGGGACTTTATTCTAGGATGATATAAATGCTCATTTGATGATGTGGGTTTTCCTTTCACTGGTTCCTATTGATGGAATAAATGTTACATTTTAGCTGAAGTGCTGGATTAAATTCCCCCTTTTTTGGATTGCCTTTCAGTGAAAGCGATCCAGCCTGGCTTGCTATGGCTAGATATTTCTAAACTCATAAACTGCAACTGGAGGAAGGAGCTCTGGTTATTCCGGTATTGGAGCATATACTTGGATATATACAGGATGAGAGCCAAGACAAAATTGTAAAGCAGGTGTCTCTTCAATGAAGTCTCTGCCCCTTCATCCCGTCAGAAATGACCATCCAATTTATCACAGTCTGTGGTGTCCATTATGTAGTTATCGTTTCAAGGTTTCACGTGTAGTTAGCGTTTTTTTTTTTCAGAATAGAAGTAGTGTAATCTTTAACTGGGTTTATGTTCCCTGTGAATCTTTTAGGGGAATGTTAATACTGGGCATTTTTGCTGCTTTTTTATGTTAATTTTCAGCTGCTTTTTACAGTACCAGCAGTGCCTATGAGATTTCAGAAATCTCATACACACATATTGTTTTTTTTTGTCATCAGGATTTTGTGCTATGCTGCATTTTTTTGGACATAGAGCATATTACTACTTTCAGCATTTTTGCTGCGTTTTTCACCCATTGGCTTGAATGGGTGTTAAAAAAAGAAAAAAAAAAAAAACGCTGCAAAACTGCAGCAAAAACGCAGGTATCATTATTTGCAGCCTTTTTTCTGCTGAAAAGTCATGGACATTAGCATCGACAAAGAGACACAACTTAGCCCAAAAAACGCACCAAAGGAAAGGTTGGCATTTTTAGAATAGTTGGCTCCAACACCAAGCGCCCCTACCCATTGTCTGTTATCACCTCCAGTAGTATCTGGACATAAACTGTCTACAAAGCTGAACATCTGATTGGTGGGGTGCCGGATACCAGACCCCCACCAATCAAATATTGATGAGATATCCTTACATAGGTCATCAATATAAAAGTACTATTGATCCCTTTAAATTGGGGTCATTTCCACAAATTATAAGCAAACAATAAAATATTTGTATATGGTTTTTTTTTATTTTTTTTTTATTGTAAATTTTTATTTTCTGTACAGGTAGCATGCTACTATGCTCTGCTCTGTGAATCACAGTTCAGAGATATCGTTTATAGCAACCGCATGTAATCATCTTTAGCTTTAGTGTGTTGTGGGCATGCTCTATGACCTGTGCAGGGAGGGAATTTTTGTAATATCTATTTATGGGGACAGCTTCATAATAATCCTGCCTGTGATGATAATGAGATGACTGCTGAAAAGTGTTCTTCACAGAAGTGGTGAACATGAAATATCAGCCTATGTATACAGGACTGGTAGAGAAATGCAAGGCTATTTACACCTTTGACATGGGAAAAAATATTTTACATATGTTAGTGGTTACTATTAGATTAAAAAAAAAAAAAAAAAAGTGTCGCACTGCACTCAGATCACAGGTTCCCTTTGCTCTCTAAATAAAAACAATGGATACTCCCCTCCCGCATGGCCAGGGATGTCTGTCTGTGCCGCTACTTCCGGCAGGTCATGTGACAGTGTTGTGTTTCGGTCTGCTGCAGTCTTTTCTATTTTGTCAGACTAGACGTCCATGCTAACAAAATATTGATGATCTGCAGATAATCATCAGCCGGGAATAGTGGCGCCGACATTGCCAGAATGGCGCTGCTCCAGGAGCTGAATATTCTTTTTTTCTTTTAATTCTAAATACCGTAGTTTTTAATTTGGGGTCTTCCAGTAGTAGACAGCCCCTTTAATTTCACCAGCACATCCATAACTTTAGTTTATTAACTAGTTAACCGTGAAGCCCAGTGAATGTCTATTTTCTGAGCTGCTGATCAGAGGATCCCAATTGTGGAAGTTTGCGTTACTATTCAAGTCCCCCTCCACTAGAAATTCTTTCTTCAACCTCACTAAATTCTAATAGAGGCCGCGCTTGACTCCACACCAATTTGTCTGAGTCTCCCCCAGTCTGTTTATAAACTAATCCCATTGCTCAGTGAGTATGTATAAGTACTAATTGGAGCTGCCAGGAGGGACTCTGCAGGAAGCTAATTCTACCTTCTAATTACCCTTCTGGTGAAAAAACCCTAATAGGTTAGATAAAGCTTACTTTGTCTGATGTTTCTGGATGTCGGCTCGTCTGATTTATCAGTTTGAAAACGACATGGACTCATTAAAACACTTCTATGGACGAAATCTATTTGTCATTGTCTCCCCGTGAGTGCTGTTTATTACGCCATCTCTCCTGTGCGCCGGCTCCGGCTTTGGCTGGGTCACGTGATGATACCCACCATAATATTGCAAGCTGTTGAACGGTTTCTTTACAGCAGCATGCCTGCTGCGACCTCTACATACACGTATCCAAACAGCCATGCTGCTTTTTAATTTTGCAGTCGTTATTTCCCCACAGACTAGGCATCTGCTTTGTGTGTCTGTGTACGTGTTATATATGTATAAGTATGTCTGCACACAACTTATCCGTAGCGGCAATACTTGAAGAAAATTGTGTGAATTTTGGTAAATTGTTTCTACGATGATGTAAGGGGGACGACCGCACAGCGGGTACCTGCGTGTCGGGGGCCGGAATGGATGAGGCTGTGTCCCCTGCTGCCTGGGGGAATGTTTAAGAAACCGGATCGGTCTGTGTATGGGCTAACAGAAGGCATGGTTAAGCGTTACCAGGGTGAGCGCAGTTCGCGGGTACAGGAGTTGTTGGCGGGAAGGCAGAGCGTGCGGCTGAGGAGCATGAGCTCCTGCTTCGGGGCTGTTAGCAGCCGAGGCGTGCGCCCGGCCGTGAGAGAGAGAGACCACAGGGACTCTGACAAGAAGCCCATTGTGTGCAGGTCGGCACCCAGGCATCGACGTGTCAATTGCTCTGTAACAGTCAGTGCTGCGCATGTGCTGCCTGACAGACTGTGACTGTGAACGGGTACTGCTGTTTCCTGAATCCCCAGTGCATATTCGTCGAGCCTCGCCTAATTCTGACAGGACTGTGGCGTATACCTTGCCGACCACCGGAGTCTCCTTACTGAGGACATAATACTCAACGTTGCCAGCCGGGCACTTATCGTCGCCTTCTTCAGGACCCCACTGGATCTACGTTGTGTCGACGGCTGTTAGCACCTTCACCTGCTCCGGGACCTATTCTGAAAAGAAAACGTCTGATTGATAAGTGACTCCTTTGAGAACGACTTCACTTGTTACTCCTATATTGATTCCCCCCAACCAAAGCCCTGTACTGCCTGTTATTTACCTCACGTTTACCTATCTCCCTTCGTGGGGTAACTCCCTCTTTTAATAATAATATAATAATAATAATTTTATTTAGATAGCGCCAACATATTCCGCAGAAATTTTCATTATAGAGGGGACTTGTACTGACAATAGACATTACAGCATAACAATAAACACAGATCAAAACAGATACCAAGAGGAATGAGAGCCCTGCTCGCAAGCTTACAATCTATGAGGAAAAAGAAGAGACACAAGAGGTGGATAGTAACAATTGCTTTCTTTGTACTTATAGTGGATGAAATCTTCGGGTAGATTAGATTTTCTTCACAGACGTTCGGCGCACCTGGAGCACCGCTGCAGGAAACGTGTTTGCAGTGTGTGCCACGGTTGTCGCCATCTGTGCTGAGTTGTTCTATGTATAGGAGATGCAATTTCATCCAGGGAACTTTGCAGGGTTTCATTGTAATGCTTCTGTGCAGAATCAGGACATGAGGGAGGAGATAGGGTCAATGATGACTGCACGTTCTTTATAAGTTTCTGGGTGTTAATGGCCTGTATGTTTCTATAAGTGTGGAAAGTAGGGGTGACCTGAGCGGGATGGCAGTTCTTGATAGAGAATGAAAGAAGGTTGTGGTCCGAGAGCGGGAGGGGGAAGTTTGTGAAATCATCCACTAAGCAAAGCCGAGAGAAGACCAAGTTGAGGGAGTTTCCATCTTCATGCGTTGGAGAGTTAATATGCTGCGAGAGGCCGAAAGAGGAGGTTAGAGATAAAAGGTGAGAAGCAGATGGGGAGAGGGGAACAGCAATGGGGATGTTGAAATCACCCATGATGAGGGTGGGGATGTCACAGGAGAGAAAATGTGGAAGCCAGGTGGCAAAGTGATTCAGGAACTGATGAGAGGGGCTGGGAGGACGATAAACCATCGCCACTTGCATGGACCTGTTAACTCTTCATCTGCCTCCTGTCTGTCACTGCATCCAGCAACCTGATTACAATGACACATAGCAGATTTTCTTGAAGGCAAGAAAGCTACAGTGTTGTTTGTCTTGGAAGATGTCCTATAAGGTTTGCCAAAATTGTCACTAAGTACGCTGACCTGTAGTCCATGGCATAGTTCTTGTGTACGCCAAACCTGCCTAGTTGTGTGTTATATTGAAATAATTGTCCACAATGCAAAGGACTGTTTTTGTTTTTTTGATGTAATTTACTGATACACATATTTGTATTTTGTAGAGTGTAAAAGGGTCTTTGGAAAAGTGATTTGTTCCCTTCTTTATTATAAATCAGGTAGTTATATCTCATAAGGTCCACTGAACGTATTGAAAAGGTCATGTAACAAAACAACTATATAGCAGCCTTCATCTGTCATCTGGATGTCAGGTATGTTTTATTAAAAATTGCACTTGATTACAATGCAGTGGCATGTAACAGTTTGGGCACCCCTGGTCAAAATTACTGTTATTGTGAACAGTTAAGCAAGTTGAAGATGAAATGATCTCTAAAAGGACCTAAAGTTAAAGATGACACATATCCTTTGTATTTTAGTAAAAAATATAGATATTTATTTATTTTATTTTTATTATTTTTTTTTTTTTTCATTTTAAAAATTAAGGAAAATGAGCCAATGCAAAAGTTTAGGCACCCTTGGAGATTTGTGTGCTCAGATAACTTTGATCAAGGTTTCAGACCTTAATTTGCCTGTTAGGGTTATGGCTTGTTCACCATCATCGTTAGGAAAGGCCAGGTGATGCAAATTTCCCAGCTTTATGTAGAAAACCCAGCCTCCTCTAACCTTGTGCCAAAAAATAGCAGCCATGGGTTCTTCTAAGCAGCTGCCAAGCACTCTAAAGATGAAAATGGTGGAGGCCCACAAAGCAGGAGAAGGCTATAAGAAGATAGCAAAGTATTTTCAAGTTACCCTTTCCTCAGTTCTAAATGTAATTAAGAAATGGCAAATAAATCATGCTTTGAGGTTGTGTTGCAGCCAATGGCACGAGTAACATTTCACGGGTAGACTAAAGAATGGATTTAGTGAAATTTCAACAATGTTTTATGCAAATATAAGACCTTCTGTAAAAAAGCTGAGTTGTAAAGCTGAGCTTCTACAAATGGATAATGATCCTACACACTCTAAAATCCACAATAAAGTACTTCAAAAGGTGCAAGCTGAAGGTTTTACAATGGCCCTCACAGTCCCCTGATCTGAATAGCATTGAAAATCTGTGACCAGACCTCAAAATAATGCATGCAAGATGACCCAGGAATCTCACAGAAATGGTAGCATTTTCCAAGGAAAAATGGATAAAAATCCTTCAAACAAGAATTAAAGGGAACCTGTCACCCCGTTTTTTCAAGAAGTGCTAAAAATAGCATTAAATAGGGGCAGAGCTGGGCTTTACATTAGTGTATTTTGGAGCCTTTATTCCCCACCTATGCTGCCGAAATACCTTTGTAAAGTCGCCGTTTTTGGCTGTTACTCACGCTAGTCAGGTCAGGTGGGCGTGGTGACAGCGCTGTTTCTCCCCCAGATCTCCGTTGGTGGCGTAGTGGTGTGCGCATGTCCAAGTGGCGAATCCACTGCGCAGCTTCAAGGAAAATAGCGCGATCTGGCCACCGCGATCTCCATCTGCGCAAGCGCGGCATCCCGCGGCCATTTTCCTGAAGCCCCGGGAAGCCGAAAAGAACCATCTGCGCACGCGCGGCCTCACAAAGATGGCCGCGCCCACCGATAAACAGCTGAATAGCGCAGATCGCGCTATTTTCCTTGAAGCTGCGCAGTGGATTCGCCACTTGGACATGCGCACACCACTACGCCACCAACGGAGATCGGGGGGAGAAACAGCGCTGTCACCACGCCCACCTGACCTGACCAGCGTGAGTAACAGCCCAAAACGGCGACTTTACAAAGGTATGTCGGCAGCATAGGTGGGGAATAAAGGCTACAAAATACACTAATGTAAAGCCCAGCTCTGCCCATATTTAACGCTATTTTTAGCTTTTCTTGAAAAAACGGGGTGACAGGTTCCCTTTAAAAGACTCTTTTCGGGCTAGAAAGTGTTTACAAGCTGTTTCAAAAGGGGGTGCTACTGGGTACTAACGATGAGGGGTGCCCAAACTTTTGCATTGGCCCATTTTCCTTTTTGTAATTTTTAAAATATTAAAAAATGACTTTTTTGCCAAAAATACACTGCATAAAGGGAACACTTAAACAACAGAATCTAACTCCAAGTAAATCAAACTTCTGTGAAATCAAACTGTCGGCTTAGGAAGTAACACTGATTAACAATCAATTTCACATGCTGTGAACACTCAATAAAGGAGTGGTTCTGCCATTAAGGACCACATCTCAGTACCAATGCTTTCTGGCTGATGTTTTGGTCACTTTTGAATGTTGGTTGTGCTTTCACACTCATGGTAGCATGAGACACTCTACAACCCACACAAGTGGCTCAGGTAGTGCAGCTCATCCAGGATGGCACAAAAATGCGAGCTGTGGGAAGAAGGTTTGCTGTGTCTGTCAGTGTAGTGTGCAGAGGCTGGAGGCGCTACTAGGAGACAGGCCAGTACACCAGGTGACGTGTAGGGGTACGTAGAAGGGCAACAACCCAGCAGCAGGACCGCTACATCAGCCTTTGTGCAAGAAGGAACAGGAGGAGCACTGCCAGAGCCTTGCAAAATGACCTCCAGCAGGCCACAAATCTACACTTGTCTGCACAAACGGTTAGAAACCGACTCCATGAGGATGGTCTGAGTGCCTGACATCCACAGATGGGGGTTGTGCTCACAGCCCAACACCGTGCAGGATGCTTGGCATTTGCCACAGAACACCAGGATTGGCAAATTCACAGATGAAAGCAGGTTCACATTGAGCACATGTGACAGACGTGACAGAGTCTGGAGACACCGTGAAGAGTGATCTGCTGCCTGCAATATTCTTCAGCATGACCGGTTTGGCAGTGGGTCAGTAATGGTGTGAGGTGGCATCTCTTTGGAGGGCACAGCCCTCTATGTGCTCGTCAGATGTAGCCTGACTGCCATTAGGTACCGAGATGAGATCCTCAAACCCCTTGTGAGACCATATGCTGGTGCGGTTGGCCCTGGGTTCCTCCTAATGCAGGACAATGCCAGAACTCATTTGGCTGAAGTGTGTCAGCAGTTCCTGCAAGATCAAGGCATTGAAGCTATGGACTGGCCCGCCCGTTCCCCAGACCTGATTGAACACATCTGGGACATCATGTCTCGCACCATCCTCCAATGTCACTTTGCACCACAGACTGTCCAGGAGATGGCGGATGCTTTAGTCCAGGTCTGGAAGGAGATCCCTCAGGACACCATCCACTGCCTCATCGGGAGCATGCCCAGGCATTGTAGGAAGGTCATACAGGCACGGGTAGGCCACACACACTACTGAGCATCATTTCTTTGTCTTGAGGCATGTCTTTTTAAATTAATTTTCCAATATACTGAACTTTTAATCATGTGGACAGCAGTGCTGGACTTTACTCCTTCTCCCCTCCAATCCTATGTTTGGCTGCAATCACTAGCAGGATCGGCACGCTCCAGATATCTCCAACCGAGACCTACAATTGCAACGGCATGGTGAGCTAATACCTTTTTTTTATTTTCTACATCTATGAACATCTATGTTTCCTATGTTAAAAAATTGAGTCCCAGCAGCAGTCACCACTTTGTACAATTTGATGTCGCTCTTTAGAATAGTTTAGACCACTTGGGAGACCTACTTTTCTCCAGTTTATTTGCCTCTTATTTTTTAAGAGCCAGTAAGCCTCTTTAATTTTATAGGCCAGTAAGCTTAACCTCTACTGTGGGTAAAATCCTGGAGGGTATTCTAAGGGATGCTATACTGGAGTATCTGAAGAGGAATAACCTCATGACCCAATATCAACATGGGTTTACTAGGGACCGTTCATGTCAGACTAATCTGATCAATTTCTATGAAGAGGAACCGTATTATTCGGACTAAAAGACGCACTTTTTCCCCCCCAAAAAAGGGGGGAAAATGGGGGGTGCGTCTAATAGTCGCAATGCAGGCTTACCTAGGTGGCAGAGGTCCGGTGGCAGAGGTGCGGTTGCGGGGGTGTGGCGGCAGAGGAGGCGCAGTAAGCGGGGTCCCTTTCCCCGGTATGGTGATGCAGCAGGCCCGGCATGCAGCAGAGCCGGGTGAATCCTCTTGTTATCAGTGGTGGCGGCCATTTTCCGGAGGCCGCGCGTGCGCAGATGGAGCGCTCTGCTTCCCGGGGCTTCAGGAAAATGGCCGCCGCGATCTACATCTGCGCACGCGCGGCCTCCCGTGGCCATTTTCCTGAAGCCCCGGGAGCAGAGCGCTTCATCTGCACACGCGCGGCCTCAGGAAGATGGCCGCGCCCACCGATAACAAGAGGATTCACCCGGCTCTGCTGCATACCGGGCCTGCTGCATCACCATACCGGGGAAAGGGACCCCGCTTCCTGCGCCTCCTCTGCTGCCACACCCCCGCCACCGCACCTCTGCCACCGGACCTCTGCCACCTAGGTAAGCCTGCATGGTACGCCAGGGACCCCTCTCACGCCATACCTCTCACTGCACCTCCTGATCCCAGCACCTCCTGATCCCAGCACCTCCTGATCCCAGCACCTCCTGATCCCAGCACCTCCTGATCCCAGCACCTCCTCATCCCAGCACCTTCTCATCCCAGCACCTCCTCATCCCAGCACCTTCTCATCCCAGCACCTTCTCATCCCAGCACCTCCTCATCCCAGCATCACCCCACCTTGCCTCCTGTGACCCTGCTCTGCCACCGCCATAAGATACTGTAAATTCGGACAATAAGACGGACCCCCATGTTATAAAAAAATCTTTTTTTCTGCAATTTTCACCCCAAATTTGGGGTGCGTCTTATGGTCCGGTGCGTCTTATAGTCCGAAAAATACGGTAAGTTCTGGACTGGACCAAGGGAACCCAGTGGAAGTAGTGTATATGGATTTTTCAAAAGCTTTTGATATGGTGCCACACAAAAGGTTGATACATAAAATGAGAATAATGGTGATAGGGGAAAATATGTGTAAGTGGGTTGAGAGCTGGCTCAGTGATAGGAAACAAAGTGTGGTAATTAATGGAGCACACTCGGACTGGGTCGCGGTTAGCAGTGGGGTACCACAGGGGTCAGTATTGGGCCCTCTTCTTTTTAACATTTATTAATGACCTTGTAGGGGGAATACAGAGTAGAATTTCAATATTTGCAGATGACCCTAAACTCTGCAGGGTAATCAATACAGAGGAGGACAATTTTATATTACAGGATGATTTATGTAAACTAGAAGCTTGGGCTGATAAATGGCAAATGAGCTTTAATGGGGATAAATGTAAGGTCATGCACTTGGGTAGAAGTAATAAGATGTATAACTATGTGCTTAATTCTAAAACTCTGGGCAAAACCGTCAATTAAAAAGACCTGGGTGTATGGATGGATGACAAACTCACATTTAATGGCCAGTGTCAGGCAGCTGCTACAAAGGCAAATAAAATAATGGGATGCATTAAACGAGGCATAGATGCTCATGAGGTGAACATAATTTTACCTCTATACAAGTCACTAGTTCGACCACACTTAGAATACTGTGCACAGTTCTGGTCTCCGGTGTATAAGAAAGACATAGCTGAACTAGAGCGGGTGCAGAGAAGAGCGACCAAGGTTATTAGAGGACTGGGTGTCTGCAATACCAAGATAGGTTATTACACTTGGGGCTATTTAGCTTGGAAAAACGAAAACTAAGGGGTGATCTTATTTTAATGTATAAATATATGAGGGAACAGTACAAAGACCTTTCTGATGGTCTTTTTAATCATAGACCTGAGACAGGGACAAGGGGGCATTCTCTACGTCTGGAGGAAAGGTTTAGGCATAATAACATACGCGGGTTCTTTACTGTAAGAGCAGTGAGACTATGGAACTCTCTGCCTTATGATGTTGTAATGAGTGATTAATTACTTAAATTTAGGAGGGGACTGGATGCCTTTCTTGAAAAGTATAATGTTACAGGGTATATACACTAGATTCCTTGATAGGGCGTTGATCCAGGGAACTAGTCTGATTGCCGTATGTGGAGTCAGGAAGGAATTTTTTTCCCCAATGTGGAGATTACTCTTTGCCATATGGTTTTTTTTTCCTTCCTCTGGATCAACATGTTAGGGCATGTTAGATTAGGCTATGGGTTGAACTAGATGTTCCTTCAATGTTACTATGTTATGTCAACACAATCCAAGTATTTTTTTAATTTTTTTTTTTTAAAGGGAGCTTTTTGAGACATCGAAATATCACATTACCTGTGGATTGCATTCAGTAAAATTTAAAATATTAAAAAATTGCAGTGAAGTGCTGACTATTTGCCACTCATTTGTTTGAGTTTAGACTTCCATTCGTGGTCCTTTTAGGTCTTGATGTATATCAGGTGGGTTAACGCTAGGACTTCCAGTAGACCAGTCCAACATAAAAATTGTTACTCTTCAGCCTTTCCATCACAGTCTTACCTGTGTGCGGTACAATTTTCGCACTGTAAAACCCAGTTATGAGAGATGGCCCGATATTCTTCATTAACATTTGCTAGAACAGTTTAAGGGTTTTCTTGTAATGGAAAGTTGTCCTTGTACCAAGGTGGCAAAGTAACCTCACACCATCACAGTCCTGTGTAATTCCGTAATCACTGACGCCCAGGCATAATGCATCTTCACGTCACATGTACTGTATGTTTCAGGAATATATCAGTGACAGGCTGAACAAATTTATAACAGAATCCAGTTGAGCAGCTATCGGGAAGGCCAGAAATAATATACGGTACTTTGTCCTCTTTCATTCTTTCTTGCTGGGCACATGTGACAGGGGCTGTAAATGATAAATGGCCGTATAGTGGTTAGGAGAACCAAAAGTAATGACTATGGTGTTTCCAATGATCAGTGATCACATGTGGATAATGGTGTTTGTTCCTTTGTGTTGACTGACCAAATGTACGTGTAAATCATATAGAAAATGGAAATGTGATTGGTGCATTGTCCATTCCCCTAAATATCAATTTATAGTTAATAATGAATCAAATACAAACAGAAATTCTACAACCATCGTTGGCCATTTACAATGAACTGTGTGACTTTGATTTCTGGATGGATGTGGCAGAATCTGTTCATGGTTCCTGTCTAACTTGGCAGTCTGCACCACTATTTTTGCCATGGAAAAACCCAGAATCCTAATGGACCCTATAAATCATGCAGAGGTACGTAAGGATTTCCTAGAATTAATTTGACAACCGCTTTGGCATAGCTGTCAGAACTTTATTATAAACAAAACCATAATGTTAGTATGAACAGAACCTAGTACAATTGCACGTTCTGTTACTCAGGAGCTAGATATTGATAAGACTTACTGTCTGTGCACTTATCTGCTGGCTGTATGAATTATGTATAAATGAGACTTAACGCTGGGTCACTGGAGCAGAAAATCCCTAGTCTGCCGTTGTATTCATGATCCATATGATGAAAATGTAAATATTCTTAATGACATCTGAAGATATGATGTTCATTGTCCTGCTGCCTAATAGATATTCACGAAGAAAGAATTAGGCAAGCCTTGATTAATAACCTGGTATTTCCCAGCAGCACGAGAGGAAACTCAAAGAAGTACCCACGCATTTCGGTTTTCTGAAGTGGGAAGTTGGTGTAAAACATGGGATGATGACTTATATTGGATTTGGTTGGTCATCTCTTTTCTTACATATTTTTTCCTAGCGGCTCTCAGCAATGCTGATTGTCCAGGAGCTTTTCACAGATATGATCCCATTCAGGACAAGTCTAGCCGATTGGAAGAATCAGCATCTGTTGAACATAGCGGTGTCAGACACTGACAACTTGGAGAAACTCTATCAAGTTTATTAAAATGGCCTGTATATGATCCATCTATGTTCCAAGCATATTGATTTGCACTCTGGATTTGTTTATTGTGACCTGTAATTCTATACCCAGAATTTGACTTTGATCTTGCTGTAATTTCTCTCCTGCCTTCCCCTTTGGATAGTATGGCTGGAATTTATAGGTTCTCTTTTATACGGTCTCTGAACCCTGGCTTAATATGACCCTGCCGTAGTCCTGCAGTGTCAGACTTCCTACTAGTGGCTGCTCTGGGGACCACATCTCCATAGTTTTGTTCCTATTGTGTTTTTACCATGTGACCTTACTATTTTATCATGTGACTTGTTCTTATCATGTGACCTGCTGACTGCAAATTTGTTTAAATACCCCTTCCTGTTCTCCTTTAATAAACTTCCACCTGATGAAGACGGTTTAACCGTTGAAACGCGTTGTGGTTCAACACTAAAATCCTTGTTTTGGTCTCATTTCCAGCGCTCCTAGGACCGTTATTACTATTTATTGCTAGCAATGATAACGTCCTGGTGCTAAAACAATCATTGCCAGCAAACAAAACCACAGAACTTGATTAGAAAGGCGTTGCTGAAATCTGTGTTTTAACCCCTACCTCATGCTGTCTTCAGATTACATAGCAAAAACCTGCTTAAAGATTCCCTTTAAATTACCTCTAGCAGCACCATTTCTCCTGGGTTAGCAAACAAATCAAGCATTGAAATTCAGCGTGGCCAACCAGTCTCTCTCCTGATATAATCAGTTGGTGATGGTAATATGCATGTGGGCCTTCATGCTTGGTGCTGGTCCTGATAAGCTAGTAAGGAATATGTTATCCATTCATTTTATTCCTGGAAGCCAAACATTAAATACGACACACACAGCACTTTATGGCATGACGTATGAATAGGCATTTTTCCTATGCAATGTGCGTGACCAATAGGAAGAAATGCAGAATTCCAGCTGTGATGACCTCACAGTAGGATACGCCCCGCTTTAGACTCATTGTAGAATCCTCTTCAAATGTGTTCTCCTGCCCCCTTCTCCATGCGTGTTGGTGCACAGACAATGTTTCTGTAGTTTTTGGCTGTATTTACAGTAATTATATGCATAATGTAGCATATTATTGTCCGGATTTCCTGTTTAATCAGTACAGAGCTTCTTACAAGTGCAGCTGAAAAGGGCAAACAAAATTAAAGCTTTATATACCAAAACAAGTTTGATTTGCTAATCTCCCAGCATTCCAAAGTACACAAATTTGTTCCACCAAGTTTTCCGATGGCTTGCAGATGGGCAATGATTAATCAGAGAGCTAACTGTGAAGTAGTTTGCAATTAAACTGGAAAGCTCTGAAGCATGCTAATTGAATCAGAAAATTAGAGACACTGAGTAGTAATTGGCTATTTCTCATGCAGCAGGTGCCAGGCCACTCATCTGTGGAACAAGGTATTTAAGGCACATTAGCACTAGTAAAAATACTCCTTGATATGGAACAGTTAGATTTTCTGCTCATTTTCACTATTGATGTCAAAACATCCAGCTGTTGGTTAGTCAGAGCTGTGCAAGTCTTGTTCAGCAAAATTGACCCAGGTGAATCCAGTGAGCAGGCGTGATTCGCCCCGACGCCCTGCCGCTTTATATTTATTATGACTTCTTACATTTCGCCTTGTAAACATAGGAACGTGGCGGAAAGCTGGCTGAGATTTTAGAGTATTGTTACAGGTTAAACTCTGTCATATTATTGATGTCTTAATTTCTCTATATCAGGGCTTCTTACCTTGTTTTAAGGAAAATTCATCAGTTATTATAGTCTATGACGAAAATAATGTTCGTATAGATGTGGCTTACCAGTGATGATTCCTTTAATTCCAATCTCTATTTTTAAATTT
Source organism: Ranitomeya imitator (assembly GCF_032444005.1). NCBI lineage: Eukaryota > Metazoa > Chordata > Amphibia > Anura > Dendrobatidae > Ranitomeya > Ranitomeya imitator. Next base: position 154,526,451 of record NC_091282.1, on the reverse strand, counting down.
GGCGGGTTGGTATATTAGCAGGTGGCATTTCATTAAATGTTCGTGATGAGCATAAAAACATATGCCGATGTAGCAGTCTTTAAAATAAGAGTCTGTTCACACGGCCTGACCGGCGGCAACAAATGACCGCCAATCAGTTAATGTTTACTGATGTTTAATAGCCTGTGTACACAGGATGCTGGAAACAATGCGCCCTGAGCACTCTGTAATAGTCATCTGCATAGGCTGCCATTATTCTCAGCAGCGCGAGTCCTGTTTACACAGGAATATGCGCCGGCGAGAGTGATGATATTTTGTTCTACATAAAAGTTCATTTCACCTAATAAATGAGCGTTTTGCTAATTCATCAGTTGATCTTCAGTGTTGGAGATTAAAAACGCACATTCACGATCATCTTTCACTGTAAATGCAGCTTACCAAAAGTTGACTCTTCACACAACAAAAGGCATTGAATTTGTATGGTTTGTTGTTAAGCCCCCATGCAGAAATGGCTGTTAGCTGATCCATTGTTTTGTCTGCAGCATTCTCGGCCGACTTAACAAGAGCGCTGCCGAGTGCAGCTGTGTTCTCTATGAGAGAGATGCTGCCAGACATGTCTTTCAGTGGCTTACCACATGGAGAACAAAATGATCAGCAGTCTGAATTTAGACATACTGGATCTTTCGCTCCTCTGATATATATGCCATATATATATATATATATATATATATATATATATTTATTTTAAGCCACATATTCATTTAATTTAAATCCTCACAGGAGCCATTGTCTTGTACATGGTTTTAGGTTAATGGTCAAAGGTTTAGAGTTTCAGTTCCCCAGACATCTTTTGTATTGACAGGACTGATAAGCGAGAGTCATCATCCTTAAGGCCCCTTCACATTAAGCGACGCTGCAGCGATACCGACAACGATCCGGATCGCTGCAGCGTCGCTGTTTGGTCGCTGGAGAGCTGTCACACAGACCGCTCTCCAGCGACCAACGATGCCGGTAACCAGGGTAAACATCGGGTAACTAAGCGCAGGGCCGCGCTTAGTAACCCGATGTTTACCCTGGTTACCATCCTAAAAGTAAAAAAAAACAAACACTAGATACTTACCTAACGCTGTCTGTCCTCCAGCGCTGCGCTCTGCTTCTCTGCTCTCCTCCTGTACTGTCTGTGAGCCGGAAAGCAGAGCGGTGACGTCACCGCTCTGCTTTCCGGCTCACAGACAGTACAGGAGGAGAGCAGAGCACAGCGCTGGAGGACAGACAGCGGTAGGTAAGTATCTAGTGTTTGTTTTTTTTTACTTTTAGCATGGTAACCAGGGTAAACATCGGGTTACTAAGCGCGGCCCTGCGCTTAGTTACCCGATGTTTACCCTGGTTACCAGTGAAGACATCGCTGGATCGGTGTCACACACGCCGATCCAGCGATGTCAGCAGGAGTCCAGCGACGAAATAAAGTTCTGGACTTTGTTCAGCGACCAACGATCTCCCAGCAGGGGCCTGATCGTTGGTCGCTGTCACACATAACGATTTCATTAACGATATCGTTGCTACGTCACAAATAGCAACGATATCGTTAACAATATCGTTATGTGTGAAGGTACCTTAAAGGTACTGTCACACTAGACGATATCGCTAGCGATCCGTGACGTTGCAGCGTCCTCGCTAGCGATATCGTCCAGTGTGACAGGCAGCAGCGATCAGGCCCCTGCTGTGCTGTCGCTGGTCGGGGAAGAAAGTCCAGAACTTTATTTCGTCGCTGGACTCCCCGTAGACATCGCTGAATCGGTGTGTGTGACACCGATTCAGCGATGTCTTCGCTGGTAACCAGGGTAAACATCGGGTAACTAAGCGCAGGGCCACGCTTAGTAACCCGATGTTTACCCTGGTTACCATCCTAAAAGTAAAAAAACAAACGCTACATACTTACCTACCGCTCTCTGTCCTCCAGCGCTGTGCTCTGCTCTCCTCCTGCTCTGGCTGTGAGCGTCGGTCAGCCGGAAAGCAGAGCGGTGACGTCACCGCTCTGCTTTCTGGCTGCCCGGCACTCACAGCCAGACCAGAGAAGCAGAGCGCCGAGGACAGACAGCGGAAGGTAAGTATGTAGCGTTTGTTTTTTTACTTTTTAGGATGGTAACCAGGGTAAACATCGGGTTACTAAGCGCGGCCCTGCGCTTAGTTACCCGATGTTTACCCTGGTTACCGGGGACCTCGGGATCGTTGGTCGCTGGAGAGCTGTCTGTGTGACAGCTCTCCAGCGACCAAACAGCAACGCTGCAGCGATCCGGATCGTTGTCGGTATCGCTGCAGCGTCGCTATGTGTGACGGTACCTTTACATGAGAGCCCACTGAGGTGTCAAAAATAGTCAATGTCAGATTTATCACTGAAGGGGTCTCCAGTATTAAGTAAAAAAGCTGAAGCATATTAGAAAAAGCTTTGCAGCTTTAAAATATGCATTGTTCTTAAAGGGACTCTGTCCCATCTGAAATGTAGATTTAACAGTTACACAGGGGACATGAACCCTACAAAAATGTGTGTGTATATATATATATATATATATATATATATATATCTGCAATTAGTTTTAAAATTTGTTTTATTGTATATGCAAATGAGGGGGCTTCAGTGCACCCTTGGTATGGCCCAAACCTCTGTGCACTTTGACGCCCCCTTCAAATTTTATATTGAGTAGCCCCCTTTTTCTGATTGACAGTGCTCACATGGCCAGAGCAAGCACTGGACTCCTAACCATGCCCACTATGAAGGAGTCAGCAGCGTGCACACAGTGTGGGAGCAGGCCCCCCTTAGATCATTGCCTTCTGTGGACAGCCACTGTTCGCCTCACCCAGAAGTGTAACGAGGGGCTTCAGAGAAGAGGAGAGGGCTGTGAGGATTATGTACATGCTCCCCCTGTCTTTAGTGCATCAATGGATAGGTGCAAGCAGTGATATTGACCTATTGTGTGATGTACTGAGAACAGGAGTGTGTAACTGATGCCTCTTCTCTGAAGCCACACGCTACACTACTGGATTTAGCGAGCGGCGGCCATTAACAAAAAGCAATAATGAAAGATGGACCTGCCCCATTTCTCTGTCCAATCCGATGAACCCTCTGTGTAACCAGTTTAGCGTTTAGGCAGCATTTGCTCTAGCCAATTGATCACTGTTACTCCGAATCAGAGAAGCTTTTGGCCACACCAAGGGTGCACTAAAGCCCCCTCATTTGCATCTGGAATAAAACAAGTTTCCAAACTAATTACAGTAAATATATATATATATATATATGTATATATATATATATATATATATATATATATACTGCTTATGATTTTTTATAGGGGCTATGACAAAGCACAAAAAAACAGATTTACCAATGTTTTTTTAAATTAGTCTGTGTAATGAATAAAAATTAAAGTGCTTTCAACCTTTACAATGATCACTGTGACTATTTTAGACTAACTTTCTGCTTCAGAAGCGCAACATGTACGGTACATTAGCCACCATGAACGGACTGTATCTTTTGTATTGAAATGACTAGTGAGCAATGGTCATTGTGAAGGGAGGAGGAGCTGGGACATTGCTCGTTGTGATGGGTGGTCCCTGTTATCAGCTGTGTATAGAGATGTTACCTGTCAGTGTAACCCTTTCTAATGACATTGAGTCTAATGAAAACTCTTCCTGAAAGGACATGAATCTAAAATTGCCCCATTGTAGTATTACAAGATTTCTATTTTTATTTTTTTTTTACTGATCTAGATCGGGATATGGAAAACAAAAAAAAAATTCCAACATTTTTAAATAATACATGTAACACAAAAACATACAATAATTAAAACAATATGTTTTTTTTCTGATAATCATAATTTCGACTCAGTCCTTCCATTTGTAAGATCCCAGTTTCCTGGGATATGGACATTGATTATATGTTCCTATCATGTTCAGACCACCTTGTTACTAGCAATACATGACATGCTCCAGTCTGTGTGCCCGCGTGAGCAGCACACGATCTGGAGATTTCTGAAGGTAAAGGGTGAATGTTTTTATTACAGACGGCCTGTCATGGCACAGTTTTCAGTTTCTCTGGCTGCTAAGTATATTAGAAAGTTGCATAATTCTTTGTTATACATTAAATACATTTTATTCCCATACAATAAAATATTTCACCTTGGATCTGCCATGGGGCTTGTGTGAATGCAGGCAACTATCTATCATCCCTGTCTATACATCAGAAAAGAGGGTCCTCTTAGCTGTTGAAATAAGCCGGCCCCATCACTACCTGCTTCGGTCATGTGTCGCCATCGGGAATGCTGCCCTGTGCCAAACACAAGACCGGAATAGCGGCACCTGGGACCCGATATGTAGCAGAGCAATGGGACACGAGGCTAATAGAACTACGGTATATTGGTGAGTTATGTAACTTACTATTTAAAGGTCATTTAGTTAAATGTTTGTTTTTACTAAATATTACAGTATAAAGAAAGCTAATGATCTATCTAGACTTGAAATAAAGTGTATTTGGAAATGAATATTGAATTAAGTGTTGCGGAAAATATTGGCCCAATAGAAATAGAATTTAGATATATTATTGGACCGAACAAGATTGAAAGACCAATATTTCTATTTATGGTGGGCGACCATTGAATTAATAATGGCTACTTTGAATTTATAATAATGGCCTATAAGTAGAGATGAGCATATTGCTTCATGCCACCATGGTCCAGGTCAGTGCTCTCTAGCCATGGACAGAATCTGTGTGAATTTACTGAGCTTCCAGGTTTTCCGATACGACATTGGATTAGCTTTCCTGTCGTGACTTCATCTGTGCGGCACATGGGTGAAGTCTCAGTATCCCGGCTAATCATCCAAGCGAGAGATCCTGTAGGGTGAAGGAAATTCACAGTAGCTCCTGACCATGGACAGAGAGCACTGACCTGGACCATGGACAAGGGTTGCGTGAAGTAATCCTCTCATATCTATCTGAAATGTGTAGATTTACAATTGGTCTTGCCTGCACAGCTCTTTATGCAGATATCATGGGTAAGGGTCATCTTTGATAAGTCCTTTTTCTTTATCCTCTTAATTTCTTTGTCAATGATTGACGTTGATATTCTATTAGATGCCTTCACAAAGTCCTGGACTGAAAGCTGCCTTTCATCACTCTGAGTGGATTGCCGATCTGCTCAGATGAGAAGAATGAAATTGGAACTAAACTACAGTTTTTATTCATTTAAGAGATCCTGACAAGTAGAGTATGTCCATCAGCTGGTATTAGATAGGGGCATTACAGGAGCTTGCAGCCAGCACTGCTGTGAGCTTGGTAGGCATCGAAAGAAATTCATATCATGTCTCAGCATGACGTTTCATCATCTAATTAGTGAATCCTCTTTCTTAGAAGAGAACATACCATGAAAGTTTGTTTGCTGTGACATTAAGAGATCTCCACTCACAGTTTGTGGTTTGGTTAGTTGAGCATATGAAGCATAAGACGGTGAATTTCTGCCAGCTTTAAAATTTGAGAATGACGTTGCGTTTGGTGATATTGATGTTGTTTTCCAGTTAATATCAATTAAAATGAGTGAATTGGACAACGAACAATGCTAGGCTGCAATACCAGACACAGCCCATGGAATATTCTGCCATTGTTTCCTTTTCAAAAGTGAATAGAGAACTATTCAGTATTTAGTAGAAACAATCCAGTTAGAAATTGAAGCCTCGTGTCTATAGAGGTCAGTCGAGGTGCCTTGGTCTCTCCCAAAGTTGTCTGCAGGATGCGTTTTTGCCCCATAGACTAACATTAGTGACGCATTGACACACGTCGCAACCGTCATGCGACGGTTGCGCCGTGTTGTGGCGGACCGCCGGGAGCAAAAAACGTTACATGTAACGTTTTTTGCTTCCGACGGTCCGCCATTTCCGACCGCGCATGCGCGGCCGGAACTCTTCCACCACCTCCCTGCACCTCACAATGGGGCAGCAGATGCGCTGGAAAAATGCATCCGCTGCCCCCGTTGTGCGGCGCATTCACTGCTAGCGTCGGTAACCTCGGCCCGACGCTAGTGTGAAAGTAGCCTTACTCCTTTGGAAATGGCGGTGAAAAGACTTCCACCACCTATACCTACAAGACTGCGATGTATACAGAGTTGCCAACTGTCCAGAAATTCCAGGGCAGTCAAAAAAACAGGGCATTTTTTGACTAAAGTTTAAAAAAAAAAATGCACGGCGTTCGTGAGTTTTTTTTGAAGATGGAGAAACTGATACAGACTATTCTGACTGTAATTATGATGATTTTACAAATTATGGTGAATGCAATTGATGTCTTCCTTAGAGATGAGTGAATATGTTTGGAAAACGATCGCCGAATCCGGATTTGCCATATTTATGCCGAATTTTTGTTTGATCGTTTCCAACCATATCCACTAATCTCTACTCCCATTGACTCCAATGGTGTACTGTGAATTATGCAAATACGGCGATCGTAAAGCAAGTCGAATATTGTAGTGTTTGCTCATCTATAGTCTTCATATCCAAATTATGGGCTGTAGACATGTATCACTCATAATTGTAATGATTATTACGGTTTTAGAATTTATCTGTAGCAAATATTGTGGGTCCATGATTTTTTGATAAGTTGTCAAAAAAAAAAAAAAAAAAGTCATGTTTGCAATCCTACATGTATACCACTGTGTAGTAGCCCAGCAGGAATGTACGTTTTATCACTTGCTCTTATTGTGAAAAATGTAAACATATATTCCATTATATAGAAGTATGTAGCTGACGACGTTTTTCAATACAGTAAAAAAAAATTTGCAAGTGCACATGTTGGCTCCTATGTATGTGTGCGACATGTGCACTTAGAGCTTTCCTGCAGAATGATAGCAGATCCTAACTGTACTGTAAGGGATATCAAGTCAATCACCTTTACCTTCATCCTCAGTATGGTGCTTTTTTTTAGGATTTTTTCCAACCGTTCCACATGTTTTTATATACAATTTTTTACATGCATTTTTGAAAAAATTCTGCTCCAAAATTCACAGTAAAAAACTGCTTCAAATATTCTTTTAAATAAGCTTTCTATTAACTACAATGGGAAAGTGTTTCTATAGTGCAAATGTTGCTTTTTTTTCTCCATGGAAAAGAACATGAGTGTCAATTTATGAGAAATTTCTGCCTGGTAAGAAGCTCCGTATTTGGCCATTGGAAAAACACATGCTAAAAAAAAAACTTGTGTGTGTTTATGCATTTGTGGGTTGTTGTTTTTTTTACATGGATTTTACAGCCAGACAAATCCACAAAAAGGAATGCTGTGTGTACATACCCACCATGTATTATATCCTGGCTTCTTCTACTATTCACATCTGAGATATTCAGTTCTGTTGTTTGTTCTGCTCGGTGGAGGGGTCTGATCATGGACCCTATTGACCTAGGCTGGGGTCTGCTGATTTCCATCATAGTGGCATTCATTTTAGAAACAAGCTGTTCTATCTTTTTTCCCCGCAAGAATGATAGAATATGCGACAGAGGCTTAAAATAGCACATATAAAAGCAGGTGTGAACAGCGCCTTAACACCATTTGCAAATTTTGCAAAATGTTCAAATGAAGCACAGGTGTATGGTGCGCCCTTGACGTGGCTAATCTTGTGGTTTTATCCATCTTTGACTTCCTCTTTGTTGATTGGTCATGGCTTTACAGGGGCCAGAGCAAGCGGAGAGAGAAATCGAGTAAGGCTATGTTCACATTTGCGTTGTTGTGTGTTGCGTCGGCGATGCAACGCACAACGCATGCAAAACGCATGCAAAAACGCATTGTTTTGTGACGCATGTGTCCATTTTTGGCTTGATTTTGGACGCAAAAAAAATGCAACTTGCAGCGTCCTCTGCGCCCTGACACTTGCGCCAAAAATGACGCATGCGTCACAAAACGCAAGACAACGCATGTCCATGCGCCCCCATGTTAAATATAGGGGCGCATGACGCATGCGTCGCCGCGGCTGCGCCCGACGCAACGCTAATGTGAACGTAGCCTAAGTGCATCATGTGCCTGTGCTTGGTTTGAACAGTCATTTTGTGCCTACAGAATCCCTTTCATGGATCTTCTCTAGTGAATTAGACCCTGGAACACATTTGGACCCTGACTGAGGGATAAATGTGACTGGAATGAATGTGATCTGGGCATTGTTCAGGTTTAACTCTTATTTCCAGAAAGCGTAATATACTTCCTTGTGGGAGAGCGAACAATTGTCCATCTGTATGTAATACATAATTATCTGTGGCTTTGTAAAAGCAGCACGGAATATAACCAAACAGAAAAGTCTCCCCACTCGTTAAACATGTCTTTCTCTTACAATCATTTTATTGCAATCTTCTTTAAATGAAGCACATTCTTAAAGGAAGTTTAAGTAATTTGGAACAAAGGAGAATAAGTATACAGAAGTACAGATGCTAATGATAGCGCTGAGTGGATAATGGAGAATAGTGGATTTAAAGTGACTGACATAAATTATAGATTGTAAACAGTGTGTGGGGGATATGTGATAACTGAGCCTCATTTAAATTAAGACGGGGATTTTGCTTCTCGGCAGATTAGGCTCCTTCATTAAGTTTTAAAATCGCCTTTATAATGTTTTATTAAAATCTCATGACAACTCATCCATGGAGACGTACAAAAAGTAATAGCTACAATTGTGTTAGGTGCCATTACCCTGTCCAGTTGTTGCCTTATGATATGTAAAGTATAAGGTTAATGAAAAACGCAACAGGATTTAAAGAGAACCTGCCATGTTTGTATATGCAGCCTGATCTACAGCATCATGTTCTAGAGCTGGAGTATCTGGTCAGATTCATCTATTGGTTTGTGCCTTTAGATTTATTAGAACTTGTGTTTTATTCATTGAAATTCCTGTCTTTTCTATGGTTAGGAATCCAGTGGGCGGGGCTACTCTGTGAGGAGCTGTCAGTCACTAAAAGGGACCACCCATTAACTTATACCTGCTGTATTCTTTCCATTACTAGAGACTGTCTGACATGTATATTTCCATTGTGCCTTCGTACGCTCTCTGATGTCCTTGCTACCATGGATGCAATTTCCTGTACAAGTCTTTTTGTGAATCCTACGTATTACAAAGGCCAGAATTGTCTGGCAGCTGCTGAACCTCTTTGCTCTATTGAAATGTTATCCATATTTGGCAATCCAGAGATCCGTATAAAAGGAGGAACAGACAAAGTCTATGATTGTGTTCTAGTAAATTACAGGGGTTGTCCACTTCTCGGACTATCCCTTCTCAATTCCTATGTTTGCCCCCAGTTAAGTAATAACCCTTATACTCCCCTCCAGTGCCGGCACTTTTCCGGTGAAGCCCGAACTCGCCCCCTCAGGGATCACGAGATATTATTATGTCACATGATCCCTGCAGCCACTTCTCTCCCCCCCCTCCTTTATGCAAATCGCATCTATCGGGAAGAAGTGAGAGCGGCCCAGAGTAGTGGACAACCCCTTTCATTTTGTTTGCCTGATCTCTACTGTATAGAACACTTTGGATTATGATTTTTTTTTTGTGCCTCCAAAAAAGACACCAATTTTTTTTGTGTAAATTTTTAGCCCATGTCTCCATTTTACCATTTGTATGGCGTCCTTTTTTTCTTATATGCCCCAAAAAAGTTAATTGTCCGTGCTTCTTCTGTCCAGTAAAAATTGGACAGCACTTGTCTGACACATGGATGGCACCCAAGTTCTCTCTGGTCTTTCTGCACTGATCCGTTCCGTTGAATGGGCAATTTTGATCAGTGGCCAAAATCACACGCCTGTTTTAGTTTTGGGGGGGTTTTTTTGCGGGAGGAAGCTCTGTCCACAAAAAAAAACATGGATATGTGACTATCCAAATAACCAAGAATGGGTGCTTGTTCTATCTGTGGAAAACACAGTATACAGATCTCTAAATGAGGTTTTGCGGCATTGCTTCAAGGGGGAATAACCACAAAATACTCTTGGGGAACTCTTCTTGCCTCCATATTGTCTCCTGCGCTCTACATCATGGCCATAAACCCTTATGTGCCGCAAGCGAAAACTTATACATGCGGTGTATATTTGCTCACATTATGCTTTAATTTTCTGACATATTTTTTCTATATGAACCTGTACTTTTTTTTTTGTATGAAGATCATGTGCATCAGGGCTCTTAGATGTATCAATGACTCTTTACGTGTAGACTCTTAAGTGGCACCACCTTATCTCCGAGTCTTCCCTGTACAGTCTCTATGATATATTTCGGGAGACATTTCCGTTTGTTTATATTGCAGCGAAGAAACTCTGATAAATCCTCCCACATCTTATGTAAGATCTTTTATTTAGTCCTTTGTTTGAGCAGAAGTCCGAAACATTTACATGATCGATATCTGCTGCTTTAGGAGATTTTTTTGTTTCTGCTGACAAGTGTGAATATATTGATTTGGCTATTTACTATTTTTATTCCGTTTCTCGCCAGTCGATAAGCAAGATCAAGAGCATACCTTTTTTGTATTCTGTCTTGTAGTTCACTCTCAAGATACAATTTTGATTAATCACAAATGCTCTTGGGGTCATGGAGAGCAAATGTGTTTGCGGAGTGTCAGCTGAGGCTGTCAGATAAATATCTTAAGCTCAGCCAGGGTTCATGCCACAGCTTCGGGCTTTGCCAAATGTCTCCCCTTGTCGAAGGAAGATAACAGCCCTGCTAGAGGCAACTAAAAGGTTCCACACCAAAGGGGCTGACCTTGCCACTTGCGTCTTTACCCAGGTGTAAGAAGTTATTAAGTTTACACATTTTTAATCTAAACCTTATAAATTAGAGCTTTATTGGCATAATTAATCAATACTCATTACTATGTATGCTATGAAAGCTTTGTTCTATCATGCTTTAAAAGAAAAACTCGCTTCATTCATTAAACATGACATTGAAAGGGAGAGTCAAAACAGCTGACCACTCCGGCCCCTTTAAATACTCCCGTCTCCTCCGCTTCAGCTTCTTTCCCACCATGTACACAGCCCTATCTATCATCTCACTCTAAATCAATCACATCCATGCTCACTATAATACTTTTTGACAGCTGAAAATATCATATCTCCATTTCCTACTACTAGGGTCAAGTAGAAGTATAGAGCAACCCATCACATAAGTCACTAAAGGTGGAAAGTGAACCATCGAGCAGAATATCAAGCTCCACTTTATTCTGAATTTTCTAAAATTTAGTTTATTATGGATATTTAATCCCTCAATGATCAGCCTTTTTTTCAGTTTTTTTTTTGCTAAATCTTTTGGCACAGTGAGCTGCATATAGATTACTGCATAATTTATCATTTTATCTTTTTTTTTCCTAAACAAACGTAGAAAAAATAGTTTTGGTATAGTTTTTTATTTTTTTTTACTTTCATGTGAATACATGTTTTGTTTATTTTTTTTGTTTTGTTATACAGTGGGGAAAATAAGGATTTGATACACTGCCATTTTTGCAAGTTTCCCCACCTAGAAATAATGGAGATGTCTGTAATTTTTATCGTAGTTACACTCCAACTGTGAGAGACAGAATCTTAAAAAGAAAGCAGAAAAATATATTGTATGATTTTTACATAATTAAATTCAATTTTATTGCATGAAATACAGGTGCTTCTCACAAAATTAGAATATCATGAAAAAGTTAATTTATTTCAGTTCTTCAATACAAAAAGTGAAACGCATATATTATATAGAGTCATTACATCAGAGTGATCTGTTCCAAGTGTTTATTTCTGTTAATGTTGATGATTATGGCTTACAGCCAACGAAAACCCAAAAGTCATTATCTCAGTAAATTAGAATACTTTACACCACCAGCTTGAAAAATGATTTTAAAATCCGAAATGTTGGCCAACTGAATTGTATGTTCAGTAAATGCACTCAATACTTGGTCGGGGCTCCTTTTACATCAATTACTTCATCAATGCGGCGTCGCATGGAGGCGATCAGCCTGTGGCACTGCTGAGGTGTTATGGAAGCCCAGGTTGCTTTAATAGTAGCCTTCAGCTTGTTTGCATTGTTGAGTCTAGTGTCTCTCTTCCTCCTCTCTATGGGGTTAAGGCCAGGTGAGCTTGTTGGCCAATCAAGCATAGTGATACTGTTGTTTTTAAACAGGTAGTAGTAGCCACGGTGACTCGAGCATGCCGAAATACTCAATTAGGACACAAGCGGCATCAGACAACCCCTTATCCGAGCACGCTCACTCATCACTAAAGGGAACATCTTTTTTCCTTTGTTTATTTTTCATCTATAACTGGTTTATTCTTAAAGTAGCACTATGTAGCGCTATAGCATGCAGACATGAAATATATGAAATTTGAATTGCATTACTACTCTAGAAAATTAGAAAAAATTGGGAATACTTAGTGCATAGAAGCAATAGCAGTGCTGATGCTTCTATGCAGTGCATAGGGCTCATTTAGTGCTGTATTAATGGCAAAAGAGAAGATACAAGATGTAATTAACCACTTCTGTCTTATCTTTTGGGTCTCTGGCAGTGTCTGAAAGTCAGCTACCCTACCTGTTCCTGCTACGTTTCTGGGGTTTTACTCTGTCGTACATTTACAGTGGTGTGAATTTGAAGCTCATGGATCAATTGCCGTAAATATACGATGCTTGGTCCTTATCAGATTACGACCAACTATTCTTTTTGTTTCCCCCTATTCCTTTTCTTTGTAGATACATTTATTCAGTTTCCGTTATTATGTGTGTTAAGGTAACTTATAAAAAGCTTGACGATGCATTATAAATAAAAAAAAGATGTTAGATGTTTTTGTATCCAGGGTAGAATACATCATAACTCCTCTTCTATGTTCAGCTAGAAGTATAGAGCATGTAAGATGTTTATATCTAGGGTAGGTCGACATGTGGCCGCTATTTACACCACATATGTACTTTGGACTTGTAGCATTCAGATTCACTGCATATTTCACCATTACATTAAAGGGGTGAAAATTGTATTGAAAATTTGTGACAGAAATGACTTGACTTCTGATTTAGCCCCTTAATGACCGCCGATACGTCTTTTAACTGACCTGAGATATAAGAGAATAGCCTCCCCATACAGGTGACAATCCAGTAGCTGTCGGTTGTGCACTATAGCTGACAACTTGCTGCATCAGCCACGATCAGCGTTTGCACCGTCCAACTCTGTTTAACCCCTTAGATGCTGCTGTCAGTAGTGACTACATCATTATAAATGGTTAACAGAGTGTGGGGGCTTTCTATTTAACCAAATTGGTGCTTTCAGATCTTGATTTTGTGGTCCTGATGTTTGCGATGGCAATTCATGACCAAATAGCGGCCTTAGAGTCTGATTGCTGTAGTAATCTGTTCAGAAGTTAGAGACATTTAGGTGGTAAAAATACACATTTTCATTCCTATCATGCCACTTTGCATTAATTCCTGTAAAGCACCTGAAGAGTTAATAAACTACCTGACTGCAGTTTTCAATATGTCAGGAGGTGCTGTTTTTAAAATGGTATCACATTTGGGGGTTTCCCAATATATGAGACCCCTAAAGTCACTTCAAACCTGGCTAAGTCCCTAAAAAAATAAATGTTGTAAATTTCCTTGAAAAAATGAAAAAATGCTGCTACATTTTTAATCCTCCTAAAATGCTAACAAAATAAAATAACATTTTACATATGGTGCTGATGTAAAGCCGACATGTGGGAAATGTTATTTATTAATGGTTTGCTGAGGTATGGCCATCTGGATTAAAGGGATAATAATCATTCAAAGTTTGAAAATTGCTAATTTTTTAACATTTTTCTCAAATATTTTATATTTTTTATAAATAAACACAAAACATATTGACCTAAATTTACCATTATCATAAAGTATAATGTGTCACAAAAAAACAATCTCAAAATCACTGGTCAGATTTCAAAAATTTGGCTCCGTCACTAAGGGGTTAAAAATCTGCACCATGCATCACTTTTTTTTGGCAACAAAGTCTACAGCATGTGAATGACACTTGTATATAGAGTGATAAAACCTGTTATAACCGTGAAAATAGCTTTATTTGAACAACACTGAGTGCACAACCATATTAAAAACAAGTACAAATATGGCTACTAATAATCATGGTGACACATACATAATGAGACATAAATATAAACAGTACTAAAATACTGGCATTAATACTGGGCCAGGTGCCCAAATGACACCTGTTATAATGAAGCATATATGTAAACAGTACTCCCAATATTGAAAATAGAATGGAGCAAAATGCCAAATATGTATACGTAATATATCAGCATATATATAGTATATATATATATATACTATTTGTCATTTTTCCCTGAAGAAGCTACATCTAGTAGAGATACGCGTAGGGATGACCACAAGGCAAGTATACAGCCTACCTATCTGCATGCTTCATTTACATCTAGGCCGGGTGGATTCTGATCCTTAGAGAGAGAGATATATATATATATATATATATATATATATATATATATATATATATATATATTATATATATTAGATGGTGGCCCGATTCTATTGCATCGGGTATGTATATAGCAGCCACATAGTATATAGCACAGGCCACGTAGTATATAGGAGTACTACGTGGCCTGTGGTATATACCATGTGGCTGCTATATACATACAAATTGCAGAATACCCGATGCGTTAATATAGGCCACGCAGTAAATAACACAGCCCACGTAGTGTATAACTCAGCCCACACAATATATAGCAGCCACGCAGTATATAGCAGCCACGCAGTATATAACACAGCCCACATAGTATGTAACACTGGCCACGTAATATATAGCACAGCCCACATAGTATCTAACAGTGGCCACGTAGTATATAGCACGCAGTATAGAACACAGCCACGTAGTATATAGCACTGCCCACGTAGTATATAGCAGCCATGTAGTATACAACGCAGCCCACGCAGTATATAACACTGGCCACGTAATATATAGCACAGCCCACGCAGTATAGAACACAGCCCACATAGTATCTAACACTGGCCAGGTAGTAAATAGTAGCCACGCGGTATCTAACACAGCCCACACAGTATTTAGCAGTGTGGGCACCATATCCCTGTTAAAAAAAAAAAATAAAATATAAAATAGTTATATACTCACCCGGCGGGATCCAGCATAGATGCAGCGAACCTCTGCCGATGCGCACGGTTGCCGCCATCTTGCGTTCCCAGGATGCATTGCGAAATTACCCAGATCACTTAGCGGTCTCGCGAGACCGCTAAGTCTTCTGGGTAATTTCGCAATGCATCTCTGGGACCGGAATCTGGCAGCAGGCGCGAGCGCATCGTCGGACTACCGAAGGTGAGAATAGCAGGTTTTTTGTTTTTTTATTATTTTAAACATTAGATCTTTTTACTATTGATGCTGCATAGGCAACATCAATAGTAAAAACTTGGTCACACAGGGTTAATAGCGGCGGTAACGGAGTGAGTTACCCGCGGCATAACGCGGTCCTTTACCACTGGCATTAACCCTGTGTGAGCGGTGACCAGAGGGGAGTATGGAGCGGGCGCTGACTGCGGGGAGTGTGGAGCAGGCGCCGGGCAGACTGCGGGGAGTATGGAGCGGGCGCTGGGCACTGACTGCAGGGGAGTAGGGAGGGACTAATCGGACTGTGGCCGTCGCTGATTGGTCGCGGCAGCCATGACAGGCAGCTGGCGAGACCAATCAGCGACTTGGATTTCCATCACAGACAGAGCCGCGACCAATGAATATCCTGGACAGACAGACGGAAGTGACCCTTAGACAGTTATATAGTAGATATATATATATATATATAATGTATTTATGCTTGGTTCACCTTTGGGATCATTGAGGTGGTCATACTCCTATTAAGATCCAGTTTATAACCAGATAATGAGGTTTAATATATTATTTATGCTGACACATAGGTATACAGGCTATTAGGTCTCATTGTAGCCCTTGCTGATATATTATGTATACATATTAGGCATTTTGCTCCATTCTATTTTCAATATTGGGAGTACTGTTTAACATATATGCTTCATTATAACAGGTGTCATTTGGGCACCTGGCCCAGTATTAATGCCAGTATTTTAGTACTGTTTATATTCATGTCTCATTATGTATGTGTCACCATGATTATTAGTAGCCATATTTGTACTTGTTTTTAATGTTTTTTAATGTTTTTTTTACATGGTTGTGCACTCAGTGTTGTTAAAGTAAAGCTATTTTCACGGTTATAACAGGTGTGTGCACCTCTACATGCCATTTCTTTTCTTTGCTTCATCTACTATAGTATTGGGCACATTGGTAGCACCCCTGATTACTTATATATGTATATATTAGTGGTGCCCGCTTTTCTTCCATTATATGTGAATGACACTTGTAATATATCATCCATTTGACTAATACTGTAATCCACTGCAGATTTTACCTCTAAATCCACATGTAAAATTTTCACCTTTTCCCTCCCTTGTTGATTTACATTTGTCGTGTCTCATGAAGATGATCTCAAGAAATCTTTGAAGTTTAGGAAACAAGTGTCGACAGGATCCATAACAAATGCAAAATAAGAAAATATTTTCTGACCGAGGGTGTTGGTTCTTAATGACTGTATATCCAGTTGTTATAAATTTCATGTATCAATGCATTCAATGAACCTCCATGTATGGATTAGGGTCGATTTACTAAAAACAATGGCCTTGTAGATCTGTTTGCAAAAATAACCAATGTTACAAAATGCCATCACCCCTGCATTTCTCGTAGTTCTGCTTTTTGTTCTTGTAGCTTTCACAGCTAAAGATAACAATTACCATAATGAGTTATTTGGGATATTGGTTACAATGGAAATCCCAAGTGTGGAAACCCACATTAATACAAATTGACAACATTCTATTAATATTCCTCTGTGGTTGATAATTTTAGGAAATTTATGTGCAACCACCAAAAAATGATGGACACACATAAACAGATTGAAAAGTAGCAAAATCAGTAAGTTCTGTCAGACTAGGATCAGCACTGCTTTGATGATGGTGGAAATTACCACTAAACTTCTGGAAACCTTCACTGTTCCGCTGCAGACATGTATTTGACCTTCATTAATTTGTACTTTCTTTGTTGCTTTTATATTTAAATTACCTCAATGGTCTTCTCTGGAGACTGAGATCATTCACAGGTCTGGTTTGGGGCTTTATATACCATATATATTAGGGATGTGAATTAAATGACGGATCTGTCTATAGGTATCTGTCTCTGAGCAGGGAGGAAGTAAAGGAATTCAGTAGTTTGCTACACTCTTCATTTTATTATTGGAGTGCGCAGAATGTAAATGAGTAAAGCTACAATAGCATATCGAGTACTCACTTAGATTATATACAGTACAGACCAAAAGTTTGAACACACCTTCTCATTTAAAGATTTTTCTGTATTGTCATGACTATGAAAATTGTACATTCACACTGAAGGCATCAAAACTATGAATTACCACATGTGGAATTATACACTTAACAAAAAAGTCTGAAACAACTGAAATTATGTCTTATATTCTAGGTTCTTCAAAGTAACCACCTTTTGCTTTGATGACTGCTTTGCACACTCTTGGCATTCTCTTGATGAGCTTCAAGAGGTAGTCACCGGGAATGGTTTTCACTTCACAGGTGTGCCCTGTCAGGTTTAATAAGTGTGATTTCTTGCCTTTATAAATGGGGTTGGGACCATCAGTTGTGTTGTGCAGAAGTCTGGTGGATACACAGCTGATAGTCCTACTGAATAGACTGTTAGCTGCTTTTTTTTGCCATAATACAAATTCTAAGTAAAGAAAAACGAGTAGCCATCATTACTTTAAGAAATGATGGTCAGTCAGTCCTAAAAATTGGGAAAACTTTGAAAGTGACCCCAAGTGCAGTTGCAAAAACCGTCAAGTGCTACAAAGAAACTGGCTCACATGAGGACCGCCCCAGGAAAGGAAGACCAAGAGTCACCTCTGCTTCTGAGGATAAGTTTATCCGAGTCACCAGCCTCAGAAATCGCAGGTTAACAGCAGCTCAGATTAGAGACCAGATCAATGCCACACAGAGTTCTAGCAGCAGACACATCTCTACAACAACTGTTAAGAGGAGACTTTGTGCAGCAGGCCTTCATGGTAAAATAGCTGGTAGGAAACCACTGCTAAGGACAGGCAACAAGCAGAAGAGACTTGTTTGGGCAAAATAACACAAGGAATGGACATTAGACCAGTGGAAATCTGTGCTTTGGTCTGATGAGTCCAAATTTGAGATCTTTGGTTCCAACCACCGTGTCTGTGTGACGCAGAAAAGGTGAACAGATGGACTCTACATGCCTGGTTCACATGCCTGGTTCCCACCGTGAAGCATGAAGGAGGTGGTGTGATGGTGTGGGGGTGCTTTGCTGGTGACACTGTTGGTGATTTATTCAAGATTGAAAAAGCATGGCTACCACAGCATCTTGCAGCGGCATGCTATTCCATCCGGTTTGCATTTAGTTGGACTATCATTTATTTTTCAACAGGACAATGACCCCAAACACACCTCCAGGCTGTGTAAGGGCTGTTTGACCAAGAAGGAGAGTGTGGAGGCCAAGTCGTCTGACGTTGCACCCCATCAGTCACCAGACCTGAACCCAATCGAGACGGTTTAGGGTGAGCTGGACCGCAGTGTGAAGGCAAAAGGGCCAACAAGTGCTAAGCATCTCTGGGAACTCTTTGAAGAACCTAGAATATAAGACATAATTTCAGTTGTTTCACATTTTTTTGTTAAGTACATAATTCCACATGTGTTAATTCATAGTTTTGATGCCTTCAGTGTGAATTTGAGGAGTGGTGCTTGCATTTGGAAGGTTTTGCTGTGAAGTAAACATGTGGTCAAAGGAGATCTCCATGCAGGTGAAACAAGCCATCCTTAAGCTGCGAAAACAGAAAAATCCCATTCGAGAAATTGCTACAATATTAGGAGTGGCAAAATCTACAGTTTGGTACATCCTGAGAAAGAAAGCAAGCACTGGTAAATTCACCAATGCAAAAAGACCTGGGCGCCCACAGAAGACAACAGTGGTGGATGATCGCAGAATAATCTCCATGGTGAAGAGAAACCCCTTCACAACAGCCAACCAAGTGAACAACACTCTCCAGGAGGTCGGCGTATCAATATCCAAATCTACCATAAAGAGAAGACTGCATGAAAATAAATACAGAGGGTTCACTGCACGGTGCAAGCCACTCATAAGCATCAAGAATAAAAAGGCTAGACTGGACTTTGCTAAAAAACATCTAAAAAGCCAGCACAGTTCTGGAAGAACATTCTTTGGACAGATGAAACCAAGATCAACCTCTACCAGAATGATGGAAAGCGAAAAGTATGGTGAAGGTGTAGTACAGCTCATGATCTAAAGCAGAGGTCCCCAACCGCCGGTCCGCGGACCAGGACCGGGCCGTTGGGGTTTTTCAGCCGGTCCGCGGCGCCGCTGACAGCTAGCTTCGTGGCCCTGCGCCTGGTCAGAGCACGCTCTGTGACAGCTCGCAGCTCCCGGCAGAGAACATTATGCAGGACGGGGCGGGGCGTCAGGCGGGTCTTAGTGACACAGCCCTCCTGCGCAGCATGGTGTGTTCCTGACGGGGTGGGGCGGCAGGCTCTCCTCACTGACACGCCCAGTGGCGTATCTAGGGGGGCGCAGCCGGGGCGCAGCCGGCAGGGGGGCGCAGTCGGGCCGCCTCATTCGGCCATGGAAAACTGGTCTTGCTTAAAGCCGGTCCCTGGTGCAAAAAAGGTTGGGGACCTCTGATCTAAAGCATACCACATCATCTGTAAAACACGGCGGAGGAAGTGTGATGGCTTGGGCATGCTTGGCTGCCAGTGGCACTGGGTCACTAGTGTTTATTGTTGATGTGACACAGGACAGAAGGAGCCGAATGAATTCTGAGGTATTCAGAGCCATACTGTGTGCTCAGATCCAGCCAAATGCAGCCAAACTGATTGGTCGTCGTTTCATACTACAGATGGACAATGACCCAAAACATAAAGCCAAAGCAACCCAGGAGTTTATTAAAGCAAAGAAGTGGAATATTCTTGAATGGCCAAGTCAGTCACCTGATCTCAACCCAATTGAGCAGCATTTCACTTGTTAAAGACTAAACTTCAGACAGAAAGGCCCACAAGCAAACAGCAACTGAAAACCACCGCAGTGAAGGCCTGGCAGAGCATCAAAAAGGAGGAAACACAGCGTCTGGTGATATCCATGAGTTCAAGACTTCAGGCAGTCATTGCCAACAAAGGGTTTTTAACCAAGTACTAGAAATGAACATTTTATTTAAAATTATTTAATCTGTCCAATTACTTTTGGTCCCTTTAAAAACAGGGTGGCACATGTTAAGGAGCTGAATCTCCTAAACCCTTCATCCAATTTTAATGTGGATTCCCTCAAATGAAAGCTGAGAGTTTGAACTTCAACTGCATGTGAATTGTTTTGTTTAAAATTCATTGTGGTAATGTCTATAACCAAAATAAGAAAAATGTTGTCTCTGTCCAAATATATATGGACATAACTGTATGGGCTACACCTTTCTGAATCTGTAGGGCTTTCGTCCGAAGCTCTGTAAAACAGAATTTGGAAAGAATCCCTGACGGACTCACGAATATGTGGAAGAACCATAATGTGAACAATGCTTAAAGGGGTTGTCCTGTCCAAATCGATACATCTGCAGTCACTCTGTGTGACTGCAGACTTATGAATCCCCCCAGTGCATGCACCGTGTGCTACAGAGATTCACTGGTTTCTGACTCTGGACCGGCCTGTACATATGCATTAGGCCGGAGTCACACTAGACCGTAATACGGACGAGTGCAATGCAATAAAAAATCGCATAGCACTCGGCCCAATGTTAATCTATGGGGCAGCTCCTATTATCCGTTGTTTTCTCGGCCGTATTCAGGATCCGAGGGAAATTGCAGCATGCTGCGATTGTCAGCGTATCTCGGCCAAGAATCGCCAATGCAAGTCTATGGGTGCGAGAGAACAACGGATTACACACGGACCATCAGTGTGACTTGCGAGAAATACGCACCGGTGTTCTATAGAAAAGCCGACAATTCAGTGCGGTGTACAGTAAAATCACACTGACAGGTTAGAATAGAACAGATAAAATTAATGTCTACACGTAGTATAGGTATATATATTTGTACATATGTCAGTGAGACACATATATATATACATATATTTATATTTCATACAGCGCTAGATAGCATTAAAGCCGGTAATTCAATTGCCGGCTTTTGCTATCTCCTTATCAAACCCGACAGGATATGAGACCTGACTTACATACAGTAAACCATTTCATATCCCTTATTTTTTTACATATTCATCACTAGTGTATGTGTGCAAAATGTGGGGGTTCTAGCTGTTACAATAAAGGGTTAAATCACGGAAAAAACTGTCATGGGCTCCCGCGCTATTTTCTCTGCCAGAGTGGGAAAGCCAGTGACTGAGGGCAGATATTAATAGCCTAGAGAGGGACCATGGTTATTGACCCCCCCCCCCGCCCGGCTAAATATATCTGCCCCCAGCCACCCCAGAAAAGGCACATCTGTAACATGTGCCTATTCCGGAACTTAGCCTCTCTTTTCCCACTCCCCTGTAGTGGTGGGCAGGGCCGTATTTAGAGTTTCTGCTGCCCTAGGCACTTTTAGCGCTGCCTCCCCCTTTGGTGAGTATGACACTATCGGCAGTGACTTTGGCAAAAATCGCTGATGTGAAAGTCGCCTTTTGCAGCAGATCCGACAGTTTTTCCGCATCTGCCGCGTAATGGATCACTTAGGGCAACACTGCGTTCGGCCTCATTCATTCCCTATGGGACTTACAGACATGTGCGGCTCTTGCGGTTTTGCCGCCATCCGGCAAATGCGGTACTTGCAGCAATGAGAAAAAACACTACTAGCAGTGTTTTATGTATCATCGTAAGTGCAAAACCGCAATTGCCGCACATGTTCGCAAGTAGCCATCATTACCTGTCCCTGCACCTTGCTAGCTCATCCCTATCCAACCCTCCCTGACCTAAAACTACACTATAAAGCTTCAGAAAAGCAATTTATTAACTGCCATATTCCTATGATAATGAGGGCTCTAGGCTACGGCGTAGACTGGGACGGGCAGTGTCCGGGTCTCCATCCTCTCTGTGCACACCCTCAGTCCCTGCCTCACTGCCTGTGCACAGACCTCCCTCCACCGCACCCGGTAATCACCGCTCGCAGTAGCATACCAGCAGAGGTGTATCTAGGGTTTCTGGCACCCGGGGAAAGAATTCATTTTGGTGCCCCCCCTCCGCCAAGGACATATGTGATTTGCACACTCAGTCATGTGCCCACGAGCTCCTCTCCCTAATGCTCTCAATGTTCAGTGAAAAACTAAGAGAAGCAGAAGAGAAGCTCGATGTCACAGGACCATAAGAGTATGTGTCCACGTTCAGGATTGCATCAGGATTTGGTCAGGATTTTTCATCAGTATTTGTAGCCAAAACCAGGAGTGGAACAATTAGAGGAAAACTATAATAGAACCATATGCTCCACTTCTGTATTTATCACCCACTCCTGGTTTTGGCTACAAATACTGATGTAAAATACTGACCAAATCCTGATGCAATCCTGAACGTGGACACACACCCTAAGTCTGAAAAATCGCATATGAGTGACGTGTCCATGTGACGACTACTGGAACTTGCAGAGCTGAATCCTGACATCGCAGCTTCTGAATTCTCACAACGCATGCACTGCACTTTTAGGATTCTCCCTTGCCGGTGGACGGTCATGTCAGCACAAGTATGTGATTTGTAGACTTCTGACCACATTCTGACTAGATGTGCCCGGCCTCGCTCAGTTCATTTTCATTGACGGAGGTCACGCATGTCTAGTCAGCACGTGATCGCATTAATGTAAATCCCCAGCATGAGAGAATCCTGACAGCGTGCAGTGTGCACTGTGAGAATTCAGAAGTCTGCAGTCACAAAGAATGACTGCAGACTCATCACAAGCCTGGACATCCCCTTTAAAAGGGACTCTGTCACCTGAATTTGGAGGGAACAATTTTCAGCCATAGGGGCGGGGCTTTCGGGTGTTTGATTCACCCTTTCCTTACCCGCTGGCTGCATGCTGGCTGCAATATTGGATTGAAGCTCATTCTCTGTCCTCCATAGTACACGCCTGCGCAAGGCAAGATTGCAGATTGTGCAGGTACAGTATGTACTACGGAGGACAGAGAATGAGCTTCAATCCAATATTGCAGCCAGCATGCAGCCAGCGGGTATGGAAAGGGTGAATCAAACACCCGAAAACCCCACCCCTATGGCTGAAAATTGTTCCCTCCAAATTCAGGTGACAGTGTCCCTTTAAATCTCCTAACATATATAAAAACATGAGAGTTAGCATCACAAATAACATTTACATCCAGGTACCTTATAGATGACGTCGCCTCTGGAGCCGTTCTCCTTTTCTTCATCTTGTCCAGATCCCATGATGAGTTTTCTCATCCACAGCCGTCTCTGCAGACTTCCATCTTCGCCGCTCTTTTGCAGAAAGTCTCCACATGACGCCCTTAAAGATACAAGTGTCATTATAATGCTCCCAAATAAAAAATTGCCCCTCACTATATTGTCTGCACAAAGTATGACCCCCACACTGTCCCTCTTATGGTACATGCTCTTCACACTGTCCTCTCCTTTCTATACCAGTCCCCTCTTCACACTGTCCTCTCACACTGTGTCCCCCTTATAGGGCCCAGTATTTATACTCCATATTTATACTCCATCCTCCCACACTGCGTTCATGCCTCCCCCATCCTCCCACCCTGCGTTCATGGCTCCCCCATCCTTCTCCCCTGCAAGCATGGCTCCCCCATCCTCCCACTCTGCGTTCATGGCTCCCCATCCTTCTCCCCTGCGTTCATGGCTCCCCCATCCTTCTCCCCTGCGTTCATGGCTCCCCCATCCTCCCACTCTGCGTTCATGGCTCCCCCATCCTCCCACTCTGCGTTCATGGCTCCCCCATCCTCCCACTCTGCGTTCATGGCTCCCCATCCTTCTCCCCTGCGTTCATGGCTCCCCATCCTTCTCCCCTGTATGCACGGCTCCCCATCCTTCTCCCCTGTATGCACGGCTCCCCATCCTTCTCCCCTGTGTGCACGGCTCCCCATCCTTCTCCCCTGTGTACATGGCTCCCCATCCTTCTCCCCTGTGTGCACGGCTCCCCATCCTTCTCCCCTGTATGCACGACTCCCCATCCTCCCCTGTATGCACGGCTCCCCATCCTTCTCCCCTGTATGCACGGCTCCCCATCCTTCTCCCCTGTGTGCACGGCTCCCCATCATTCTCCCCTGTATGCACGACTCCCCATCCTTCTCCCCTGTATGCACGGCTCCCCATCCTTCTCCCCTGTATGCATGGCTCCCCATCCTCCTCCCCTGTGTGCACGGCACCCCACTTTTTTCCCTGTCATACTTACCTCTCACCGGCGCGCAGCACAGAACTTCCTGGCATCTCAGCGTCTTCCTTCCTGTCTTCAGCGGTCACATGGTAGCGCTAATTAAGGGTGATGAATATGCGCATATTCATCACCCTTAATGATCGGTACCATGTGACCGCTGAAGACAGGACGGCACTGAGACGCAGTTGCAGCCACCGCTGGAGGAAGGTGAGTATTACGTCTTCAGGGAGGGAGGGGGGCGGGAAGGAGGGAGGAGGGGGGGCGGGAAGGGGGGAGGGAGGAGGGGGGGCGGAAACGTGACCCCGGAGTTTTATAAAATAAAAAAAAAAAAAAAAAGGAAAAAACCTAGCTCAAGGGCGCCCCCCCGCATCCCGCCGCCCTAGGCACGTGCCCTCAAGTGCCTAGTGGCAAATACGGCCCTGGTGGTGGGATATGGGGTAATAAGGGGTTAATGTCACCTTGCTATTGTAAGGTGACATTAAGCCAGGTTAATAATGGAGAGGTGTCAATAAGACACCTATCCATTATTAATCCTATGTTCTTAAAGGGTTAAAAAAACACACATTAGGAAAAAAGTATTTTAATGAAAAAGACACATGGTGTTGTAATAGTTTATTAAACGCTCAATCCAATTGAAGACCCTTGTCACCTGAAATAAAGTTAAAATAAAAAAAAACAATGAGAAGGGGTTAAATAATTTTACAAGCAGAAGCCTGCTAATGCAGCTGTGCTCCTGCCTGTAAAAAGTGGGGAATGAATGGAATGCAGGGGAACGTAGCTACCTAGACCTGCGGTGCTGCGCCCCCTGCTGGTATAAACTCATATGAACTCGAGCGTGGGAATTTTTCAGAAAATTTTCTCACGCTCGACTTCATATGAATTTATGCCAGCAGGGGACGCAGCACGCAAGTCTAGGTAGCTACGTTCCCCTGCATTCCATTCATTCCCCACTTTTTACAGGTAGGAGCACAGCTGCATTAGCAGAGCTCCTGCTTGTATAATTATTTAAGCCCTTCTGATGGATTTACATCGTGGGACTTGCCTCTTCGCCGGAAAGGTATGGGATATTGTTGTTTTTTTATTTTAACTTTGTTTCAGGTGACAAGGGACTTCAATTGGATTGAGCATTTAATAAACTATTACAACACCCTGTGTCTTTATTTCATTAAAATACTTTTTCCTAATGTGTGTGTTTTTAACCCTTTAAGAACATAGGATTAATAATGGACAGGTGTCTTATTGACACCTCTCCATTATTAACCAGGCTTAATGTCACCTTACAATAGCAAAGTGACATTAACCCTTTATTACACCATATCCCACAGCTACATGGTGAGTGGGAAGAGAGTGGCCAAGTGCCAGAATAGGCGCATATTACAGATGGGCCTTTTCTGGGGTGGCTGGGGGCAGATTATTTTAGCCAGGGGGGTCCTATAACCATGGTCCCTCTCTAAGCTATTAATATCTGCCCTCAGTCACTGGCTTTCCCACTCTGGCGGAGAAAATTGCGCGGGAGCCCACGCCATTTTTTTCTATGATTTAACCCTTTATTTTAACACCTAGAGCTCCCAAATTTTGCACATAGACACTTCTTACATTAGTAGTCAGGAATACAGTTAGGGCCAGAAATATTTGGACAGTGACACAATTTTCGCGAGTTGGGCTCTGCATGCCACCACATTGGATTTGAAATGAAACCTCTACAACAGAATTCAAGTGCAGATTGTAACGTTTAATTTGAAGGGTTGAACAAAAATATCTGATAGAAAATGTAGGAATTGTACATATTTCTTTACAAACACTCCACATTTTAGGAGGTCAAAAGTAATTGGACAAATAAACATAACCCAAACAAAATATTTTTATTTTCAATATTTTGTTGCAAATCCTTTGGAGGCAATCACTGCCTTAAGTCTGGAACCCATGGACATCACCAAACGTTGGGTTTCCTCCTTCTTAATGCTTTGCCAGGCCTTTACAGCCGCAGCCTTCAGGTCTTGCTTGTTTGTGGGTCTTTCCGTCTTAAGTCTGGATTTGAGCAAGTGAAGTGCATGCTCAATTGGGTTTAGATCTGGAGATTGACTTGGCCATTGCAGAATGTTCCACTTTTTGGCACTCATGAACTCCTGGGTAGCTTTGGCTGTATGCTTGGGGTCATTGTCCATCTGTACTATGAAGCGCCGTCCAATCAACTTTGCAGCATTTGGCTGAAAGTATATCCCGGTACACTTCAGAATTCATCCGGCTACTCTTGTCTGCTCTTATGTCATCAATAAACACAAGTGACCCAGTGCCATTGAAAGCCATGCATGCCCATGCCATCACGTTGCCTCCACCATGTTTTACAGAGGATGTGGTGTGCCTTGGATCATGTGCCGTTCCCTTTCTTCTCCAAATTTTTTTCTTCCCATCATTCTGGTACAGGTTGATCTTTGTCTCATCTGTCCATAGAATACTTTTCCAGAACTGAGCTGGCTTCTTGAGGTGTTTTTCTGCAAATTTAACTCTGGCCTGTCTATTTTTGTTATTGATGAATGGTTTGCATCTAGATGTGAACCCTTTGTATTTACTGTCATGGAGTCTTCTCTTTACTGTTGACTTAGAGACAGATACACCTACTTCACTGAGTTTGTTCTGGACTTCAGTTGATGTTGTGAACGGGTTCTTCTTCACCAAATTAAGTATGCGGCGATCATCCACCACTGTTGTCATCCGTGGACGCCCAGGCCTTTTTGAGTTCCCAAGCTCACCAGTCAATTCCTTTTTTCTCAGAATGTACCCAACTGTTGATTTTGCTACTCCAAGCATGTCTGCTATCTATCTGATGGATTTTTTCTTTTTTTTCAGCCTCAGGATGTTCTGCTTCACCTCAATTGAGAGTTCCTTTGACCGCATGTTCCAAATGCAAAACCACACACCTGGAATCCACCCCTGACCTTTTAACTACTTCATTGATTACAGGTTAACGAGGGAGACGCCTTCAGAGTTAATTGCAGCCCTTAGAGTCCATTGTCCAATTACTTTTGGTCCCTTGAAAAAGAGGACGCTATGCATTACAGAGCTATGATTCCTAAACCCTTTCTCCGATTTGGATGTGGAAACTATCATATTGCAGCTGGGAGTGTGCACTTTCAGCCCATATTATATATATAATTGTATTTCTGAACATGTTTTTGTAAACAGCTAAAATAACAAAACTTGTGTCACTGTCCAAATATTTCTGGCCCTAACTGTATGTAATAAAATAAGGGATATGAAATGGTTTACTGTGTGTAAACCATGTCTCATTTCCTGTCGGGTTTGATAAGAAGATAGCAAAAGCCAGCAATTGAATTACCGGCTTCTCTGCTTTCTAGCGCTATATGAAATATAAATATATGTATATATATGTGTCTCACTGACATTATATATATATATATATATATATATATATATATATACTGTGTATATACAGACTGTATATATGTTTTTACGAATATTTGAGACCATGGATCCATTCTATGTCCATTTTGCAAGCCGGCGACAAAATCTCGCTGTACGGATGACACACGGATTATTTTTGGAGAAAAAATCGCATCCTCGCATTGAATACGGATAACTGTTCAGGAAATTTTCTGCGTATCTTGGCCATCAAATACGGACCATATTTTTATACGTTGTGTGTGACTCCGGCCTTATACATACTCCTGACCAGAACCCGTCCAATGGGCGCAGCTTCACTCCATACACTTGCATAGACCAATGCCGTGTCCTCTAGTCGGCCACGCCCACTGGACAGCTGCGTCACAGGTTGGGGCGCCCTCGCTCATTACAAGTGTATGGAGTGAGGCCGTTCTCACTGGGCAGGCTCTGGCCGGGAGTATGTATAACTAATACATACCCTGCAGACTTACCGTTTTGGACCAGATGACCCCTTTAAGCAGTGAGTCAAAGAAAACTTTAAACTCCAAGAAAGCAGTCACATTTGTGGTACATGAGAAGATATAATAGAATAACTACGTCCAGTTAATGTAACTGCACAATTACATAACAGGGATAATATCACAAAGGCCGTATTGATCCTTTGGATTATAATATGGAGGATATTTTAATAAGAGGTTTTATTTTTTAAATCATTATCTCCAGCATTTACTGGCTTAATCTATAAACTGTATGACCAAAATGAAAGCCTCCAATCTTTCATAGATAAAATGCAGTCAACTCAATTTGTATATTTTAAGTTCAGTAACTGCGTAGCAAGAAAATAATTCAATTGCTTTGTAAAGTGTACAGAAAAAAAGGCACTTTCCACATTATCTCCGCTCTGAGAGAAAACTTTTACATTTGTGAATATGATGACAGAATACTGTTTTAATTTAGTAACATCTCATTCCTTAGCACGTCTATCTGCTATTAGTGTGGGACTCCGAGACGAGCCCACTGGAGTTTGTCAGAGCAGAAGGCAATAATAATAAGACTGTATGCAGTAATACCTACAAAACACAGAAAATCTGTCTCTGTTTTGTAGTGCTAAAGGCAAAACCTTGTGTCATATGGTTGTGCATAAATAAATAAAGTCTCTGCAGACTGTGCGCACTTGTTATCTACCTAAAAGACATAATAAATATTCTCCTCTCAAAGTTCTCCTCTTGTTCCAACATTATCCTTGTCTTCTCTTTAATGAAGTTTCCACTATCATTGGTCACAATTACTTATCCTGATGACCCAGATACATGCATGGAAAAATAGCCACATCTGTGAAGACCTCCTACCAGATCTTATGAAAATGAGACCTCTTTAATATTTTATGTTCAGTGCAATCCTTCTAATGTTTTTAGTTATTTAAGTCCAAGGCATACTGACTGATAAACTGTTACATAAAATAGTTGGTGTGTTCGCAGGCTCAGAAGTTAGGCTAGCCATGTACAGTTTGGTAGACTGCTTCCTCCTCCGACTTCCCCATACACCTGAGCATTTTCTGTGGGGAGAGAAGAGAAAGTCATTACTTGGAATGTCCGGCACTGGTTCATCTCCCAGAAAACAAAAGGATCAAATGTTGAAATTCTTATCATTCTTTCTCGGGACACATGATGTCAAGAGGTCCTGTTACACACCAGATGGTTGGCTGGTTCCTCCATTAACACTGGGTTCCGATGACTTGTTATCTATAGGGTGTGAGGGCCTTAAAGAGGTTGTCCACTACTTTAGCATTAATGAAGTTGGTTTACAATAGGTCATCAACGTCTGTTCGATTGGGGTCCAACACCCCAGCCTATCAGTTGTTACCAGTGGTGCTGGCCATAAGTGTTCACTTGCGGAGTTGCTCAGTCTTCTGATAGTGGCCGAGGCTGGGTACTACACATCCGCCTCCTATTCAGATCAATAGGAGGCCGATATGTAATGCCCTGCAGTGGCCACTGTCAGAAGATGGAGCAGCTTTGCAAGTGAGTACTTCCGCCGGCCGCCGACACCAGTAACAGCTGATTGGCGGGGGGTGTCAGGTGTCTGATCCAAATGGATCAGGCAATGATGACCTATCCTAAGGATAGGTCATTAATGTTTAAGTAGTGGACAACCTCATTGTCATGCAGCATTAGTTTGTTGTAAGGGTTGTTTTATCATATCAATCGTCTTTTAAAATAAAACTATCTTGACTTCTAAAGTTCTAAGTTAGATGTTACAGCGCTGGCCCTCAATTTAATTTTACATGTCAGGTATTCGAGTGAATGGCCAATCATATATTTGGTAGTTGTGCCAAGTCCATTAGAGACTGAGCCATCTGTCGTGGATAGTCAACAAGGTCTCATATTTTAAATAAGGATATTTTTCATCCTGAAATGTAAAAATGGTATATATATCAGTAAAACAGAATTTATAAGCGTATCCAAAATTTGGTAATTGTTTCCTTTATTTGTAGATAATGTTTTTGTTTGTTGTTTTTTTTTGTGGACATTGATACCATTTTTCCTTTTTTTAATGAGATGAAGACACTTATTTATGGTACAAGTATATTAATGTGAGACAGTCATTAAATGGTTAGTAATCACTAGACTATATTTTTCCTGTTATTATTGTGCTTGGGTTGCCATCAGCCTCTCCGATACATTTTTGCCTGGTAATAAACAGGTGCTATATCTGCTTAAAGCGCTGTTTATAGTAGAAAACATCCATCCAGCTATCTCATCTCTTATTTAATTTGTTTATTGACGAGCAGTGAAATGCATGTAGACTGATGAAAGAGCGCATTGTTTTCTCTATACAAAGCATCATGCATCATCACAGTTTTCAGTCTCTGCACTTACTAATCTTTTGCGCAAGGTGTAAGTTATATAGAAATCTCTATAATATAAAGCAGCTGTTCATTAAAGCTGCCCTACTTTAGAGAGCCCTTTACCTCCAACTGCAGAGTATAAAGCCGCATTTACACTGAAAGATAATCGTGAACAAGTGTTCTTAAGGACTCTCAGTTTACAATAATCGTTCGGTGTAAGCAGGCCGATAAACAAGAAAAACTCTCGTTCATTGGGTTTAATCATCTTTTGTACAGCGCAGAAGATCCTCATTCTCGATTGCACATTGTCCTCTTTAAACAGGACTTGCACTGCCACATATAGTGACGGTGCAGGTTATTATTATTATTATTTATTGTTATAGCGCCATTTATTCCATGGCGCTTTACATGTGAGGAGGGGTATACATAATAAAAACAAGTACAATAATCTTAGACAATACAAGTCATAACTGGTACAGGAGGAGTGAGGACCCTGCCCGCGAAGGCTCACAATCTACAAGGGATGGGTGAGGATATAGTAGGCGAGGATAGAGCTGGTCATGCAGCGGTTTGGTCGATCGGTGGTTACTGCAGGTTGTAGGCTTGTCGGAAGAGGTGGGTCTTCAGGTTCTTTTTGAAGGTTTCGATGGTAGGTGAGAGTCTGATGTGTTGTGGTAGAGGGTTCCAGAGTAGGGGTGATACGCGAGAGAAATCTTGTATACGATTGTGGGAAGAGGAGATAAGAGGGGAGTAGAGTAGGAGATCTTGTGAGGATCGGAGGTTGCGTGTAGGTAAGTACCGGGAGACGAGGTCACAGATGTATGGAGGAGACAGGTTGTGGATGGCTTTGTACGTCATGGTTAGGGTTTTGTAGTGGAGTCTCTGGGCAATGGGGAGCCAGTGCAGGGAGTGACAGAGGGGAGAGGCCGGGGAATAGCGGGGGGACAGGTGGATTAGTCGGGCAGCAGAGTTTAGAATAGATTGGAGGGGTGCGATAGTGTTAGAGGGGAGGCCACAGAGCAGGAGGTTGCAGTAGTCAAGGCGAGAGATGATGAGGGCATGGACTAGGGTTTTTGCAGATTCAAGGTTGAGGAATGAACGGATTTGTGAAATATTTTTGAGTTGAAGTCAGCAGAAAGTGGAAAGGGCTTGGATATGTGGTTTGAAGGAGAGATCAGCGTCAAGGATTACCCCGAGGCAGCGAGCTTGTTGGACTGGGGAGAGTGGGCAGCCATTTACTGTAATGGATAGGTTCGTTGGGGGGGTCGCGTGAGATGGGGGAAAGATGATGAATTCTGTTTTGTCCATGTTAAGTTTCAGAAATCTAGCGGAGAAGAAGGATGAAATAGTGGACAGACATTGAGGGATTCTGGTTAGAAGGGAGGTGATATCTGGTCCAGAGATGTAGATTTGTGTGTCGTCAGCATAGAGGTGATACTGAAAGCCATGAGATTCTATGAGCTGTCCCAGGCCAAAGGTGTAAATGGAGAAGAGCAGGGGCCCTAGGACTAAACCTTGTGGGACTCCGACAGATAGAGGGCGAGGTGAGGAGCTGGTGTGTGAATGGAGACGCTGAATGTCCGGTCTGTTAGGTATGATGAGATCCAGGATAGGGCCAATAGGTTAAAAATGACCGCCGTTTGGTAAGGTTTACCAATCTGCGATCGTTTACTGCTGCCCATCAGTCCCTATAAATGCTCGTTCATCAGCCTGAAGAAAGTCTCTGTAGTATCCGATTGTGTTTGGGCATCTATATTCTCATATATACATGTATAATATTGCTCTTTTTTGTTAATCATTAAATTTGTATTATTTGGCTGGACAGTAGCACTTCAGTTAATAACTTTGGAGTGTCTTTTTGCTTGTGTATAAACCTGATCTTAAAACCATATATAGCACTCTTCCCCCTCCTCCAATAGTGAGAATGTACATTGTAATTTTTGCCCATTTAATTGATTAATAATGACTTGTTTCATCGTAGTATAGGGTGGGCTTAATACACCTAAATAAAATGGGAATGGTTGGTGATATCCACTTCCTGTGTGTGGCACATTAGTATATGGGAGGAGGAAAACTTTTCAAGATGGGTGGTGACCATTGGGGTCATTTTGAAGTCGGCCATTTTGGATCCAACTTTATTTTTTTCAATGGGAAGAGGGTCATGTGACACATCAAACTTATTGAGAATTTCACAAGAAAAACAATGGTGTGCTGGGTTTAACGAAACGTTATTCTTTCATGAGTTCTTTACAAGTTTATGACCACTTATAAAATGTGTTCAAAGTGCTGCCCATTGTGTTGGATTGTCAATGCAACCCTCTTCTCCCACTCTTGAAACACTGATAGCAACACTGCAGAAGAAAAGCTAGCACTGGCTTCCAGTATCCATTGTTTCAGATGCTGCACATCTTGTATCTTCACAGCATAGACAATTGCCTTCAGATGACCCCAAAGATAAAAGTCTAAGGGGGTCAGATTAGGAGACCTTGGTGGCCATTTAACTGGCCCACGACGATCAATCCACTTTCCAGGAAACTGTTCATGTAGGAATGCTCAGACCCGACACCCATAATGTGGTGGTGCACCATCTTGGGTGTAAGGTCCGTGCATTCCTACGTGAACAGTTTCTGGGAACTATATGATCTAAGTGCCTCTTAGATTCCTATTACTGGTTAAACTAAAGAATTGTTATGAGTCCAGCGCAACCAGAGTCTTTGGTAACTTTTTACTGTGCGTAAAATCAAGCTGAAAAGGACATTAGTGGGGGAGGTTTTTTTTTATAATTTGCTCCATTTACATGGTAATTTAATTTGGCTTTCAGGCATAATATAAGATTTAACAATCGCAATCGTCTAAGGCTATGTGCACACGTATTCTAGGTCCACTGCGGATTTTTCTGCAGTGGATTTCAGCGGATTTGATAAATCCGCAGTGGAAAACCGCTGCAGATTTATCGCGGATTTACCCAGATTTACCTCGGTTTTCCTGCGGTTTTCACTGTGGTTTTACAACTGCGGTTTTCCATAGGGGCAGTTGTAAAACCGCTGCGGAATCTGCAGAAAGAAGTGACATTGCTGCGGAATGTAAACCGCTGCGTTTCCGCGCGTTTTTTTCCGCAGCATGTGTACAGCGGTTTTGGTTTCCCATAGGTTTACATTGAACTGTAAATGCATGGGAAACTGCTGCGGATCCGCAGCAAAATCCGCATCATGTGCACATACCCTAAATATCATTCTCGTATTGTTGCATGTGCCTCTAATATAAATTCTGCTTTATCCTAAGAGTTTCTCTGTTCTCCCTAAATGTGTACTTCTTTCTTGAAAACTTGTACCCAGCGATAATTAACTACAACACGCGGTCCAGAGATAGAATCACATGAGTGTGAAATAATCTAAAAATATATTTATTCAAAGATTTTTCTAAAACATTTTTCAAGACCTGTATAGACTAGAAGAAAAAACAGGTAAGTCAATAAAAGGGATTGTAAGTTTATAACAATAACATTAAGACAGGTGGCAATACTAACCGTGTAATAGTGTGCTTTAGTTATAAAAATAAGTAACAAACTACTAGTGCTTATAACAATATCCTAAAAGACAGTGCAAATTAATCCTGTGATACAAAACCATTATTGCTGGTTAAATTAATTAATAAAGTGCAACTACTAATATCCAATACCAGTAAGCGAAGTACTCAACTAATATATACTTGGAATACAAAGGCTCAATGGATTTATCTACCAGCGTCCAATGCGCGTTTCACCATGCTTCCTCAGGGGCATGAGTACTGGATATTGGAATTTCTCCTTTCAAAATATCACTCTTATCCAGTTACATATGCATTGAATATAAATTCGGTTTTATCCTAAGGGAGACTGTTTCTGTTCTCCATAGATGTTTACAAATCTTTTTTGATTATTTTTTTATATTATTTTTCCATTAGCTGTATATGTTTCGATGGTAAGCACAGACTCTGGAGGGGTTTTACAGTCATTACTTAATCCCTTTCGTGATAAGACTATTTGTAATCTTTCATACACAGGCACTTTATTATCCAACACTTTTTCTTCCTATTTTCTGCAGAATAATTATGCTGTCATCATTAGTCAAATAGATAAAAAGAGACAATAGGAATTAAATAATTATAAAACTACTCTGAAACTCCTAATTTATTGTATGTCTCTACATCTATACTCTAATTCCTTTTAAGATCACCCGCTAACTAACGAAAGCAGCCACTCTTATCCTAAATTAAAAAACCCTCACACATAATTGCCAATTTAATCCTTACAGCTTTGCATGCTGCAGGCATGGACAGCCTACAATTCTGTCTGGGCATCATGGGAAATAGTACTCGTTTCTTCTTCCTGAAATTTTCTTGATTGTTTGTAAAAAAAAAAAAAAAAAAAAAAAAAATCCCTTTGCGGTTGCAATAGTTTTACAACCCACTAATTTGCACCGTAAAAAAGCATATATTAGTAAAATAATAAAATATTGCAGCTATGAAGAATGCTGACTGTGCTAGGTTTTCTTCATGGTGGAGCATTTGTACAATGCTCTAAGTACAGCTAAATTCACTAATTGCTCAACACTGTTTGTTAGGCCTTGGAAAGTTGTTTTTCGTCCATATTTTTTAGGTAACTCTTTGCCAGTCTTCGAAAAGCTACAGTGGAGAACTGCTAACCAAGAACTGCTTTTGCACTGATGTTCCCAACTGGTCCATGGACAACTGGTACTTAGCTGTCCATGCAAATAATAACAATAGATTTCCAACAGAATCTGATACAATAAAATGAATGGCAGCCACAGCTTTCCCCAGTGATAACATCTGATTGCTGGCGGTTTCTGAATCCAGTCCTCTGGTCATCAGCTCATTTCCAGGTCCCTCAAGTCTCCCAAACTGCTTTCATTAGGCTACTTATAACTGTTCCTGCTTTTTAGTAAAGCTCTTTATGTCCCAAACTAATGAGTACTTACGTGCTAGTATTCTTCTTGGTATATGCTAATAAGCTAGGACTAGTATGGTTGGTCATCAATTCACCCAGACTACAAGGTATTATGGTTGGTCTTCGTAGCTTTTTTACAGAAGTGCGTAGTGGTAGGTTGCAGATGAACCCCTAGTACTAGAGGTAAAAATCCACTGTGCACATAATGGAAGACAATCATGCTTTAGGGTACCGTCACACAGTGGCATTTTGATCGCTACGACGGCACGATTTGTGACGTTCCAGCGATATATCCGTGACGTTCCAGCGATCTCGCAGTGTCTGACACGCTCCTGCGATCAGGGACCCCGCTGAGAATCGTACGTCGTAGCAGATCGTTTGAAACTTTCTTTCGTCGTCTAGTGTCCCGCTGTGGCGGCATGATCGCATGGTGTAACAAAGGTGTGCACGATATTGTATACAATGTGCGCATAGTAACCAACGGCTTCTACATCGCACATACGTCATGAAATTGTCGCTCCAGCGTCGTACATTGCAAAGTGTGACAGCAGTCTACGACGCTGGAGCGATATTGTTACGATGCTGGAGCGTCACGGATCGTGCCGTCGTAGCGATCAAAATGCCACTCTGTGACGGTACCCTTACTCGTATTGTGAAATTCGCATGTGGCACACAACCATATTCTTGTCTGCCAACATTCCATCCCAGACGACCTTTTTTAAGGCTTGTGGCATCACTGAGAGTCGTACTTGTCTCCATCATGAAAACATAGAGACATAGAAACAATTACAACACCCACTGACTCCACACCGCATGCCCTTAAGAAGGTCCAGGCTGGTCCGAAATGTAAGCCATCAATAATAATATAATCTGGATCTCCGTCACATGCTGGTCTCCCACAGAAGCATGTTTGTTTTACATTACCTACTGCTTGCTGTCATTTTATGCTTCACCCAGATAAGTCCGTGCTGTACAGGCGACTAGTCCTACAGGCAGATCACCCGTTGGTTTCTCCCCGCCCGCTGAAAGGGACAGACACACCTCTGCCTATGGGTGCATGTAGGCAGAGGCTTGCGAGTTAGGCTGTGTGACCACGTTGCGTTTTTTATGCGTTTCTGTCGCGGTTTTTGCCGCAGCGGAAATGCTTAGAAAACGCAATCCTATGGGATTCCGCAGTTGCTGTGCCCATGCTGCGGATTTTCCCACAGTGGAATCGCATAGCGGTAAAATCCGCAGCATGTTCATTATTTCTGCGGAATCACAGCGATTCCGCCTCTATAGGATTGCATTGAACGCTCACTTTACGCATGTGGCTTTGCCCACTATGCGTAAAGTGAGCGCTTCATGTGCGGCTGGTACCCGGGTCTGGAGGAGAGGAGGCTCTCCTTTACGCCCTGAGTACAATATTCATGTAAACAAAAATAAAATAAAAAATAGGGATATACTTACCTTCTGATGGCCCCCAGAGTCCTCCCGGCTCTTAGCGGTGCACGCGGCGGCTTCCGTTCCCAGGGATGCATTGCGAAAATCACCTGGGATGATGTCGCAGTCATGCGACTGTGACGTCACAAAGGTCCTTCGTGCAAAGCATCCCTGGGAACGGAACGTACCAGGAGCGCCGCTAAGGAGATCGGGGGCCATCGGAAGGTGAGAATAACCATATTTTTTTTATTTTTGTAATTATTTTTAACATTATATCTTTTACTATTGATGCTGCATAAGCAGCATCAATAGTAAAAAGTTGATCACACTTGTCAAGCACTATGCTTGACAAGGGTGACCAACCTGTCCATCACTTTTCTAAGCAATGCTTCAAATCGCTTGGAAAACGCAAGCATTCTGCAAGCTAAAAACTCTTGCAAAACGCTTGTGTTTTGAGGAAAAATGCATGCGATTTCCGCATGCGTTTTACCCGCGGCAGGGAGTTGCAGAAATGCTGCAGACATATCCGCAGCATTATATCATTCACACTGAACGAATTGTGTCAGGGACGACATTGCTGTGCTATCCTGATCAAGCACAATGCACTGGTAAAGCCGAGGAGAGTAAAAGCAGGGCACCTGTGCTTGCTCAGGAGAGCATGGCGATGGCATAATTACTGGATCTGAAGCTGGCTACTCTGGGAGAAGTGATGGCCATCAAGACTAGTCCTTCGTAATTTAGCATATATTGAGCAGTACTTCAAAAGTTGTTTTAGCACAGAATTATTCATTTATTTGGGGCATGAAGAACTTTATTTAGATGCAAGAATAGGGCTGTGTGATGTAGTGTTGGCATAATGTTGAGCTTTAAGGGAATCTGTCACCAGTTGTTTTTTTACCCTATCTAAGCCTACGTTCACATTAGCGTCATGCGACGCAGCGTCGCCGACGCAACGCACGACGCATCTGAAACGCACGCAAAAACGCACCTTTTTTGACGCAAGCGTCGGACGGATGCGTCGTAAAATGCAGCGTTTTTGGTGCGTTTTTGTTGCGTTTTTACAAAAAACGCAGCGTTTTACGACGCATGCGTTGTCAAACACTGATTAGATCTTTACACACAATTTAGTGTCTAGACACTAGATAACACCACCAATGAATAGAAGAGGGTGGGTCTAGTGTCTAGACAATCGATAATGCCACCAATGGGTAAATGGGGGTGGGTATTAATGTAATAGTGGTATATATACCCCGGCATAGATTATTTCCAACCATAGAGCATCAAGATGGATCGTTCCATGGAGAGTATCTACCTCAATTTTCAGCTGGAATTAGCCCTTGCTATTGCTTATGCTATTGCCTGTCATGAACAGAAGAAAAGAGACAAACTACGGAGAAGGAGTCGTCGGCGATTTTGGCTACACCCTATAGTGGAAGTCCGAGAGAGTCGTGGAGCCTACCATTGTCTGTTTGGCGAATTAAATGAGAACCAGGACAAATACTTTGAATACACCAGGATGTCAAAAGACAGCTTCCGATATCTGCTGCGTCTGGTGGAAGGAACCATTTCCAGGCAGGACACGCAGCTCCGTAAATCGATTTCCCCTGAGGAACGTCTGCTGGTGACTCTACGGTACGTAATGGAATGTGAAGGATTTATATGTTCTTGCCATTTTTTAAAGTAACGTGTTTTTGTTTTGTGGGGTGGGGGGATTGTTATTAAAAATGCAAAATTCTTTCATAACAATTTTATTAATTATATTTATTTATTTTTCTTCTTGTCAGTTTCCTGGCTACCGGAGAGACTTTGAGATCACTGCATTTCCAGTTTCGGATTGGAGTCTCAACACTGTCGGGTATTATTGCCGACACTTGCCGCGCATTGTGAGACAACCTCCGGGAGGAATTTTTACCCATCCCTACAAGAGAAATATGGCTTGCCAACGCCCAAAAATTTGAACAAGTGTGTTCTTTCCCTAACTGTATTGGAGCCGTGGATGGGAAGCACATTAGGATTACCAAGCCTTCAAGAAGTGGATCTCTTTTTTTTAATTATAAAAAATACTTTTCCACCGTGCTGATGGCAATTGCAGGTGCGGACTGCAGGTTTCTCGCTGTGGACATTGGAGCGTTTGGTCGTGCAAATGATTCACGGACATTTAAGGAGTCTGATATGGGCCGAAGATTGTACAATAACAATTTTAATTTCCCCCATCCACGACCTCTTCCCAACACCGACGGCCCGGCCCTGCCATTTGTTGTTGTTGGTGATGAGGCTTTTCAAATGAGTGGCAACCTACTTAAACCTTACTCAAGTCGTGGGTTGGACCGCACCAAAACTATATTTAATTATAGACTGTCCAGGGCCAGAAGAACTGTGGAGTGCGCCTTTGGCATCCTGGTCTCGAAGTGGCGTATCTTAGGATCCGCCATAAATTTGAAAATTGAGACAGTGGATGAGGTGGTGAAGGCGTGTGTGGTTCTCCACAATTTTATTATTGATAAAGAGAGAGTCAACGTGGAACTCGATGAACCCATACAAAATCCATTGCCTGATTATCAAGCTCATCCTCTGCGGACAACTGTGGAGATTGCTCATATGAGGGACCAATTTGCTGCATACTTTGTTTCTGATGTTGGCCGTGTTTCATGGCAAGATCAAATGGTTTAATTCTTCGTGTTATTATGATGTCATGTAAACACTGTGGAGTCCATGTCATTTAACCATACTATGTATGGTTATTGTTAAAATGTCCCCTGATTGTATAATGCGTTGTGTTTTGAAATAAAGTTCTTGTGCCTTTCCGTTTTCACCAAACAAATCTCCCATACGTTTTTCCATAGTAATAGAATTGTAAAATCCAATTTTATTGAAAGTAATGTGTGTCACACAAAATTTGTGTGTTCCATAGTTTTGACGTATAATTACATAATCGGCTCCCACCTTGTCAACCATTTTTAATCCTGCAGACTATTTGCATATGGAACCAGGCTAGACAAGGAGGGAGACGATCATGTTTGCAAAACTCTACAGAGTTAACACTATTGTACTCAGGATGCTAGAATTCGTCCAGAGTCAAATAGTGGCGACACTGTGAACATTGCTTCCACCTCACCTGACCAATATTCTTAAGGTACATTAATAAAACTATTACCCAACGATACCGACCAGTGATTCGACTGGACCGAGATCGTTGTTTAGTTGTCGCGTGGTTGCTGGAGAGCTGTCACACAGACAGCTCTCCAGCGACCAAAAAAGAGCAAGTCCCGTGTAATCTGGGTAATGTTTTGCCACACTCACGATGTTTACCATTGTAAATGTAATTTTAAAAAATACAAAAAACCCTTACACTCCGGTGTGTGAAACGTCCATCGCCGTCAACTTCCCGTACTGTGGCAGCCCTAAAGCACAGCACAGCGTTTATTATTAAGTCAACGGTGTGCTCAGCTTTACGGGCGGGAATCACAGTGTCAGTGCGGAAAGATGACGGCGAGGGACGTGGTTGACACCTTTTTATATTTGTGGGGTATTGTTC
Organism: Ranitomeya imitator; assembly: GCF_032444005.1. Lineage (NCBI taxonomy): Eukaryota > Metazoa > Chordata > Amphibia > Anura > Dendrobatidae > Ranitomeya > Ranitomeya imitator. Next base: position 154,485,835 of record NC_091282.1, on the reverse strand, counting down.
ACTTTTTATTTGAGTGTTTAAAACAGTGCGCTAGTAACCCAATATTCCCTTGTTTAAAACAAAGACATCGCTGGATCGGTCTAAACTCGCCGATCCAACAATGATAGCGTCTGATCAGTTACCCAAAAAAAATTCCAAATCATTCGCTGACACCAAAAAACTCACAGCAGGGGCTCAATCGTTTTACGATTTCAGAAAAGATAACGTTGGTTACACACAAAAACCAACTTTATCTATACTGAAATTGTTGTGTGATGGTACATTGTAAACTTGACATATTGAGCAATGCTGTTTGTGTTTGTAACATCTGAGTACAATGAGCGACAGCCCTATAAAACAATGAAAAAAACAAATTGATAAATATTGTCAGACATTGCACATCAGGTGTTACAAAGACAAGATTTGTGTATACGGCGCAAGGTGTGATTTGGTGCAAACTTTATTTGAGACAATAAAAACTAATTTTTTAAAAAAAAAAAACATTTATTTAGGGTACAAAAAAAAAGAAATTGGGAAATGTTATTAGGGGGTACCAACATCCGCAATTAAAGGGGATTGATATCCCACACTTTTTGGGGGTGTTGAGGAGACCGAGGAGGAGGACGAGGGGGAGGAAGCAGCATACTCGATCACACTAGACGGGATGCCGACATCAATCCAGGCAGTGGATGGTGGCGAGATTAGCAAAGCAGGAGGTGAGGGAGGAGGAGGGACGACCAGTGTCCTTGGCTGGCTACTCCGGCTCCGGGTAGACCCAGGCTGTGATGGTGTACTCCTTGTAGACCCAGGCTGGGTACTGGGTGTACTCCGTGTAGACCCAGCCTGGTGTGCTCCGGGTCGACCCGGGGTGTTTTCTGGTGGTAGTTGTGGGAGCAGCCATAGCCAAGGTCGTAGTACTTGTCGTCGTCTTCTTCTTCTTTTTCCTCCTCTCTCCCTCTGGGTGTGGGTCGGCTTCCCGTCTGTGTCCCCTTGAAGGCCTGTCAGGCTCTGAACTTTGGGGCTCTGTTCTGTGGTGGTGGTGGCGGTGGCGGTGGCCCTCGGCACGCGGAGCTCTGTGGTGGTGCTCTGCAGCAGGAGTCGGAGTCATGGCAGCCAGCGATGGTACTGCGGGCAGATTTGTCGCTGACTGCATGACCCGAGCCTGCTGCAGAGCACTGACATATACATTGTTGCAGCCCTGCATGACCGAAATCTGGAGTTCCGGCGTAAGATGTTCAACCATGCCGTTGTGAATGGCAGTAAAAAAAATGTTTGGCCGGCCTCGAGAGATCCGTTTCGATGTTTTCAAGACGCCGTTCGATATTGCACATTTTATCGCACAGCGCCTTGAAACCATTCTGAAATACGGTGCTCAGATGTAAAAATTCGGGCATGGGCGCCCTGTCCAAGGCCCGCTGACGCTGTCGGGAAGACCCAAAGGAAGGAGCGACAGAGGCCTCGGCCAGGGGAACATCTGATGGACCGGCTGCCGGTTCGCCAGATTGTGGTGGTGCAGACCTGCTCTCGCTGTGGGATGGCTGCGACTGTTCAGATGGCGCTTCACAAAGGACCGCTCCAGAGGGTCGGACAGTCTCGCGGGTGCTGCTGTGTGTTCTGTGAAAACATAAGGAAACCATTAGTATACTAAATATCACATTTCACATGCGTCATTAATTAACTTTACCGCCAGGTATCCATTGCTGCCGTTAATATTAACCTATTTTTAATATTGACACTGCATATGCACCATCAATATTAACAAAAAAAGGTATTTATTTAATTCACAATAGTCACCCATGGTTGTGGTTTGCAACGCCAGACAATTATGCTTACGTTGGAACTGCCATGACGTCACGGTCATGTGACCGAGACGTCATCACAGGTCCTGCGAGCTGAGCAACCATGGGAACATAACCTGCTTTGCAGTGGAATGTATGCCGTATCTAATATATTTTACTTTTTTGTGTATAAAAAATCGGGGATACACCTGGATAGCCACTATACTACTACACTATTAAATATTGGCTGGGCTTGGCCAATCTACTATTTTTCTGTGTTCTGTATACTTCAGATTTCAGTGAAATTGCTAGTAAGTCAAGCTCAACATTGTAGTAATCCCAGAAGGCTCGGAGCACGGAGCCGCTGTGTCAAGTGTGAGAAGACCAGAAATGAATAAAAAATTCTAGGTCAACGAGGCGTGAAAAGTAAAAACAAAATACTTTATTCACTTCAATCATAAGCAGAGGATGAAACATCTGCACAATACAATAAAAACACTATCTACGCGTTTCAGGTCTGATGTTCCCTGTCACCTGAAACGCGTAGATAGTGTCTATTGTATTGTGCTGATGATTCATCCTCTGCTTATGATTGAAGAGGATAAAAGTATGTATTTTTTACTTTTCACGCCTCGGTGAGCTTTCCTTTTTTTCTTCATTTCTATACTTTGTACTTGCCAAAATAACTGGCTGGGCAATAAGCTACGTGGCTGGAATGTAGTATGTGAATATGCATGTTGTAAAAACTAGGTGTGTGCATAAGTACTATACTTACTCTCTGCTCTCAAGGACCGGTCGCAAGAACTGCAGTATACGGTTGTACTTGTACACCGAGGTCCTTGAAGCGGCAGCACCACTACGAGTCTGTCCCTCCTTTTTCAGGCCCCTCCGGAAGCGGTCCTTCATGGAGCGCCATCTGGTCTTCAATTGTTTAACTGTGTATAAATTGAAAAAATAAAAAAGTTTTTAGATAATATATTGAAAACGATTACGCAACCGTGTGCAATCCCAATAGAAGACATCACAGACGGTTGTGTAATCCTGGCATGATGGGTCACAGCAGCATTTTGTAAATACTTACGGAAACTAGTTTTGGCCTTTGGTGAAGCGCTGTCGAAGCCATCCCACAGCGATTGTGCCACCTCTATCCACAGACGCCGCAATATGCCCTGGTCCGCGTGCCGGGGGTCACGGCTGTCCCACAACGGGCCCCGTGCTTCAATGGATGCCACCATCATGTCAATATTGAGTGGTTCATCCAGGGCCGTTGTGAAACCTAGAAAAAATGGAAAATATTAATGTTTGAAAGATAAAAACAATGGTCCCTACCTCATCCACCGCCACCTACTACACACAACACCACAACCTCCCACCACCCCCCATAACCGCAAAAACAAAAAAATTAAACAAAAAAAATGAATAGGTTTGAAATAAATACTTACTCTCCGTCCTGCAGCCACAGCTTGGCCCCGTGGTCCCTGCTCCTGCTCCCTCTGTTCCTCCTGGTCCTCCTCCTCACTTGAAGAAGCCTGCAAAATAGTTTACCAAAAAGTTGAGTGACCCATCTACAAATGACAGCGAATATAAGCAATAGTAGATCATGTACTCACCGGACTCCTCAGCGGTGGGGTGTGACTCGAGTCGCTGCCGCTGGCCATGACTAATGCAATTCTGAAATAAAGAACAAAATAACATTGATACTATGCTCGTATGCACAATCCAGCAATAAATAAAAAAAAAAAATAATAATTTAACCCCTTAGCGACCGCCGATACGCCTTTTAACGGCGGCCGCTAAGGGTACTTATACCACAGCGCCGTTAATTAACAGCGCTGTGGAAAAAGTCCATAGCGCCCCCAGAGGCCGATTTTCTCCGGGGTCTCGGCTGCCGAGGGTAGCTGAGACCCCAGAGAACATGATTCGGGGGGTTTTTAACCCACCCCGCATTTGCGATCGCCGGTAATTAACCGTTTACCGGCGATCGCAAAAAAAAAAAAAAAAGCGATCTCTTTTTAATTTCTCTGTCCTCCGATGTGATTGCACATCGGAGGACAGAGAAAAGGGGTCCCAGGTGGCCCCCCAATACTCACCTAGCTCCCCCGATGCTCCTCGTGTCTCCCGGTGGGCGCCGCCATCTTCAAAATGGCGGGCACACGCGCAGTGCGCCCGCCGGCCGGCATCGGGAGAATCTTTGGGGTCTCGGCTGCCGGGGGTAGCCGAGACCCCAAAGAGCACGATCGGGGTCGGTATTACCGACCCCTGTTTTGCGATCGCCGGTAATTAACTGTTTACCGGCGACCGCAAAAAAAAAAAAAAAAAGTAAAGTGTAATTCTCTGTCCTCTGATGTGATCGCACATCAGAGGACAGAGAAATAGGGGGATTCGGGGACCCTAGCATACTCACCTAGGTCCCTGGATCCTCTTGTTGCTCCTCCTGGCCGCCGGCAGCAGAACATGGCGGACACATGCCCAGTGCGCCCGCCATCTGTCTCCATCTGCCGGCCGGCAGGAGAACAGCAGTTGGGGCTAAAATTAGGGTTAGGGGTAGGGTTAGGGGTAGGGGTAGGGTTAGGTTAGGGGTAGGGCTAGGGTTGGGGCTAAATTTAGGGTTAGGGTTGGGGCTAAATTTAGGGTTAGGGTTGGGGCTAAACTTAGGGTTAGGCTTCTTTCACACTTACGTCGGTACGGGGCCGTCGCAATGCGTCGGCCCGACATACCGACTCACGTTGTGAAAATTGTGCACAACGTGGGCAGCAGCTGTAGTTTTTCAACACATCCGCTGCCCAATCTATGTCCTGGGGAGGAGGGGGCGGAGTTACGGCCACGCATGCGCGGTCAGAAATGGCGGATGCGACATACAAAAAAACGTTTCATTGAACGTTTTTTTGTGCTGACGCTCCGCCAAAACACAACTGATCCAGTGCACGACGGACGCGACGTGTGGCCATCCATCACGATCCGTCGACAATACAAGTCTATGGGCAAAAAACGCATCCTGCGGGCACATTTGCAGGATCCGTTTCTTGTCCAAAACGACGGATTGCGACGGAATGCCAAACGACGCAAGTGTGAAAGTAGCCCTAGGGTTAGGGTTGGGGCTAAAGTTAGGGCTAGGGTTGGGGCTAAAGTTAGGGTTAGAGCTGGGATTAGGGTTAGGGTTTGGATTAGGGTTCGTATTAGGGTTAGGGTTGGCATTAGGGTTACGCTTGGGATTAGGGTTAGGTTTGGGATTAGGGTTAAGGTTAGGGTTGTGATTAGGGGTGTATTGGGATTAGGGTTAGGTTTGAGGTTAGGGTTGAGATTAGGATTAGGGGTGTGTTGGATTTAGGGTTTTGATTAGGGTTATGGTTAGGGTTGACATTAGGGTTGTTTTGGGGTTAGGGTTGTGATTATGGTTAGGGTTAGTGATTAGGATTATGGATGAGGTTGGGATTAGGGTTAGGGGTGTGTTGGGGTTATGGTTGGAGCTAGAATTGGGGGGTTTCCACTGTTTAGGTACATCAGGGGGTCTCCAAACACGACAGCCAATTTTGCGCTCAAAAAGTCAAATGGTGCTCCCTCCCTTCTGAGCTCTGCCGTGCGCCCAAACAGTGGGTTACCCCCACATATGGGGCATCAGCGTACTCGGGATAAATTGGACAACAACTTCTGGGGTCCAATTTCTCTTGTTACCCTTGTGAAAATAAAAACTTGGGGGCTACAAAATCTTTTTTGTGAAAAAAAAAATATTTTTTATTTTCACGACTCTGCATTCTAAACTTCTGTGAAGCACTTGGGCATTCAAAGTTCTCACCACACATCTAGATAAGTTCATTGGGGGGTCTAGTTTCCAAAATGGGGTCACTTGTGGGGGGTTACTACAGTTTAGGTACATCAGGGGCTCTGCAATCGCAACATAATGCCCACAGACCATTCTATCAAAGTCTGCATTCCAAAAAGGCGCTCCTTCCCTTCCGAGCTCTGCCGTGCACCCAAACAGTGGTTTACCGCCACATATGGTGCATCAGCGTACTCGGGATAAATTGGACAACAACTATTGCAGTCCAATTTCTCCTGTTACCCTTGTGAAAATAAAAACTTGGGGGCTACAATATCTTTTTTTGTGGAAAAAAAAATATTTTTTATTTTCACGACTCTGCATTCTAAACTTCTGTGAAGCACTTGGGCATTCAAAGTTCTCACCATACATCTAGATAAGTTCCTTGGGGGGTCTAGTTTCCAAAATGGGGTCACTTGTGGAGGGTTTCTACTGGTTAGGTACATCAGGGGCTCTGCAAACGCAACATAATACCCGCAGACCATTCTATCAACGTCTGCATTCCAAAACGGCGCTCCTTCCTTCCGAGCTCTGCCGTGCGCCCAAACAGTGGTTTACCCCCACATATGGGGTACCAACATACTCAGGACAAATTGGACAACAACTTTTGGGGTCCAATTTCTCTTGTTACCCTTGTGAAAATAAAAATTTGGTGGCTAAAAAATATTTTTTGTGGAAAAAAAAAATATTTTTTATTTTCACGGCTCTGCATTATAAACTTCTGTGAAGCACTTGGGCATTCAAGGTTCTCACCACACATCTAAATAAGTTCCATGGGGGGTCTAGTTTCCAAAATGGGGTCACTTGTAGGGGATTTCTACTGTTTAGGCACATCAGGGGCTCTCCAAACGCGACATGGCGTCCAATCTCAATTCCAGCCAATTCTACATTGAAAAAGTAAAACGGCACTCCTTCTCTTCCAAGCTCTGCGGTGCGCCCTAACAGTTGTTTACCCCCACATATTGGGTATCAGCGTACTCAGGAGAAATTGCACAACAACTTTTGTGGTCTAATTTCTCCTGTTACCCTTGTGAAAATAAGAATTTGTGGGCGAAAAGATCATTTTTGTGTAAACAAAAGCGATTTTTTATTTTCACGGCTCTACGTTATAAACTTCTGTGAAGCACTTGGGGGTTCAAAGTACTCACCACACATCTAGATAAGTTCCTTAAGGGGTCTAGTTTCCAAAATGGTGTCACTTGTGGGGAGTTTCCACTGTTTAGGTACATCAGGGGCTCTCTAAATGTGACATGGTGTCCGATCTCAATTCCAGCCAATTCTGCATTGAAAAAGTCAAACGGCGCTCCTTCACTTCTAAGTTCTGCGGTGCGCCCTAACAGTGGTTTACCCCCACATATGGGGTATTGGCGTATTCAGGAGAAATTGCATAACAAAATTTATGGTTACATTTCTGTTTTTACACTTGTGAAAATAAAAAAAATGGTTCTGAATTAAGATGTTTGCAAAAAAAAGTTAAATGTTCATTTTTTCCTTCCACATTGTTTCAGTTCCTGTGAAGCACGTAAAGGGTTAATAAACTTCTTGAATGTGGTTTTAAGAACCTTGAGGGGTGTAGTTTTTAGAATGGTGTCACACTTTATTATTTTCTATCATATAGACCCCTCAAAATGACTTCAAATGTGATGTGGTCCCTAAAAAAAAATGGTGTTGTAAAAATGAGAAATTGCTGGTCAACTTTTAACCCTTATAACTCCCTAACAAAAAAAAATTTGTTTCCAAAATTGTGCTGATGTAAAGTAGACATGTGGGAAATGTTATTTATTAACTATTTTCCATGACATATCTCTCTGATTTAAGGGCATAAAAATACAAAGTTTGAAAATTGCAAAATTTTAAAAATTTTCGCCATATTTCCGTTTTTTTCATAAATAATCGCAAGTAATATCGAAGAAATGTTACCACTAACATGAAGTACAATATGTCACGAAAAAACAGTCTCAGAATCAGCGGGATCCGTTGAAGCGTTCCAGAGTTATAACCTCATAAAGTGACAGTGGTCAGAATTGCAAAAATTGGCATGGTCATTAAGTACCAAATTGGCTCTGTCACTAAAGGTACTGTCACACTAGACGATATCGCTAGCGATCCGTGACGTTGCAGCGTCCTCGCTAGCGATATCGTCCAGTGTGACAGGCAGCAGCGATCAGGCCCCTGCTGGGAGATCGCTGGTCGGGGAAGAAAGTCCAGAACTTTATTTCGTCGCTGGACTCCCCGTAGACATCGCTGAATCGGCGTGTGTGACACCGATTCAGCGATGTCTTCACTGGTAACCAGGGTAAACATCGGGTAACTAAGCGCAGGGCCGCGCTTAGTAACCCGATGTTTACCCTGGTTACCAGCGTAAAAAAACAAACAGTACATACTTACATTCAGCTGTCTGTCCCTTGCCGTCTGGTTCCTGCACTGACTGCTGGCCGTAAAGTGAAAGCAGAGCACAGCCAGTGACTCACCGCTGTGCTGTGCTTTCACTTTCACTTTACGGCCAGCAGTCAGTGCAGGAACCAGACGGCAAGGGACAGACAGCTGAATGTAAGTATGTACTGTTTGTTTTTTTACGCTGGTAACCAGGGTAAACATCGGGTTACTAAGCGCGGCCCTGCGCTTAGTTACCCGATGTTTACCCTGGTTACCGGGGACCTCGGGATCGTTGGTCGCTGGAGAGCTGTCTGTGTGACAGCTCTCCAGCGACCAAACAGCGACGCAGCGATCCGGATCGTTGTCGGTATCGCTGCAGCGTCGCTAAGTGTGACGGTACCTTTAGGGGTTAAACCACAAAGAACATTGCACTCCAACTGAACTAACGCTGAGCAAACAACACTGCCACATTGATTAAATTAAAGAAACAATGGCAGAGACAACCCAATGCCAGAGTACAAAAGCCTAAAGATAAGAAAACTAATCTACAACAGACCCTATGTAGTAATCCCAAAAGAGTGTTTTTTTTTTTTTTTTAAAGTACAGTATGCATGGAGCAACCCAAAAAACACAATAGTTTTTTGAAAGTAAAAAATTAACAACCCCCAAAAATTAAGGGCAGAAACATTAATAACACACCATACTTTACAATCAAACCGACAGGGACGGAGACAATAAAAGGGCCATACAACGCCATACATCACAACCATAAACATACAATGTCTTTACACAACCACAGTGCTGAACATAATACACAACTTGCAATATAAATTATTACATTTAATAACAGGGCGCAGAATCATTCTATACCATAATTTACAATAAAACCGACAGGGACGGAGACAATAAAAGGGCACTACAACGCCATACATCGCAACCAGAAAACATACAACAATGTCTTTACACAACCACAGTGCTGAACATAATACACAACTTGCAATAAAAAATTAATAAATGTAATAAAAGGGCGCAGAATCATTCTATACTACCATACTTTACAATAAAACCGACAGGGCCGGAGACTATTAAACGCCATCATATAACGCAAGAATAAAACATCACAACTGAATACAAAAAACACCACCAAACCAAAAAATGGAAACGAAAAATCTATCCTGTAACAATAATCAAGGCCGTAGACAATGAAACGCCATCCTATACAACGCCATACATCACAACCAGACTAAAAATACCACAATATCTTTAACCACAGTGCAGAATATAATACACAACTTGCAAAAATAATTTTAAAAAACATGTAGAAAATGCACAGAATCATTCTATACTTACATCTCTGGACAGCGGATGAATAGTAGAAGTCGTCTGGGGTTCTGGTGTGATGCCTCTAGATATTCTGGAGATGTGCCTCTGGTGTCTTGCCTCAAGATGCTGCAGCAGAAGTGACAAACAATCCAACATTTTCTTTATATATGGGGGATGTTTTTCTCACTGTTTGCACTGTCTAGACACTTTTTTGTTTTATTTTATCTAACGACGCATGCGTCGCACAACGCACGCACGACGCACACCCGCGACGCAAGTGCGTTGTCAATAGGTTTCAATGGGAAATTGAACGCATTGACGACGCACGAGCGACGCAAGTGCGACGCGTGCGTTTTTTGGACGCTAGAAAAATGCAACAAGGTAGCGTCTCCGACGCCACCCAGGTGCGGTGAAACGACGCATGCGTCGTGCGTTTTACCGAAAACGCACGACAACGCAATGCATGCGTCCCCAATGATAAAGATAGGGGCGCATGACGCATGCGTTGTCGTGCGTCGGCGACGCTGCGTCGCATGACGCTAATGTGAACGTAGCCTGAGGGATGCATAATGTAGGAAAAAAGACGACCTGATTCCAGTGATGTATGACTTGGTTTACTGGGTGCAGCAGTTGTGACACAATCAGAGTTCTTAGATGTAGCATGTAGCAGACCTCAGAAAGCTAACCCCGCCCACACCACAACTTTATATGTACATTGTCTATTGACAGTGAGCTGCTTATCACAGGAGGGTGTGTGTGCTCAGACTGGTGCTCGCGTGCACTGTTGTCTGGGCAATGATAATCTACTGATAAAACCTTCATTGTAAAGGTACCTTCACACATAACGATTTCGTTAACGATATCGTTGCAACATCACGCTTTTTGTGACGTAGCAACGATATCGTTAACGAAATCATTATGTGTGACAGCGACCAACGATCAGGCCCCTGCTGGGAGATCGTTGGTCGCTCAAGAATGATCAAGACCTTTTTTTTGGTCGCTGATCACGCGCTGTCATCGCTGAATCGGCGTGTGTGACGCCGATCCAGCGATGTGTTCACTGGTAACCAGGGTAAATATCGGGTTACTAAGCGCAGGGCCGCGCTTAGTAACCCGATATTTACCCTGGTTACCATTGTAAAAGTTAAAGAAAAAAAAAAAAAACAGTACATACTCACATTCCGATGTCTGTCACGTCCCCCGCCGTCAGCTTCCCTGCACTGACTGTCAGCGTCGGCCGTAAAGCAGAGCACAGCGGTAACGTCACCGCTGTGCTCTGCTTTACAGCCGGCCGACGCGGACAGTCAGTGCGGGAAGCTGACGCCGGGGGACGTGACAGACATCGGAATGTGAGTATGTACTGTTTTGTTTTTTAACTTTTACAATGGTAACCAGGGTAAATATCGGGTTACTAAGCGCGGCCCTGCACTTAGTAACCCGATGTTTACCCTGGTTACCTGGGGACTTCGGCATCGTTGAAGACAGTTTCAACGATGCCGAAGTCTTTCCCCTGATCGTTGGTCGCTGGAGAGAGCTGTCTGTGTGACAGTTCCCCAGCGACCACACAACGACTTACCAACGATCATGGCCAGGTCGTACCGCTGGTCGTGATCGTTGGTAAATCGTTTAGTGTATCGGTACCTTAAGTAAACTTCACACAGCCTAATAAATGACACATCGCTGAATTCAGTGTCTCAGCACCAACCCCATGCTGTTCTCAGATAACATAGGAACAACCTGCTGTCAGATTCCCTTAAAGTACCTGGCAGTTTAGCCTTAAAACTGAGGATGTCTCCATAGCTCATAGGCCTAGCAAAAGAGGAAACCGATTACTTGTTCCTAGGATGAGGCTGAACAATGGCACCATGGTTTGTCCAGATACATTATATACAAGGGCCTTGTACTTTAGACTGACAAGTATTTGAAGATGGAGGGAAGGGTAAAGCAAGGTTCCTTCATAAAGTAAGATGTTGAAACCAGTTACAAAGTAGTAAAAATATCAATCACATATTTGAGTATTACGGCTCGCTGAGGTACCGTACTTTATGCCTCTAAACCGCCGTCTTTGTACTGCTTTGCTGGAAGTCCTGTGTTCTTTATGACTTATATTTGTGTTTGTTTTGTATTTGCGGCTTCATCTTTTTTGCTTCTAAGTGACAGGAATCTGTTCCTCCATGAGTTTTTTTTTTTCATCTTTAGTTTCGAATGCTGTTAATGACTTTAGTAAAGGTCTCAAATGGAATAATTTGCAACTTTGAGCTGCTATTAATGATTATTCATGTACATTTTGTGGGTTGATTAAAAAACACAGTCTTTGTAGTGATTGTAGCTCATAGCAAAATCTTTCCGAGCAACAAAAGGATTAACAGTTGGTATGACACTAGAGATTGTGGTATCCGTTTATTTCTTAGGGCTAATTTGGCTTCTTCAGAACATTAGATCGTTCTATAATCTCTGGCATCTAGTCTCTTTATACCAATACCAAATGGAAATGAGCACATTGAGGTCTGTAAAGTTGTGTTCGTTCTCTTGAGTTACACAGTTGTCCTCATTATTCCTTCTGTTTTGCTTCGCACATTTTAGGTTTGCGTAGTATGCTGTGATTCTGTGAGATCTCTTGAAAAAAAAAACCTGTTAATTGCTTTATAGAAGTGTTTCCGCCATCGTATGGAGGAAAAAATGAGAACAGTTTTTACGTGCAACCTACTCTTTGCATTGTGAGTTTACATTGACTGGTATAGGCAATTTACTGCATATACATCAGTTACAGGGGTTGTCAACTACTGGATAACTCCTTACTAACTTCTACCCTATCCACATAAAATAAAAGTCCAATATACTAATTTGGACCAACACTGATCCTACAATGTTGGCGCTGTGTCTACTGGCGATCACGGGACATTTATTTCACATAAGCACTGCAGCCAATCAGTGGCCCTTGATCAGCAATGGCCTTTTAATTATTATCAATCAGAGCAAACGATCGTTTTGATGAAATAGCGAAGGCTGCAGCTGCTCATGTGACCCAACCACGTCATCTGACCACTTGAAGGCACTGTGCTGATATCCTAGGATCTGCGGCAGTCTACGAGACAAGTGTATGGCTTTGTTTTATTCTTTTATGTGGGGTGTTTTGGCAGTGTAGAATGAGGTTGTTCAATAGGGACCAACCCCTTTGAAAAGTACTTTATGGTGCCTTAATATTAGTAGTCTATACTTGGAATAGGCCAAAAATATTTGTTACTTAAGCCCCCCATATACTTTTAAATAGCATTCAGCCAAAAAACAGTTTGACCGGCAGCTATCTCTCCGAACTTTCCAATACACAGAAGCGCTTGCTTGGCAGAGTACTCCAGTGTTTTGATGAGAGAGCTACTGCCAGGCATCTTTGGTGTCAGCTTATCACTGGAGAAAAAAAGGATCAGCAGTCCGAAATTAGGCATGCCAAATTTTTAGCTACCTGACAATCATCTGTCAGGGGCCCTCATACACTCTAGACTGTTGGCTGAACTCGTCAATATCAGTGGGTTCAGCTGATGGTAGTCTAATGTGTTTGGGGCCTTTAGGGGTCCAACTTCTGGCTCACCAGTGGACAGCTGAGTGAAAGGGCTGTTGACCTCTAACAAGTGAATTATCTTCTTGATTGTTTACTCAAGCACAAAGTCGATTATACAGCAGATTATTTCTATATGCCTCGAATAGACCTTTCGGTCACTTGGTTTTTGCTACCTCACCTGAGAGCAGCATGATGGAGCCAAAGAGACCCTGATTCCAATGATGATCAGTTTACTGGGTGCAGGTTTCTTAAGGTACCTTCACACATAACGATATTGTTAACGATATCGTTGCTTTTTGTGACGTAGCAACGATATCGTTAATAAAATCGTTATGTGTGACAGCGACCAACGATCAGGTCCCTGCTGGGAGATCGTTGGTCGCTGAAGAAAGTCCAGAACTTTATTTCGTCGCTGGATCTCCCGTGGACATCGCTGGATCGGCGTGTGTGACACCGATCCAGCGATGTCTTCACTGGTAACCAGGGTAAACATCGGGTAACTAAGCGCAGGGCCGCGCTTAGTAACCCGATGTTTACCCTGGTTACCATCCTAAAAGTAAAAAAAACAAACAGTACATACTTACCTAACGCTGTCTGTCCTCCAGCGCTGTGCTCTGCACTCCTCCTGTACTGGCTGTGAGCGTCGGTCAGCCGGAAAGCAGAGCGGTGACGTCACCGCTCTGCTTTCCGGCCGCTGTGCTCACACAGACAGTACAGGAGGAGTGCAGAGCACAGCGCTGGAGGACAGACAGCGTTAGGTAAGTATGTACTGTTTGTTTTTTTTACTTTTAGGAAGGTAACCAGGGTAAACATCGGGTTACTAAGCGCGGCCCTGCGCTTAGTTACCCGATGTTTACACTGGTTACCGGCATCGTTGGTCGCTGGAGAGCGGTCTGTGTGACAGCTCTCCAGCGACCAAACAGCAACGCTGCAGCGATCCGGATCGTTGTCGGTATCGCTGCAGCGTCGCTTAATGTGAAGGGGCCTTTAGATGTAGAATTCAGCAGAGCTGTTAAAGCTAACCCTGCCTACCCCAGGCTCTGTGTATACAATGGCTATCTGCAGTGAGTGAGGGGGCGGCGTCAGATAGCTGCAATGACAATGAGGTGATTAAACCTGCACTATGAGTAAACCTCACCACACAGGGTAATAAATCACATTGTTCAACTCAGTGTCTCGGTCCCTATCTCCTGCTGTGTTCAGATTGCATAGCAAAAACCTGGTGACCGATTCCCTTTAAAGGTGGTGTTAAATGAAGTTCATCAGGATGAAATGAATGTTCAAACCAAGTACAGGCGCTCGGTGCACACTTGTGGTGGCCAAACATTTGCACCTTCCCATGTTCTTGTTTTCCCTCTATCTCCACTCCACACATCCCGCTCCTCCTACTCCTTTTTTCACTCTTACTCACCCTCTCCATCCCTCTCTCTACTCCATCCCCTTCTGTACTCCATCCACTTACCCCTCACCCCCTTGTGAGTGACAGTTCAGGCTTTATACAGGGTGGGCCATTTATATGATACACCTGGTGGGCCATTTATAAAGTTGCATCCATAATGGCCGACTTCAAAATGGCCACCATGGTCACCACCCATCTTGAAAAGTTTTCCCCCTCCCATATACTAATGTGCCACAAACAGAAAATTGATATCACCAACCATTCCCATTTTATTTAGGTGTATCCATATACATGGCCCACCCAGGTGTATCCATATAAATGGCCTACCCTGTAGATCCAGAGAAGGGTGGAGGTAGGTGAGAAGGTGCGATTAAATATTTGGCCACACCAAGGGTGCGCCAAGCGCCTGTACTTTATTTATTGATTACTGACTCACTTTTTATGAAAGTTTTTTGAGGTAAATATATTCAATGTTCTTGATATGTTCTAGTTATATGTTATATGTATAATTGCTCTACTGCAGGGCGCAGGCGTGGGATTCCAGGCCCACCGGTTCATGTCACAGGGCACTTTAACGCTGATGGGAAGGGGGTGGTATGCAAACGAACACTTGAGGCAGAGATTTCTTCCAGGCACTGCACGCCCCAGAGCTTGGAAGAACTCATAAAGGATTAAAATATGATTTCTCAACAACTAGACAGCAGCTATGAGGCATACAGGTATGACTATTTAAACAATTCTATCACCAAACAATTCGATCACCTGTATGCCCAAATTAATAGCTTAAAAGTGTCCCAGGGTGACAAATTCCCTTTAATCCTTAAATTCCTCTAATGCTCTGATAAATTCATGGTTATCATTCATGACAAGGAAATGGAAGATGATAGATTTTAATTTTAGTATTCGGACATGTAAATCAAGCACTTTATTGCAGTGTATGAGGGAAAAAGCCTCCCAGAAACCTCTCACAACAATGGCTGCTGTTTGACACCGAATTTCATTTGAACTTATTAAATTCAGGCCTAGTATATACTTATGTTGTCACAAGATGTAAGCACATGAGCATGAATGGCCCAGATTACTTAATTGTCCTGCTGGGGAGGTCATAATCTTTTGGCATTAAGCTGATGCTTCTCATGTAGCCTTAATGGATGCTTAGCCATTTATTCAGGTAAAGACCTCAGACAGACACCAATGTGAGGGGGGAAAGGGACATTCATATGTTTTCAGCCATTTTCAAGCTTTGTGTGGACTTGTTAAGAATAAGGACAGGAGCTGCCACATTGACCTTAGTTGTCACACAGAAAATCCCACATCTATGTGAAAGTAAAGGACAATAGTCACAATATATTATTTTTATTATTATTACTATTCATTATTTTAAAGCACTTTTAATCCCAGCACACTGTACATGTGAAAAGCAGTGCCTGACACTGAATTGCTAATATAAATGTATGCAACATAAGGTGTATAAAAGGACAAATAGACATGAGTGTCAGACTGGTACGGAGGGGACAATAACCCTTCCTGTGACTGCTTCTGATCTACAAAGGAAGGGGGAAGGAGATGGGAGGTGAGGGTAGAAGTTGCTCGGACTGTCCCATGGGAGAACAGGTGAATCCCCTGGTGGGCTCCCCACAACCCTATATTAGCAGTAGGAATACCGAAGGAAAATAGACACCTGAGCTAGGTCAAATACTCTAAATTTATTACAGAATCATAAATTATATAAACAAATGCAATAAAGACAAAAACAGCTTAAAAACGGGAGACGACACCAAAGTGCCAGGTCCAAGCAGGAAACAGATGATAATAAATGGGCCTTTCTGTGAAACTGAGCGATATCACTCAAAAGGAATGTACCGTATATGATAATAATTTAAATACAAGGGATGTAAACAATTTGGAGATAATACTCCATGTGATTAACGTTATATAAACAAATTATATATATACTAGATGGTGGCCTGATTCTAACGCATCGGGTATTCTAGAATATGCAGGTCCACGTAGTATATTGCCCAGCCACGTAGTATATTGCACAGCCTACGTAGTATATTGCACAGCCCACGTAGTATATTGCCCAGCCACGTAGTATATTGCCCAGTTATGTAGTATGTTGCCCAGTGACGTAGTATACAGCACAGAGCCACGTAGTATACAGCACAGAGCCACGTAGTATATTGCCCAGCCACGTATGTCACAGGTTAAAAAATAAACATATACTCACCTTCCGATCCGAGGGCCCCTTGTAGTTCTGATGCCTGTGCGCAGTGCACGCGGCAGCTCCGGTCCCAGGGTGTGATGATGTCACGGTCACATGACCGTGACATCATGGCAGGTCCTTCTCGCGCAGGATCTGTGATGACGTCGCGGTCACATGACCGTGACATCATAGCAGGTCCTTGTCGCATACCATCCTTAGCACCGGAACCTGCCGCTTGCATGGAGCGGTCACCGGAGCATCGCGAAAGGTGAGTATATAATGATTTTTTATTTTTAACATTAGATCTTTTTACTATTGACACTGCATAGGCAGCATCAATAGTAAAAACTTGGTCACACAGGGTTAATAGCGGCGGTAACGGAGTAAGTTACCCGTGGCATAACGCGGTCCGTTACCACTGGCATTAACCCTGTGTGAGCGGTGACTGTGGGGAGCTGGCGCCGGGCACTGACTGCAGGGGAGTAGGGAGGGACTAATCGGACTGTGGCCGTTGCTGATTGGTCGCGGCAGCCATGACAGGCAGCTGGCGAGACCAATCAGCGACTTGGATTCCATGACAGACAGAGGCCGCGACCAATGAATATCCGTGACAGAAAGAAGGACAGAAAGACGGAAGTGGCCATTAGACAATTATGTAGTAGATATATATATATATGTGTGTATATATATATATATATATATATATATATATATATATATATATATATAAAGAAAAATATATAGTCCCAGTGACATATTTGTAAATAATATATATAACTGCACCCCAGTAATTTAAATATAACGAAATATTGTAAGGCTCAAAACATAATCAATTTACAACAGAGTCAATAGCATACAGAAGTACAATAAGGTGCATCGATTCAATAAGGTGCAGAGTGCCATACGGAGTAAACAATAATATAGCCACAATAGGCTGAAAAGATAAATATATTCTGTTTTTTTTGTTTTGGTGTATATGGGCATCAAAGAATAAAGACAGGACAAGAAACCTAATCATATAGAGATACCGCAACCCAGGGGCGGACTGGGCCGGGTGGCAGGAATGCATATGCCCCCCGGTCCGGTGACTAAGCAGCTGCACAGGGCCGCTGGAGGACTGGCAGTGATTATAATACATAGCGCACCTGTAGTGCATGGTCGCGTCATTCCCCCTAGCTGCCCCGACATGCAGGCTGCAGCAGTATGTGATGAGCAGGCTCCTGTGCGGCACTGCCACTCTGAGGGAGACAGCGCAGCCAGCAGCAATCAAGATGAAAGGTCAGCATACCGGCCTGTGTGTGTGCGCCGAGCTCCCAGGGAGAGAGAAGCCCCAGCTCCTCCTGCTCTTATCTGCTATCCTGGCAGAGAAGGAGAGACCTGGGGAGGTGTCGGGACAGTGCAGAGCTGTGAGCAGGAGAAACTGAAGAGCTGCACATGGACATCAGCCGCCCCTCACCACAGAGGAGAGTGTGTGATGTGTGTATGAGGTATCTGGTATGTGTGATGCTGTGTGTGTGTGAGAGCTGCGTGTGTGTGATGCATGTGTGTGAGAGCTGCGTGTGTGTGATGCTGTGCGTGTGAGATTTGTGTGTGAGAGCTGCGTGTGTGTGATGGGTGTGTGTGAGATCTGTGTGATGCTGCGCGTGTGTGATTCTGCATGTGTGAGAGCTGCGTGTTATGCTGTGCATGTATGTGAGCTGCGTGTGTGTGAGATTTGTGTGTGTGAGAGCTGCATGTGTGTAATGTATGTGTTTGTGATGCTGTGCGTGTGAGATTTGTGTGTGAGAGCTGCATGTGTGTGATGTGTGTGTGTGAGAGCTGCATGTGTGTGATGCTGCATGTGTGATGCTGCGTGTGTGTGATGGTGTGTGAGAGCTGGCTGTGTATGAGATCTGTGTGTGTGTGAGAGCTGCGTGTGTGTGATGCGTGTGTGTGATGCTGCGCGTGTGAGATTTTTGTGTGATGCTTGTGTGTGAGAGCTACATGTGTGTGATGCTGCGTGTGTAATACTGCATGTGTGTGTGAGCTGCGTGTGTATGATGCGTGTGTGAACTGCATGTGTGTGTGATGCGTGTGTTTGAACTGCGTGTGTGTGATGCGTGTGTTTGAACTGCGTGTGTGTGAGCTGTGTGTGTGAACTGCGTGTGTGTGAGCTGTGTGTGAACTGCGTGTGTCATACAGTGGGGCTGTGTGTCATTATACGGTGGGGCTGTGCGTGTATCATTATACAGTGGGGCTGTGTGTGTCATTATACAGTGAGGCTGTGCATGTGTCATTATACAGTGGGGCTGTGTGTCATTATACAGTGGGTCTGTGCGGGTGTGTGATTATACAGTGAGGCTGTGCGTGTGTGTCTCATTATGCAGTGGGGCTGTGCGTGTGAGTCATTATACAGTGAGGCCATGTGTGAGTCATTATACAGTGAGGCCATGTGTGTGTCATTATACAGTGAGGCTGTGCGTATGTGTGTGTGTCATTATACAGTGGGGCTCTGTGTGTCTCATTATACAGTGGGGCTGTGTGTGTCTTTATACATTGGGTCTGTGTGTGTTATTATACAGTGGGGCTGTGCATGTGTGTCTCATTATACAGTGGGGTTGTGCGTGTGTGTCATTATACAGTGAGGCTGTGCGTATGTGTGTGTGTCATTATACAGTGGGGCTGTGTGTGTCATTATACAGTGGGGCTGTGCGTGTGTGTGTCATACAGTGAGGCATTGCGTATGTGTGTCATTATACAGTGGGGTTGTGCGTGTGTGTGTCATTATACAGTGAGGCTGTGCGTATGTGTGTGTGTCATTATACAGTGGGGCTGTGCGTTTGTGTGTGTCATTATACAGTGGGGTTGTGTGTATGTGTGTGTCATTATACAGTGGGGCTGTGTGTGTCATTATACAGTGGGGCTGTGCGTGTGTGTGTCATTATACAGTGAGGCTGTGCGTATGTGTGTTTGTCATTATACAGTGGATATACAGTGGGGCTGTGTGTGTGTCATTATACAGTGAGGCTGTGTGTGTGTGTGTGTCATACAGTGGGGCTGTGCGTGTCATACAGTGGGGCTCTGTGTGTCATACAGTGGGGTTGTGCATGTGTCAGTCATTGGTGCATTGGTGTCATTCTATATGACTGCAGACTTGTGCTTCTCACATTGCTCGCAGTGCTGTGGTTATTTGGCGGGTGTGTGGCTGCAAGTTTGTGATTTGCATACATGCGGTCACATGCTGACTAGACTTGCATGGCCTAATGCAACTGTATTGAACAAGGCCATAAACAATCTAGTCGGAATGTGGCTGGGAATATATATATCGCATGCTTACGGTCACAAGGACCACCTGTTCCCGACGCCGACACCAGAGAATTTTCACAGCGCTCAGTGCGCACGATATGAGAATTCACACATAGTGACTGTAGACATGTAGCTTAAGATCCAACAACCCCTTTAAGGATGGGCCGCTTCTCATGGGATATCAGAGCACAGTGGCTCCTTCTGCAGGACTACCTTTACTGAGCATATTGTTGGTAAAGTTCTAGAGATCTTCTCTTTTACAACCAACTTGTCTTTTTATCTTGCCGGCATATGTTTTCTGCACGTATGGATGTAGAATACCAGACCATGTGAAGTTCAGGAGCTTATATGGGCTATTCAGTTCTACTAGTCAAGCTGAGTATTCTGATATATCTACTATATAATTGTCTAAGGGTCACTTCCGTCTGTCTGTCTGTCCTTCTATCTGTAACGGTTATTCATTCGCTGATTGGTCTCGGCAGCTGCCTGTCATGGCTGCCGCGACCAATCAGCGACGCGCACAGTCCGGAAGAAAATGGCCGCTCCTTACTCCCCGCACTGACTGCCCGGCGCCCGCATACACCCCTCCGCTCACCGCTCACACAGGGTTAATGCCGGCAGTAACGGACCGCGTTATGCCGCGGGTAACGCACTCCGTTACCGCTGCTATTAACCCTGTGTGACCAAGTTTTTTACTATTGACGCGGCCTATGCAGCGCCAATAGTAAAAACATCTAATAAAAAAAATAAAAAAAGATTATATACTCCCCTACGCCGCCTTTCCCGCTCCTCGTTCCGTTGGCACAGATGGTCTGGCAGAAGGACCTGCCGTGACGTCACGGTCATGTGATCGCGACGTCATCACAGGCCCTGCGCGCCTGCGCAAGCAGGACCTGCCGTGACATCACGGTCATGTGACTGTGACGTCATCACAGGCCCTGCGCGAGCAGGCTGGGACCGGAAGCTGCGGCCTGTACCTTGCACAGGCGACAGAACTACAAGTATGGTGAGTATGTTAGAACTACAAGGGGCCCTCGGATCGGAAGGTGAGTATGTTTATTTTTTATTTTTTAACCTGTGACATACGTGGCTAGGCAATATACTATGTGGCTGGGCAATATACTACGTGGCTCTGTGCTGTATACTACATCGCTGTGCAATATACTGCGTGGCTCTGTGCTGTATGCTACGTCACTGGGCAATATACTATGTGGCTGGGCAATATACTACATGGCTGGGCAATATACTACGTGGTTGGGCAATATACTGCGTGGCTGGGCAATATACTACGTGGCTGGGCAATATACTACGTCGCTGGGCAATATACTACGTCACTGGGCAATATACTACATGGCTGGGCAATATACTACGTGGCTGGGCAATATACTACGTGGCTGGGCAATACACTACGTGGCTGGGCAATATACTACGTGGCTGGCCAATATACTGCATGGCTGGGCAATATGCTACGTGGCTGGGCAATATATTACGTAGCTGGGCAATATACTACATGGCTCTGTGCTGTATACGTCACTGGGCAATATACTACATGGCTGGGCAATATACTACGTGGCTGGGCAATATACTACGTAGCTGGGCAATATACTACGTCACTGGGCAATATACTACATGGCTCTGTGCTGTATATGTTTCTGGGCAATATACTACGTAATATACTACGTGTCTGACCAATATACTACGTGGACTATGCAATATACTACGTGGACATGCATATTCTAGAATACCCGATGCGTTAGAATCGGGCCACCATCTAGTTTCTAAAGAACATTGTTAAAATACCAAGTTCTTAACACAATGTTTGTTTTTGATGCACTTGATACATGTAACTGATCTATGTAAACATACATTTATCTTCAGAGATTACTTGAATTAGGAATCATGAATTTTACTCTTTGAACTCTACTAATGCTTCTGGCCTCCACGACCACCACTCTAGTCAAAGTCAAAGAATAACAGAGAGTGCACGCTCGTTGTGCTGGACCCTGCTTATTTGATCGATGTGAGTCCCAGTGCTGAGGCTTCAGCCATTTATTTCTATTTTGTTTTGATACTAGGAAAACACCATTTTAAAAAGATGTTCCGCCTTCAGGAAAATCGACTTCAAACACTTTAAAATAACAGCAAGTGTTAACCTTTTCCAGGTGCAGTGCCGTCTTTCCACCAGTGCTTGGGTCTCAATGTTTTGGCTGCAGTAGTGCTGTCATGTTGATGGCACACAGCACCGCTGTAGCCAGTTGCGAATCTTGGAAGCTCATGCGGCCTATCTCGGCACAGCAGTTGAGCTCAGTGACTTGCTACAGAAGGCAGTTATGCATTTTGTTGACGTGCGTGATGCCACCGCTATAGCCAAAACACCAAGACCTGAGCAAGGGCAGGTGTCCTGGACTGGAATTGTGGAGGGTGAGTAACTGCTCTGTTTGTTTTATTATTGTAGGTGTTTTATATAACTATGGGGGCACTCTCCTGAAGTTGCTAAACCCCTTTGAATTATCATTGCTATTTTTTTTTTTTGCAGTGTTGGAAGGAAATGACTTTGTGCTGGTTTGTAAATGTATAAAGTGACCATCACTTCTTTCCAACAGGGAAATGAGTAACCCCCACACCCATGATAGGTGGGAAATAAGAGATACAGATGTTTATCACAAAATTAGTATATCATCAAAAAGTTAAATTATTTCCGTTATTCAATACAAAAAGTGAAACTCATATATTATATAGAGTCATTGCAAACAGAGTGATCTATTTCAAATGTTTATTTCTGATAATGTTGATGATTATGGCTTACAGACAATGAAAACCTAAAAGTCATTATCTCAGTAAATTAGAATAATTAACAAAAAACACCTGCAAAGGCTTCCTAAGCATTTAAAAAGGTCCCTTAGTCTGTTTCAGTAGGCTCCACAGTTATGGGGAAGACTGCTGACTTGACGGATGTCTAGAAGGTAGTCATTGACACAGTCCACAATGAGGGCAAGCCACAAAAGCTCATTGCTAAAGAAGCTGGCTGTTCACAAAGTGCTGTATCCAAGCATATGAATGGAAAGTTAAGTGGAAGGGAAAAGTGTGGTAGAAAAAGTTGCACAAGCAACCGGGATAACCACAGTCTTGAAAGGTTTGTAAAGAAAGGCCATTCAATTTGGGGGAGATTCACAAGGAGTAGACTTCTGCTGGAGTAATTGCTTCAAGAGCCACCACGCACAAACTTATCCAGGACATGGGCTACAACTGTCGCATTCCTTGTGTCAAGCCACTCATGACCAATAGGTAATGCCAGAAGCATCTTGCCTGAGCCAGGCGAAAAAGAACTGGACTGTCGCTCAGTGGTCCAACGTGTTGCTTTCAGATTAAAGTAAATTTTGCATTTCATTTGGAAATCAAGGTCCCAGAGTCTGGAGGAAGAGTGGAGAGGCCACAATCCAAGCTGCTTGAGGTCTACTGTGAATCATATAGAAGAAAATGCGTATACTGAACAATTATAAAATAATCTTTATTATAGATAAAACATAAGGGCTGAAATCCCCATCACATACATATAACAAAAAAGAAACACACACCTGGAAACCATATGTGTGTAGCATAGGTGAGCCAACAGAAAATTTTAGGGCACACCTCTGAGTATATATAAATGACACAATAAAAAACTGGAACTAGACTACCACATGTTCTATATAATTAATGATAGCCATACCAATAATACAAGAATACAGGTAATCACTAGAGACTGACCGTCTCCCCCATGATGACTATGGGGTCGGGGCACTATCCTCTGAGTGTTTTGGGTAAGGTGTTCTACTATTATCTGACTTGTACTCTTTTCCTAACTGTCGCTAACTTACCTATCGGTACCTAGGGATCATTGTTTGCCATAGTGGCTTTATGAGTATAAGAGACGTTAGGACGGTCAGTCTCTAGTGATTACCTGTATTCTTGTATTATTGGTATGGCTATCATTAATTATATAGAACATGTGGTAGTCTAGTTCCAGTTTTTTATTGTGTCATTTATATATACTCAGAGGTGTGCCCTAAAATTTTCTGTTGGCTCACCTATGCTACACACATATGGTTTCCAGGTGTGTGTTTCTTTTTTGTTATATGTATGTGATGGGGATTTCAGCCCTTATGTTTTATCTATAATAAAGATTATTTTATAATTGTTCAGTATACGCATTTTCTTCTATATGATTCTAAGTATATAGCGTTGAACATGTATATATTTTCCTATATTATAGACGCTTTTTGTATTTGCCATTGATGGCTACTAGCATTAATTTATATGCGTCTTAAATTGTCAAAGGTTTTTTTGATTTTTTCTTGAGGTCTACTGTGAAGATTCCGCTATCAGTGATGGTTTGCGGAGCCATGTCATCTGCTGGTGTAGGTCCACTGTGTTTTATCAAGACCAAAGTAAGCGCAGCTGTCTACCAGGAAATTCTAGAGCGCTTCATGCTTCCCTCTGTTGACAAGGTTTTTGGAGATGGAAATTTCATTCTCCAGCAGGACTTTGCACCTGTCCACACTGCCAAAAGCACCAATACCTGGTTTAAAAACAACAGTATTACTGTGCTTGATTGGCTAACAAACTCGCCTGGCCTTAACCCCATAGAGACTCTATGGAGTATTGTCAAGAGAAAAATGAGACACCAGACCCAACAATGCAGATGAGCTGCTATCAAAGCAACCAGGGCTTCCATAACACCTCAGCAGTGCCACAAGCTGACCGACCTCCATGCCACGCCACATTGATGCAATAATTGATGCAGGAGCCACAACTAAGTGTGCATTTACTGGACATACATTTCAGATTTTAAAATCATTTTTCAAGCTGGTAGTATAAGGTATTCTAATTTACTGAGATAATGACTTTTGAGTTTACATTCATTGGCTGTAAGCCATAATCATCAACATTAACAGAAATAAACACTTAAAATAGATCACTCTGTTTTTAATGACTCTATATAAGGAGTTTCACCTTTTGTATTGAAGAACAGAAATAAATTAACTTTTTGATGATACTCTAATTTTGTGAGACGCACCTGTAATTGGAGCTGCCTTTTTTATTTTTTCCTGTACTTTAGTCTTCATGTTCTCAGTGAAAGAAGTACCACTTATCAAGAAAACATTCCAAAGAATTTCTGTAATAGAACCCATACGTGTACATATGTAACGAGACACAGACAGAATAAAACCATTTGTGAGAAAATAACCTTATAACAATGCTGCTTTCTATTTGTAAAACATTCTGTATAATTGCAGTGTAATTATAATCTGTGACTATCTGTACTAAAGTCCTCACATGAAGGGCAAATGGAAAACTGGAGGATATATATTCTTATTTGTAGCGGATTTCGTCATCAGCTGCCACAATAATCCCTGTTCCGTCCATAATGTTTACTTATAACTTAGAATCAGGCGAGCGCACTGGGTTTATACCCTAGTCGATGGCCACATGATCTTTACTCAACTGACATTCTTAACTCTGACCCCTTCAGAATTACGATGGAAAGGTGCTGACTATCTGCATCAGGTTGTGATTATAATGTGTCTCTGGACGGTGATGATTTTTTTCATGGTTTTTATTAAAATAGATTTTGTTTAAGTTTTAATGGAATGCGCATATACATACCACCACATTGTTGTATTTTCAGATGTGTTAAGGTATATGCATTCTGACATTTTCTTGGTTCATGGCCAAGAGTTAAGGTCATCTGGAGATTGCACTGAGAACACAGCACAGCTGCTGGACCATTATATAGAACACAGACATTTAGAGGTTATTTAAGCTTGGACGTTATGTGATTTTCTTTATACATTTTTTTTTTTTTTGCTTTCCGAGAACTCGGCATTTCAATAAAGCCTGATCGTTTTTATGATGTGGCAGGCAGAAATTTTCACTTATGTATTTATACATAAAGCAAATACAGGTTAAGGTGAAAATTCAAAAGTAGATTAACTTTTCTACTAGGATTAATTCTGCATATATTTATTAGTTGTTGTTTTTTGTGGGAACTTATCAACCTTTAAAAATAACAGCATCTTGGCTAAAAATCATTTCATCTCCATCTTTAATAAATGTTGCATTAAAATTAGAATTTTTTTTTTTTTTTTGTTTCAATAATTTTTATTTGAAAGATATCACAAAAATCTCCCAACATAGGAGTATCAAATGTACATAAATCATACAAATATCAACAGTATCGTGGTGTTGTAAGAAGGAGTTATTAATGTTGAGTAACTTAAGACAAGACGAGGACAAGACAGACACAAAGGGGGTTATGCTCAGAAAAATTAGAATTTTTAAAGCAGCAAGAACTCTCGACTTGGGGTGTTCACTCTGTTATCTGTGGCCCGCAAGGATACCGCTTTACTTTAAGTCTTTGTCCAGAGATTAATGGCCATAGACTTTAGTTGAATGTTGACCCAACCCGCCAATTTCAGTGAGACCAACCAACCTTCGAATGTGTGGTGAGGTGTCCAGGCTCTCTCCTGACTGCAGTTTTTGGTTTTCAACATGCCCAATAATCAATTTATCATAAGAGTTAAACTACCTACAGAGGTGCCTATTAGCACTTTTTTATAGGTTCAGCTCAGCCAAGGGTGCATGTGTATGGGGGGAAGCTGAGGAGGAATTGCTGTTGGCCAAAAAGAGTTCACACAACAGTACAGTACAGCCAAGATCACAAAACCTTTTGTACTTTGTGAGCCACAATGTAATTTGATTGATCAGGAGCTACAATGTACAAAAAAAGTGGAGAAATGGAGATCAATGGTAAACACTGAAAAACAAGAATCTGAAAACTGAAAACATTGTGCAATGATATTTTACCACTCAGTCAAGAGTTGGGATTCTTGTGGAATCTTGTCAATGTGGTTGTCACCATTTTTAATTGGTGCATATGGTGGCAATTTTTTATGTTGAGCTTTATACCAATCGTATATGACTTTCATACCACTTGTTCTGGACCACTGATGTTGAGTGGTGGAATGCAATACATAAATGGATTGATCCTTCACACCTTACAGTTATGTAGAATATCAACACATCATAATGATTATGTTTTAGAAACCACAGATTATTATATACCTAACCATTATCGCTTCTACATAGGCATGAAGGGCACACTCGGCAGGAAATGTTTAGTATATGTACATGTGGATGATATAAATATTTAATGAAGGCCTATTTGTAGATTTCTTTCTGCTAAAGGCTCTTAAAATAATAATGTTTCTATAGGAACCCCATTCTCCCAGTGTGAACAATGTATTCTGCATATGTATTTGCTTTGAATACATGGCTTAAACAATGGAAGAAATAGAATAGACAGACCTGCGTAAAGCTTTTGCATATTTCAAATTAATCCTCAGAAGACATAAGCTACTCTTCTGAAAAGCTGTCTTCACGTAGTGAAGTTTTGTTATTGTTTTTTCTTTGGGGGCAATACCCCCATAAAAGGAGACACGCTGTGTATAGAGTCTTACTGGCATTGTTTCATGGGAAAAACATGAAAACTTTCTTTCTCCTGGAAGGGACAAAAACTCTCACTAATGTGGTCATAGAAATCAATATTCAACCCTTTAACAAGCCTTGCAGCATTACTAGGGATATTAGCGATTAGGGTTATTGGCTGTTTTAGGCTACTTTCACACTAGCGTTTTCTGCAATCCGTCACAATGCGTCGTTTTGCAGAAAAAACGCATCCTGCAAAAGTGCTTGCAGGATGCGTTTTTTCCCCATAGACTTGTATTGACGACGCATTTGCGACGGATTGCCACACGTCGCATCCGTCGAGCGACGGATGCGTCGTGCTTCTGCGGACCGTCGGGAGCAAAAAACGCTACATCTAACGTTTTTTGCTCCTGACGGACCGTTTTTTCCTACCGCACATGCGCGGCCGGAACTCCGCCCCCACTTCCCCGCACCTTACAATGGGGCAGCGGATGCGCCGAAGAAATGCATCCGCTGCCTCCATTGTGCAATGCGCTAAACGCTAGTGTCGGAATCTCTCCCCGACGCATTGCGACGGGGAGATTCCGACGCTAGTGTGAAAGAAGCCTTAGTGTATTTGCTTGGCTAAAAGTCTTAGTCATGCTGCAAGGCTTAGTAAATGGTCAGATATTGGCGTACAAGGCAGCTACTTCTACTAAGCTGTACTAGAAAGGTAGTTTTCTTCCCTTCTAAGAGAGAGCTAATTTACATGATACCATTTTTGCATACTTAAATGGGTTATACCAAATTTGGAAGTTATCATCTACCCATAGTACAGAAACAAAGTTCTTGATTGCCAAGGGTTCAACACTGGAACCCTCATCAATCCAAAGAACCAAGGCTCTGAAGAGCCTCGTTTGAATACAATTGTGGTTGATCGTAGACACCTCCACTCTATTCATTCTTAAATAGACCATTGGAAATAGCTGGCATAGCATTTGGCTGGTATTTGGCAATCCCATTAAGGATGAATGGAGCCAAAGTGTGCATGATCAACCGCCACTAATTTCACACTGGGTTCTTTAAAGTCCCAGTTTTCAGAATCTATGGGGGTCCCAACAATTGGGAAGTTAGTCATGGCCAAAAGTGTTGACACCCTTGAAACTGTTTCGGAAAATTAAGTATGGTATTTGTCCTAGAAAATTATTGCAATTACACATGTTTGTTATACACGTTTATTTACTTTGTGTATATTGCAACAACAGTACAGATTATCAGTAAGGAGTATTCCCAAAGGAACAAAATGAATCCCTTATTAGATCAGATAAATCTAAAAAAAGGAAATTTAAAACGTAACATTTCATTATAAAATATTAAATAAAGACACAACAAACATGAAGATAGGAACCCTCCAATAGCAAAACACACTCAAATTGCACAATTGGGGGTCCAAATATCTATTCTACGCAACCAGCACCACTACCACTGGCAATATAGTCACAGACAAAAATGGGGCAATAAGAGTACAATCATATGTCAGAACCACTGCCTTTAGCCATCTTTGCGCCAGATTAAGCCAAATCAGACAGGGACCGCCTCCCATTTGATCCCTATGTGAATTGGCTCTGTTCATCTCCGATATGGATACGTTGGTTAAAGGCTCAATGCTGACCGCTCCATGGGATGATTTATTGACAGATGCCTGAGGTCCCATCATCTAGTTGAACTGGGGGAGATTGTTCTAAGTTACATTAATCTCTACTCTTATGGGGCAAAGGTGGCTATGAGTCGGTGGTTCTGACATATGATTGTACTCTTATTTCCCCATATTTGTCTTTGATTATATTGCCAGTGGTACTGGTGTTGGTTGTATATATAAACCTATAAAGAATTGCGCACACTAGAACTTCACAATCAAAAATTACAAACATTTTATTGGTAATAACATATAAAATTTATAAACAATAATGATGGAAATGGTACCAAGTGAAAACACAACACCACAGACCAAAGGTAATTGTGTCACAGAGCCATATATTCTAATGCCACATTATTCATTAACCCCGTGGATAAATAGTCTCTCTCTCGCCTTAACGGCATAGTCATTCAAAGTTCCCACATATAAGTCAGTAAAACAAACGGCATAGTGGATTATAGTCAAAATCAAACTTGCATAATTACCATTACCTCTAGTCTGATGGTGCCACGACCCCAACACGCGTTTCGGCTGCATGTGCTTTCTTCCGAGGGAGTCAATTGGCATTGGTGTTGGTTGTGTAGAATAGACATTTGGACCCCTAATTGTGCAATTTGAGAGTGTTTTGCTATTGGATGGTTCCTATATTCATGTTTGTTGTGTCTATATTTAAAATGTTATAATTAAATGTTACTTTTTAAATTTATTTTTTTTCTATATTTATACTGGAACAACACAAAAAAAGAGGAAACAAGACAAATTGGGCATAATTCAATGCAAAACCCACAAAATGGGCCAGGAAAATTGTTGGTACCCTCATCTTAATAATTGGTTGCATACCCTTTGGAATAAATAGCTGCAATTAATCACTTTTTATAACCATCAACAAGCTTCTTACTCCTCTCAACTGGAGTTTTGGACCACTCTTCTTTTGCAAACTGCTCCAGGTCTCTCATATTTGAAGGGTGCCTTCTCTCAACAGAAATTTTAATATCTTTCCACAGATGTTCAATGGATTTAGATATAGACTCATTGCTGGCCACTTCAGAACTCTCCAGCACTTTGTTTCCATCCATTTCTGGGTGCTTCTGCAAGTATGTTTGAGTTCATTGTCCTGTTGGAAGACCCATGACCTAGGACTCAAACCCATCTTTCTGACACTGGGCATTACACTGCAACCCAAAATCCTTTGGTAATCTTCAGATTTCATGATGCCTTGCACACAGTCAGGGCACCCAGTGCCACAGGCAGCAGAACGACCTCAAAACTTCTTTGAACCTCCACCATATTTGACTGTAGGTAGTGTGTTCGTTTGTAGGACTCATTCTGTTTTTAGTAAGTGGCAGAATGATGTGCTTTACTTAAAAAAAAAAAAAAACTCTCTCTTGGTCTCATTTGTCCACAAGACGCTTTCCCAGAAGGATTTTGGCTTACTTATGAAGATTTTGGCAAACTGCAGTCTAGCTTTTTTATTTCACTGTGTCAGCAGTGTTTTCCTCTTTGGTCTCCTGCCATTGTGTTTTATTTAATTAAAATGTCGAGAGATAGTTTGCATTGACACTGTTACATCCTGAGCCTGCAGGACTGCTTGAGTTTATTTATAATAATAATAAATTTTATTTATATAGCGCCAACATATTCTGCAGTGCTTTACAAATTGTAGGGGGATTTGTATAGACATTACAGCATAACAAAAATCACAGTTCAAAATAGATACCAAGAGGTGTGAGGGCCCTGCTCGCAAGCTTACAAACTATGAGGAAAAGGGGAGACACAAAAGGTGGATGGTAACAATTGCTTTCGTTGTTCGGACCAGCCATAGTGTAAGGATCGAGTGTTCATGTAAAGCTGCATGAACCAGTTAACAGCCTAAGTATGTAGCAGAACAGACACAGAGGGCTAATAACTGCATAAATTGTATGAGAACATGATGCGAGGAACCTGATTTTGGTTTAACTTATATGAATGGGCCGCACAAAGATAATTAGGTTAATGCGTTGAGGCGGTAGGCCAGTCTGAACAAATGCGTTTTTAGGGCACGCTTAAAACTGTGGGGATTGGGGATTAATCATATTAACCTGGGTAGTGCATTCCAAAAAATTGGCGAAGCACGTGAAAAGTCTTGGAGACGGGAGTGGGAGGTTCTGATTATTGAGGATGTTAACCTCAGGTCATTAGCAGAACGGAGAGCAACCTTTCAGCAATTTTTCTCTGCAGTCCACATCCAGGGAGATTAGCTACAGTGCCATGGGTCATAAATGTCTTGATTATGTTGTGCACTGTGGACAGAGGAACATGAAGATCTCTCGAGGTGGACTTGTAACCTTGAGTTTCTTTGTTGTTTAACAATTTTGGTTCTCAAGTCCTCAGGCAGTTCACTTCTTCTCATTCTGTTCTTCATGCTTAGGCCAGTGTCACACTTGCAACTGCAATGCGAGAAACTCGTGCCTCAATACCCTAAGTACATGTATTTCTATGCAGCTGAACGCTCCAGTCCGAACTGCAGGTGGCAGTGCTGGGTAATGAGGCGAGAGACTCACGTGAGCTTCTTGCATTGCAGTTGCAAGCCTTAGGCTACGTTCACACTAGCGTTGTGCGCCGCTGCGTCGGCGACGCACCGAAAAATGCGTGCAAACGCACGCAAAAACGCTGTGTTTTTCGACGCGTGCGTCGTTTTTTGACGAAAATCGGACGCAAGAAAAATGCAACTTGTTGCGTTTTCTTGGTCCGACGCTAGCGTCAAAAAAGACGCACGTGTCGGAAAACGCAACAAGCAAAAACGCATGCGTCCCCCATGTTAAACATAGGGGCGCATGACGCGTGCGTCGCCGCTGCGTCGCCCGACGCTAGCGCGACGCACACTAGCCGAACGCTAGTGTGAACGTAGCCTTAGCGTGGCACACACAATGCAAAGATTGAATCAACTACTCCCCTTTTTATCTGGTTTCAGGTGTGATTTTCATATTGTCCATACCTGTGTCTTGCCACAGGTGAGTTTGAATGAGCATTATATGCTTGAAACAAAATTGTTTACCCACAATTTTGGAAAAGTGTAAACAGTGTTGTTTGGCCCATTTTGGGAGTTATGTGTGCAATTTTGTCAAATTTCCCTTTTTTTTTCTATTTTTTGTAGTGTTGCAATACACACAAAGGAAATAAACATGTTTACAACAAAACATATGTAATTGCAATAATTTTCTGGGGAAATACTTCATTTTGTGGAACAGTTTCAAGGATGCCAACACTTTCGGCCAAGACTGTAGCTCCCATCCCATGGATAGATGTTAACGTCCAGACTTAGTACAATCCTTTTAATTATAGCTAATTCTGCAAATTAATAATAATAATTACAATAATAAAAAAATACACAAAAAAATGAAGTATGAAAAGATCCAAAACAATTGCAAGTTGTGATTTATTTTTTTTTTTAATATGCATTCTCAGAGAAATTTAACCTATAGGGGATTGATCTCTTGTGCTGTTCAGTCTCTATCTGCACCTACAGTTGTCAGTCATTTGGGAAATAGGCTGATCCAATGGATTCCTCCATCCTTCTATGGACAACTCTCTCAATCTGATAACTGGATTGTTCAGACAATCAGAGAAGCATTTGCTTATTTTGTCTCTCCCACCATCATCCTAGCCATCTACTATATAATTGTCTAAGGGTCACTTCCGTCTTTTTGTCTGTCTGTCCTTGTGTCTGTCACGGATATTCATTGGTCGCGGCCTCTGTCTGTCATGGAATCCAAGTCACTGATTGGTCTCGCCAGCTGCCTGTCATGGCTGCCGCGACCAATCAGCGATGGCCACAGTCCGATTAGTCGATCCCCTGCAGTCAGCGCCCGGCACCCGCTCCATACTCCCTGCAGTCACTGCTCACACAGGGTTAATGCCAGCGGTAACGGACCGCGTTATGCCTCGGGTAATCCACTCCGCCGCTATTAACCCTGTGTGACCAAGTTTTTACTATTGATGCTGCCTATGCAGCATCAATAGTAAAAACATTTAATGTTAAAAATAATTAAAAAAAATAAAAAATCACTATATACTCACCTTCCCCCACCTTTCCCGCTCCTGGCTACGGTCCGGTGACCGCTCCATGCAAGCGGCAGGTTCCGGTGGTATGGGAGAAGGACCTGCCATGACGTCACGGTCATGTGACCGCGACATCATCACAGGCCCTGCGCGCCTGTGCAAGAAGGACCTGCCATGATGTCACGGTCATGTGACCGCGACGTCATCACGGGTCCTGCGTGACAAGGACCTGCCATGACGTCATGGTCATGTGATCGAACTACAACTGGCCCTCGGAAGGTAAGTATATGTTTTTTTTTAACCTGTGACATACGTAGCTGGGCAATATACTACGTGACTGGGCAATATACTACATAACTGAGCAATATACTACGTGGCTAGGCAATATGCTCTGCTGTATACTACGTCGCTGGGCAATATACTACGTCAGTGGGCAATATACTACGTGGCTGGGTAATATACTACGTGACTGGGTAATATACTACGTGGCTGGGCAATATACTACGTGGGCTGGGCAGTATACTACGTCACTGGGCAATATACTACGTTGCTGGGCAATATACTACGTCGCTGGGCAATATACTACATGGCTGGGCAATATACTACGTGGCTGGGCAATATACTACGTAACTGAGCAATATACTACGTGACTGGGCAATATACTATGTCGCTATGCAATATACTACGTGGCTGGGCAATATGCTCTGCTGTATACTACATCGCTGTGCAATATACTACGTGGCTGGGCAATATACTACGTAACTGAGCAATATACTACGTCGCTGGGCAATATACTACGTGGCTGTGCAATATACTACGTGGCTCTGTGCTATATATACTACGTGACTGGGCAATATACTACGTGGCTGGGCAATGTACTACGTGGCTGGGCAATGTACTACGTGGCTGGGCAATATACTACGTGACTGGGCAATATATTACGTCGCTGTGCAATATACTACGTGGCTCTTTGCTGTATACTACGTCACTGGGCAATATACTACGTCACCGGGCAATATACTATGTAACTGGGCAATATACTACATGGCTGGGCAATATACTACGTGGTTCTGTGCTGTATTCTACGTGGCTGGGCAATACACTACGTGACTGGGCAATATACCATGGGGCTGGCCAATATACTATGTGGGCTGTGCTGTATACTACGTGAACATGCATATTCTAGCATACCCGATGCGTTAGAATCGGGCCACCATCTAGTAGATAAAAAAATTTGCTGGTGAATAGGTAAGTTATCTATATGCTCACCATATAACCCTAATATACATATGCTTTGTTTGTCATGTTTTTATTTTATGTTTTAAGTCGTGAAAATTTAATTATCTATGTATTGCGAGAAATCAGAATGAAATATTTGTTCAATGACCACAAATATTTGGCTATGGCTAATATATCTTATTTCGTAAATCAGATAGATACATATCAGCTATGTTTCTGCAGGGTTCTTGGGATATTACTCGTATCAGATAGATACATATCAGCTATGTTTCTGCGGGGTTCTTGAGATATTACTTGTGCTTCCACGATCTCAAATACTCTGTCTGTATGGGAAATAGGGCCCACTATTACTATTCACCAGATGCATGGATATGTTGCGTAGGCCCCTTCAGCAAATATATAGAGGTCAACTCATTTGCCTACCGAAGAGCTGGGAGGGTTCAACAAAGAAAGGCGATCACTGCATCAGCCATACAGGTTTTCAATACACCACACAAAGCCATGTGCGCTGTGCCCTTTGTAATACCGGTCTGCACAGGCGCGTACAACCCCCTCTGTAAAGTGCTGTATATGGATTTCTTGTCACTGTGTGCCATATTGTGGCATGTAGACCTATCCGTAGCCATCTCCTTTCACCATTTTATCTGCCTTTAAGTGCATGTGACACCCTCTCTTCTGAATAGGATCAAGCGTTCTTCCTACTGTCAAGATCATTTGAAGCCACAGATTCATCTAGTCCTTTGTGGCTGCCATTTTTATCAGGAATTCATAACAGCTTTTGCTGATCTGCCATTTTTACATATCACTGTTTCACTTGTATGATTTCTAGTGAGACAAGCTCAGACCGCGCTTCTTTTTACTGTGTAACAGAGAAAAAAGGAGCCGTCTCCAGTGTCTGCTCCGCGGAGAAGGTTGATTCATGTGTAAATGATCAGTTGCCCTTTATTTGCTTGGCCTGTTGAGAGTACACATTGAGATAAAAAGCTTGGTGGGTCAGGGCTTAGCGTGTGCATGTTCCTCCAGTGGCCACAATGACAGTGGTAGAATTGTTGTCAAAGATTATCAGCCAGGCTATGATGTCTCTTCATTTTAATGCATGGTGTGAACGGAAAGCGGAGAGGCTGCACAGAATATGCCTTGTATGTTCTAGTATTTACGGACAGGATTCTGCTTACATTGATATATGCATCGGCAGTATACAAGGTAACGTCAGAAATTGCCGACTGTTATGTAGACTGTAAAATAAATTCTCTTTTATGTTATTAGTATGTTTTATCCCCAGAGTGAATCGTGAATTTACTATATCTTTCACCTAAAGATGTATAGTATTACGCTTTGCTCCCATATTTCATTTATGGTTATATGAAATTTCTGTATAGTCGAGGCTTAAGTTTTTTTCCTGCTAAAGTTGTTACATATTCCTTGGATAGGTGCTAGTGATATAATTGTAATTGCTGGGGGTCCAGCCACTGAGAATCCCACCAATCCCGAGAACTAGGGTGCCAAAATCCCATGTGTAAATTGAGTGGGAGTGAGCGTGCTCTGTCACCTTCACTTCCATAGGAGTGTTGAAATGGTTATCTTTATCAGTGGCAAAAAGTAAACGGAGCAGTAATTGCTCCGTTTCAGGATTAGTGGGGGTCGCAGTGGTTGGACCACCACCGATCGTACATTTGTAATCTCGTGGATACTGTGTTATAATTACTCTTAAGTAGTCATGTGGGCAGAACCATTTATATGAATAGTCATGCAATTAACAGGCATATTCGGGAGTAATTGAGGAGTCAAAGGAGATGCGTGAAATTTCAGCATTTAATCCGTTGACTTTGAGCCTCTCTGTTTCGTCAGTCATGCCTCGGTGGACATTATTACGGCAAAGACTTTGACTATTGAGACCATTGGCTTCACCCAGATGTCTGCTTCAAAGCAATTGTAATAAAGTACCCGCATGATTAAAATTGTTTTTTCTAACTCCTCAAGAGCGGCATAACATGTTAGTGGTGGTCTGAAGTCGATAATCCATCTGACTGGTGGACTGAAAAGTGATTTACTTTTGACATGTAGTGTCTTCCTACCTGGTGCCCTTCTCTTGCATCCTACTGCCTTCTCTGCCCAGATTAGCATTTCCTTCCTACTGCTCTAAAGGTACCGTCACACTTAGCGACGCTGCAGCGATACCGACAACGATCCGGATCGCTGCAGCGTCGCTGTTTGGTCGCTGGAGAGCTGTCACACAGACAGCTCTCCAGCGACCAACGATCCCGAGGTCCCCGGTAACCAGGGTAAACATCGGGTAACTAAGCGCAGGGCCGCGCTTAGTAACCCGATGTTTACCCTGGTTACCAGCGTAAAAAAACAAACAGTACATACTTACATTCAGCTGTCTTTCCCTTGCCGTCTGGTTCCTGCACTGACTGCTGGCCGTAAAGTGAAAGTGAAAGCACAGCACAGCGGTAAGTCACACAGCGGTGACTCACCGCTGTGGCTGTGCTCTGCTTTCACTTTACGGCCAGCAGTCAGTGCAGGAACCAGACGGCAAGGGACAGACAGCTGAATGTAAGTATGTACTGTTTGTTTTTTTACGCTGGTAACCAGGGTAAACATCGGGTTACTAAGCGCGGCCCTGCGCTTAGTTACCCGATGTTTACCCTGTTTACCAGTGAAGACATCGCTGAATCGGTGTCACACACGCCGATTCAGCGATGTCTACGGGGAGTCCAGCGACGAAATAAAGTTCTGGACTTTCTTCCCCGACCAGCAATCTCCCAGCAGGGGCCTGATCGCTGCTGCCTGTCACACTGGACGATATCGCTAGCGAGGACGCTGCAACATCACGGATCGCTAGCGATATCGTCTAGTGTGACAGTACCTTTAGATGGTGTCTATTGTGGAATGGGATTTTAGTGATAAACCTAAACCATAGATAAGAATTTCAGGAGAGGTGTGATTTAGATTTGCTACTGAATTCCCGTGGCCATCTTGGAGGCAGAAGGAAAGGAATGCCTTTCTTAGCAGAGAAGGCAGCAGAGGGCACCAGGTAGGGAGAAATGTTTAATCACTTTTCAGTCCCATGGTTAACATGACATTAACCTTGATGAAACACAAAAATCTCTTTAGATGCCTCTATTGTTTAGGTAATTGTCTTTTGATTAAAAAAGTGCTCTCATTGACACCTCAACCAAAATTAAAATCACTGATATAGAGCATCAGTGTAGGAGACACTTTACCAATTTACTTAGCTGTATATTAGTGATGAGCGAGTATACTCGTTGCTCGGGTTTTCCCAAGCACGCTCGGGTGACCTCCGAGTATTCGTGTTCGGAGATTTAGTTTTCATTGCCACAGTTAAATGATTTACAGCTACTAGTACATGTGGGGGTTGCCTGGTTGCTAGGTAACCCCCACATGTAATCAAGCTGTCTAGTAGCTGTAAATCATCCAGCTGCCGCGATGAAAACTAAATCTCCGAGCAGTCATAAATACTCGGAGGTCACCCGAGTGTGCTGTGGAAAACCAGAGCAACTAGTTCACTCACTCATCACTACTGTATATCAATTACAATTTTTTGCATAATATTTTAGCCATGACCCCTCAACCTACCCTGGGACCTCCCTAATCTAATCAATGGGGTCTCCTGTAAATTAGAAATATAACTTAGATGAGGCCAGGTGAAACTCTCCCCACGTTTATCTTTTCTGCTCTGTGGGTGAGTTATCTGGCTAAGTCTGGTGTCAGCTAATTCTGATTCCTTATATCTTAAGAACGCATAAAAGACTTTGTGTAGACTTTCCTTTCCTCTCCCAATATGACTTTTGATCAGTTTGGCTGTATACTGTAGCCAACCACTGAAAACAATGCTTGACATCCGTATTACCACAAAACAAGAAAGCCTTTGGTAAACACTGCTTGATGAACATCAGCTAATTCTAAAATTACCCACAAAGATCGGCTTCACAAGCCTACATTGACAGCTCCACTTCCACGAGAAATGTGGAGATAATACACATTTTTTATTCGTCAGGTTCTGGCTTTTGTTTGATATTCACTAGCCTGTGGCTATGCTGCATCTTCCTTTTGTATGTAATGGAGCAGAATAACATCCCTTGTATACAAGATGAAAAATTCCTAATGTCTGTGAATAAAAAGACTCCTAAAAAGTTATTGATGTAGTATGTTCCTAATGACAGAATTTAAATATTTAAAGCACGAGTGAAAATTCATAGTAAAGTGGTGATTTGTTCGTTCCCTTTTGTTAGACTTGTAAAATGGTTGACTGAATTTGATTAGAGATGTGATGCCGAACGAAAGCTCTTTTTTGAAGTATGGTATGTCTCATAGTCAAGAAGTGCCAAGTCCATAGCCAGAGCTTAAGGTACCTTCACACACAACAGTTTCATTAACGATATCGTTGCAACGTCACGCTTTTTGTGACGTAGCAACGATCCCGCTAACTATCTCGTTACGTGTGACAGTGACCAATGATCAGGCCCCTGCTGGGAGATCGTTGGTCGTTGGGGAATGATCAGGACCTTTTTTTGGTCGCTGATCACCTGCTGTCATCGCTGGATCGGCGTGTGTGATGCCGATCCAGTGATGTGTTCACTTGTAACCAGGGTAAATATCGGGTTACTAAGTGCAGGGCCGCGCTTAGTAACCCGATATTTACCCTGGTTACCATTGTAAAAGTAAAAAAAAAAAAAACAGTACATACTCACATTTTGATGTCTGTCACGTCCCCCGCCGTCAGCTTCCCTGCACTGACTGTCAGTGTCAGCCGTAAAGCAGAGCACAGCTGTTTAGTGTAACGGTACCTTTAGTATGTAACCTTGGGTGGTTTACCTTCATCCTACAGCAAATACAGAAGATAATAGATTTAGGCCATGAGGTTATGTTGGCCATCGGCGAATGGGAACGTGTTCAGTAATGTCCAAAACCCACTGATCTTCATTAATGGGAGTGTCTATAGTTGTATATAGCCCTCTTTTCAGTGGCACCTAATTAACTTCTACATTCATGTTCTTTCATAGACAATTCAATTATTTTTCTTTTTATACATTAGCTTTTTTAATGTAAGCTTCTTTTGTAGACACCCCATGTGCTGCAATGTATTTGTTCTAGGGGAGAGTGCCTACCGGGGAGTGTTGATCGTTGGAAAATGTTATC
The DNA here is from genome assembly GCF_032444005.1 of Ranitomeya imitator. Classification (NCBI taxonomy): domain Eukaryota; kingdom Metazoa; phylum Chordata; class Amphibia; order Anura; family Dendrobatidae; genus Ranitomeya; species Ranitomeya imitator. The sequence goes on along the minus strand of NC_091282.1, from coordinate 154,446,534 downwards.
TCAAAGTTCAGATTTAATGTTTTTAATTTAGTTTTTAACTGTATACATACAATAGCATCTATTGCAATATACAATATGCTCCTCCCTCCCAGATAAATCATATACAATATTAAGATAGCCATAAACCTTAGATAATTGGGCGTTCGACCATCAGCTGTCGCTCCTCACTCACATGAACACTGACCTGCTTTTGGGGAGATCTGAGAAACCTCCCGCCTGGCGCATCTTGCAGCTGCTTATCTTTTTAAAGTACAAAGGGAGGATCAGGTGTTTGAATTCAAATCCTTATCTTCCCCCTTGAGAGTCCAGAAACCCTTCACACTAAAGCCCCCGTCACACATAGCGAGATCGCTAGCGAGATTGCTGCTGAGTCACAAGTTTTGTGACGCAACAGCGACCTCAGTAGCGATCTCGCTATGTGTGACACGTAGCAGCGACCAGGCCCCTGCTGTGAGATCGCTGGTCGTGTCGGAATGGCCTGGACCGTTTTTTGATCGTTGAGGTCCCGCTGGGTAGCACACATCGCTGTGTTTGACACCTTACCAACGACCTCGTTGACAGGACGTCCCATTGAATCGTCATGAAATAGCATCGTTGTACAGGTCGCTACAGGTCGCTGCATTGCTGCTGCGTCGTTGGGGAGATCTCACTGTGTGATATCTCACCAGCGACCACATAGCTATGTGTGACGGGGCCTTAACTGGATGATTGGACCATTTTGCCTAAATCAGTAGGTTTGGTTGACGTTAACCCCTTCAAGTCAGAGCCCTTTTTCATTTTTGCATTTCTGTTTTTTGCTCCTTTTCTTCCCAGAGCCATAACTTTTTTATTTTTCCGTCAATATGGCCACGTGAGGGCTATTATTTGTAGGACAAGTTGTCCTTTTGAACAAAAACATTAGTTTTACCATATTGTGTACTCCTAAACGGGGAAAAATTCCAAGTGTGGTGAAATTGCAAAAAAAGTGCAATTCCACAATTTTTTTGGATTATTTTTTTACCATGTTCACCAAATACTAAAACCGACCTACCATTATGATTTTCCAGGTCATTATGACTTCATAGACAGCAAACTTGTCTAGTTTCTTTTTTTTATTATTTAAGTGGTGAACAAAAATCCAAAGCTTCTTTAAAAAAAAAAACTTGCGCCATTGTCCGATACCCGTAGTGTCTCCATTTTTCATCATCTCGGGTTAAGTGAGGGCTTATTTTTGCATGCAAGCTGACTTTTTTTTAATGATACCATTTTAGTGTAGATATGATCTTTTGATCGCCCGTTATTGCATTTTAATGTAATGTTGCTTCGACCAAAAAAACGTAATTCTGACATTTTGACTTGTTTCTCGTTACGCCGTTTAACGATCAGGTTATTACTTTTTTTATATTGATCGGGTGATTCTGAATGCGGCGATACCAAATGTGTATGTTTAATTTTTTTTTGGTTTTATTTTGAATGGGGTGAAACAGGGGTGATTAAAATGTTTTATATATTTTTTTTAATTTTTTAAAATATTTTTAAGCACTTTTTTTTTTTTTTACTAGAAGGGTGGATTCAGTAACTTAGGCATCCATGGTTACAACCACTAGTTGCTAAATAATTAACTGTCACTATATGAGTGGTTCTAACCATGGATACCTAATCTACTGAAATGCCCTGCACATGGGGTAAGCGACGTAGCGAATCAGAAGAACTAAACTACATTTCTAATTGGAGATATTTGCGAATATTATTATTATTACACCTACTACATATTGGGATAAGATCTTGGAGCTGGGAATACCCCTTTAAAGTTAGTTAACATTATTCACTATGGAAGCATGTCCTAAAAGCAGTAACATTTCCGTTCCATGTCCCTATAAGCTTGTACTGTAAGCTTGGGATGGAAGCTTGACATTTCTGAAGGTTGGCAGTCACATATAACTTGCAGATCGTTGTCTCCTGGCATGTTGCTTCCTGTGTGTATCAGCTCCGCACAGTTCCATTTCCTTCTGCTGCCTAGCATGGCTTGATCTGTGTGCGTACAGTCTTGCCAAGAGTGTCATTTCCCTCAGTGCTTCAGATAAAGAACCATCCTAAAGTGGAATATGGAGAAATCAGGAGATTTTATTTTCATCCAATGAGGCTTGGAATCATTTCTCAGTTGTTCTGTTCACTAGATGAACATCTTCCAGCCACATGTAATAATCCCTCACATTCCGTAACTGCCCAGGGTAGATCAAGTATGGCGGCTTGTTAACGTTGCACTGCTATAATACCGGCTTGGATTCATGGTGTGTGCAGTCTGCTGCATGGGAATATTCCTCGGTGACGACAGTCTAAAAATCCTTTCTATTGTTTTTATATGTGTAAATAAAGTTTGGAAAATCTTGGCGATATTTAATGTTGGAGAGCAATTTGACTGCCAGCAATATGGCATTGAGTGGGCAGGACCGTATGATTGTAATCTGCTGAAACATTTCTACAAACGAGAGGAGATTCTTTGTTTAATTTTCCTGCAATTTATTTCTGATCCTAAGTGATTAGTAGTCACAGCTCGAAGGCAAAATTGCATCAATAATGCAGTTTAAGGGGGTTGTGTGAGGTTTTCAAAAACTTGCCTAATAACAGGAATAAAATAATATATGTCATTAAAAGATAAAAAGTAACCATTACTTACTGTTTCAATCTCACTCTGCTGACTCCAATCCTGCACATTCTTGTCAATCTGTTGCATGACAAGTGCAGCCAATCAGTAGCTTCAGTGGTCACCTGACATACATGGAAGTGTCATGAGGCCAGTGAGTGATTGCATTGTTCATGTGACCAATGGCTGCGACCTCATCACTGCAGGACTGGCGAGTATCACTGTAAATCGGGGTGGGGAACCTCAAGCCCTTGTCTCCGGCCCCAAGGCAGATTCCTGGGGACTGCAATGCACGAGCCAGCAACTGTGTTTTGAAGTACACGTAGCATTCACTACCGATCACCTGTGTTGTGGAGTCATGGAGTCGGTGTCCATTTTGGTGGAGTTGGTATAAAATGAACTTCTAAAATATATAATAAACTGGGTATAGTAGTTTAGTGCAGGATGTGCTGTAAATGTTTTCATAAGTTATGAAATGTCCTAGAAATGTCTCTTCGGTTCCTGATCTAAGGATCTCGGCTTTTAGCGGAAATGAATCTGTTCTGCACTTTATGTACCTGCTCAGTAGTGACCAATGCTAAGAAGTCAGAAGATTGGCTTACCAACTCTGCAGCCCGATCACTGCAGGACGTACAATGAAAGATTATGTGCTCCCACTGTCCCCTGCCAGTGTCAGGACGTTCTTTGTTGGTGACGTTGGCTCTTCAAATGCTCCTGTTTCACAGAAGAAGAGAGTGGCAGCCCCATGTTTCCTGTGATGTTTATGCTGCTGCCCCATGTTTCTCTAGTAATGTATATACCGCAGCCCTATGTCTCCTGTGATGCATTTATACCGCCGCCCCATGTCTACTTTGATGTGTATAAACCACAGTATATAAATTGCAGTCCTTTGTCTCCTGTGATCTATTTGCTGCTGCTCCAGTGTCTACTTTGTGATTTCTATACAGCAGTCTTAGTGTCTCCTATATGATGTATATACAATGATGATATACCAGGAGAACAAAGAGTCAAAGGAATATGCCAAAATTAATCAAATGTAGAAAAACTTTATTGAATATAAAAACAAACAAACAGAACTGTTATAGACATTATCTACAGTTCAAGTGAGCAATCAACATGTGACATAACAGTACTAACAACAGGTGTAGAGCAAAAAACCTAAAATAACGATCGGTGGGTCAAAACCTAAATAGCTACACAGGGTCTAACATACTATGTAACATAACATCCATCACTATGGTGCAAGATGTTGTGAATATAGGGAATATAATGCAATGTACCGTATATATAAGGCAGACTAGATCATAGATAAAATGTAAGAAACAGGTATATATGGAGAGGGGTTTGTATAAAAATATGTTGTAATCCCAAAGCAACACAAATCAAAGCCTCCATAGGTCTAAATCACACCCACTCACAAACTGCCCACAATGCACAAAGCCAGTCTCAGAAAAAAGTAATAGATATCCCTAAAGTAAACCACAGTGATAGGAATGTAATGGTTAGTAATTACCCATGTAGAAAGAGGCAAGCCAGACCGATCCTAGATCCCCAACGCACGTTTCGGTGCGGGTACACCTTCCTCAGGGGGCGTGGTTTTTGAAGGTAAAGCGACCCTCCTTATATATCCGATAAGTGAGGTCACATGATGCGACCTCCACCACTCAGAGTAAAGTGCCGGTATTGTTACACAGAACAGCTATGCCGATTATCTCCATATAACTATGGCTGGATCACATGACGCAACAGATGACAACATCCGCTCAGCGCCTACCTTGACGGCAAAAGAAAGGGGCCGCCCAGACTACAGCGGCCGAGCAACACCTAATCGCACAGCGCATGCGCCGCCGAAATAAAGCGGCGCATATACAACGCCAGCACAGATCCACACTCTAAGTGTAGATCACCCTCAAAAGAACAGCGGATGAGCACGCCCCCACCGGCGGACGCACCACCATACCAGCCCATAGGGCGGACGGCGCCAAAGACCGCCCATAGACCCAGCAGGCGGGGCGGCCGCACTGGGGGAGTGATCGCACGCCGGCACATAACATTATATACAGAATGCTGTGTACTCGCAACGTCACCAAAGGCAGACATATATATAACAAGCAGAAAATGTAGGGTATAAGTGACCATGATGGAAAAAACAAATGTCAGCATATAAATACATGCACAAACATATGTATAACATTATTATATTATAAGTACAGCCTTCATTAGGGATATTGTCCAAAGAAACTGCCCTGGAGACGGTTGCTCACACCATGGAGGCCGGCGCCAGGCCCCCACCGTGCGCCATACCGAGACAGGGAGTTTGAACAATATAACCATATGTCAGACGACAGAAAAAACATTGTCATAAATATTACAGTTAACCACATGGTATTATACACAAAAACATACAAAAATACAAAAAAAAATACAAAAAATATATAATATACACTGACATATGAGATAGCAGTTATCGTAAAGATATATATGAATAGCTGTGCAGTACTAAAATAGTGCCAAGATCCCACATCTCCTCAATATCTGCTAAAGTGAACGTTTGTCAAAGAAGCTTCATTGGTTCCGATATGGAGCACACATCAACGGGAGCCGGATAGGAGGACTCATCTTCAACGGATAAGACGTGAGAGTTAAAATCAACAAGTTGCATACCGCAACTAGCTACGAAGATAAAATAAAACATCCATTAAAATCAATAAGACAAAAAGACAAAAACCAGAACGTAAACAAAGCAAACAGCAGCGGACAGTGAAATGAAGACACACGAGGCAAACATAGCTACAGAATACAAAACGAATTGTCACAATAATGAATATGGTCAGAGGAATGAGGCAAATCCGTGGGATTCGTTCAAACCATGGGGGGACATTGTACCCAAAACGGTAATCCACCGACATTCTTTCTGGGCAAGTATCCGTTTAATGTCCCCACCACGGATCCCGAGTTGAATGTGCTGAATACCCCTGACCATAAAGGATTTGGGATCACTCTGGTGGAATGTGCGGAAGTGCTTAGGTATAGTCTTAAGCTGAGTTACATCAATAGCAGAGGCGAGGATGTCACGCACGTGCTCACGTGTGCGTATTCTCAACTGTCATGATGTCAGGCCTATATATATCTTCTGACACCCACACGTGGCATAGTATATCACCTGTGTCGTCGCACAGGTGATATGATGTCTTATGTCAAATTTTTGTTTCCCGTCCGATGAGATGAAGGTAGTGGTTCTCAGCGTATTCTTACATGCCAGGCATTTCCCACAAGGGAAGCAGCCCAAAGGTGGCCCACGTGAGTTGAAAGGATTTTTGGCTTCCGGGACATAATGACTGCTGACCAGCATGTCTCCCAGGTTCTGACTACGTCTAGCTGTCATTAGTGGATCCGTGGGTAAGTATCTGGACAGGATGGGATCTGTCTGAAGTACATTCCAGTGACGTTTCAAACTTTCCCTCATCTGCATCCACTGATCATTGTATGTCGAAATAAATCTAATATGATTTCCATCTTTTTTCTTATTAACTTTCGATTGGCCATGTAACAGAGTAGAACGGCTGCTTCTTTTTGCCCTAAGATAACCTCGCTTTATACAGCGTTCGCTGTACCCGCGCATCCGAAATCTGTCATGAAGGTCGGCCGACTGAGACTCAAATTTATCCTCCGATGAGCACACTCGTCTCATCCTGAGGAATTTGCCTACTGGGATGGCCCTAATAGTAGCTGCAGGGTGACTCGAACTCGCGTGCAACAATGCATTGACCGAGGTGGGCTTCCGATACACATCAGTGTGTATTTGCAGATGTTCATCCGTTGAGATTTTAATATCAAGGAACTCCACCTCGGTTCTGCTATACTTATAAGTCAGTTTGATGTTGAATGCATTCGAGTTCAAGCCCTCCATAAAGTCCTGCAGCTGCTTCTCATCACCCTGCCACACGATAAACACGTCATCAATATAACGTAGCCAGCACTGCACATGGTCCGCGGCCTGAGCGCCCTCCCCACCAAACACCTCCCTCTCCCAAAATCCCAGGAAGAGGTTAGCGAACGAGGGCGCACAGGCCGCCCCCATGGCAGTGCCGCACCGCTGTAAATAAAAAATATCGCGAAAAACAAAAAAGTTATGGGTGAGGATGTATTGAAGCAGCTGCAGGACAAACTCACACAGAGGGCCATCCCAGTTGCTGTTGGTAAGGAAAAAACGACAGGCTCGGAGACCATCATCATGTCGGATGCACGTGTACAGTGACTCAATGTCCGCTGTGACTAGTATCATTTCCCTATCTAGGGACATGCCGTCAATTCTGGACAAAACATCCATTGTGTCACGTGCATACGAAGGGAGTGACTCCACAAGGGGCTTAAGGTAATAATTGATAAACTTACATTTACATTTACATTACAACTTGAAACCAGGGATTCAAGCTTCAGGAGGCTAATTTGCATATTCCAGGTGCCTTCTGGGAGAAGCGAAGTCTCCCTAAGCTAGAAGATCGTTGGGTACAGCCGGGACCAGCTGCTTCGAAAGCATCACCAAACCAGGGATTCAAGCTTCAGGAGGCTAATTTGCATATTCCAGGTGCCTTCTGGGAGAAGCGAAGTCTCCCTAAGCTAGAAGATCGTTGGGTACAGCCGGGACCAGCTGCTTCGAAAGCATCACCAAACCAGGGATTCAAGCTTCAGGAGGCTAATTTGCATATTCCAGGTGCCTTCTGGGAGAAGCGAAGTCTCCCTAAGCTAGAAGATCGTTGGGTACAGCCGGGACCAGCTGCTTCGAAAGCATCACCAAACCAGGGATTCAAGCTTCAGGAGGCTAATTTGCATATTCCAGGTGCCTTCTGGGAGAAGCGAAGTCTCCCTAAGCTAGAAGATCGTTGGGTACAGCCGGGACCAGCTGCTTCGAAAGCATCACCAAACCAGGGATTCAAGCTTCAGGAGGCTAATTTGCATATTCCAGGTGCCTTCTGGGAGAAGCGAAGTCTCCCTAAGCTAGAAGATCGTTGGGTACAGCCGGGACCAGCTGCTTCGAAAGCATCACCAAACCAGGGATTCAAGCTTCATGAGGCTAATTTGCATATTCCAGGTGCCTTCTGGGAGAAGCGAAGTCTCCCTAAGCTAGAAGATCGTTGGGTACAGCCGGGACCAGCTGCTTCGAAAGCATCACCAAACCAGGGATTCAAGCTTCAGGAGGCTAATTTGCATATTCCAGGTGCCTTCTGGGAGAAGCGAAGTCTCCCTAAGCTAGAAGATCGTTGGGTACAGCCGGGACCAGCTGCTTCGAAAGCATCACCAAACCAGGGATTCAAGCTTCAGGAGGCTAATTTGCATATTCCAGGTGCCTTCTGGGAGAAGCGAAGTCTCCCTAAGCTAGAAGATCGTTGGGTACAGCCGGGACCAGCTGCTTCGAAAGCATCACCAAACCAGGGATTCAAGCTTCAGGAGGCGAATTTGCATATTCCAGGTGCCTTCTGGGAGAAGCGAAGTCTCCCTAAGCTAGAAGATCGTTGGGTACAGCCGGGACCAGCTGCTTCGAAAGCATCACCAAACCAGGGATTCAAGCTTCAGGAGGCTAATTTGCATATTCCAGGTGCCTTCTGGGAGAAGCGAAGTCTCCCTAAGCTAGAAGATCGTTGGGTACAGCCGGGACCAGCTGCTTCGAAAGCATCACCAAACCAGGGATTCAAGCTTCAGGAGGCTAATTTGCATATTCCAGGTGCCTTCTGGGAGAAGCGAAGTCTCCCTAAGCTAGAAGATCGTTGGGTACAGCCGGGACCAGCTGCTTCGAAAGCATCACCAAACCAGGGATTCAAGCTTCAGGAGGCTAATTTGCATATTCCAGGTGCCTTCTGGGAGAAGCGAAGTCTCCCTAAGCTAGAAGATCGTTGGGTACAGCCGGGACCAGCTGCTTCGAAAGCATCACCAAACCAGGGATTCAAGCTTCAGGAGGCTAATTTGCATATTCCAGGTGCCTTCTGGGAGAAGCGAAGTCTCCCTAAGCTAGAAGATCGTTGGGTACAGCCGGGACCAGCTGCTTCGAAAGCATCACCAAACCAGGGATTCAAGCTTCAGGAGGCTAATTTGCATATTCCAGGTGCCTTCTGGGAGAAGCGAAGTCTCCCTAAGCTAGAAGATCGTTGGGTACAGCCGGGACCAGCTGCTTCGAAAGCATCACCAAACCAGGGATTCAAGCTTCAGGAGGCTAATTTGCATATTCCAGGTGCCTTCTGGGAGAAGCGAAGTCTCCCTAAGCTAGAAGATCGTTGGGTACAGCCGGGACCAGCTGCTTCGAAAGCATCACCAAACCAGGGATTCAAGCTTCAGGAGGCTAATTTGCATATTCCAGGTGCCTTCTGGGAGAAGCGAAGTCTCCCTAAGCTAGAAGATCGTTGGGTACAGCCGGGACCAGCTGCTTCGAAAGCATCACCAAACCAGGGATTCAAGCTTCAGGAGGCTAATTTGCATATTCCAGGTGCCTTCTGGGAGAAGCGAAGTCTCCCTAAGCTAGAAGATCGTTGGGTACAGCCGGGACCAGCTGCTTCGAAAGCATCACCAAACCAGGGATTCAAGCTTCAGGAGGCTAATTTGCATATTCCAGGTGCCTTCTGGGAGAAGCGAAGTCTCCCTAAGCTAGAAGATCGTTGGGTACAGCCGGGACCAGCTGCTTCGAAAGCATCACCAAACCAGGGATTCAAGCTTCAGGAGGCTAATTTGCATATTCCAGGTGCCTTCTGGGAGAAGCGAAGTCTCCCTAAGCTAGAAGATCGTTGGGTACAGCCGGGACCAGCTGCTTCGAAAGCATCACCAAACCAGGGATTCAAGCTTCAGGAGGCTAATTTGCATATTCCAGGTGCCTTCTGGGAGAAGCGAAGTCTCCCTAAGCTAGAAGATCGTTGGGTACAGCCGGGACCAGCTGCTTCGAAAGCATCACCAAACCAGGGATTCAAGCTTCAGGAGGCTAATTTGCATATTCCAGGTGCCTTCTGGGAGAAGCGAAGTCTCCCTAAGCTAGAAGATCGTTGGGTACAGCCGGGACCAGCTGCTTCGAAAGCATCACCAAACCAGGGATTCAAGCTTCAGGAGGCTAATTTGCATATTCCAGGTGCCTTCTGGGAGAAGCGAAGTCTCCCTAAGCTAGAAGATCGTTGGGTACAGCCGGGACCAGCTGCTTCGAAAGCATCACCAAACCAGGGATTCAAGCTTCAGGAGGCTAATTTGCATATTCCAGGTGCCTTCTGGGAGAAGCGAAGTCTCCCTAAGCTAGAAGATCGTTGGGTACAGCCGGGACCAGCTGCTTCGAAAGCATCACCAAACCAGGGATTCAAGCTTCAGGAGGCTAATTTGCATATTCCAGGTGCCTTCTGGGAGAAGCGAAGTCTCCCTAAGCTAGAAGATCGTTGGGTACAGCCGGGACCAGCTGCTTCGAAAGCATCACCAAACCAGGGATTCAAGCTTCAGGAGGCTAATTTGCATATTCCAGGTGCCTTCTGGGAGAAGCGAAGTCTCCCTAAGCTAGAAGATCGTTGGGTACAGCCGGGACCAGCTGCTTCGAAAGCATCACCAAACCAGGGATTCAAGCTTCAGGAGGCTAATTTGCATATTCCAGGTGCCTTCTGGGAGAAGCGAAGTCTCCCTAAGCTAGAAGATCGTTGGGTACAGCCGGGACCAGCTGCTTCGAAAGCATCACCAAACCGCGCGCCTTATGGCGCGCGAATTTTTGCCTGTAGGACATTATTGCAAGAGAGCTTGGCTGAGTAGATTACACAAGAAGGAAAACACACAGCAAGTCAGCAGGATCTAGGAGCAACATGGCAGATGTGACAACCTACATGGTGAGCTGCAGCATGTGCTACATGTTCACAGATCGACCAGAAGAAGAATCCAATTTCACCTGTCAGAAGTGTAGACGAGTGGCCCTTTTAGAAGAAAAGGTGCGGGGTCTGGAAGAAAGAATAGCAACTTTGAAACTCATCAAAGAGAATAAAGACTTTCTAGACAGAACAGAAGCATCTCTACTGGTCACAGAAGGTGCAAAAAGTGTCAGAGAACCTCCAAAAGCAGATGAGTGGAAGCATGTGACCAAAAGAAGCAAGAAGACCATGGAGAAATCACCAACCACACAACTGAAGAACCGATATCAAATCTTTGTAGAGGATGAAGATGGCACACCTAAGAATGAAGCAATACCAGCAAGCAAAAAAGAAAAGGGCACACAGCAACAAGTGACAGCAAAAAGTACAGCCAAGAAGCAACGAAGAGTGGTGGTGGTGGGAGACTCACTACTGAGAGGCACCGAAGCAGCCATCTGCAGACCGGACATAACTGCAAGAGAAGTATGCTGCCTTCCAGGTGCGATGATCAAGGATGTGACCGATAGGATACCAAAGCTCTTCAGCTCCAAGGACGTCCACCCATTTCTTCTGATACATGTTGGCACCAATGACACGGCAAGGAAGGACCTACCGACAATCTGCAAGGACTTTGAAGAGTTGGGGAAGAAAGTAAAGGAACTGGATGCACAGGTAGTTTTTTCTTCTATCCTTCCAGTAGACGGGCATGGCACCAGGAGATGGAACAGGATCCTTGATGCAAACAACTGGCTAAGACGATGGTGCAGACAACAAGGATTTGGATTCCTGGACCACGGTGTGAATTACTGGTATGATGGACTCCTCACCAGAGACGGACTACACCTCAACAAACCTGGGAAACACACATTCGCCAGAAGACTCGCTACACTCATCAGGAGGGCGTTAAACTAGAAGAAGAGGGGACGGGAAGAAAAACATTAGACTCGAACAAAGACGACCCAGGAAAACATACTCAGAAGGGAGGTAAGAACATTTCTAAAACAATCCACAGTGAGGAGATTGGAACAAAACAAAATCCTCTAAACTGCATGCTCGCAAACGCCAGAAGCCTGACAAACAAGATGGAAGAACTAGAAGCAGAAATATCTACAGGTAACTTTGACATAGTGGGAATAACCGAGACATGGTTAGATGAAAGCTATGACTGGGCAGTTAACTTACAGGGTTACAGTCTGTTTAGAAAGGATCGTAAAAATCGGAGAGGAGGAGGGGTTTGTCTCTATGTAAAGTCTTGTCTAAAGTCCACTTTAAGGGAGGATATTAGCGAAGGGAATGAGGATGTCGAGTCCATATGGGTTGAAATTCATGGAGGGAAAAATGGTAACAAAATTCTCATTGGGGTCTGTTACAAACCCCCAAATATAACAGAAAGCATGGAAAGTCTACTTCTAAAGCAGATAGATGAAGCTGCAACCCATAATGAGGTCCTGGTTATGGGGGACTTTAACTACCCGGATATTAACTGGGAAACAGAAACCTGTGAAACCCATAAAGGCAACAGGTTTCTGCTAATAACCAAGAAAAATTATCTTTCACAATTGGTGCAGAATCCAACCAGAGGAGCAGCACTTTTAGACCTAATACTATCTAATAGACCTGACAGAATAACAAATCTGCAGGTGGTTGGGCATTTAGGAAATAGCGACCACAATATTGTGCAATTTCACCTGTCTTTCACTAGGTGGACTTGTCAGGGAGTCACAAAAACATTGAACTTTAGGAAGGCAAAGTTTGAACAGCTTAGAGATGCCCTTAATCTGGTAGACTGGGACAATATCCTCAGAAATGAGAATACAGATAATAAATGGGAAATGTTTAAGAACATCCTAAATAGGCAGTGTAAGCGGTTTATACCTTGTGGGAATAAAAGGACTAGAAATAGGAAAAACCCAATGTGGCTAAACAAAGAAGTAAGACAGGCAATTAACAGTAAAAAGAAAGCATTTACACTACTAAAGCAGGATGGCACCATTGAAGCTCTAAAAAACTATAGGGAGAAAAATACTTTATCTAAAAAACTAATTAAAGCTGCCAAAAAGGAAACAGAGAAGCACATTGCTAAGGAGAGTAAAACTAATCCCAAACTGTTCTTCAACTATATCAATAGTAAAAGAATAAAAACTGAAAATGTAGGCCCCTTAAAAAATAGTGAGGAAAGAATGGTTGTAGATGACGAGGAAAAAGCTAACATATTAAACACCTTCTTCTCCACGGTATTCACGGTGGAAAATGAAATGCTAGGTGAAATCCCAAGAAACAATGAAAACCCTATATTAAGGGTCACCAATCTAACCCAAGAAGAGGTGCGAAACCGGCTAAATAAGATTAAAATAGATAAATCTTCGGGTCCGGATGGCATACACCCACGAGTACTAAGAGAACTAAGTAATGTAATAGATAAACCATTATTTCTTATTTTTAGTGACTCTATAGCGACAGGGTCTGTTCCGCAGGACTGGCGCATAGCAAATGTGGTGCCAATATTCAAAAAGGGCTCTAAAAGTGAACCTGGAAATTATAGGCCAGTAAGTCTAACCTCTATTGTTGGTAAAATATTTGAAGGGTTTCTGAGGGATGTTATTCTGGATTATCTCAATGAGAATAACTGTTTAACTCCATATCAGCATGGGTTTATGAGAAATCGCTCCTGTCAAACCAATCTAATCAGTTTTTATGAAGAGGTAAGCTATAGACTGGACCACGGTGAGTCATTGGACGTGGTATATCTCGATTTTTCCAAAGCGTTTGATACCGTGCCGCACAAGAGGTTGGTACACAAAATGAGAATGCTTGGTCTGGGGGAAAATGTGTGTAAATGGGTTAGTAACTGGCTTAGTGATAGAAAGCAGAGGGTGGTTATAAATGGTATAGTCTCTAACTGGGTCGCTGTGACCAGTGGGGTACCGCAGGGGTCAGTATTGGGACCTGTTCTCTTCAACATATTCATTAATGATCTGGTAGAAGGTTTACACAGTAAAATATCGATATTTGCAGATGATACAAAACTATGTAAAGCAGTTAATACAAGAGAAGATAGTATTCTGCTACAGATGGATCTGGATAAGTTGGAAACTTGGGCTGAAAGGTGGCAGATGAGGTTTAACAATGATAAATGTAAGGTTATACACATGGGAAGAGGGAATCAATATCACCATTACACACTGAACGGGAAACCACTGGGTAAATCTGACAGGGAGAAGGACTTGGGGATCCTAGTTAATGATAAACTTACCTGGAGCAGCCAGTGCCAGGCAGCAGCTGCCAAGGCAAACAGGATCATGGGGTGCATTAAAAGAGGTCTGGATACACATGATGAGAGCATTATACTGCCTCTGTACAAATCCCTAGTTAGACCGCACATGGAGTACTGTGTCCAGTTTTGGGCACCGGTGCTCAGGAAGGATATAATGGAACTAGAGAGAGTACAAAGGAGGGCAACAAAATTAATAAAGGGGATGGGAGAACTACAATACCCAGATAGATTAGCGAAATTAGGATTATTTAGTCTAGAAAAAAGACGACTGAGGGGCGATCTAATAACCATGTATAAGTATATAAGGGGACAATACAAATATCTCGCTGAGGATCTGTTTATACCAAGGAAGGTGACGGGCACAAGGGGGCATTCTTTGCGTCTGGAGGAGAGAAGGTTTTTCCACCAACATAGAAGAGGATTCTTTACTGTTAGGGCAGTGAGAATCTGGAATTGCTTGCCTGAGGAGGTGGTGATGGCGAACTCAGTCGAGGGGTTCAAGAGAGGCCTGGATGTCTTCCTGGAGCAGAACAATATTGTATCATACAATTATTAGGTTCTGTAGAAGGACGTAGATCTGGGTATTTATTATGATGGAATATAGGCTGAACTGGATGGACAAATGTCTTTTTTCGGCCTTACTAACTATGTTACTATGTTACTATGTTACATACCGGTTCACAGAGTCCACCCAGGCCTGACACAATCGGCCGGCCTGGCGGAGTCAGTGGGTTCTTGTGGATTTTAGGTGTGAAATAGATGGTCGGGACTTTGGGAGCTCTAGTAAGTAAACCCTCCATGACTCTTTTTGAGATGATACCTTTCTCAAAGGCCTGCTGTAAGATTAACTCGAGTTCTGCCACAAAGGCCACTGTAGGGTTGCGGTCAAGACGACAATATGTGTACTTATCTCTCAGCTGCCTATAGGCCTCCTTTTCGTACATCCACTGTGGCCATATCACTATATTTCCCCCCTTGTCGGCAGGTTTTATCACTATGTCCTTATAGCCCTTAAGATCTCTTAAGGCTAACCGTGCGATTAGGTGTTGCTCGGCCGCTGTAGTCTGGGCGGCCCCTTTCTTTTGCCGTCAAGGTAGGCGCTGAGCGGATGTTGTCATCTGTTGCGTCATGTGATCCAGCCATAGTTATATGGAGATAATCGGCACAGCTGTTCTGTGTAACAATACCGGCACTTTACTCTGAGTGGTGGAGGTCGCATCATGTGACCTCACTTATCGGATATATAAGGAGGGTCGCTTTACCTTCAAAAACCACGCCCCCTGAGGAAGGTGTACCCGCACCGAAACGTGCGTTGGGGATCTAGGATCGGTCTGGCTTGCCTCTTTCTACATGGGTAATTACTAACCATTACGTTCCTATCACTGTGGTTTACTTTAGGGATATCTATTACTTTTTTCTGAGACTGGCTTTGTGCATTGTGGGCAGTTTGTGAGTGGGTGTGATTTAGACCTATGGAGGCTTTGATTTGTGTTGCTTTGGGATTACAACATATTTTTATACAAACCCCTCTCCATATATACCTGTTTCTTACATTTTATCTATGATCTAGTCTGCCTTATATATACATTGCATTATATTCCCTATATTCACAACATCTTGCACCATAGTGATGGATGTTATGTTACATAGTATGTTAGACCCTGTGTAGCTATTTAGGTTTTGACCTACCGATCGTTATTTTAGGTTTTTTGCTCTACACCTGTTGTTAGTACTGTTATGTCACATGTTGATTGCTCACTTGAACTGTAGATAATGTCTATAACAGTTCTGTTTGTTTGTTTTTATATTCAATAAAGTTTTTCTACATTTGATTAATTTTGGCATATTCCTTTGACTCTTTGTTCTCCTGGTATATCAGATATGTTTTGAGTCGCTTTTCTTGCCTATTATTTATATGCTACTCAGCATATACATGCCAATTTGTGCATGGTACTACGACTAGTATATTATGTTTTTGGGACTATTTTTGATAATGATGTATATACAGCAGTCTCTGTGTCTCCTGTGTGATGTATACTGTAGATCTCCCACTGCTTGAGTTCTATAAATGTAACGTAAGCAGTGATGAATTTCCTACTTTGAGGAGACCTGCAATGTAATATACATCTGTGTTTGGAACAACTTACTGCTGTAAGTTCTTTACAAAACTTTTCATAGCAGAGAGATGACTGTGCTTCAGACCAATGTAAATCTAGAAAAGCAGTTACGAGTAGCAACATCATCAATTCCTCCTAACTAGTCTCCCCAAAGAGAAGCCGCTGCAGCCATCACACTAGGGGTGATTTCATGAAATGTTTGACCAAATATAGCAGGATAATTTTAAAGTTGATCATTTTGTACAGCCACCGAAGGATAGTATAAATTTCCAAATGGCCCCTGACAGCAAAAAGGTTCCCTACCCCTGCTGTAGCTGCTACACTTGAGGGGGAATTTACTAAATAAATAATGGTTCTCTTATTACCGTATTCAGAAATTCCTGCTTTTGGTCAACTTTTAGAAAACCCTGAAAAACTCCTTTAATCCCTTACCACCGCAGCCATGTTTTTATGTTTTTCCCCTGATTTTGTTTTCCATCTACAGTATATAGCCATATCAAAACTCTTCTACTTTTTTTTTTGCTGGACAAGTTGTATCACTTTTAATACCCCCATTTAAATCACTAAACACTATATTGGAAAAAAAAGGAAAATATATTTTATGGGGTGGAACGAAAAACTTTTCTTGTTTTTCAGGTTTAGTCTTCACTTTGCAAGTAAAATGACATGGCAATGGCTTAAGAAGAGTCATAACATGGCAAACAAAGTGGAATCGCAGCCAGGTTTGCCCACCATCCAGAAATTCAAGGACAGTCCATAATGAAAGGGCTTTTTTTTTTTGCGCTGTCTGTAAAAAAAAAAAAAATTAAGAAGGTTGGGGAGCGCTGTCTAAAATGAGCTATGATGGATTTGTTAAATTTTTGTAAAAGCACTCAGCTCAAAGACTTAATATTTAATATACACTATAAAAAAACTATGGAGCTTTGTATTTAGGAAGCAAATGAACTATGAAAAAACTCTGTGCAAAGGTGTGCATAGCAGTTAAAGCCTTGGGCTACAAGTCTGCAGTCACTGTATATAAAAAAAAATCCCAATCTCTGATGATCCCCCAGATCTCCATCAAATACATTAGCATCAAATGGAAAGAACATGGTACCACAACAAACCTGCCAAGAGAGGGCCGTCTACCAAAACTCTCAGGCTGGGCAAGGAGGGCATTAATCAGAGAGGCAGCACAGAGACCAAAGGTAACCCTGAAGGAGCTGCGGAGTTCTCAAGCAGAGATTGGAGCATCTGTCCATAAGGCCAAAATAAGCCATGCACTCCGCAGAGGTGGCCTTTATAGAAGTGTCGGCAGAAAAAAAGCCTCTATTTACACAAATTGTAAGGCTTGTTTTGAGTTTGCCAAAAGACATGTGGGAGACTCCCTAAATGTATAGAGAAAGGTGCTGTGGTCGGATGAGACCAAAATTGGCCACCAAAGTCAATGCTATGTCTGGCACCAAATAAACACCACTCATCACACCATAAACACTATCTCCACAGTGAAACATTGTGTTGGCAGCATCATTCTGTGGGGCATCAGGGACATGGAAAGCATTCTGAGTTGATGGTGCGAAATATAAGGATATTCTTGAGCATACCCTGTTTCATTCTGTCAGGGATTTGAGACTGAAGACGTAAGTTCACCTTCCAACAAGACCATGACTCAAAGCATACTGCTAAAGCACTACTCGAGGCGAAATTTGTAAATGTTTTGGAGTGGCTTAGACAAAGCCCAGACCTTAATCCAATTGAGAGAATCTGTGGTCAGACTTGAAGATGATTGTTCATCAGATGAAACCATCTAAAGGCCCCTTCACATTAAGCGACGCTGCAGCGATACCGACAACGATCCGGATCGCTGCAGCGTCGCTGTTTGGTCGCTGTAGAGCTGTCACACAGACAGCTCTCCAGCGACCAACGATCCTGAAGTCCCCGGGTAACCAGGGTAAACATCGGGTAACTAAGCGCAGGGCCGCGCTTAGTAACCCGATGTTTACCCTGGTTACCAGCGTAAAAGTAAAAAAAAAAAAACACTACATACTTACCTACCGCTGTCTGTCCCCGGCGCTCAGCTTCTCTGCACTCCTCCTGTACTGGCTGTGAGCACAGTGGCCGGAAAGCAAAGCGGTGACGTCACCGCTCTGCTTTCCGGCTGACCGACGCTCACAGCCAGTACAGGAGGAGTGCAGAGAAGCTGAGCGCCGGGGACAGACAGCGGAAGGTAAGTATGTAGTGTTTGTTTTTTTTTACTTTTACGCTGGTAACCAGGGTAAACATCGGGTTACCAAGCGCGGCCCTGCGCTTAGTTACCCGATGTTTACCCTGGTTACCAGTGAAGACATCGCTGGATCGGTGTCACACACGCCGATCCAGCGATGTCCACGGGAGATCCAGCGACGAAATAAAGTTCTGGACTTTGTTCAGCGACCAACGATCTCCCAGCAGGGGCACTGATCGTTGGTCGCTGTCACACATAACGATTTCCTTAACGATATCGTTGCTATGTCACAAAAAGCAACGATTTCGTTAACGATATCGTTATGTGTGAAGGTACCTTAACTTGTTGGAGCTTGAGCAACTTTGGCTTGAGGAATAGGCAAAAAATCCCGGTGATCAGAAGTAGAAAGCTCATGGAATGAAAACCAAACGTTCACAGTTGTAGGCATGTTCTTTACAGGAACTTATGCAAACCCTAAAAGACAAACAACAGTGAAACTCCAGGTTGTGAAGTAGCAAAACACGAAAAATACCAAGGAGGTGAATACTTTTGCAAGACACTGTAGTGACTGGAGACTTGTACCCTAAGGTCAAACAAACCCTTTAATGTAATGTAAATATGAGGATTAATTTTAGTATTCTGGTTACTGAAAGTAAATGGTATTTTTGATATTACTTTTTTTTTTCTAATGTTATGTTCTCAGTTTGCAAGATCTAAGCTTGAATAGAAACCTTTATTATTAACTTCTGGTGCATAAAATCTGTAATAGTTTGTGAAGGGCGCACAGATCCTCGGCTCCTTACAGTACAGTTATGAGTGAAATTTTGTATCTAGCTGAGGACTAGTGTGTCTATCCCATGACAACAGATTTTTATCCAACAGAGCTAAATAGTGACCGTTCTTCATGATGGGTCTTTGTCCCCTGTTCTGTCCACATGCCTCCATTGGTATTAATCTAGGCACAGTATACTAACAGTTGCAAGCTATTAAGACTAGAAATATCATTAGTAAATGGTCGGATTGTGAACAGGAAACCCTTTTTGTAATTTTTACAAGATGAAGGATTACATTCAGAGGGGGGGGGGTTATTTTTTAATTATTTTAAATTTGTCTCAAGGTTTCCTCCACATCTTAGGATCAGACAAGAATACAACTTAATTTAATATCACATTGCAGTTTTCCCCCTGCGAGGCAGCTATCCGTGTCATCTCACATTATGAGGTTCCAGAGACAAGTAAAGTGGCATCCTGAATGCTCACGAGTGAGATGGCTAATAAACTAAAGATGCTGTGGCCTGGGAGAATTTTGTGTTTTTTGTTTTTCTTTTGTGGTTTTCTTATCTCCACAAGAAATGTGAGCAGCATGGAATTGCAATATTATTGCTTGTAAGTCCTAAACAGGGCAGAGTAGTAATAAAGAAGGTGCGGGGTTTCCCCGCAGCACAATTATATTCAGAAATAAGTGAATAAAACTTAAAGTGCCTCAGAGAATTTTACAAACGCTTACCTGAAGAGTAAAAGAGAGGAAAATAGACCTGGACACGAGCAAAATTTAATTCTTCGACGACAACCTAAATAATTGACCTTTTCAAAGCTGGATTGCTACATTTAAAAAATAGTGAGGAAAGAATGGTTGTAGATGACGAGGAAAAAGCTAACATATTAAACACCTTCTTCTCCACTGTATTCACGGTGGAAAATGAAATGCTAGGTGAAATCCCAAGAAACACTGAAAACCCTATATTAAGGGTCACCAATCTAACCCAAGAAGAGGTGCGAAACCGGCTAAATAAGATTAAAATAGATAAATCTCCGGGTCCGGATGGCATACACCCACGAGTACTAAGAGAACTAAGTAATGTAATAGATAAACCATTATTTCTTATTTTTAGGGACTCTATAGTGACGGGGTCTGTTCCGCACGACTGGTGCATAGCAAATGTGGTGCCAATATTCAAAAAGGGCTCTAAAAGTGAACCTGGAAATTATAGGCCAGTTAGTCTAACCTCTATTGTTGGTAAAATATTTGAAGGGTTTATGAGGGATGTTATTCTGGATTATCTCAATGAGAATAACTGTTTAACTCCATATCAGCATGGGTTTATGAGAAATCGCTCCTGTCAAACCAATCTAATCAGTTTTTATGAAGAGGTAAGCTTTAGGCTGGACCATGGTGAGTCATTGGACGTGGTATATCTCGATTTTTCCAAAGCGTTTGATACCGTGCCGCACAAGAGGTTGGTACACAAAATGAGAATGCTTGGTCTGGGGGAAAATGTGTGTAAATGGGTTAGTAACTGGCTTAGTGATAGAAAGCAGAGGGTGGTTATAAATGGTATAGTCTCTAACTGGGTCGCTGTGACCAGTGGGGTACCGCAGGGGTCAGTATTGGGACCTGTTCTCTTCAACATATTCATTAATGATCTGGTAGAAGGTTTACACAGTAAAATATCGATATTTGCAGATGATACAAAACTATGTAAAGCAGTTAATACAAGAGAAGATAGTATTCTGCTACCGATGGATCTGGATAAGTTGGAAACTTGGGCTGAAAGGTGGCAGATGAGGTTTAACAATGATAAATGTAAGGTTATACACATGGGAAGAAGGAATCAATATCACCATTACACACTGAATGGGAAACCACTGGGTAAATCTGACAGGGAGAAGGACTTGGGGATCCTAGTTAATGATAAACTTACCTGGAGCAGCCAGTGCCAGGCAGCAGCTGCCAAGGCAAACAGGATCATGGGGTGCATTAAAAGAGGTCTGGATACACATGATGAGAGCATTATACTGCCTCTGTACAAATCCCTAGTTAGACCGCACATGGAGTACTGTGTCCAGTTTTGGGCACCGGTGCTCAGGAAGGATATAATGGAACTAGAGAGAGTACAAAGGAGGGCAACAAAATTAATAAAGGGGATGGGAGAACTACAATACCCAGATAGATTAGCGAAATTAGGATTATTTAGTCTAGAAAAAAGACGACTGAGGGGCGATGTAATAACCATGTATAAGTATATAAGGGGACAATACAAATATCTCGCTGAGGATCTGTTTATACCAAGGAAAGTGACAGGCACAAGGGGGCATTCTTTGCGTCTGGAGGAGAGAAGGTTTTTCCACCAACATAGAAGAGGATTCTTTACTGTTAGGGCAGTGAGAATCTGGAATTGCTTGCCTGAGGAGGTGGTGATGGCGAACTCAGTCGAGGGGTTCAAGAGAGGCCTGGATGTCTTCCTGGAGCAGAACAATATTGTATCATACAATTATTAGGTTCTGTAGAAGGACATAGATCTGGGGATTTATTATGATGGAATATAGGCTGAACTGGATGGACAAATGTCTTTTTTCGGCCTTACTAACTATGTTACTATGTTACTATTTCTTTCTCTTACCTTCAAGTTTCATCAGGATCCTTGGTGCTAAAAATAATCTAACAAAGACACCCCCAAGACCATATAACCTATATTAGAGCAGGGTTCTCAAACTTTTTCTTCAGGGGCCCCACCTACCTGAATTTTTTTTTACATCCTAGTCCCAGTTTCACATTGAAATAAGTTCAGAATAAGTTGCAGCCCTAGAAAAACTTCCTCTCCAGCTGTCCTTAACCTCTAGTTAGGGGACATAGTTTTAAGGCTAGACTCACTTCTGAAAAGTTTAGCCCTAATGCCGTTTACATGGCGCAACCAGCAGCATGAGACGACTGCCTATTGGAAAACTTAAACCAATCGGCTGTCGTTTGTATAACTGTTTTTACACGCAGACCAAAGTAAATGAGGCTGCCATGGATCTCGGCGCTACAAGTCCTGTACACAGTTGGATGCGCCACCGAGAAAGATGATCTTTTTGTGCTGCACAAAAGATTATTTCACCCGCTGTATGAGCGTTTTGCTTGTTCATCCAAAGATCGGCAGCCTGTATACATGGCAAGGTAATAGTGAAACAAGCATTTTCAATAACTCTTGTTTACGTTTTTTTCAGTGTGAATGCCCCTTAACTGCTTTAGAGCATATAGATGTTATAGCGCCAGAGCAGAATATGGCTAACAAGCAGCAGATCTCATTGAAAACTCCATCTGCCCACATCAGCCATTCTTCGAGTGGACACCTGTAATATTTCTGTATGCATGCAGCCTACACAAATAACATCTATTGGCTGGGGATGTGAGAATCCAAACCACAGTAAACATAAGTAATGTGATACAGTATGTATGGATAGAGAATCCTGGAAGGCGCTTCCATTGTGTAGGGGATTCCAAAGAGAATACACAAATTATTGTGAATGATGAAAAATATATATATACCGTATATATTTTTAAAACTTTTATAAAAAAAAAAAACTAGATGGAGGCCCGATGCTATCGCATCGGGAGGGCAGTAATGTCACGATGGGGGCAGGCATGTGGCGCTGTTGACGCCTAATGGCATCCTGTGATAAACTTTTGCATCAGGGGACTCATGTGCTTGACGCCTACACTTATATACATTGTTTTTTGTCCCAACAATGCTGGTTCTCTTCAAGAGTCTAATTTGCCCTTTGTTGTCTTCGACGTTGTGCCTGTGCTGCTTTCCTTTCATTGTCATTGGCTTACTTTTTTGGAGGAGCCATGCTGGCATTGATATTTGCTTTTTAAAGGGGAACAAAAGTTCATTTTAAAAATTGTCTGTGTCTGACCGTGTACCGAACATACCACAGCGCCTAGGCAGGGGAGGAATCAAAAGACAATACAGACATTGCAGCAGGAGATCGCAGAGGATACATTTTGTGAGGTAAAATATTTTTTAAAACCAGTCAGTGAAATATTTTACCTCACAAAATGAATCCACTGTGATCCCCTGGTGTAATGTCAATATTGTCTTTTGCTTCCTCCCCTGTCCAGGAGATGTGGTATGCTCGGTACACGGTCAGACACAGTCAATTTTTAAAATGAAGTTTCGTTCATGGGAAAACCCCTTTAATGTGACCGGCTTCCTCTGACTGTAGACACGTCGCGCATCTGCTGCTGGGATCAGCCAAATGATTCACTGCACCTGCGCGTAATTCGCGCAGGCGCAGTAAATCAGACCGGCGCCATCTTTGTGCAGACAGATAGCGGCAGTCACATTAAAACTGCGCATGCACTCTTCCTGTACAAAGATGGCGGCAGTCAGTGAATCATTTGGTTGATCCAGGCGACGGCGTCTTCGTGATGGTCTTCCGCTGGTGGTACCGCGCAAGAGGCTGTGTGAGTGAGTGAGTGTGAGTGTTGCCTATGGCATATAGTGTGTGTGGTGCAACGGTGTTCCGCTGGTGGTACCACGCAACAGATTGGTACCAGCAGCAGTTTCCATATTGAGACACCCATCACTTGGGTGTCCCAATATGGCGGTCAGTGAACTTCCTCCGCTTGGAATTCTGTGACACGGTGACATCTGGACAAAACAGGAAAACATTACAAGGCAATTATATAAATAGATTTTTGTTGGAACGGTATTAGAAAATAACAGAGCTACCAACCAAGATAAAACATGGCAAACACAATGCGTTTCAGCTAGTATAACCTTCATCAAGTGACCCTCCACATGGTAAGGAAGTAATTGGGAAAGGAAATATCTCCTCCACGTCTACTGTAATGGCAGCATGCAGATGATGGAATCCAATTGTTACCCAAGTGACTGTGTTGTGCCTCGTGCTCAGACAAGGTGTTATCTGCGCATGCTCATGTGCTAGCAGAGTGTCTCCAGCTTGCTTGATAAATGTCCGATTCCAGACTGCATGTCTTGCTTAACAGACAAGTAATCCCTGCATATGTTGCAGCTGTCAAACAGCCATGAGACATGCAGCCGCGGGGACTAGCACTTATTTTTGGAGCACGCTGAAGAAACTCCGCACGCATGCGCCCATAACACTTTGTCTGAGCACAAGGCACAACACTATTCAAAATACAAATGGTGTACTTAAATAAAATAAAAAATTCATTTAATAGACCTAATGAGGCTGATGCAGTTATTTACTCTAGATGAGCCCATAAAATGGTAATTTTATTACCGGGCAGGAGGAGGACTGTAAAAAAAATGTCATTCAATTCTGATGTGGCTGTGCAAAGTATGTTTAAAAGCTCTGTCATATTGTATGTAACGAAACGTGACGACAGATCTGCTTAAGAACTTTGATGTAGCACATTGTGCTCAAGTAGAAAGTCCTGATCATTCTTATATCGCAGAGCTTCCTTGTGGCATTTACTTACATTTCTGTTCTCCATTAGGTATTATATACTTTTTGATGCAGTTATGTTTGTGACCTTTTGATTTTCTGTTTCTCACTCTGATATTTTAATATTTCATATTTTATTTCATATTTAATTACATTTGAGATTTCTTCTTTTCTAACATGAACACTGAGGCTATGTCTCCTCTGTTGTTACAGTTTAATACAAAGCTGCTCATGATCCTACTGATCAGCTCATTATTACATGATGATTCTTATATCTATAGTAATAAAGCTATGGGGATGACATAATTGTCTTTAATTTAAAGGGAACTGCTCATCAGGCTTTCCCTATAAAAGCCATTGCAACCACATTTTTTAGCTTTTTAGTACACCTATTACATGCGCCCTGTAATCTCCAATCCCCAGATCCGTATACCTTAAAAAAAGAAGAAAAAAAAGCTCTGAAAACATCTATGGCTGCATTCTAATAAGCGCTGAGTGGTCCGATGAACATTGCTGGGGTCCAATGGGCATTGCTGGGGTCTGATTATTATTATTTTTTATAGCGCCATTTATTCCATGGCACTTTACATGTGAGGAGGGGTATACATAATAAAAACAGGTACAATAATCTTGAACAATACAAGTCACAACTGGTACAGGAGGAGAGAGGACCCTGCCCGCGAGGGCTCACAATCTACAAGGGATGGGTGAGGATACAGTAGGTAAGGATAGAGCTGGTCGTGCAGTGGTTTGGTTGATCGGTGGTTACTGCAGGTTGTAGGCTTGCCGGAAGAGGTAGGTCTTCAGGTTCTTTTTGAAGGTTTCGATGGTAGGTGAGAGTCTGATTTGTTGTGGTAGAGAGTTCCAGAGTAGGGGTGATGCGCGAGAGAAATCATGTATGCGATTGTGGGAAGAGGAGATAAAAGGGGAGTAGAGAAGGAGATCTTGTGAGGATTGGAGGTTGCGTGCAGGAAAATACCCGGAGACGAGGTCACAGATGTACGGAGGAGACAGGTTGTGGATGGCTTTGTATGTCATGGTTAGGCTTTTGTACTGGAGTCTCTGGGTAATGGGGAGCCAGTGAAGGGATTGACAGAGAGGAGAGGCCGGGGAATAGCGGGGGGACAGGTGGATTAGTCGGGCAGCAGAGTTTAGAATAGATTGGTGGGGTGCAAGAGTGTTCGAGGGGAGGCCACTGAGCAGGACGTTACAGTAGTCGATGCGGGAGATGATGAGGGCATGGACTAGGGTTTTTGCAGATTCTTGGTTTAGGAATGTACAGATCCTTGAAATATTTTTGAGTTGAAGGCGGCAGGAAGTGGAAAGGGCTTGGATATGCGGTTTGAAGGAGAGATCAGTGTCAAAGATTACCCTGAGACAGCGAGTTTGTGGGACTGGGGAGAGTGGGCAGCCGTTTACTGTAATGGATAGGTTCGTTGGGGGGGTCACGTGAGATGGGGGAAAGACCATGAATTCTGTTTTGTCCATGTTAAGTTTTATAAATCTAGCGGAGAAGGATGAAATAGCAGACAGACATTGAGGCATTCTGTTTAGTAGGGTGGTGATATCTGGTCCAGAGATGTAGCTGTGTGTGATCAGCATAGAGATGATACTGAAAACCGTGAGATTCTATGGGCTGTCCCAGGCCAAAAGTGTAAATGGAGAAGAGCAGGGGCCCTAGAACTGAACCTTGCGGGACTCTGACAGATAGGGGGCGAGGTGAGGAGGTGGTTTGTGAATGGGAGACGCTGAATGTTAGGTCAGTTAGGTATGACGAGATCCAGGATAGGGCCAACTCTGTGATGCCAAGGGATTAGAGGGTCTGTAGTAATAGGGAATGGTCCACTGTGTCAAAGGCAGAGGACAGACAGGTCCAGGAGGAGGAGGATAGAGTAGTGTCGCTTGCTCTTGGCGGTTAATTGGTCATTGGTGACCTTAGTTAGGGCAGTTTCAGTGGAGTGACCGGAAGCCTGATTGTAAGCGGTTGAAAAGGGAGCAGGAAGATAGATGGGAAGACAGTTCGAGATGGACGTGTTGTTCCAGTAGTTTTGAGGCATAGGGGAGAAGTGATATAGGGCAATAGCTAGATACAGAGGATGGGTCAAGAGAGGGCTTTTTGAGGATAGGTGTGATTGAGGCATGTTTAAAGCTTGAGAGGAAAACACCAGTTGTTAGTGATAGGTTGAAGAGATGGGTTAAGGTACCTTCACACTGAGCAACTTTCCAACAAGAACGACAACGATCCGTGACGTTGCAGCGTCCTGGATAGCGATCTCGTTGTGTTTGACATGCAGCAGCGATCAGGATCCCGCTGTGACATCGCTGGTCGTAGCTAGAAGTCCGGTACTTTATTTGGTGGTCAGGTCGGCGTGATTCGTCATGTATGACAGCAAAAGCAACGATGCCTGCAATGTTTTTTCATGGAGCTAACAACCAACGAGAACGATAAGTACGTCACTGGATCGCTCCTGCATCGTTCTGCTGTTGCCGTGTTTGACGTCTCCTAGCGACCTAAACAGCGACGCTGCAGCGATTGGCTCGTTGTCTATATCGCTGCAGCGTCGCTTAGTGTAACGGTACCTTTAGAGTTGGGATGAAGACTGTGGCGAGGTTTGGGATGAAGTGGGAAGGGATCGGGTCAAGTGCACAGGTGGTGAGATGTGATCTTGAGAGTGGAGAGTCGATCTTCTGTAATGGTGGAGAAGTTGGTTTTCGAGGTGGAGGGCTAGGTAGTGGGGAGGAAGGGCTCTGGGGGTTGTCGACTAAAACTGTCTCTGATGTTCTCAATCTTCTGCTTGAAAAATGAGGCAATGTCTTCAGCTGAGATGAGTGGGTAGGGAGGAGGTGCTGGGGCATGGAGGAGAGAGTTGAAGGTGTTGAATAACTGTTTAGGGTTGTGAGACAGGGAGGATATGAGAGATGAGAAGTAGGTTTGTTTAGCTGTGGCAAGTGTGGTCTTGTAGTAGTGAGGGACTGTTTGAATGCGATAAAGTGCTCGTTGGAGTGGGATCTTTTCCATCTCCGCTCTGCAGCCCTGGAAGCTCACCTCCGTTCTTTGGTCAGGTGGGTGTGCCAGGGCTGTCTGTTGATTTTGCGAGCTTTGGTATGTGTAAGAGGGGCAAGAGATTCCAAAGCTGCAGCTATTGTGGTATTATATAGAGCGGCAGCGTCATCCGCATTGTGTAGGGAACTTATGTCTGATGAGCATTGCTGGGGTCCGATGGGCATTGCTGGGGTCCGATGGGCATTGCTGGGGTCCGATGGGCATTGCTGGGGTCCCATGGGCATTGCTGGGGTCTGATGAACATCACTGGGGTCTTATGAACATTGCAAGGGTCCGATGAACATTGCAGGGGTCCGATGAACATTGCAGGGGTCCGATGGACATTGCTGGGGTCAGATGGGCATTGCTGGGGTCCGAGGGGCATTGCTGGGGTCCGATGGGCATTGCTAGGGTCTGATGGGCATTGCTGGGGTCCGATGAACATTGCTGGGTTCCGATGGGCATTTTTGGGGTCTGATGAGCATTGCTGTGTTCCTATGGGCATTGCAGGGATCCGATGGGCATTACTGGGGTCCGATAGGCATTGCTGGGGTCCGATGAGCATTGCTGGGATCCGATGGGCATTGCTGGGGCCCGATGGGCATTGCTGGGGTCCGATAGGCATTGCTGGGTTCCGATGGGCATTTCTGGGGTCCGATAATCATTGCTGGGGTCCGATGGGCATTGCTGGGGTCCGATGGGCAATGCTGGAATCCGATGGGCATTCCTGGGGTCTGATGGGCATTGCTGGGGTCTGATGGGCATTGCTGGGGTCTGATGGGCAATGCTGGAATCCGATGGGCATTGCTGGGGTCTGATGGGCAATGCTGGAATCCGATGGGCATTGCTGGGGTCTGATGGGCATTGCTGGGGTCTGATGGGCATTGCTGGGGTCTGATGGGCATTGCTGGGGTCTGATGGGCATTGATGGGGTCTGATGGGCATTGCTGGGGTCAAATGAATATTGCTGCTATCAAATGAATATTGCTGTGGTCCGATGGGCATTGCTGGAATGTTCTTTTCTCCACCTCTCTGCGTTATAATGTTGCTTATTCATCCATAAGTGACATGGATGACGTTTTCTAAGCCTCAGGCTCTCTGCGTACATCAATCATAGGTTATGGGGCAGTATTATAAGGCAGAGAGG
The DNA here is from genome assembly GCF_032444005.1 of Ranitomeya imitator. NCBI lineage: Eukaryota > Metazoa > Chordata > Amphibia > Anura > Dendrobatidae > Ranitomeya > Ranitomeya imitator. The sequence continues at coordinate 154,418,074 of NC_091282.1, read as the reverse complement.
GGGTGCCAAGCATGGCCCGGGGGCGTTCATCGGACAACTTCATTTTCTTTAAGGTACATGGAGCTCCCTGGAGATATAGTTGGCTTGTTAGAAATGCACATTGACAGGACATGGTACAGCAGTTATTATAGGGAAAATATGATGACTGCTTCCCTTTAACACTAAATAGTTGTGTAAGTCCTATAAATACAGTCAGTGCTCAAAGTACCAACTTATTACACTTGAGAACCTCGTGTGTTTTAAATTCACAAATAGTTTCACCCCAGTATAATTAGTGCATGGTATTTCCACTACCAGTAAGAAATCTTAAACTATAATAACCTCTGATACTTTGTTGTTGAACTTGTAATTAAAAACGGCAAAAAATTCACAATTGCACGGCTCTAAAAAGCAGAGCTCTGGGGAGTTGTGTGAAGGGGTCTTCTCAGTCGCTGTCCATTTACTCGCCTGTGACATGGCGGAATCATTCTAATTGGGTAGAAATTTCTACCTGTACTTCCCTCCATGTTTTGTCAGACATTGTTTTAGCATTGAGTCACCAAGGTCACCAAGAATCAGACATTATGTAAAATCATGAAACCTTTTTTCTTTATTTTATATAGTGCCAGCATATTCCGCTGCTGTGTACATAGATCGTGATCACTCACATCCGTCTCTGTCCCCATCGGGGCTCACAATCAAAATTCCTAACTAAGTTAGATGTATGTTTTAATTCATTCCAGGAAAATTGGGAACCCGAAGTAATTTATGCAACATACAAACTTCATGATGAGATTTGTGTACTCCATCAGTAGGTGACACTGCATTCTGCGAGGGCACACAGAGCTGTGACATGGCATTAGGAAAAGTGGGCATGGGCGCGGAAATTTACAGGAGGATTAACAATCTAGAAGTTTTATACAAAAGTATATGACTGCTGCAGTCTAAGGAGTGATTGTGTTTTTCTCTTTTTTTTTTGGAAGTTCAAAGTATTGCAGCCAACTCTACTCTATAGCACCAGAAGGGCGACAATTCAGTATTATTTTACTTTTTTGCCTTATTACACAAAGTGTCATTTCAACACAGGCATTATGTATGCTGTTTAACATTGGAAAGGATTTTTGTACTACTTCATTAGAATAGGACTGTTAAGGTACCTTCACACTGAACAACTTAACAACGATAACGATAGCGATCCGTGACGTTGCAGCGTCCTGGATAGCGATATCGTTGTGTTTGACATGCAGCAGCGACCAGGATCCTGCTGTGACATTGCTGGTCGGAGCTAGAAGGCCAGCACCTTATTTCGTCGCTGGATCACCCGCTGACATCGCTGAATCGGCGTGTGTGACGCCGATCCAGCGATGTCTTCACTTGTAACCAGGGTAAACATCGGGTTACTAAGCGCAGGGCCGCGCTTAGTAACCCGATGTTTACCCTGGTTACCATTGTAAATGTAAAAAAAAAAACACTCACATTCCGGTGCCTGTCACCTCCCGGGCGTCCGCTTCCCTGCACTCCTCCTGCATCCTGTGTCAGCGCCGGCCAGCCGTAAAGCAGAGCACAGCGGTGACGTCACTGCTCTGCTTTACGGCCGGCGCTTACACAGGATGCAGGCGGAGTGCAGGGAAGCGGACGCCGGGGACGTGACAGGCACTGGAATGTGAGTGGTTTTTTTTTACATTTACAATGGTAACCAGGGTAAACATCGGGTTACTAAGCGCGGCCCTGCGCTTAGTAACCCGATGTTTACCCGGGGACTTCTGCATCGTTGGTCGCTGGAGAGCTGTCTGTGTGACAGCTCTCCAGCGACCACACAAGGACTTTCCAACGATCACGGCCAGGTCGTATCGCTGGTCGTGATTGTTGGAAAGTTGCTGAGTGTGACGGTACCTTTATACATTTTATATGTATAGATAAGACTTACAGAGGACTTGTCACCGGGTCACAAGTAGACTGTTTTTGCTCTTATTTTTTTGTGCTATTTCCCTCAGTATTTTTTTTAATTCACCATACGGTTCCAGAGATATTGGCCTTTTTTTATTGCCAGTTTGTATGATGGGCTTTACCAAGGGAGTGTGGCTCATGGGGTAATAGTACAGAGCAACCTTAAGACATACTGTACCCCAGAAAACCCTTTGTGCAACTTCCCCTAAGTAAAGACCATAAAAATTAGCACTAAATAAAGAGGACCATATCTCTTGAGCCATATGGCAGATAAAAAAAAAAAAAAACAATACACAAGGGGAGCACAGGAAAAAAAAGTGAAAAGCAAAAACATCACTATTGGCCTGGTGACAGGTTCTCTTTTAGAATCAATACTTTGGACACCCATTAAATCTACTCCTTTCTCCCCAAACTACTATATGCTGGCTACTGTAAGATGGAAATGAAACTTCCCGTTGTGGGAGGAGGGGCGTCTGTGGCTCGCTGTGGAATTAATGGCGCTATATAAATGAGTAAAGTGAATGCATTTGTTCAGGTGCAGGAGCAGGTAAAGATGTCTGTAGGATATTCCCTTGATGACGGCATCAGTGGTATGCTTGGCCACATCGGGTGAGGTCTGTCCGTATAATAACGTCTCTCTTGTCTGCCTCTTTTTCGGCAGTGTGCACCTACAGGTCGCTGTAATTACCCCAGGCTCCGTGGTGCCGCATCAATGGAAATTCAGTCTGGAAGACCAATGTCTCATTGTGTGGGAATTTCAGAGAATGAGGGACAGAGCTAGGAAGAATGGCGTCTATGAATTGGTCTTGAGGCATTACATATGGACGATGTGCTGGCTTTAATATTCCATTCATCGTCATTATGTTCCATTTTTACTAAAATAATTGCATTCCTTTATTGCAAATAAAAATTGTAAAATGAAACGTAGATGAAGAACCGTTTCATTGTTATTAGACCGCGTTACTGATAGTTTGTGGCCTTCTTTTAGTGTCTTGTGCTTGGCACACTTTACGTCAGTCATTACCATTGTCCTATTGAAGATTTTTTGTATTTTTTTTAAGCCGTACCAGTTATTGCTGAGCTATGGGAAGAAGCGCGTAAGAGTTAAATGGGACGGTGCACAATGTCACGTTATCCTTTGTTAAATACACGGCCAGGCGATGCCGCGCTGAAGGTTAGATGAGCTCCAGGCGGATTGGCATTGGGATACATAGCCTCTAACCTCAAGGTCATTGCTTCAGATCTGACTCTCCGCAACACTGACTGAAAATCATTAGCATTTTAAAGCTGTTTGCTGACCCTTAAGAGAGGGGGTGGTCTTCTTAGTCCTATTCCCAGTCCACCACATCTCAAACCCATCATCACAATTGGAAGCTGTAGAGGCTCGGGGATTAATGAACACTAAAGCTCAAGTACCTTCATACCTTTTAGGAATGGTCTCTCTAGAGAGCGACTGCAGGACGAGGTCGCAGACTTCATTAACTCTTTCTTCTGCGGGATTCCAGAGCACGAGCCGCTTTACTCTGCATTCATACATTTCCAAATGGGACAATAATACCTGGCCTGTACAATATTCCCCTGTGTGTGATAATTTGTGCGTGTCGTGTTGATGGTAACCTCTGCTCATCCTCTTCAGAATCCTAGTCAGTAATGTATATACAGTATATATTGTATTTCCCATGGCTTGTAGTGACGATACTCTATAATACCTTATTCCTCAGTCATAGTTGGCATTGGGGCTTACCATCTAATTTCCCTATCTCGGCCAATTTTATAAAACGCCAAGTTGACCTACTGTTACGTTTTTGGACTGTGTCATGAAACCCACCCAAACACAAAGCATATAAACTGTATGTAGATATTGTCAATGGTCAGATTTCAGCCCTTGATCCAGTGTTGGATGTATACTGTCTATCCATGAGTCCGTCTTCTGCCTGCTTACTGTTGGAAGATCCCCAGTTATACACCAACCTGCTTCCCTCAGGATCAGTACCAGACCCGACCTGTTAATTACAGAATGATCCTTTATGTTGGTGCCTTCTGCGGATAGATTTTTCTGTGAATCCAAAATATGTTAAAGGAAATATGTCACCAGGTTTTTGCTACCCCATCTGACAACAGCAGTATTTAAAGACAGAGACCCTGATTCCAGTGATGTATCACTGGGCTGCTTGCTGCGCTTTTCAGAAAATCCCTGTACTATCTGCTGCAGGTCAACTAGTTCTCTAAATATTGAACTCGGTGTAATCCCGCCCACACCACTGATTGGCCGCTTTCTGTGTACACTCTGCATAGGTAGAAAGCGGCCAATCAGTGGGGAGGGCGGGATTATAGAGCTCATGAATGTAGAGGACGGCCTGGTAGCAGGTTTACTAGTCTCTAGTGATAATCTCCTGCTGATACTACTATCATTTTTATCAAAACTACAGCAAGCCGCCCAGTAATTAACACATCGCTGTACTCGGGGTCTCTCTGTCTCAACATTATGTTGCTCTCAAAAAAGATGGCAAAATCATGGTTACAGAGTCCCTTTAAATGTTTGTAGTGAGATTCTTCTTTTTTTTATTCCTTAAATCAAACATTTTGGTATATTGCATTTTGCTAATATGTATTCTTGATTTTTTATTTGAATAAGTATAAACTTTTTTTTATTTTTCAGATTTATATTAGAATTGCGTCAAATGGGCAAAAAAGTGACATCGTAAAGTAATTTACTGGGAGCCAGCTCAATGACGGAGCCTTAGAATGCAATATGTTCTTCTTTTAATCTGTCCTTTTTTGTGTGTGTTTTCCTCCATGACAAGAGTCAGGATTGCTCTACTCACAGGTTCTCCTGCCCCTTTCCCTGAGGCAGGAAGCAAGTGACCCCATGGAGGACGCCCGCCTTTTGAGTGTGACGTGACGGCTCTGCCAGAGAGGGCGCTGCTGACGCTTTCTTTGCTCTATTTGAATGACTGCCATGTAATACTATTTTCCCTGCAGTGGCCAAAATGTCTGCTTGGCTGCCGCTTCTCTGGATGATTAAAGCTCATCAACACGGGGTTTCAGAAACTGAACCTGCAGCAATCTGCAATCTGGCCAGCTTTATTAAAAAAAAAAACAGGTTATCAAGATAACAACGCCCCTTAAATTACACTGGACATAGATACATAGTGACTTTCAATATTCTGTGCTTTTCTACAAAAACCACATTCCTCATCCCAAATAATAGAATAACCTTCACAATGACACCAATTGGTGGTCCAGTCTATCTGTCCATGTGATGGGTCGGAGTACGGACTACAGCGGACGGAGCAGAGTCATATTCCATCTATTATTTTTTGCGTTGACTTTGATCGCCCGACTTTCACTTCTGGACGCCCCGATGATGACGTCTCGTGTGTGTTTTGGCCTCATCTCAGCCATTTCCGCCACCTCACTCCGCTGCGAGAAATGTCTTCATTGTTGCTCTCCCAGATTGTGATACTGTCACAAAACTGTTGCTAGGCAACAAATGTGGTTACCAGGACTGAGCGAATAGCTGAAGGGAGAGAGAAGTGTTGCACCATTGTAGGGTAACCATAGCAATGACCTACTATTACAGAATAAGGAATTAGCATTAACAGTCTTATAGCATGAACATATGCAATGGATCACCACGGCGCCAGCCTGAGCGCGGGCATCCTGGGCCACCACGTGCTCATCTATGGGCCAGTCAGGATGGCCGGTTCAGGCCGAGTGGGGGTCGAATTCTTAATGGGACCTGTAGCAACATCCATGGAGGAGGAAGGCTTGGCACAGGGAGTGTAGAAGTGATGGCGCTGGTGGAGAATGACTGAAGGGCTCACACACATGCTCCGCAGACCTATGACCTATCTCCCCCTTTGAATAAATTTGCTGTAACTGATGAAGCAGGTGGCGCGATTCTGCCTCCACATTAAGCCCAGGCTCGCACGTCTGCATTTATTGTGTAACCCATATTACATAGGCTTTACCTCCCAGCACCTAAGGGGTAAATGAGGCCGTGATGTGTGAGCACTGCTCCATCTTCTGCCGTAGAAGGAGCTGTGAATTCTAAGGATGTATTCCTTTCTCTTCCAGCAGAAGGGGGATGAATGGTTGTGAGCAGCTGAGGCTGTGACACCCAGCACTCAACCTGCCCGCACCGGCCCTGCTGGGGAGAGCTGTTCACAGGCCAGATGCCATACAGTGTGCGGCTACACACGGCCACCGCCGCCCCGTATGGTGTTTCACTTACTATGCATGGAGGGGATGACGAGAGATCGCACAATGGAAGGGGCACACTTCATTGTTAGCACGCAACGCCACCCTGTCTATCCATCTATCCCATATCTATCTATCCCATATCTATCTATCCCATATCTATCTATCCCATATCTATCTACAGTATCTATCCCATATCTATCTATCCCATATCTATCCCATATCTATCTACAGTATCTATCCCATATCTATCTATCCCATATCTATCTATCCCATATCTATCTACAGTATCTATCCCATATCTATCTATCCCATATCTATCTATCTATCTATCTATCTATCCCATATCTATCTACAGTATCTATCCCATATCTATCTATCCCATATCTATCTATCCCATATCTATCTATCCCATATCTATCTATCCCATATCTATCTACAGTATCTATCCCATATCTATCTGTCTATCCCATATCTATCTATCTATCCCATATCTATCTATCTATCCCATATCTATCTATCCACCTACCCTATCTAGCCCATATCCATCTATCCCATATCTATCTACAGTATCTATCCCATATCTACCTATCCCATATCTATCTATCTATCCCATATCTATCTAATATCTATCATCTATCTATCCCATATATATCTATCTATATCTATCCCATATCTATCTATCTCATATCTATCTATCTATCTATCTATCTATCCTATATCTATCTATCTAATATCTATCTATCTATAGTATCTGTCCCATATCTATTTATCTATCCCATATCTATCTATCTATAGTATCTATCCCATATCTATCTATCTATCTATCTATCTATCCCATATCTATCTATAGTATCTATCCCATATCTATCTATCTATCTATCTATCTATCTATCTATCCCATATCTATCTATAGTATCTATCCCATATCTATCTATCTATTCAAATTCAATTCAAATGAGCTTTATTGGCAGGACTAAGTACATGTTAGCATTGCCAAGGCATATGGTAAAAATACGGGGGTGGGGGAGGGGGGGCATATAGAGGTCCAGGGAATATCAAATTCCTTTTAGAGGATAGGGGATGTTTCCAGGGTGGGGTATAGGAGTCCATGACATATCGGGCTCTTTAGTCGGGGGATAGGGATATGTCCAGTGTTGGGGTACGGGAGTCCATGACATATCAGGCTCCTCTTAGTCTGTGGCAGGCACTGACATATTCCGCTGCTACGGCCACTGCACTTTCCTCTTCCCCCAGTATTATCGGCAGTATTATCCCATATATATCTATCTATCTATCTATCTATCCCATATCTATCTAACTATCCCATATCTATCTATCCACCTACCCTATCTAGCCCATATCCATCTATCCCATATCTATCTACAGTATCTATCCCATATCTACCTATCCCATATCTATCTATCTATCTATCCCATATCTATCTAATATCTATCATCTATCTATCCCATATATATCTATCTATATCTATCCCATATCTATCTATCTATCTCATATCTATCTATCTATCTATTATCTATCCTATATCTATCTATCTATCTAATATCTATCTATCTATCTATAGTATCTATCCTATATCTATCCCATATCTATCTATAGTATCTATCCCATATCTATCTATCTATCCCATATCTATCTATCTATCCCATATCTATCTATCTATCTATCTATCTCATATCTATCTATCTATCTATCTATCTATCTATCCCATATCTATCTATAGTATCTATCCCATATCTATCTATCTATCTATCCCATATATATCTATCTATCTATCTATCTATCTATCCCATATCTATCTATCTATCCCATATCTATCTATCTATCTATCTATCTATCTATCTATCTATCTATCTATCTATCCCATATCTATCTATCTATCTATCTATCCCATATCTATCTATCTATATCTATCCCATATCTATCTATCTATCTATCTATCTATCCCATATCTATCTATCTATATCTATCCCATATCTATCTATCTATTATCTATCCCATATCTATCTATCTATATCTATCCCATATCTATCTATCTATTATCTATCCCATATCTATCTATCTATATCTATCCCATATCTATCTATCTATTATCTATCCCATATCTATCTATCTATATCTATCCCATATCTATCTATCTATCTCATATCTATCTATCTATCTATTATCTATCCTATATCTATCTATCTATCTAATATCTATCTATCTATCTATAGTATCTATCCTATATCTATCCCATATCTATCTATAGTATCTATCCCATATCTATCTATCTATCCCATATCTATCTATCTATCCCATATCTATCTATCTATCTATCTATCTCATATCTATCTATCTATCTATCTATCCCATATCTATCTATAGTATCTATCCCATATCTATCTATCTATCTATCCCATATATATCTATCTATCTATCTATCTATCTATCTATCTATCCCATATCTATCTATCTATCCCATATCTATCTATCTATCTATCTATCTATCTATCTATCCCATATCTATCTATCTATCTATCTATCCCATATCTATCTATCTATATCTATCCCATATCTATCTATCTATCTATCTATCTATCCCATATCTATCTATCTATATCTATCCCATATCTATCTATCTATTATCTATCCCATATCTATCTATCTATATCTATCCCATATCTATCTATCTATTATCTATCCCATATCTATCTATCTATATCTATCCCATATCTATCTATCTATTATCTATCCCATATCTATCTATCTATTATCTATCCCATATCTATCTATCTATATATTCAAATTCAAATGAGCTTTATTGGCAGGACTAAGTACATGTTAGCATTGCCAAAGCATATGGTAAAAATACGGGGGTGGGGGAGAATATATATATATATATATATATATATATATATATATATATATATATATATCCACCTCATCTATCTATTATCAATCGATCTATCATTTATCCATCTATCATTTATCCATCTATCTATCTATCTATCTATCTATTTTGAAAATAAAAAAAAACAGGCAGCACTCCAACAATAAAGTGAAAAACGGTGGCTTTACTGATCCGTTAGCAGCAACGTGTCAGCATATTTCTCTGCCTTTCTCAAGCCTGTAAAACCACGGTTTTTCACTTTATTGTTGGAGTGCCACCTGTTTTTTTTTATTCTCTATTTTGGAGGTTTTATTGCACTCCGTTTTTTTTATAGTGCTGCCAAATTTTCTTCTATCTATCCATCTATCATTTATCCATCTATCTATCGATCAGTCTACCATTTATCTATCTACCTATTCATTTATATGTCTATCTATCATTTATCTACCTTATTTATCTATCCATCTGCCTTATCTATTTTATGTATCTTCTATCTTTTTATTGTCTGTATGTTCTTTTCTCTATCCGTCCGTATTATTAATCTGTCGTTTTATTTACGTAGTCTCTATTCTTCCTTTCATCTATCCTTTTATCTGTCTGTCAGTGTGGCTATTCACCTTTTGTATACCAATTTTTTTCTTTCTTTCTGAGTGTCTGTCAATATATCATGTTATCCTTTTATCTGTTACAATCTGTCATTTTATCTTTCGTTTTACCTGTCTTTTGGTCTGGCAATTTTGTCTCTGTGTTTATCTATTAATGTATCTACTGTATCTATACATTTATATATGGAATTTTATCCCTCATTTTATCTGTCAGTCCATCAGTTTTTCTGTCTATATATCAATCTATCTTTTTATCTGTATGTCGTTCTGTCCACCATTTATCGATCTGTCCACTTTATCTATCCGTCAGTTTTCCTGCCTTTCTGTGTCTGCTTCTGTCTGTCATTCTAGTTATCTAGCTATATATCGTTTTATCTCTGTCTGCTTTTCTTTCTAGGTTTCTATCTATTGTCAAATTTAAATGTTGCTTTATTTATTTATTTATTTATTTATTTATTTACAAATGTTGCTTTGTTGCAGTTGCTTTACCCACCATTTGTGTGTCTTTTATCTGTCAGTTTTTCTGACTATCTTTTTATCTATACTCTATCTATCTCATATCTATATATTCTGTCTATCTTTCTGTCGTTCAATCTATATTTCTATCTATACTCTATCTATTCTCTATCTATGTTCTATCTGTCGTTCTGTCATTCTATGTCATTCGTTCTGTCGTTCTATCTGTCGTTCTATCTATCTCATATCTATCCATCTATCTCATATCTATCTAGCTAATATCTATCTATCTAATATCTTATCTATCTAATATCTATCTATCTCATATCTATCTATCTATAAAAAAGAAAAGATGGAGGCAGCACACCATTTGTAGTGAAAAAGAGCTTATTTAATCAGCCCAGAAAGCGACATTTCGGTCCCAACAGGAACCTTTCTCAAGCTCAGGCTTGAGAAAGGTTCCTGTTGGGACGGAAACTTTGCTTTCTGGGCTGATTAAATAAGCTCTTTTTCACTACAAATGGTGTGCTGCCTCCATCTTTTCTTTTTTATAATTGAGGTTTGGTATTTGCCTGGGGGGCTCTGCACCCGGACTTTTTTCTTTGTGCTGCTCTAATTCTCTTTTTTTCTATCTGTCTATCTATCTATCTATCTATCTATCTATCTATCTATCTATCTATCTATCATACTCTTTACATTGTGGTCAGTAATGACTGTGCCCCTATATCCTTATAATACATCAGTGAGCTGTGACCCTCCAGCACATGTATAGAGATATATCCGTGATATATAGAGATATATTCTTACACCATTATCTGCACGTCTCAGAGCTCTGATGTCACTTTATTCCTATCAGATATTGTGCAGCACATAATCTGCCAGTGGCCATTACACATGTAACATGCAGGAAATGTCACCGCTGACCTTAGCTGACCGTGTAATGAGGGATTCCTGATAGAACAGCGTCCCGCGCCCAGGAGATGAATTCATAGACGGGTGTGAATTGTACGTGAAGCATTAGAAGTCTCTATCATGAGGGATCTGCTGTAGTACAGTCTGTATGTACCTGTAGATACTGTATCTGCTGTCACCTGCACATTGATACAGGAGCTGTGTGCCAACATATGGCTCCTTTACATGGAGCTGTCTTCACCTCATGAAACTTTCTTCTTCCCCTTTAATGACAAGTTAAAATGACACCTCTGGCTGCAAAAAGTGACACAATGATTAGGCTCCCGTATTTATAAGAGGCGCTAACGCTGTTTACAGGTGCTCACGGTTAATTAACACTTTGCACCTTTTTGTAAATAAGATACGAATATGGTAACTGGGTGCAGGGTGGCAATCCACAGTATGGCGGGTGCATGCCTGGTACAGGCACCTTCTGCTCACTACTGAAAGCTGCAGGAACGATGCAAGATCCTGTGATGGGACCGTGATGGGGTAGGCATGAATATTGGAGTATACATAAATGTGAGAGACCGGGTAACCCACAGCCAGGAACAGGCGGATCCCCTTAATGACAAACTTCCCAATAACATAAAGCGTCGATACCTCCTCCATCTTTTTTGAGTCCCTTTGTCTGACAGATGCTGGATTAGTAATGGTGGCAGCCAGGCAGCAGCTTATAGGGAATGTTATCCAGCTTTACAGGGTCCCTGGCTACCTCCCAAATCTCTATTTTCTCCTTCCGTCCATGTGCCTTTGATGATATTTTACCTATGTGTTTGTCATTTGATTTATGAATCGGGATGCACAGGATTACCTGCCCCTGCCAATGCCCTACCCCTGCCAATGCCCTACCCCTGCCAATGTTCTATCCCTACCGATGACCTGCCCCTGCTGATGATCTACCACAGCCAAATAGGGCTGTGCAATTATAAACACGTTGTTTAGTGGGAGTGTAAAATGTATGATGACTGTAATATCCCACCGGGCAATGAAGTGTGTCCACATCCTGTACGGTGGCGGACATTGATCAGCTGAGCTCATACATGTATAATGTGTGCCCGGCAGACAGGTATTCTCACCTATGCATTCTCTTCTCTGTTCCCAGGCACGGAGCGCCATGAGCTGACCTCCTGGAAGAGCTTCCCCTCCATCTTCAAGTTCTTCGATGACACCCTGGAAGCCAAGAAAACAAAAACCCCAACAGTACCTGCCAGACGCTCCATCAGAATAAAGAGCGAAGAACTGTAAAACAAAAGAAAAGTGTAGTGGTGAGGGGTGATCGCTCAGATCCTCCCGTCCTCCCCCCCACTATCGGTCTCTCAGCCCCTCATTAGATTGTTTTCTTCCTAAAGCACAGGGTCATGATGTATACATTTAAATAGCGTTTTGCATTATTTCTAGATGACTGCAACTGTCAAAGCAATATGGGTTCACCGGTTGTGCTTCCTGTGGTCTGCTGCTTGCATTCTGTGCTGCCCATCAGAGCACAGATTAAGGCTGACAGCAGCGCTGCAGAGTACAGCATGGTGCACGTCTAATTGCCCTGACATAGCCCTACACTGTGAGTGGATGCCATAGCTTGTCTGCTACTCAGATGCCCTGGGCTTACTCACTCTTTACCTCTACTGCCTACTCTGCTTAACCCCTGCTGTGTTAGGTGGGGGCTCAACGTCTTCACACTGTGGAAGAAAAGCATTTTATCCTACATGTACCCCTCTTGCATCTGACAAGTGTTACTGAGTTTGTTTTTTATAGTTCATGTAATGGTTAACTCCTCCTGCGCTGGAGGAAAGTGCAGAGACCCATACAATAGGTTGTGTCGTTCTGAGGTATACAAGTTTCCATGACAACATGTAAAACTCCTTTCAGTGCGACAAGTTTCTTACATGATAATGTCTGCAATCCTTGAACTTTTTCTTGTATTGAAAATTGGTAAAACTTCTCCTAGGCTCCAATATTATATAAAGAGAAGCTCTCTATTGTTGCTCACTCAGGCACCCAGGCCATCTTATGGTGCTTCCTCAGGTACCAGGCCCTCATATGGTGCTTCCTCAGGCATAAAGTTCCTCTTAAGGTGCTCCCTCAGGCACCAGGGCATCTTATAGTGCTCCTTCAGGAACCAGGCCCTCTTGTGGTGGTCTCTCAGGCAGCAGGCCCTCTTGCGGCGGTCCCTCAGGCACCAGGCCCTCTTGTGGTGGTCCCTCGGGCCCTCTTGTGGTGGTTCCTCAGGCACCAGGCCCTCTTGTGGTGGTTCCTTAGGCACCAGGCCCTCTTGTGGTGGTTCCTCAGGCACCAGGCCCTCTTGTGGTGGTTCCTCAGGCACCAGGCCCTCTTGTGGTGGTTCCTCAGGCACCAGGCCCTCTTGTGGTGGTTCTTCAGGCACCAGACCCACTTGTGGTGGTCCCTCATGCATCAAGACCTCTTAATGAGCTCCTGGAGGCACCATGGCCTGGGTGTGACTGCGAGGTGTGTAACCTGTCCCTGATCTTCTTACTATACCCTGAGTGCCCTAATACAACGACACAGTCTTGTGTAGTAGCTGAGGTTCCTACCTGCCTTTATATACAGTGGATGAGTAGGAGCACTTTTCTCTCAAGAAGATACTGTGACCTACAGCCTGTATTCTGGCTCTGCACAGGGAAGTCATAGTAACGATCCTAGGTTACGTATTTGACTTATTTTTCACAGTTAAACATTTTTTACACATATGAAATTCTATTTTGAGGTTCAATAAAGGCGGATAATTTTATAATCGTAGCTAGAATTGATAGATGGGGCGGATAATAGTGAATCATACTTATCCTGCGCCCACCCAGAAATATGCCCTAGAGTACTTCATGTTAGTTCACCATGCTTACAAGAGTAGAAGTGAAATTGCTTGTATGTAACGTATCCAAGCGCACTTTTCTGGCAGGCGTGCGCTAATGGTTAATATTACCTATTAAAACTGTGAATTATTTACACAAATATCTATATTTTACAGCATGTTACACCAATAGAACCTAGGTTTATCTTCCTGATCTCGATCACTGTGAACTGTACAAGCAAGAAAAGAAATCAAATTTGTTATAAAAAAAATGTCCATTTTTTTTCCTATAATTGTTAGAAATCATCAGAATTGTTCTTAAGACGTCTATTTTTAAAGAATGATTTTAAGCCACCCAGAAACAAGTGTAATGAAGTCGGTGTCAAGTTTCAAGCTGATTTTTGCTATATTTAGGTAGATGTATTAAAGACAAAATCTTTGTTTTGAAATTTTGCATTTTATGGAATATTTCTCTGAGATAAATTTGATCTTTCTTATTGTTCTTTTTAGATCTTTGCAACACAATGTGATGTAAATGGGATAGTTCAGATCTCTTCATACATTCTGCTTTAACTGCATAGAAATGCTGTATCACAAAAGGGTCTTTAAAGGGCACGAGTCACATGAAGAGTTTACTCTGCAGTTGATCTGTTACTGGATTTCACAATACATTGTTAAGTATCTCTTGTAGACCTAATGAGACAGGTGTACTTATATTTCAAATCTATCTCAGAATGGCTTTATGATTTCTCTTTTTTTTTTTACACAATAGCCTGATTGACAGCTACATGACAGCTAATTGTCCTTCTTGCCGATGATTACTCAACCTGCTCAGTATAATCTGCAGCTGTCTGAAAGCTGGGAGTTGGACACTGAATACTTTTGGGTTTATGAGCTCTCACTCTTTAGCTGGGACTCATAAAATGCAAATTTTATTATCACGATTTTCAGAGTAAGTACACCAGCCACATTAGGGCTAATGGTTCTATTTAATAATATATACTGTGTGTATTGAGAAATCTGGTGTAAGATCTGCTTTAACCCTTTAATGACAGAGCCAGTTTGGTACTTAATGACCAATCCAATTTTTACAATTCTGACCTCTGTCATTTTATGAGGTTATAGCTCTGGAACGCTTCAGCGGATCCCACTGATTCTGAGATTTGTTTTTTCGTACATATTGTATTTCGTGTTAGTGGTAAAATTTCTTCGATGCGACTTGTGTTTATTTAGGAAAAAAACGGAAATTTAGCAAAAAATTTTGAAAATTTTGCAATTTTCAAACTTTTAATTTTTGTGCCCTTAAATCAGAGAGTCATATTGCACAAAAGAGTTAATAAATAACACTTCCCACATGTCTACTTTACATCAGCACAATTTTGGAAGCATCATTTTTTGTTTGTTAGGAAGTTATAAGGGTTAATATTTGACCAGCAATTTCTCATTTTTCCAACAAAATTTACAAAACCATTTTTTAGGGACCACCTCACATTTGAAGTGAGTTTGGGGGTCAATATAACAGAAAATACCCAAAAGCGACACCATTCTACAAACTGCACCCCTCCAGGTGCGAAAAAACACATTCAAGAAGTTTATTAACCCTTCAGGTGCTTCACGAGAACTAAAGCAATGTGAAAGGAAAAAATTAACATTTTACTTTTTTCACAAAAAATGTACTTTGGAACCAAACTTTTTTTTATTTATTTTCACAAGGGTATCATGAGAAAATGGACCACAAAATTTGTTGTGCAATTTCTCCTGAGTATGCCGATACTCTGTATGTGGGGGAAAGCCACTGTATGGGTGCATAGCAGGGCTCAGAAGGGAGGAATCACCATTTGACTTTTTTGCACGCAAAATTGTCTGGAATCAATGGTGAGCGCCATGTTGCGTTTGGAGACCCCTGATGTACCTAACCAGTGGAAACTCCTTAATTCTAACTGCAACTCTAACACATCCCTAACCTCAACCCTAACCCCAACACACCCTTAACCCTAATCCCAACCATAACAATAACCCTAACCACAACACCACCCTAACCGCAAAACCACAACCCTAGCCCCACCCATAACCCTAGCCCCACCCATAACCCTAGCCCCAACCATAACCCCTAGCCCCAACCATAACCCTAGCCCCAACTACAACCCTAGCCCCAACCCTAATCCTAGCTATAACCCTAACTCTAATGGAAAAAATTTTAAAAATACATTTTTTTATCTTATTATTTTTAGGGGGTGATAAAGGGGGGTTTGATTCACTATTTTTTTTATGTTGATCACTTTGATAGACCCTATCACAATGATCAAAATGAACCAATGGGAGAAATCTCCTATTGATGCTGGGTGCCGGCTGGCAGAGCTCGGAGTGCGCATGCGCCCACCATTTTCTTCCCGGAAGAAGTTGCTGAGGACCGGAGACACAGCCGGAGGGTCCAGGTGACACAGGAGGTACCGTTGGCGTGCTTGGGGTACCCCATTTCTCTCTCCTCTGATGTGCTAGATCATATCAGAGGAGAGAGAAATAAATTGTAAATCTGACTTCTTTTTTTGCGGTCACTGTTATTATGTGAATAACGGTGATCCCAACACTGAGGTTGGTAAAAACCAACCCGAATTATGTTCTCCGGGGTCTCCGCTACCCCCTGTGGTCAGGACCCCAGAGATTTTCAGACGCTGTGGGGCGCTATAAACTTATTTCTCAGTGCCGCTAATAAGCGGCGCTGAGGAATAAGTACCCTTAACTGCCGCCGTTAAAAAGTATCGGCGGTCGTTAAGGGGTTAAAGGGAGTCTGTCGCCCCCAGAATGCATTTTACATGAGCTATACAGTGTTATAGGTGATTTGGTCCTTATAATAAACTAGACCTGTACCTGTGAAAATAACTTTCAATTATGCAAATCAGGTGGCTATGTTGCACCATTGGTGTGGCCAAGATTTTGGTGCACCACTATTCCCCTTTCATTTGCATATTGGGGGCCTTTATCCACCTCTGACAGTGCTAGCTTCCAGAGTGAGCACAATCTGAATGACGTTGGCACTGCCTGTGTCCAGCCGTGCATATACACCATGGCCGGGTGCCTTCTCCCTGTATTCTTTCCACTGATGCTGCGCGCTACACTAATACTCCTGAAAGTATAGAGATCGACTTCAGGGAACTCCTCTTTGAAGCCACTCTCTAAACTTCCAGGTGTACTAGTGTAGGGAATGGCATTAGCAGAAAGATACAGAGAACACGCTCATCCACTGTGAATGCGAGGCTGGGGACAAGCAATGTCAGTACACATGCGCACACATAAGGGGATCATTCAGACAGTGCTCGTTCTTGGAAGTAAGTAATGTATCAGAAATGCCCCAGTACGGAAATGAGGGGTCGTAACAGTGCACCAAACTCAAGGCCATGCCAAAGGTCCACCGTAGCCCCCTATTTTGTATATGAATTGCGTTCTATTCTCCAGCCTGCACCAGGTTCAGTGCTAGTATGGTTTTTATAATGGCCAAGTCCCCTATTTCACTGTACAGCCCATTTAAAATGCATTTTGGGAGTGACAGACTTAAATTCTTTGTCCAAAAAAGGTTAATTTTATGGTTACTGACAGGACCTCCTGTATGCTACCCAAAAACATACAGGAGCAACTGATTTGGACATCTTGGCATTCTCTTATTAGGGAAATCCAGTCCGTGTCTCTCGTTGAGGTAGAATTCTTGTAAGGGATGTCTGGTTTAGAAAACCCATTTTGAAAAATCCATTGTGGAATTTCTTCAAACTGACAGCCGGCCGCAATGTAGAGCCAGTGTCAGTCAGGGCTGGGGCCGCGGTTACAGCGGCTGTTCTGTATACTCACAGCGGTGACTGAACACGCGGCTCCCCCATGACTGAATACCAAATGCTGGTGGGGAGAAGAAAGATTATTTTCTTCCCGCTGCATTCGGCTATGTGCAGGCACCAGGCGCCATTATAACACTGCTAACCTGCAGATTAATCCCGTATCTGCAGGATAACTGTGTTACTTCTGGTGACAGCTTCCCTTTAAACTACAATAGAGACGGTTTCCCCAAAGCAGGCAAAGTGCACTAATACGGGGTACAGTTTGCCCTTCACCCAAGGAAACAGATATATTGTTAAAGGCCTTTAGGCCCTCACAGGTAGATAATTAAGACCTGTTGTCATTATATCTTATTAATCTAATATATAAGTTGCAACACAGAGAAATTTTCATGATGATGAAAAATCATAAGGAATGTTTATAAGAGTATAATATTGAATAAAGTGCTCAGATATGGACAGTGTCCTAAGAAAGGCGAGATCGCACCCCGTCTTGTAGTGACCCGATTATGCTGGAGATAGGGGTACAGTCCTAATCTTAATGGTAGCTCTATCCCTATTGTGCCCATTTATTGACCCCTGCCATGACCCAAGTGTATTACTACTAGTGATGAGCGAGTGTACTCGTTACTCGGGTTTTCCCGAGCACGCCGGGTGACCTCCGAGTATTTGTGACTGCTCGGAGATTTAGTTTTCATCGCGGCAGCTGAATGATTTACAGCTACTAGCCAGGCTGAGTACATGTGGGGGTTGCGAGTACACTCGCTCATCACTAATTACACCAAAGCTAAATCCCCATACCTCGCTTTTCCTAACACATTTTATCAGAGAGATGAAACTCATCATGCGCGTGTAGACCAGGAGAACCACTAATGGGGTTCAGAGAAACATGGGGTATATGTGAATGAACGTGCTGAGAGGAAGATCGTTCATAACGTTAACCAGGGCAATGTGTTTGCTCACAACACGTTAAGACATGCCGGGTTACACCTCCCCTCAATCTCTGCATCTGTTGTCAGACAGGAAGTACTATATGACTGACCTTTTCCAGCTTCAGGAGAGGCTCAGCGATACAACGGAGTATTACTTGGCTGTGATCATCCGCTAGAGTAAATGAAGCTATGGAGCAATGGCCAAATTACTTCCATAAAGCAGAAAAGTGGGCTCCATATACATCGAACTTACAAATGAGAGAGCGATAGGAACAACACAACATAGCAGAGTGGAGATGGTGCTCCTTCACGCCCGATGGAGTAGTTTTTAGTGTGCGCATTGATATGTTACACAGACCCCCCCTAGATTTAGTAGATGCTTGAAATTTCTTGTTTCCTATGTGGGGGAATTTTGTGGTTTGAATGTTCCCAAAGCTGTTCACAAGAGATCCCAGAATTGGCACGCCCTGTGATCAGCTCATCATTAGGGCTCGCCGCTAACTAGTAGTGATTCTCTTGAAATGAAGAAATACATAATTAGTTTACATTTTTAGAGGTAGATGATGAAAATGTGCTGTGCACTAACTGTGCCATTACCCATCTGCTATTTGTGCTGTGATCCAAAATTGGCACAATGGTGATTCCGGGACAATTCCTACCATGACAAAATGGGTGGTCCTGCAATTCAGACCTTGTGCTCCCCCACTTCTTTATTAAATCAAATAAACAGGAGAAACGCTGCATAGCCTCATCTTCTCAGACCAAGAACTACTGGAGGACATGCCCAATAACAATTAGTTCTGATCCTGTCTGGACATTCAGTTCAGCTTGTTAGAGAATATAGATCTCTATGGTCACTTTGTTAATCCGCTATGGGCATCTTATAGATATCCTGCTGTTTTTAAGTATGTCAGTCTTGGATAGATACATTCTGATGGAAATCTCCTACTGTTTATTTTTCTTCTTAGGTTGGAGGCCTGGAACTTATACACCACTCTTCGACATCCTTTTTAGCCATAACCCCAAAATATTCTGCATTACAATCACAATGTGATCAGGGACTTATATATAGTGCACTCCGATAGATTAATCACACATAGCCTTGTTATCACTTATATTTTATGTAAGACTGAGCCCAATTTTTCTATTTCACAATGTCATCTGCAGACACTAGCTCTATAACTGGGCTGTGTAAAAAGGGTGTAAATGATGAGGCTCTGTCCTCTGGGTGCCAAACACCAGAGCAAATGCGACACTCCAATTTTCTAGACTGCCGTACATTTAGTCTTCATGGGCTGATGTCATTTACATGTTATACACACACACATATAGATATATATTTATATACACTACTGACACAAAGTTAGGGATATTTGGCTTCCTGGTGAAATTTCAGGATGATCCTAAAATGCATTTCTAACTTCTATTTCTTTCTGGTGAATGTAATGTGACTGGCTCTAAATTTCTGAATTCACATGTCCAACTGCTCAATGTTTCAAACAAAAAATGTTAGCCAGCACCAAAAACCTGTGTGTTTCCGTATACAACTGCTACTTGGACAGAGCACTCATGCCTTAAGGTGCTAGGTGCTTGACAGGTCAAGTCCATGCAAATTGAAGACTAGAGAAAACGGTGGCACTCACCAGTCCTTTGAAATCCAGAGTTTTTATTGAAGACATATTTAAGATTGGTTGCAAGTCCATCGTCCGTCCTGTACCTCACTCTCCCTCGCGGCCAGTTTTAAATGTGATGTCTTGAACAAAAGTTGGATTTTAACAGACCTGTGAGTGTCACCGATATTTCTTTTCTTCAATTTGTTCAATGTTTCAGTACTTTTCGCAGACATTGCTGTTTTCTAACAGGGAGTTTAATGGCAAAATTCATAACAGGTGTTTGATCCATCAATTGCCCAATAAATTTCGGGGTTTAATTGCAATTGTTACTTACACATTCCTCCTTATTATGCTGTTCACATTTTGACATCATGAGACCAAGAGGACACCTAACAATATATCAATAGTACCTCGCCATTACGAGACTTCAAGCAGGATGTTCTCATACAGAAGTGGTCACTAACCTTAGAGTGTCATCAGCAAGTTCCAACAGAGATACAGAGAGACTGAAAGAGTCACAGAAGGGCAGAGAAGTGGACCTCCCTTGGCCACATCCCACACTGATGACTGCTTCATTGTGAACAATGCCCTTCAGAACCAAGTGATAAATGCCACACAATTCGAAGCACATTTAAAAGAGGTGAGAAGTGACCAAGTGTCATGTCAGACCATTCAAAACATCTGCGTGCTAAATTCCCTGCAAGGGTCTTCTACGAATAAAGGCATCATCTACAAAGGGTGAGGGACCTGTGGGCCTCAGTGATGTTCACTGATGAAAGTCTATTCTGAGAAGAAAAGATGGCTGCCAACAATGTTGGAGACGTCTAGGAGAGCGCTACACATCATTGACTTGTCAACAGACGAGCCTTTGGTGGTGTTAGTGTGGGCAGGTATGTCTAATCAATACAGAACTACCCTACACTTTTGTGAATGGTACAGTGAAAAGCGCCTACTACTTGAACAACATCATTAATCCAGTCATTGTACCTCTGAATGAACAACACAGGCATAATTTCTATGCTGAAAACATGACATGTTGGTGGGCCTTGAGGACTGGAGTTGGGGACCCCTGCCATAGAGTCACCATGTAGAGGCTCGTAACTCTGTACCCCAGAACCTAAATGACCTGAGAGCCGCCCTTCAAGAAGAGTGAGATGCCATGCCTCAGCAGACAATAACTCGACTTGGGAACAGCATGAGGTGGTGTTGTCGAGCTGTAATTGATGCTCACGGCTACATAACAAGTTATTGAGACACTGACATTTTTTGTGGGGTATACCCACCACTGTTGTTGGCTTGTGTTTTTTAATACATGGTTTGATGTGAGGAAATCACCATCCCATGCTTCTACTTAAATGCCCTACTTTCATGATGAAATATCACTGTAGCGTGAATGTTTTAAGTTTTCCATAAATTTCACCAGAAAGCCAAATATCCCTAACTTTTTGTGAGTAGTGTATATGTATATCTTTATTAATGTTATACAAATAAAAAGTACATTTTCACACAGACAAATATAACCTAAACACCAGACTAAGTTACACAATCTCTCAGGTTATTTCTTTTCTTTGATGCCATCTATTGCCCCTAATTTGTGGCATATCTGAAGCCATGAAAGGCAAGGAAGGACAGGTGTATATCCCTCAGAAGTTGCCAGTACAGAGCCCACTGTAGGACAAAGCGGAAATAAATCCTTAGTCTTCACACAGCATGTATTAGGAACACTGTGCGCTACATATAGTCTGTTAGGACACCATCCCGTAGGAACTGTCTTGTTTTATTCTTTAGCACCCAATAAAGACACCTGTGCACACCCTCAAACAGTCTGACTCCAAACTCCACTATGGTGAAGACCAAAGAGCTGTCAAAGGACACCAGAAACAAAATTGTAGCCCTGCACCAGGCTGGGAAGACTGAATCTGCTATAGCCAACCAGCTTGGAGTGAAGAAATCAACAGTGGGAGCAATAATTAGAAAATGGAAGACATACAAGACCACTGATAATCTCCCTCGATCTGGGGCTCCACGCAAAATCCCACCCCGTGGGGTCAGAATGATCACAAGAACGGTGAGCAAAAATCCCAGAACCACGCGGGGGGACCTAGTGAATGAACTGCAGAGAGCTGGGACCAATGTAACAAGGCCTACCATAAGTAACACACTACGCCACCATGGACTCAGATCCTGCAGTGCCAGACGTGTCCCACTGCTTAAGCCAGTACATGTCCGGGCCCGTCTGAAGTTTGCTAGAGAGCATTTGGATGATCCAGAGGAGTTTTGGGAGAATGTCCTATGGTCTGATGAAACCAAACTGGAACTGTTTGGTAGAAACACAACTTGTCGTGTTTGGAGGAAAAAGAATACTGAGTTGCATCCATCAAACACCATACCTACTGTAAAGAATGGTGGTGGAAACATCATGCTTTGAGGCTGTTTCTCTGCAAAGGGGCCAGGACGACTGATCCGGGTACATGAAAGAATGAATGGGGCCATGTATCGTGAGATTTTGAGTGCAAACCTCCTTCCATCAGCAAGGGCATTGAAGATGAAACGTGGCTGGGTCTTTCAACATGACAATGATCCAAAGCACACCGCCAGGGCAACGAAGGAGTGGCTTCGTAAGAAGCATTTCAAGGTCCTGGAGTGGCCTAGCCAGTCTCCAGATCTCAACCCTATAGAAAACCTTTGGAGGGAGTTGAAAGTCCGTGTTGCCAAGCGAAAAGCCAAAAACATCACTGCTCTAGAGGAGATCTGCATGGAGGAATGGGCCAACATACCAACAACAGTGTGTGGCAACCTTGTGAAGACTTACAGAAAACGTTTGACCTCTGTCATTGCCAACAAAGGATATATTACAAAGTATTGAGATGAAATTTTGTTTCTGACCAAATACTTATTTTCCACCATAATATGCAAATAAAATGTTAAAAAAACAGACAATGTGATTTTCTGGATTTTTTTTTTCTCAGTTTGTCTCCCATAGTTGAGGTCTACCTATGATGTAAATTACAGACGCCTCTCATCTTTTTAAGTGGTGGAACTTGCACTATTGCTGACTGACTAAATACTTTTTTGCCCCACTGTATATCTGATATAAGAGCCCAGTCACCAATCTGGGTACAATGTGGGTGCATCCACAACTTGTTTCCTGTTCTTTCCTTTCTCTAGGTAGCGTTTTTAAGTGTTTTTTTTTAAACTAACATGCTTTCTAGTTACGGCATGAAACTATAGACACAGGTGTAACCTGCACTAAACTCCCAAGGCCCCTGTGTATCTTTCCTTATCAGGAGCTCCAGTTCGCCTTAAGGATTTGCCTTAACTGTCACAAGAGTAAAAATTACATGTCAATTATTGTCACATCTATAATGATCTAAAGAAATATTAAAAACTTGTAATATATGTATAGAAGAGGTGTGGAAACTACTGCCCACTTCAGTACCTCTTCTTTATATATATACATATATGTGGCTATGCCAGAAGCTTAGGCCGATTTCACTCATCCATATGCTGTGGTCTGTACTGGGACGTTCTGTAAATGCCTATGGGGCTGTCGAGTTCAGGTAAGAAGACCAGGCCTTTCCCGCAGTCCATTATGTTGATCTGGTCCATAACTGTAATACCTTATGCTACCCATGCTGCATATTGTGCGTATGTAGCATGTGTAGACTTTCCTCACTTTCTCTTAAATACTCTGGATCATTTATCATTGCTTTTGTGCCAAGATGTTGCTGCAAATTGTGACACTTCATTGTCTGAAAGGCCTAAGCTAAATGAATTTATGTTTTACATCATTTAAAGGGAACCTGTCAAGTGAAAAAACTTTATTGACTTGAAGATATGGGGTTAATCTGCAGGTTAATAGCGTTCAGATCCTGCCCTGCCCATTTGGAGCCCCTCTGCCTGGAGAAAATTATCTTTATTCCTCCCAGTAGCGTTCGAAGTTCGGTCACGGGGGCAGTGCCAGCGCGGCTTCAGTCACTGTTCTGTGTATAGAAAACAGGGGCTGTAATCACGCCCTGGCACAGACTGACAGCCGGCCCAGCATTAGACCCGGCTGTCAATGCTGGGGGTGGTTACAGCTGCTGCTCTCTATACACTGAGCACTGTGACAACCCGTGCCAGCACCACCCCTGTGACTGAACCCACGCCAGCACCACCCGTGACTGAACCCATGCCAGCACCACCCCTGTGACTGAACCCACGCCAGCACCACCCCTGTGACTGAACCCACGCCAGCACCACCCCTGTGACTGAACCCACGCCAGCACCACCCCTGTGACTGAACCCACGCCAGCACCACCCCTGTGACTGAACCCACGCCAGCACCACCCCTGTGACTGAACCCACGCCAGCACCACCCCTGTGACTGAACCCACGCCAGCACCACCCCTGTGAATGAACCCACGCCAGTGGGTGTTGGGCACGTTCAATATGAAATTAATCTGCAGATTAACCCCATATCTGCTGGTTAATAGTATTTTTTTATGTGACATGTTCCCTTTAATACACTATTTTGTAGTACCTCTGCCAAAACTTGAGAATGAGGTGTGAATGAGGTGTGGCATGAAGTATGACACATTCATAATTACACTTCTACATAAAGGCCGCATATTGTAGACAGGTCATAGCTTAAAAAGTTGTAAAACAAATAGATTAATGTTGCAATTAAAGAACCATATTTGACACATTGATCTCTCTTTTCTAAGATTGGAAAGTGTACCAATTACCATGTGTAAAAACTCGTGAATTGCTCAAAAAATAAATTACATGAACTGATGACATTTGACAAAGTGGTCTTGAGATTCTATCTATCATTGAGAAATGTTTTACCGCCAATAAAAAGTTGCGTTGGTGTTTTTTGTGCCAGATTTAATATTAAAGTGCGACATTCCATAGATATGGAGTGGCGGAGGTGAAAACAGTGCACTAAAGATTTTCTAGAAACTAGGCCATTTTTTTTATAAATGTGGGCCATAATGTACATTTCTTCAGAAAATCTACCATATGTCCTTGGACTCCAAATCACTGTATTCTACATGCATCTTTAACTGATTACAAAGTCAAAATGGATACAGAAACTAAGAAGGAAAAGTGGTTAGGAGACTCGAGCAGCCATGGTGCTAGAGGACCTTCCGGCTGTATACATCAGGGTATGCAAAATGAATAAGTAGTGAAGACTCGCATCTACAAGTAAGATTACCAAAATGTTCTAGTCTATTCATAGAAATGGCTCCTCCACTATGAATGATGGAAGGCTGGGTGACATGCCTTCATCAACACCGCTCTTAATGTTTCTGTTCCAGAAGAAGAACATGCCAAAAGCAAATCTATGGTAAAGTCCAGGACCTAATAGATGATGAACCAGCTTACCTGAGAAGATAGCCAATGATTTACGTCCGTCTCCGTTCATTCTTGTGTAATATGTTAGTATCAGGGACACAACGTTTAGGACGTATTAAGTAAACCATAATCGAATGCTTCTTAAAGGTGACATTCTCCTTCTTTATTCTATGGGTGTAACAGAAGCAGTAGGTGCATCCACATCTCATGCCAATGGTTCTGTAAAGTGTGGATACTTCTTTCCAAAATCTCTGTGATCCGTTAAGAGACCAAAAACAGGATGTTGCTGTCTTATGTAATATTTACCTGTTTTTCTGTATACTGTAATAAATGAACATTGCAAAATGCTTCCAATATCTGCAGAAATCCTCTACTGTATTGTTCTGTTGTGTGTCCGTTTTTTTATATTTTTATATGTATATAAATATATATATATATGGTTTTAAACTATGGATTAGAAATAAAATATATTTCCCTATATAACGTTAATGTGGTTTGTTAAACATGATTAGATTGTGGGTTCAGCAATGGTCAACGAACCATGAAAGATATACAAGAACCTAATATATTTCCTGACCTGTAGTGAGCACCCACTATGGTCCGCCAACACTGATATAATCTTCACATTGTCACCTCCCAGACACCTGCGTACATACATACCAGGCCATCTGATGTGTTTTGATGTAAGACATAACCTCTTGTCCCCCTTGTTTATAGAATCCACCATTTCCAGGAAAGTCATCAATACAAACTTGTTTTAAAGTGCCAAAAAATGCATTTCAATTCCTTCTTACAATTTGATGAGAAATCTACAAATATTTGGATGTTATTTTGAGTACAATCCTTTTGTATGTCCCTTCTTCATGCTCTTGACTGACTTGTGGTATTTGCTTATGTTTCAATTTGTAAAGCACCAGAACTTCTTACCGTGTATATTTCTGTTTACACTTAATAAACCAAGCATTTGCTCTTGTAATATGATGTGTACCTTTGTTTTTCCTCCCTCATTGGTTTCTTGCCACCATCCCTTATTTATGAGGGCCTGTGGTAAGGTACAATCTTCATTAATAAAACAACATACAGGGATGTGGTGCTGCATATAACAATATTTAAAACTGAGTTATGTTCTGGTCGAGATATCTGTGTCACATTTCTTATCATATCCTGGGTTTTCTACTTATCGTGATGTGCAGGAAAAAGAGATTAGCCTTCGCCTTCCATCCATTCATGGCTGTTATGGTGATATCATGTCATATAGAGAGAACATATTCATGTTCCCCGGCTCACTTGGGTATGCTGCCTTCATATCTGCTTGCCCTTCTACAACCATCCTCTTCCTTTCATTTTTCTTTGATTTGTGGATTTCCCTTTATTACTTTGAGCTTGCTATCATTTTCTTCATCAATCCCATTCCATGTCTTTAGTTCTTCTTAGTTCTTCTCTATACATTTCCTAAGTATGTTACTTTCCATACATCTTAGTAGCCTAGGTATGATCCTCACTATACTTCTCAAATTCCGTACTTTCTCCTCTTTATATATCTTGTGTTTGCTGTAAATCTCTAGATATGTTCCTCACTATATGTTAGGGCTGGCGGAACCCACCGAGTGTATTTAGATATTATTATTGGTGCGTTCGCAGCCCGGGGTCCACCGTGCAGGAGACCAACCTGCTGCTAGCAAATGGTGGCACAATATGGCGGTAGAAGCGAACTCTGTTACTTCACAGAGTCGCACAGAAGGAAAAACGCTGTGCCCTGTTAGCGTCACAGGGGAACTGAGCAAAAGAGCGTCACAGGGGAACAGCTGCCTAACAGAGCAAAAGCAATCAGTGGTCAGGGAGTAGCAAGCACACAAACACCTCCTCTCCAGTGGAGCCGGAATTCTAATGGCTTTACTCCAGCCCTGAATTTAACATACAAACTCCTCACCGGAGGTGGCGGTGTTCTAATGGCTTATTTCAGCTGAACCCTGACCACAAGCAAACAAGACCACTGAGTAGCTAAAGCTCATAACATAAGCTGATACTAGCGCATGGCCGTGCAGCCATGCGAACCTTTTATAGCTGCAGCAACTTCAGGACCTTCCCAGAGGACCAATGGGAGCTGCTACAGTACCTGAGCAACTTCAGGACCTTCCTAGAGAACCAATGCTGCAGTACCTGAGCATGTGACCCCCGAACTCCAATGAGAGGTCTTACCCTGGGCATGCTCAGAAGGGGAAAAGCAGGACTTAGTCCCAGAGACCTCTGCTCGCCACTGACCAGGACTGACTACAATGGCTGAGCCTGGAAAGGCAGCAGTAACCATTCGCACAATATCAGGCTGAGCCAGATGCTGGGACCGACGTCTCTGCTGAGCAGGCTTCACTGTGGCTGGAGAAGAATGGGAGACCGCAGCGGAGATGGTTCGAGATTCCCCCTGTGCAGAGGCAGGAACTTGACCCCTAACATTACCCCCCTATGCCCCCCCCCCTCATTGGGCCTCGCTACGCTTGAAAGAGCCAATGAGCTGCAGAGCTCGAATGTTCTCGGCATTCTCCCAGGACCTGTCCTCTGAGCCATAACCCTTCCAGTCCATCAAATAGAATTTTTTGCCACGTACCACCTTGCACCCCAAAATAGCGTTCACCTGATGTCCCGGCAGATGACTCCGAAAACTGGGACATGTACACGGGCTTCAAGAGGGACACATGAAAGGTGTCGGTGATACCTAGGCGTGGAGGAAGGGCCAGACGGTAGACCACAGGATTAACCTGTTCGAGGACCTTGAAGGGACCCAAGTAGCAAGGTGCAAACTTAGTGGACTCAACTCGCACCCTGATGTTACAGGTGAAGAGCCACACCACGTCACCAGGAGCAAAGGTCAGAGCAGGGCGCTGATGTGCATCGGTGGAGGACTTCATTCTCTCCTTGGAGGCCTGAATGGCATGCTGAGTGCGGTCCCAAATGTTCTGTGCCTCCACAACGCAGTCTGCCACCCTGGAGTCGGCGGAAGACACGGGCATAGGCACAGGGACACGTGGATGCTGGCCATAATTTAGGAGGAATGGAGTCTGACCGGTGGAGTCGGCTATGGCGTTGTTAAGCGCAAACTCTGCCCACGGTAGCAAGAATGCCCAGTCATCCTGCCTGGCAGAAACAAAATGTCATAAATATGTGACCAGGGTGTGGTTGGCCCTCTCAACCTACCCTTTCGTCTCGGGATGATATGCCGAGGAGAGATTCAACTCAATACTGAGTAGACGACAAAGCTCTCTCCAGAATCGAGACGCAAACTGGGGACCCTGGTCACTGCCAATTTTGTCCGGCATACTGTGTGGGCGAAAGATATGCTTGATGAACAACGCTGCCAGAGCCCGTGCAGAAGGTAGCCGTGGAAGAGGCACCAAGTGCACCATTTTGGAGAAATGGTCGGTGATCACCCAGATAATGGTGCAGCTACGAGACTTGGCTAAGCCCACCACAAAATCCATCCCGACCATCTCCCAGGGCCTGTCCGTCACCAGCAGGGGGTAAAGCAACCCAGCTGGCCATTGCCGAGGAGACTTGTTCTTGGCGAAAGAGACACACGCCCGAACATAGTCTGCTATGTCACGTGCCATATGCGGCCACCAGTATGTCATCGCCAGTAGCTCAGATGTCCTTTTGGACCCAAAATGTCCACCCACCTTGGACAAGTGAGCCCAAGAGAGAACCTCCGGACTCAGACTGGATGGTTCAAAAGTCTTGCCGGGAGGCACAGACTCTAGCGAAACTGGGGCCACAGTTCTCAGGCTCTCAGTGGGGACAATAAGCCGAGGCTCCTCTTCCTCCTCCTCAGATGATACAACGGAGAGAGAGAGAGCGTCGGCACGAATGTTCTTCTCCCCGGAAAGAAAATGGAGGGTGAAATGAAACCGGGAGAAGAACAAGGACCATCTGGCCTGGTGAGAATTTAACCGCTGGGCTGTCTGCAAGTACACCAAATTCTTGTGGTCTGTGAAGACTTGGAAGGGAAAACGAGCCCCCTCCGAGAAATGTCTCAACTCTGAGAAGGCCAACTTCATGGCTAGCAACTCCCTTTCCCCGATAGAATAATTCCTCTCCGCTGGTGAGAAGGTATTGGAAAAGAAGAAGCAAGGATGCTTCCGACCTTGAGCATCCTTTTGGAAAAGGACTGCTCCAGCACCAATGGATGAAGCATCCACCTCCATCCATTATAAATGGCTTATCTACATCGGGGCGATGTAGGATGGGAGCGCTAGCGAAGTGTGACTTAATGGAGTGAAAGGCCTTGGAGACCTCCTCAGACCACAATGTGGGATTTGCTCCCTTCTTGGTGAGGGCAACCAAGGGAGCTACCAAAGTTGAGAAGTGTGGAACGAACTGGCGATAATAATTAATGAACCCCATAAAGCACTGCACCGCTTTAAGAGAATGGGGTTCCTGCCAGTCCATCACAGCCTGTAGTTTGGAAGGATCCATAGCCAATCCCTGGGCGGAGATGATATAGCCCAGGAAAGGTAAGGACTCCTGCTCAAACACACATTTCTCCAACTTTGCGTAGAGGGAATTTGCCCATAAAAGGTCAAAGACTCCGCCAACATCTCTGCGGTGGTAGTCAATATCTGGAGAGTAGATGAGAATATCATCCAGATAGACTATGACCGAGGTGGAGAGCATATCCCAGAAGATGTCGTTTACAAAGTCTTGGAAAACGGCTGGGGCATTACAGAGCCCGAAGGGCATTACCAGATATTCATAGTGCCCATCCCTGGTGTTAAAAGCCGTCTTCCATTTGTCTCCCTCACGGATACGAATCAGGTTGTAAGCACCCCGCAGATCTAATTTTGTAAATACCCTTGCTCCCCGAAATCTATCAAAAAGCTCAGATATCAGGGGCAGAGGATACTTATTCTTAATGGTGATGGCGTTAAGACCCCTGTAATCTATGCATGGACGTAGTTCCCCGTTCTTCTGCACGAAGAATAACCCAGCCCCTGCAGGTGACACTGACTTCCTAATGAATCCTCTTGCCAGATTTTCCTGGATGTACTGTGACATTGCCTCCATCTCCGGGAGAGATAATGGATAGACTCGACCCTGGGGAGGCTCAGCACCAGGCAAGAGGTCAATAGGACAGTCATAGGGGTGGTGAGGCGGAAGGGTATCCGCAGCTCTTTTGGAGAACACGTCCGCATAGGGCCAATATTGCTTGGGGACAGAGGACAGATCTGCGGGTACCTTAGTAGTAGCAACCTGAAAACCTTCCCTCTGACATCTACCCCCACAAGATTCACCCCATCCCAAAATTCTGCCTGTGGACCACTCAATATGAGGAGAGGGGTACCGTAGCCAAGGTATCCCTAACAAGACCTCATAAATTCCCTCAGGAATGACGAGCAGAGATATAATTTCCTGATGAGATGGCGACATGGACAGAGAGAAAGGGATGGTCTGGTGTGTTATCTGTGAGGGCAGTGTCGACTCATTTACCACTCATACGGTTACTGTTTGAGCTAACATTGCCAGGGGAATTGCGTGACGTTGGGCGAAGGCAGAAGACATAAAGTTGCCCTCTGCCCCAGAATCCACGCAGAGCTCTACCGAGTGGGTAAATGAGCCTATAGTAATTGTCCCTTTAAAGGACAATTTGGAGGCAAACGTCGCTGTGTCTATTGTACCTCCACCTACTACCACTAGACGTTGACATTTCCTCGACTGCTGGGGACATCTGGTGGCAAAATGTCGTGATTACTGGCAAACATGACAAACCTGGAGTGCACGAGCGGTCCGGGACTTACCTACCATGGCCTCATGTGACTCAGGGGCCTGGACTGGAGATTCCAAAGGTTTGGCGAAGGTGAAAGCCAGCCGAAACCTCTGCCTACACTGGGCTCGCTCTAACCTCCGCTCGTGAAAACGGAGGTCAGTATGAGTGGACACGGCTATTAACTCCTCCAGTGTGGCGGGAATCTCCCTAGTGGCCAGAGCGTCCTTCATGTGGTCAGCCAGCCCCCTCCAAAATATTGGAATATGGGCTTTATCCGACCACTCCAGCTCAGATGCTAGGGTGCGAAAGTGGACAGCAAAATGGCTGACCAAGGACGAGCGCCATATCATGGGTGACACGAGGTCCTAAAAAAGACCTGTTTCAGAGTGCTCAGGAACAACGGAGCACTCTGCACCACATGATCGCCATGCTCCCACAGCGGCGTAGCCCACTCCAACTCCCTGTCCGACAGGAGAGACACAAATCCCACCTTAGTCCGTTCTGTGGGGAAACGTGCGACCAGAAGCTCGAGATGTATAGAGCACTGGCTCATGAAACCCCTACAAGATTTACTATCACCAGAAAATTTTTCTGGCAGCGGGAGGCGAGATAGAGTCTGTACAGGGGTGGCAGTGGACAAGGTTGCTGCAACCATGCTAGCAGCCTGAACAGCAACTGCGGTTACATCCACAGCTGAGGTTGTGCGCTTGAGAGCCGCCAACCTACCCTCCAGCTGTTGGATGTACCACATGGATTGCTGTGTGTCCGCCATTGCTAGCTAGATCCTGGCACTAGTATTATGTTAGGGCTGGCGGAACGCACAGAGTATATTTAGATATTATTATTGGTGCGTTCGCAGCCCGGGGTCCACCGTGCAGGAGACCAACCTGCTGCTAGCAAATGGTGGCACAATATGGCGGTAGAAGCGAACTCTGTTACTTCACAGAGTCACACAGAAGGGAAAACGCTGTGCCCTGTTAGCGTCACAGGGGAACACAGCTGCCTTACAGAGCAAAAGCAATCAGTGGTCAGGGAGTAGCAACAACACAAACACCTCCTCTCCAGAGGAGCCGGAATTCTAATGGCTTTACTCCAGCCCTGAATTCAACATACAAACTCCTCACTGGAGGTGCTGGTGTTCTAGTGGCTTATTTCAGTCGAACCCTGACCACAAGCAAACAAGACCACTGAGTAGCTAAAGCTCATAACATAAGCTGATACGAGCGCATGGCCGTGCAGCCATGTGAACCTTTTATAGCTGCAGCAACTTCAGGACCTTCCTAGAGGTCCAATGGGAGCTGCTACAGTACCTGAACAACTTCAGGACCTTCCTGGAGGACCAATGGGAGCTGCCACAGTACCTGAGCATGTGACCCCCGACCTCCAATGAGAGGTCTTACTCTGGGCATGCTCAGAAGGGGAAAAGCAGGACTTAGTGAGATAGAAATATATATATCATGTAGATCTCACTTGCATGTATACTCCTCTATAATCATATATACTCACAGCTAGTATATACATTATAATCAATGACTTAACCCCTTAGTGATGGAGCCAAATTTTTGAAATCTGACCAGTGTCACTTTATGTGGTAATAACTCTGCAATGCTTCAAAAAATCACAGTGATTTTGAGAATGTTTTTTCGTGACACATTATACTTTATGATAGTGGTAAATTTAGGTCAATATATTTTGTGTTTATTCATAAAAAATATCAAAAATTGGAGAAAAATGTTAAAAAATTAGCAATTTTCAAAGTTTGAATGATTATTCCTTTAATCCAGATGGTTATACCACAGCAAACCATTAATAAATAACATTTCCCTCATGTCAGCTTTACATCAGCACCATTTGTAAAATGTTCTTTTATTTTGTTAGCATTTTAGGAGGTTTAAAAATGTAGCAGCAATTTTTAATTTTTTCAAGGAAATTTACAACATTTATTTTTTTAGGGACTTATCCATATTTGAAGTGCCTTTAGGGGTCCCATATATTGTGAAACCCCCAAACGTGATGCCATTTTAAAAACAGCACCCCCTGACATATTGAAAACTGCTGTCAAGTAGTTTATTAACCCTTCAGATGCTTTACAGAAATTAATTAAAAGTGGTATGAGAGAAATGAAAATGTGTATTTTTACGACCTAAATGTTGGTAACTTCTGAACAGGTTACAACAGCCGACAGACGCTAAGGCCGCTATTTGGTCGTGAATTGCCATCGCAAACATCAGGACAACACAATTATGATCTGAGGGCACCATTTGGGATAAAGAGGAAGCCCTCACACTCTGTTAACCATTTATAATGATGTAGTCACTATTGACAGCAGCATCTAAGGAATTAAACAGATATGTACGGTGCCAACACTGATCGTCACTGATACAGCAAGTTGTCAGCTATAGGGTACAGCCGACAGCTGCTGGATTGTCACCTGTATGGGGATACTATTCTCTTATATCTCAGGTCAGTTAAAAGACGTATTGGCTGTCATTAAGGGGTTAAAATGGCTGACATAAACTGATATAAGCGAGACAAACTGTATGGGGTTTTCCAAGCAAAAAACAGGAACTTAGGCCAGATGTGCTGAAGTAATGTCTAGAATATCGCTGAATCTTGCTGAAATGGCAGATCAACAGTGCCAGATGTTGTGAATTCAGCTTTTGGGCTCCCTCCGGTGGTTGTAGAGGGTAATGCAGTTGTGCCTGGATTGCAGGAGTGGACATGTGTTTCTACTAATTGCAGGACTGACTGGGGTATATAGCTTTGCAGGATCCTTTAATCCGTGCCAGTTGTCCATTGTTCTTGAAGGATTCACTTCCCTGCTGGTCTCTCCAGTTTGCTGTGTTTTTCTACAAAGATAAGTCCTGGCTTTGTTTTTTTCTGTCCACCTGCAGTGGACCTTATAGTTCTGTGCATTTTCATATTTTTGTCTTGTCCAGCTTGGTCTGTGAAGGATTTTTTGCAGCCTAGCTATTTCTCTGGAGATGCAGATATACCCCCCATGTCTTTAGTCAGATGTGGTGATCCGTTTTTTCTGCGGTGGATATTTTCTAGTGTTTTTATACTGACCGCATAGTACTCTGTTCTATTCTTTCTTTATAGCTAGTATGGCCTCCTATGCTAAAATCTGATTTCATATCTGCGTATGTTTTTTCCCTCTCCTCTCACAGTCAATATTTGTGGGGGGCTATCTATCCTTTGGGGATTTTCTCTGAGGCAAGATAGGTTTCCTGTTTCTGTCTTTAGGGGTAGTTAGATCTTAGGCTGTGCCGAGGGGTCTAGGGAGAGTTAGGTACCCCCCATGGCTGCTTTTAGTTGCGCTGCTAGGTTCAGGGTCCACCTTCTCCAGAGTACGTCTCATGCTGCTCCAAGGCCACCAGATCATAACAGCCAGATGTATTAAGTGCTGATCAGATGTCTCAACTTTGTCCTAAATGCCGAGAGCTACATTTTAGTTGCTTAATCAGCAATCATATGTGCATTAATCACAACATTCCCTATATATTCAGATAACCAATAACAGAGGAGCTAGACAATATGGTAATTAACTAACCACCCCTAACCACTCCTTTCTATATGCAATTATAAAACTATGTATGTACAATAAAGTGTCAGTATTGATGGAATGCTTTTCTGTCACAATGGTGTACAGTCCATTCTTGATGAGCGCTCAAAATACTCAGTCTTATTGGGAACGGCCGCAGCACACACAGGGATGCATTTATCCAAACCAAATTTCCATATCATTAGTCCCAGAAATGTCTGCTCGCCGCTGACCAGTACTGGCTACAATGGCTGAGCCTGGAAAGGCAGCAGTAACCATCCGCACAGTATCAGGCTGAGCCAGATGCTGGGACCGACGTCTCTGCTGAGCAGGATCCACTGTGGCTGGAGATGAATGGGAGACCGCAGCGAAGATGGCTCAAGATTCCTCCTGTGCAGAGGAGGGAACTTGGCCCCTAACATTATATGTCTCCTATATATGTTCCTCTTTCTGCATCTTCTAGGTATATTCCTCTCTGTGTACATGTCCTAGGTATGTTCCTCATTATATATCTCCTATGTATGTTCCTCTTTTTGCATCTTCTAGGTATATTCCTCTCTGTGTACATGTCCTAGGTGTGTACATGTCCTAGGTATGTTCCTCACTATTTCCTAGATCTATTCCTCTCTGTATATTTCCTTTGTGTGTATTTTTCAATACATCTCCTAGGTATGTTCCTCACTGTACACTTCCTTTTCAATGTCCACTTTTCACATGTTCTCATCTTCTGGGTGTGGTCCTCTCTGACATCTCCCGGTTATGTTCCCCTCTGTGCATCTCCTTTGTATTATTCTTGCTATGCATCTGCTAGGTATGTTCCTCTCCATGCATTTCATACAGTGGCTTGCGAAAATATTCAATCACCCCACCACCACCCATTGGTTTTTTATCTATTTTATTATATTACAACCTGTGTTTAAATAGTTTTGTAATCCGATTTGTTTGTGATGCATCAACTTTAAATAAAGTCTAAGTTCGTGAAGTGACAAAAATATAGGCATAAATTAAATTTATGGAATCAAATAACTAAAAAATGGCATGTGCATTTGTATTCACCTTTTTTGCAATGAAGCCTTTAAAAATTTCTGGTGCAAGTGGAGCACCCCGTCAGGGCTGTGGGGTACTCGGTACCGGGTCCTGCGGTTCACAGGGGGATGTCACGGTGGCTGACCCGGTTCGTGGCCCTGAAACGTCCGTATAAAAGGGAAAGGTCTTTGAAGGGATAAAGTTTATGTTCGTGACTCCACCTGTGGTATTCGGTCAGGGTGACCGATGCTGCTTTAAGGGGTCCGCTGGGGTGATGTTTTGGCAGCTAGATGGTATACCTTCCCATAGGTGAAGTATATCCCCAGGGCTTCCCAGTATGTAGATGGTAGAATGGTGAGAGGTGCAGTGAAGAAGGAGGACACAAAGTTACAGTCTCTTTACCTTTACTGAAGACTTCAGCATCCACAGTCCAGAGCACCAGACCACAGGGTAGGCAGACAATATAAAGTGACTAGCACACTCCAGGGTGTTGTGATGCAAAAAAGTGGGGATTTATTACATACAGTAAATCACAAACGTTTCGGTCGATACTGGACCTTCATCAGTGTGCTAGGTATAATTGTATACTTGTATGGCCCCAAAAACAATAGAATACTCGGATTTGCATCAATCAGACATGCTGGAAAAAAAAGGCAACAAGCCGGGAAGAAACAGAACCAGGCTGGTCAACTGACGGTGAGTCAGAATAATAGGTGGCGCTGAGGCTTAAAAGAGCTGTCAGTACGCCGGGACACTAGGGATAAATGCGGTATCCACTGACACTCTATTAGCGGTGGATACCGCATTTATCCCTAGTGTCCCGGCGTACTGACAGCTCTTTTAAGCCTCAGCGCCACCTATTATTAGCCTCACTCTCCCCTGGAGGAAAGCAATACCACTACGGTGACCAGGACCCTGGGGCGCCGCACAAGCATTTACCTTCATAAGTCGCATGCTTAGTTAAAGGAAGTCGCCTATGCACAATCTAAGTGTCACATGGTCTGTCAGTATATACACACCTTTTCTGAAAGGCCACAAAGGCTGCAACACCATTAAGAGATCACCTGCTGCAATGTAACACTCCCTACCACCTTGGAATAAATGATTATAATCTGCATATAAATACACTACTTGTGCATAGTGATAAAAGTGGGACATATGTATAACACCCACAAAGACTTTGGCTATGTGAACACGTTGCGGATTGGTGTGTGGATTTTTCCGCACTGTTTTTGCAAAATCCGCAGGTAAAACGTACTGCGGATTACCTGTAGATTTGCGGTGCATTTACCACAATTTTTGTGAGGATTCTACCTGCGGTCTTACACCTGCGGATTCCTATTATGGAGCAGGTGTAAACCGCTGCGGAATCCACACACAGAATTGACATGCTGCGGAAAAAACGCTTGTTTCCGGTCATTTTTTTCCACAGCATGAGCACTGCGGGTTTTTGTTTTCCATACGTTTACATGGCACTGTACAACACATGGAAAACAGCTGCAGATCCGCAGCGTCAGATCCGCTGCGGATCCACAGAAAAATCTGCAACGTGTGCACATAGCCTTAGATACCCACACATGTATCCAAGTATTTAAGACCTCACGGGATCAATAGACTACACTAAACACACATAGTGGATATGCCAACCTGTCAGTTTATTAGAGTCCATAGTCATTTAGGAGCTTCACTCCTGGATATAGACTTTTAGGTCGTAGCCTCCGGCCAGGGCACCACTAAAGGACTGACAATCATTTTGCACTTATTTGAGCGATCCGTGTCTCACAACCTTTTAACAAGAAAAGTAAACCTGCGGACTCTTATACACTGATAGGTTGGCGTATCCGCTATATGTTTTTAGTGTAGCCTTTTAATTCTATGAGCTCTTAAATGTTTGGATACACAGTGCTATATGAGGGGGTTATAATACATATGTTCCACTTTTATTACTATGCGCTAGTAGCGTATTTCTTACCTTCATGTGTTTAGCATTGCATCAGATTACAATAGTTTTGCAATAATATACATTATACAGATTATTTGTACTGCATACTTCATGCTCTTTCCTTAGATTTCTCCTTGTTCTTGCTTTCCCCTGCATTCCTACATCCTTTCCATTCATATTCCAGTGTTTTCTCTGATACTTTTCCTTTTGTCTCCTTATTTCTTTGCCATGTATAAATGTAGTAGTGTTTTCTCAGCTTCCTAAATCCTGCACCTCTGCTGATACTCCCTATCCTCCTGTATTCTCCCCATCACCTCTTGGGTTTGCCCCTGATTTGTTTCCTCCATCTCTTTGATGCTCTGCTCTGTGTGTCACACTTTCTTGCCCTCTCCTTTAGTCTCTTCTTCCAGTTCTCCCTCCTCTTCCTCTCTTCTGTGTACAGAAATGACATTGCAGTACACATTAAGCTGTGACTAGCTCTCATTCTCATTTTGAGCCTGATTGCAGCTAATACAAACTTTCTCTCCTCATCTGTGAGGAGGTAAAACTGAATGATGCGGATATTGTTGTGCTTTCCCTTGGGAAATCTGCAGATATTTTGGAGAGGTTGCACAGCTAAGTCTTTCCTTTGCTTGGAAGCGTTCTGGGATTTCTCTGGCTTGCTTCCTATCCCCTCTATTTCACAACCTACACTATGCATATATTATGGCACCTAATCTGGGAGAGGGAATGGGGTCCTGGGACTGTGATGTGTGTTCTCAAATCAAACACAACTGGCTGAGGTTCTGAAAAGGAAACTTCTCCTCCACTGAGATAGGAAAGCCCAGGAGTGACTGGTTTGAAGGCTGCTAATTCTTCTTATGTTTCCAATTGTCAAATATTTAAATCCGTCCTCAGTTCCTTCCCAGGCCAATTTAGAAGCGTAAACAGGATAATACATAAGGTTAACACTGCTATTTGCAATATGGTAAATTATTTGGAAACTTGATTATTTATGGTTTTATTCTGAAGACATCACGTTACCTGTAGGAAATAAGGTCATAGTGGTGGAAATCCTACAGAACAATCTCAAGATCGCTCAACCTTCCTCATCTACAAAAGTCCCTGGAAGATCTCCAACCCCATACGACTGAAAGTAGCATCTCTTTCTGTATGTGGTATATTGGAAAAATGTTTCCCCATGACAGTTCTTATGACATTTTTACCAAACGCAGAATATATTGATTTTTCAGGCTACAGGATTCTCTGAGATTTTTCTCCCCTGATGTTGGCCCAGTGATGTCTGAGAGTCAGGGATGTGTCAAGAGCCTCGTTACATCTCATCTCTGAAGAGCTCTTGTCCCTCTGAAAGAAAGTAGGGAACCTGCTACAGTGACCCTGACAACCATCCACACCCTCTCAAGGAGACAACACAAGCTGATTATGCATGTGAAATCTGTAATGTCCTGACTATTCCATTATTGACACCAAATGACAGAGATTTGACACTTCAAAGAAAC
Source organism: Ranitomeya imitator (assembly GCF_032444005.1). Taxonomy (NCBI): domain Eukaryota; kingdom Metazoa; phylum Chordata; class Amphibia; order Anura; family Dendrobatidae; genus Ranitomeya; species Ranitomeya imitator. The sequence continues at coordinate 154,378,765 of NC_091282.1, read as the reverse complement.
ATAATACCAGAAATGTGTCCATAGTACACAAGGACGGATTCAACAAAAGGGTGTGAGGGAAGTATGGCATCTTGCCACACAGATGTAAACAATAGGTTGGATGATCTCAGATCCATTTTCCATGTGTGATGGTGAGGAGCAGTGGACGGTGGGGGTTAGAGGACCACTCTCACTGAGTCTTTGTGTGGTCATAACTACTTGCAGTTTCCACTTTTTGTTCACATTTTCATTGATTGTGTTGTGAGGATTTCACTAGATCAGTGACAGCTCTTTATTTGCATAATTATATGCTCTGGACTAAAGAGAAAACTAACCCCCAAATTTCATGGGTCATCAACCAGCAACAATCAGTGTTTTATCATCTGTGCTGAGCAGAACCTGAAGAGTTGCATGTGTCTTGGAAGTGTCTTAGAAACTTTTTTTTTTCTTCCTACTCCTGGCTGAAGTAAAGGTTCTGTGCCCCTTCAATGAGCGAACAATCTGAGGGAAAGTCTTTGTGAGCTCTATTCTGTGTGATTATCATCAGTGGGTGCCACAGACCTGGCAGGGAGGGCTTCCTGCACCTCATGGGCACCACTTCTGTCTGAGGATGGTGGGTGCCCTGCAGGCAGCACCTTGGCTTCACATACAGGGAAACAACCAGATCTCTGAAAAAGAACGTGACTGAGCTCATAAAACCCTATAAGACATCCAGATAGTAATCAGATGGATAAATAGAATTATTTACTATTATTATTACAAATGAGCAATGCTCCTTTTTATATCAGGGGCTTTTACTATCTTATTTTACAATATAACTTTCATATGATGAACTCTAATAATCTGATAACAAGAAAGTTGTTACATCAGATAATCCTTAAAATGCATGTAATAAAACCTTGATACTTTATCTATCCTTTACACAAATTATTATTTATTGCCTTTAAGTGAAGAGATAAAATAAATAAATGGTGCAGACTTAAATTCTACTAT